>NC_080396.1:28083750-28767500 GCF_030265065.1 Corythoichthys intestinalis | reverse complement strand
GGTTGGGAATCTCTGGCATGAAGCCGATTCGATATGTATCTAGATACACAGGTTACGATTCGATTAAAAAACGATACATTCTTACGGCCGAGCGATTCGATACAATTCGATACAGTTTAAGAATGATACGGTTCGATACAGAGTGAAAACGATACGATAGTAAACATTTGTTGTGTGTGTTCGTACGGTATTTTAAACATATTAAAAAAAGATTAAAAATTAAATTAAACAACAAAATTTCATAACAATGTTATGTTTTATTTTTTTATGAAAAAAAATAATAAAGCTTACTATATGACCGTCATTTTGTTGGATGGGATTGATAATAAAATAAAACTCCAGTGACAGACAACAATAAAGTGCAGTCATTTAATTAATGTATTTCCTGGTGTTTTGAACACAATAGGTAAGTAATTTAAGTGCAAACTTTCAACGTAAACATCTTACAAGCAAAACATATTAGTTATATGCAGCAGCTCTAGAAAAAAAAAAAAAAAAAAAGAATTAAACCTGCTAGTTTTATCATAAATAAATAATAAATTATGCTTTAGCACTGGTATACAACATGGCATTTTAGACGGACAGGTCTATAATCATTACTTTAACCTCATACACAACAAAGTCATTCACTTATGCCTGTTCTTCCACATTTTTTTATTCCTCATGACTGTCTATATCTTTTTTGAAGGGCAGATTTTTCTTAAGGAAGATCAACTGATCCACATGATCATGTTTAAGTAGACTGCGTTTCGTGGAAACAATATGCCGCCCTTTCCACCATTGTAGTGGGTTATTTTTCAGGGTTAATAACTCACGATGTGTGCACCGCTTCACACTAGCTCTGTCCCATTTGAAAAGATCTGGCTGCCTTTGTCACTTCAAAGTCCGACTTTAGTTTAGTGGGTGCGTTGAAAATTAATCGCTGCACGTCGCTGGCGTGGTGCGCAAACTGTCCATTGTTTTAGCATGTTGCTTCGTTGCCACTACTAGTTTCGTTTTGGGCTGTGAAGAAAATGCTACGGAGCGGGCGTTACTATGGTTTTGTTAGCTCTCACGTTGTTATGACACGCCCGTGACGATCGAGTAATGACGGCGACTACCAGCGGTTCCGCCTAAATGAATGGGGAGTTAAGGTACCACGACGGCGGTCGCCGGTCACCATCTAAGTGTGCTGTGTGGTGAATGACTCAAGCGCAGCATGTGAGGTAAAAGCTAAATTATTATCATATTAAACAATGCATTGAACTAGGCATTAGAAGCCGATTCTTGTGCTCGCGATAGCCAAATTCTATCTCTGCTATCGGTTCATTGAATATTTATCTGCTAATTACTGTCGAATGGTAACATTACTATCGATACAGCTTTATCTCTCACCTGTAAAACCGGATATCCGGTCGTATCGGTTTATCGTTCTCAAGCTTACTTCAAACGCAGTTTGGGAAGTTCCATAGCCACCATAAATCTGCTATGGCTTCCCACTGGCTGCTTTAGGACAAGGCAAACAAATCGGGCTGGAGGGCTTTGCAGATCTTGGACGCAGTGCTCGACGCCAGTTTGAAGCTAGCCGCCAAAGCTAGCTGGTCTCCACCCGAGTTTAGAACTCGTGCGTCGCCTGCGCCTCAACCTTTGTATGATCTACATTTATTCAATGTTGATGAGCTGAAGATTTACATTCAAGCGTTCCATCTTGCATTGTTTATTTTTTCTCAGTTAAACTAGACTAGCGGAAGTCAACAAGCATGCCCCAAAACCGTACAAACATAACGCCACACCCCTCTAGTGCCTTGGCGGTGAATTACAGAGCAACGCGTTCCCTCACCACAGAACTATCGAATGCTGGTTGACGCTGTAGTCACTTCGCCGTCACCGCAACGCAGGAGCATAACTCAGGCTTTACTGTTGTTATTACTTTTCCTTACTTACTATCTGAATGTTTGAACAAGATAGTTTGACATTGGTGTCAAATCAAAAACCTAAAGTGACCTAAAGTTATTAGCCAACTGTTTACTGAATAAAATAAATAAAAATAGCAGAAGGCATTGTGTTTTTGTTATTATTTTCTTCCAAGTCTCTGAAAGTGTGTGAATAGCTGTGTGTGTGTGAGAGGGGGTGGGGGGTGTAGGTGCACAATCCTACAACTGAATCATGCATTGCTGCAACCAGCGAGCGACGCCTGGCCACAGTTTAAGGCCACAAGTGTAAACAAGGCGGCACAGGCAGGAAGGTGTAACGGCGGGGATGTTGTGGATGTAAGATGCAGGTCGCAGATAAAAGGCATAATGACAACAAATGAGCCGGTATTATTACAGATGTGGAGGATAACGTGCTAAACGTGGGAGAGCGCCCGAGGGGGAGAGAGGCCTCGGCGGCGCTAGTTTGTTTCCCTCAGCAACAGGAAAAAGAAAAAAGAAAATAGCAGCTTGTAAATGGGATGGTGCCCATGCTGTTCCCAGGTTACCTCAGCTTGAACGAGTCATGTCGTGCAGTGCAGAGCACGGCTTTACCTTCACATCAACTTTACGAGTGTCTTTATTTTAAAGATTGTTATTGTTACCACAGATGACAGTGTTGATCGTCACAGTCAGGAGATCTGACTTCAAATCTTTTAGATTGCATGAGTTTTATGTTTTGCTGGGGTTGGATTCTCAAGATTTAGACACCCTTTAATTAAAAGTGCTAGACACACAAAGGAGGAGAAAGTTTGCTCAAACCTTTATAGGGTATGATAACAGACGAGCAAAACTGTATATCCAAAGATGTGTTGTTTTCCACATTATGATTTTTATATTCCGTTGGCACGTCACTACTTCATGTGAATATCTGACAGTTCTGGCAGGGATGGGTCACCACTGGAGGTGGGGTTCATATGAGAGGACACTGCTCCTACGTGTCTGCATCTTCAAATGATCAGAGTCTTTGTGTCCGAGGATACGAGGACTGACTCCTAAGCCCAAGAAAAATAAAGCCAAAGAGGGAGGAAATGTTGGCTTATCGCAGCTCAGGAACACACCACAGTCCTCTCCCAGCCTCCCACACGGCTCCCCTGCTCCCAGAGGCAAGTTCAGCAGCACGTTGTTATGCATTCTTTTGAAGGCAGGAAGAAATCTGATAAGATTTTCCTGTGTTTAAGTGTAGCTTACCTTATTACTGCACATTATTATGTCACATGTTGGCAGCCTGACCAAAGAGCCAAAGAGTGAGAGCCGTGTGGGTCGAGAGGCAGGGGACCAACCGGAAGCGTTATTTATCACTGAGCTCTATTTATGAACAATACGAGTCCGAGCAAATTTCAACTTTGACTTTTGCTCCTATATTCCTTCCGCTCAGCTAGACCTGGACAACCTCGAGTTCTGCCACTCAAATCTGAAGAGCGGCGCACGCCAAGCCTGTAGTCACCCAGAGGCGAGCTCTCAGGTTACTGTAAACCAACTGGTTTGTGAAAATTTAATTGAGAGTTTGTTTATAAATGTAATTCACTCAAGAACAACAAGAGCTGACATGTAAGCCTAGAAGCACATTCTGTTTTATTATCTTATACACATCATTTTCCACTGCTATGGTAGTTGAGAAAGCCCGTGACACTGAGAACAACCCGAAAGATTTTAATTTAATGTGAGGCATAAAATCAGGGATACTTTTAATTCCATCCAATTTTTAGAAAAATATTTCAATGTGTAACCCCTTTTTCTTTGTCTGCTGTGATTTGGAGCGTCAAACTCCTGGACTCTGCGTTGTGTTGTGTTTTAAAATAGTTCCAAGAGATGTGGATGGTTTCGACTTTTATTGTCTGCATAAAACACGGACACGATGCGAGCTGGTCAGTCTCACGGCCTCGCCACAACGTACTAAAGAACAATTAAAATGGTTAGCTCTGTGGCCCTAAGCTATTAGCAACTTAGCAATGCTATCCAACTCACCTTTGCTGATGACAAAATACAACTGGCGCCATCTGCGACGCACCCAGCTATTTATAGTCTCCGCATGAGTTGGGGGCACTATTGTGCCTTCTAATGTGAACAAGTGGAATCACACAAATCCATAATAACTCTGTTACAAATGCTCTGTGAAAACTCTCTTAAATGGGGTCACAAAGTGAGAGGGTGGTAGTTGAAGCCTACCAGAATTACACTGGGTATGTGGCTCATTAGTCTGGCTCCCGTACTCTCAATACTATGTGAACACTATACAGTATTCAATATGCAAGTGCACTGTAAAAAAAAAAAAAAAAAAAAAGGCCCTAGAATTAACAGGTAAATACTGTGAATTCATGACATTAAAACAATGTAAATGGGAAAAATGTTTTTCATTGTCAAACTTACGGTTATATTCTGCAAAATACAGAACCAAGCACAACTGTTAATTCAAGGGTATTTACATGTAAAAATAACTATACTTGTTTGTATAATGTACAGTGTACTGTAAATTAAATGAAACATAAACATGATAAAATAAGCAATACAATACAGTAAAATTTACAATGTAAAGGTGCTGAAAATATGTTTTTTTTGGCTAGATTTTTCCAATAGCCTTTCCAAAAGAAAAAAAACAAAACAAATCAGTGTATTAATCAGTGTATTAGATTGAATAAATTCATATGTTGCAATTTACAGATGAAAATATATACATACTGTACATACATATATAAATATTTATATACATAATATATATGTATATATAGACTGTGGTTTCGTTTGCTCTCGCGTAGTTATGACACGTCCTTCACGATCAGGTAATGACAGAAATGCATGATGGGAAGTTGAGGCAACCAGGACTGTGAGTGGTGGCTGTCCATGTTATATGATGTGTGCCGTCTCATTCAAGTGCGGCGCTTATTGGGGTCGACCAGTGTGGAAGGCACAGAGCAGCATTAACGAAGTAAAAACAAATTATGTGATATTCTTCCACACATCGCTTGATACATAAACTTAGCAAAGCAATGATACCCAGCAACAATCTTTTTCTTTTTTAAGTTTTATGATGCTGGATTTACAGTAGATCACAATTTTTCAATGAAATTAAATGAGATTTGATGTGAAATAAATGTAAAATATATTTAAATTTTATTGAGCTATTAGCACGTTCATGCTGATTTAGCAGCAAAAAACTGTTGGATTTACTGGTTAGAAATTATTATTATTATTATTTTTTTTTTTACAGATTTTAACTGTAAAATATACAGATACAGTTGAACTGCATTTTTACGGAATTTCTCTGGCAACCACAGCTGCCAGTTTTTTTCCGTAAAATTTACGAAATTTTTATTTATTTCTTTATTTATTTATTTTCCCCTCAGGCATGACAAATCCAAACAAACATACAGCATTTATATGTGTTTACAAGTAATTCAATCCTAAAAGAAAAGGGCTGACGGGAGAAGCCGAAGCTTATTGAAACCCGTCCCCAGTATACCATATAGGACGCAGAAAATATCGAATATCAATTTTTGACATTCAGATTTCGTAATGATTACAAGTTTTTGTTTTTTTTTAAATAATAACCATTCCCTCTGATTGTTCATTTTCCCAATAGTCCATTGTCGATCGTGGCAATGTGCTCGTTATGTTGATTAGATCCAGTAGATTAGTTCATAATTCAGTAGTTAGTTTATTCAGTTGATTTGATCCAGAAGATAGGGAATAGCTGAGGACCGATGGTAGGCCGTGTCCGCCACCCTCCTTTTGTCGACTTAATCCTCGTCGCAGTTTTCATTCTGACTCCCGACGAACATTCATCTCAAGGTTGCGCAGCTTCGTAGTAGGTTGCATCGCCATTCTGGTTGTGGACTCATGGCCTGGGGCACTGGCTTCGCTAGGTCCTTCATAAGGACCGTCCCAGCGATCGCTGTCCGACCTGGCACATTCAGAAGAGTAGCTGCCAGCAGCGCACCAAAAGGAAACATCCTCAATGTTTTACAGTGTGTACGGGGTTGCCTACGTCACACTAGGGTGAATAAGTATAATTATTTAGCCAGATACCAATACCAGATGTCATCCACACTAACATACCTGTCCTCCAGAGATTTTTTTTTTTTTTTTTTTTTTTTTTTTTTTTTTTTTTTTTTTTTTTTGTTACAAGGAGTTAATAGCCATCTAATTTAAGAATCTCCGGACCCATCACATAGAATTGGTCTCCGGTTATGAATTGTAAATGGAAAGCAAGTGACATCATGAAACGTGCCATCCCTAGCTTTAGTGTGTCAATATTTTCTATGACCATAGAAGTCGCAGTCATTTGGTACTTTCAGTAACCCAGGTAATACATCAGGCACGTCTACGGCGCAACAGCGTTGCCGGCGCGACAACGCACCACTGACGCTCGCCTCCAATTTCCACAGGACAAGTTTTAAGAGCAGAGTGTCTGTGGAGCGGCTCGATCGGTTCACCCGAGGATTGCAAGATCGCGTGAGAGTAGAGAGTATATTAGGGTTTTTTTTTTCAGACAGCAGCAGCCACTATAGGAATGTAAAAAGATGTCAATGTTGTGGAAGTGGGGAACACACCACTAATTTTGCTACTGAAAGTCTGACCTGCATCAGAATTAGCATAAGATTAAACTGTGTGAACTTGCTAACCTGCAAAATTCAGGTCAGTAGCTGCTTAGAGAGGTCTCCTTCTTTATGTGTTTTCTACTATTGACATAAATTAAACTGTGAGAAATGTAGTGCACTGAGTTTTACCCCCAATTTTAGTTTTATTTTTATTTATGTGGTCTTAAAGCAGCCCACTGGAGCTTTCTTTTTTTTTTTTAAATTTGGCTGTGTGTGGACAAAAACAGTAGTGTTTTACCTGAAGGACGGCTCCATTTTTTATTCTTTGGGGTCATTCGCTGACAAAGACTTTTTTCAGTTATATTTAATTTCTTTAGAAGATGTTGAATGTTCTAAAGAAAAATGTTTATTTTTTTGCATTCCTGGATAGTTAAGAGATGATGAAAAAGTTTGTATTTATTGTGTATGTTACTACAATTTATGTTCAAATAATGCATTTTTAAATTTGCTCATAAATTCAAACATTTTTCCTGGAAGTTTTCAAAATTTTTCTTTAGTAATTTTTTAAAGCAAAAGTTTGAATTGAACGGCGTAGGCTGAACCAATACACATAAAAATTAGTATGAGTCAATACAGATTAATTTTGCATTGATCATAATGAATGTCCCGTCAACAGCAAAACGTGTTCATGCAGGTTATGCCATATCATCCCTACCAATGCTGAGACAAAACATACGCCCTTGGTGCCTGGTGTATTACCAGGGTAATAAATCCACCAAATTGTCAGGTCCACACAAGAAAAAAATCCTGTGCTTCATTACTACCATTGTATTCGGTGAGTTTGCTCTCCAAGTTTCAGGAAGAAATGATCTTCCTGATTCTTTTGGAGATGCTGCTGGCTGTTCAAAGATAAACCAAACTGGCGATGGCGTAATATATGCGTTTGGATCCTTGTCACACATGCAACGTCTGTGCAAATGCCGGCTCACCTTGCAGCAGATGGGGGTCACAATGAACACCAGGTGGCCAGGTATAATGTTGGGTATGGAAATATCCTGTAAATCACTACCCATTCAATTATAGATGTAGCATAAAATGCCAAATAGGAAAGATAATATTTAAAACAGATAATAAATTGGAAAGCTTTAGCTTTGACAGCTCTACTAAATATTGCTTCACCAGCAATTTTATTCGACACAGCTTGCTGTTACCCGGATGGACCCCTTTTTGCCTTCAGAACTGCCTTAATCCTTCATGGCATATATTCAACAACCTACTGGAAAAAATCTTTAGAGATTGGTCCATATTGACATGATAGGATCCCGCAATTTCTGCAGATCTGTCGGCTCCACATCAATAATGTGAATCTCCCGTTCCACCACATCCAAAACGTGCTCTATTGGCTTGAGATCTGGTGACTTTGGAGACTATTTGAGTTCAGTGAACTCACTGTCATGTTCAAGAAACCAGTGTGAGATGATTCAAGCTTTACGACAAGGCTCATTATTCTGCTGTAAGTAGACAGCAGAAGGAGGGTACACTGAGGATAAGGGGATGGATATGGTCAGCAACAATACTCAGTTTGGATACGGTGTTGCAACACTGCTCAATTTGAACTAAAGGTCCCAAAGTGTGCCAATAAAATATCCACCACCCCATTATAATAGCAGCAGCAGCAGCCTTAATCATTGATACAGGAAGAATGGAGCCATACATTTATCTTGTTGACGCCCATTTCTTGATTCATGATTTTCTAACGTTTGTTTAGTTTTGGTAAAGCTGTGCGAATGTAATCTTAATTTCCTGTTCATAGCTGACAAGAGGGTCATCCAACGTGTTCTTCAGCTGTTGTAGCCAATCTTTTTCAAAGTTTGACATGTTGTGCATTCAGATATGCTCTTATGCATACATACCTCTGTTGTAACGAGTGGTTATTTGAGCTACAGTTGCCTTTCTATCAGCTCCAACCAGTCTGGCCATTATCCTTCCACTTTTAGAATCAACAAGGCATTTTCAGCCAACGAAATGGCACTCACTCTATATTTTGTTTTTCGGACCATTCTATGTAAACTGGGGGGCAGTTTACATGTTGACTCTGCGACACAAAGACGCAATGACTGAGTAGCGGACTCGCCTCGCGTGCATATGGTGTCAACGAAGACGAAAAATTCAGAATCCTGCCTCCAAAGTGGAAGAATCCGATTGCCGGGGATTGAGGGGGGCTTCCTCGGCATGCATATCAAAGGCTCCTGCGGCGCGAGACCGCGCCATTAACATCAGCACTCGTAGACGTCACATTGGGCGTGCGCAGCGGAGCTAATAAAAAATAAAAACAGCAAATATGGCGGAATGTCGGCTTTAATTTACTGTTTTAATAATATTTTTTAATTAAATATGTTGAATGTTTCAATTTGTGTGCCTTTTTGAACAAAAGTAAAATGCCATTGCTTCGAGTGGGCGGGCATATTTTTTTCCGAGCTGAGAGAGCTTGGTGGGATCAAAGTGCATCATTCTCTGTCGCCTGTAAATCTGCACTGCCCCCTAGGGCCTGGCATGAATACTACATCGTTTTCATGCGGAATTGCGACGTTGTTCAAATGGAGGCGCAAATGCAAATGCAAATTTGAAATTTTTCGTATTCTCGGAGAGTCACCATGTAAACGGCCCCTGGATTAGCTGATCAGCCCGGCTAGCACCAAAAACTATGCCATGTTAAAAGTGACTTTAATCACATTTCTTCTCCATTGTGATGCATGATTTGAAATCTGCATTAATGAGCAGCTAGATAGGTGTGCCTGATAAGGTGCCCAGTGAATGTATATACTAGCAAATAATGGTGTATGTGTGTGTGGATAGGGGTGCATATGTGTGTGTGCGTATTTGTACAGTGTCTAAGAAATAATATTGTTATGACGCAATCACACATTTCATTCCAATGCAGTGTCCTGCCAAGACGATTTGAACTGCCTCTGACCACAGCTGCCAGCTCTTATTCAGACATACATCACGAGCCACATCAATCTTTCCGGAGGAGTTAATTCGTGGGCAGCTTAAGCTGGCTAGCCAGGGTAAACAGGGTTTGATGAATGGGAGTCAAGGTGTGCAGTCACCTGGAGCCGCTGGGTCCGTCTGTGTTTTCACAGCTGTGGCGGCCTTTTTATGTTGGCCTGATATGTCCGCCTGCTGCGGGTAACAGCTGGAAAATACACCTTCAAACACAAGCGTTGGTGGAAGCAGGCCAGGAGTGGCACGGGCCACCTCTTGGTGGGAAACCAGAGACAGTGCCTCATACGTGTGCCAAAAAAGAGGAAAGCCTATCAAATACTAAATCACAGTTTATCAAGTTTGTGAGCTGAAGTTGTTTTGTTTACAATTGTGGTTTAATATACCAATGTATAAGGTATATACAGTATATATGTGTAGCTGTGTAAAACATTTGGCCGTTTAAATAAAAAAACAATAAAATGATTTATCTCTTTTGAACTGTGAGTGGCGCCTCATGTTGTGTGAGAGTTACTCCGTGACTTTAAAAAAATGCTTGTCGATGCAAGAGTACAATCAGGCGCTGACCTTCCTGAGTTGCCAAGAGGGCGGGTGAGAGGGTGGGTGGTATGGAGAGACATGGTGATGAAGTGCAGTCCGAGGTCTCAACAGCACCATAAGAAGGTATTGAGCATTGAGCTGCAAGATCCTTTCCCTACTTTAATTTTTGATTTGACTGCAGAATAAAGTTACCAAGGTCAGCGGTTTAAAAGGACAATAACATTTGACTTTAACAGGTGTTTAAAACAAATACAATTGTATTTAATTGATACACAGGAACCGTAACCTTTTCTAGTTACGACAGTTAACTGAAGCCCCTACCCCAACACACACTCACAAGGTACCCCCTAACCATTGACTCCCATCTGTAGCCAAAGTAAGGTCTGCTGTGAGTTATGTCAGCTGGAGCGATTACCAGCGACGAGGCCAGCAGGATAATGAGCAGCAGATGTAGGTCGATTACTGTTATGCTGCCTTTCATTTCATCTTTTAGCATTTGTCGTGCTCCTCCATCTCACACTCTCTCTCTGTTATTTAGCTGTCCTTCCTTTCACTCGACACACCTCACTTTCTCTCTGCCTCCAATGGCCACACACAGCAGTCTTTAATAGGGTGCTACAAAAATGCATCATACAATAGAGTTGTACTTAATTCTTATGAAAAGTCATCTCGATGACTTTGTAAGACTCAAGTTTTCTTGGAGACATTAATTGGAGGTAAGGAAAAATTATTAACTTGTTTTTACGTGGCTTATCAGGTAGCCCGACGGTTTGACATTACATTGTTATGACACAGAAATGAAATATTTGCTTTCCAATTCACACTGTTTAAAAAAAGAGAAAGTTTACAAGCACCTACAGGCCGTATTAGATGGGTACAGTGTCATACGGGAGTCTGGCTATAAGCTCCCATCCCAAGAGTATTTCCAGGGTTCCGAGGCCTTTCCAAATAAGCGTAAGTGTTGTGCCAAAGCAGCTGGAAAAGCTGGCAAAACCGTTGCCAAAATGTGTTTGGGTCCTTTCCCAAACGGAGCCATCCAACAGCATCAAGTGCAACACAACAACAGCACAAGCTCTGGGAACGTGTGGATACAAAATCAGGAACGGGGAAAAATAAAAAGCTCCGCTTCCTTCGTGAGTTTCACCCTTGATCTGTTTTTTGGTGCACCGGCAGCCCAACTGATTCTCTTTATCATCTTCATTATCACCATCATCACATGTCCTGTTCCAGCATCCATCAGCTGCCAATCACCAATTAGAAAGCAAGTTCAGACAATAGACTAAATGAGTGTTATGCAGCCAAGAAAAGTCCATTAATCATCAGCAGACAGTAACGATACAAAAAAGATACCGAATTCGCAAATGCAGGTTTAATATGTACATAGAAAATTGCATTTAAAAATTTAATTGCAACTGGCCTTTTGAATTTGGCAGATGAAACAGCATTGCTTGTTCTGATGCGTCGGTCTGAGTGAACACAGAGCCAGCTCAGCAGAGCTAGCTAGTGTCATGCTGGGGCTGCAATTTACATTAATAAAAAAATAAATAAATAAATAAAAAAGAAAGAAATAAAAAATGAAGGAAACTATCTATTTGGATCAGGCACTGATGTATCTGTTTAGTACTACCTCTTTTTCAAACCACATCCAGGAGGAACTACAATTTATTGTATACTTGCAGAAAAGGTGTTTCCACCAAAGCTTTGAATAGACACAACCGTTTGAAAGGGAGGTAAGTGGTAAGATATACATTAGTACAGCTGAGCTTGTGGTTGGCAAGCTTTCCATTTTTGTGACATAAGCGGATACCTGAGGAGAACTTTAGGTGACACTCTAATGCAATAACACCACAAGCCACATAACGATACACTATATTGTAGGCCTTTCACTTTAGATTGCCCATACACACTAGTAGCTCTCCAATGAAGATTTATGAACCATGTGTCTAATATGAAAAACAAAACAAAACGAGTTGAATACAATAATCATAGGCGGAGTTTGACTTTTGGGGCAGGGGGGGCACAACATGTTGATGACCCCAAAACACAGTGCCAGCAATAAAACTAACTTATAAGAATATTTATAATAATAAATTGAAAATTAGCGTTTTTTGTTTCCCATCATTCTTGAGGGGAATCCTAAATCAGGCTGCCTAGGACAGCTATACTTTTTGCCAAGATCGTCATCCATTGACTATGGTACACCCGCCGGTGTCGTGCCAATGTAGTTACCACATTCAAAAATTGTATCCCCTGGGCGGAGCCATTGGAGGTAGATTTGTGTCTTCAATATTCGATCCCCAAAAAAAGTTGCTTCAATCAAAAAAAAAAAAAAAAATGTGTTTGAATGCAAAATAAAATTTGAAACTCAAAAAAATACATTTGAAAGCTATTTTTCTTTGGATTTTTTTTTTTTTTATTGAAGTCAAATTTTTTGGTTGAAGCAACTTTTTTGATTGAAGTAATGTTTTGCGTTTGGGCCACATTTTGTGTAGGACATTTGTGTTTTTATCACTCAATCAAAAAATCAGTTGCTTCAAACAAAAAGTATATATTTTCAAAAGTAAAATCACTTCAATCAAAAAAAAAAGAAAAAGCTCAATCATAGAAAAATGTTTTTGGATGTGAAAGCATATTTGAGACACTTAATTTTTCATTTTAAAAAAATTCTTTGATTTTAGCAATTATTTTTGTGCGACATATGTGTCTAAATCATTCAATCCCCCAAAAAAGTTGCTTCAATAAAAAAAAAATATATATATATATATATATTCAAACAAAGAAAAAAAATCATTTGAAAAATAAAATTGCCCTCCCCTAATTTTTTTTGTTTGTTTGTTTGTTTTTTGAAAATAATATGCAAAGCAAATGACCGTCTAAGGCAGGGGTCCCCAACCTTTTTTGCACCACGGACCAGTGTTATTTGGGTCTTTTTTTCACGGACCAGTGTTCTGACAAATGTTGCAACCCATCAAAAATTGCAACGATGCGGTTCTGCGCATGCGCGTAACGTTAAACATAGCCGCAAAATGCGCAAATGCAGTGATTCCAAAGTAAACACTACTAACTTTCTTGAAAGAAAGGAATATTAACTCACGTTTGATCATGGAAGGACTTGTACAAAAGTTCTCCTCAGATTCAACCTGCCATGTAAGCTTCACACAACAGCTGCACACCGCGCTCACCATTAACGACTTCGCCTTGTCGTTAAACATTAATTAAGAAGCCCGCTTCACAAAAATACGATGTTGGAAATTGTAGCAAGGTTTTCAACGCTCTTGTCGCGATGTCAGGATATTCCAGAATGACTTTAATCCAGAACCTCGGTAGAGTTGTTGCCTCAAATGTACGTTTAATAAGGTCGCCGTCATTTGCGATCTCTCTGTTTATTCACAAACGGGTCACGAATCCACTCCTTCGCAGTTCGTGGGTCTTCGAGGTTGTAGGCTCGTCAGGTGCCCTTTTCGCTGTAAAAATATTTCCAAAGGTGTCTGTTTTCCTGTTATCTTCGCTCGTGTGGGGGTTAATTATTTCCGGGAACAAATGTGCTGCGCCGCGGCCTAGTAATACGCTATTATCGAGGGCAAGCGCACATAGATATATTATATACACAAACAAGAAGTACTGCTCGCAGTCCAATCAATGGACTTCTATGACAACATTATAATCTATCCCATAGTATTATATCTAGAGTAGACAGAGATATTGGTGTGTTAAGCAGGGGCACAGGGTTAATTCGGCCAGAATGCGGTCGTTATTAAATTATTTTTTTCTTTGCGGCCCGGTCGCAAATGCGCCACGGACCGGTACCGGTCCGCAGCCCAGCAGATGGGGACCCCTGGTCTATGGTGCTCGTCAAATGATCTGTTCGAAAAATCATTTTGGCCCATTGTAAAAATATCTTATTTTGTTCATTTAATTCATTTTTGTTGTTTGTTTTATTGCTTTACAACTTTTAAATATATATGTAGGAAAGTCAATTATATGCAATGACACTTTTCGGCCACCAGGGGGGACCCCCTGCCCCCCCTTAAACTCCGTTTATGACAATAATCGATATGTTATAGTGGATTGTCCTCATTAGTGTACTACGCAACTGGGCTGACTTTGTGTGAAATGTAGTGTCGATAACAAACTGCAGTTACAAATTCTTCGGTAGTAATATCTTCATTTATTTTGCTTACAATGAAAAAATACCAAAAGAGAAGTGAAAAAATATTAAATCATCATTTTACACAAAACTCAAAAATGGGCCGGACAAAAGTATTAGCACCCTTTGAAAAATCATATGCTGCTTTTCTAATTTGTGTAATTATCAGTACCTATTACTTACCTGTGCCACATAAAATGTGGTTGTAATAACTAAATCACACTTACAGCCAGTTAAAATGGATTAAAGTTGACTCAACCTCTGTCCTGTGTCCTCGTGTGTACCAAATTGAGGATGGAAAAAAGAAAGAAGACCAAAGAACTGTCTGGGGACTTGAGAAGCAAAATTGTGAAGAAGCATGGGCAATCTCAAGGCCATCTCCAAAGACCTGAATATTCCTGAGTCTACCATGCGCAGTGTCATCAATAAATGTAAAGCCCATGGCACTTTGGCTAAATCTCCCTAGATGTGGACGGAAAAGAAATATTGACGAGAGATTTGAACGAAAGATTGTGTGGATGGTGGAACCTCAATTAACATCCAAACAAGTTCAAGCTGTCCTGCAGTCCGAGGGTACAACTGTGTCAACCCGTACTATCCGTCGGTGTCTGAATGAAAAGGGACTCTATGAGACATAAAAAAGCCAGGCTGGAGTTTGCCAAAACTTACCTGAGAAAGCCAAAAACGTTTTGGAAGAATGTTCTCTGGTCAGATGAGACAAAAGTA
The DNA here is from genome assembly GCF_030265065.1 of Corythoichthys intestinalis. Classification (NCBI taxonomy): domain Eukaryota; kingdom Metazoa; phylum Chordata; class Actinopteri; order Syngnathiformes; family Syngnathidae; genus Corythoichthys; species Corythoichthys intestinalis. The sequence goes on along the minus strand of NC_080396.1, from coordinate 28,752,597 downwards.
GAGCTTTTTGGGAAAAGGCATCAACATACAGTTTAGAGGAAAAAAATGAGGCTTTCAGAGAAAACAATAGTCAGACCAGGGGTCGCGTTAACCGAATATTTTCCGTCGTTGACCGGTTTTTTACAACGGTGACGGAAAAAACTGAAGTCCATCTGTCATTTTGACAGGTTGCAATTAACACCCCAGACCACAGGGTGGCGAGTGAGCACATTAATTAGCTATTGTCTCTCTTGATGCATGACGTCGTTAGCCTTACTCGGAAAAATGTCAAGGCAACTGAGTGTCCGAAGTTTCTTCAAGAAGCCCCAAAACGACGATGGTGTTGATAAAAGAGGTGAAAAAAGAGGGACTGATGCAGTGAAGGATGACAACGAATCAAGTGAATTGCCGGTTCACTCCTCACTGCGGCGAGCAGTTGAAAACGCCGCCAATTACCAAGAAGGGTAGAATTGGTAACACGGTGAAAGCGGCATAAAGCCAAAAAAGCGGACCAGACTAGCCAGAGCCTGAAATTATTTCAAGGAAAATATGGAGGGTGACACCACTGTGTGTACTCTTTTTGCTAAGCTGAGCTCGCATACCACGGTAGCACGTCGGCTATGAACGAACACTTGACGCACCGTCACCCAGGTGTATTTTGGAAGACAACAGGAAACAGCAAGCTAGCAGATTGTAAGTCCATACAACTTTCTAACGATTTTTTTAAAAATTGGAAGTTGCTTTTATGTGCGTCGTATCAACGCGCATTTTTATTTAATAATAATAAATTAAAAAAATATATATATTTATATCTATATATCTATATCTATATATCTATATATCTATATATATATATATATATATATATATATATATATATATATAATGGAATTATATATTTTATTATTATTAAATGTACAGTATTAGCATCATGGAAGGTCCCACTTGGGGGAAAAAAAAAAAATATATATATATATATATATATATATCCTGTATATACATAATATAATAAAAATATATATGGAAACACAGTACTGGCCTGCTTACTGTAATTTATGACTGCACTAATGTTAGTTACTTTATATTATAAAGTATTATTGTATAATTGTGTATACACATATAGTGACTGCATCAAGATATAGTCATTTTAAAAATGTAAGTGACCGGTAAAAATAGATTATGACCGGATTTTTATAACCCTGTCAGTCAAAATGACAGACAACCAAAAAGTCTAGCGCAACCTCTGAGTCAGACAGTCAAAAATGGCGGCGGTTCCCTGATGTTTTGGTGTTGCGTTGCTGCCTCTGGCACTGGACTGCTTGACCGTGTGCATGGCATCATGAAGTCTTAAGACTACCAACAAATTTTGCAGCATAATGTAGGGCCCAGTGTGAGAACGCTGGGTCTCCTTCAGAGGTCATGGGTATTCTCAAACACACTTCAAAAAGCACTAGAAAATGGTTTGAAAGAAAGCACTGGAGACTTCTGAAGTGGCCATCAATGAGTCCAGACCTGAATCACATAGAAAACCTGTGGAGAGATCTGAAAATGGCAGTTTGGAGATGGCACCCTTCAAATCTCAGAGACCTGGAGCAGTTGGCCAAAGAAGAATGGTCTAAAATTCCAGCAAAGGATTGAAGAAACTCATTGATGGATACCGGAAGCGGTTGATCGTAGGTATTTTGTCTAAAGATTGTGCTACCAAGTATTAGGCTGAGGGTGCCAATACTTTTGTCTGGCCCATTTTTGGAGTTTTGTGTAAAATGATAATGATGTAATTTTTTTTTCATTCTCTTTTGTGTTCTTTCATAGCAAGCAAAATAAACAAAGATATTACTACCAAAGCATCCATCCATCCATTTTCTCCCGCTTATCCGAGGTCGGGTCGCGGGGGCAGCAGCTTCAAAAGGGAAGCCCAGACTTCCCTCTCCCCAGCAAATTCAGCCAGCTCTTCTTGGGGAATCCCAAGGCGTTCCCAGGCCAGCCGGGAGACATAGTCTCCCCAGCATGTCCTAGGTCGGCCCCGTGGCCTCCTCCCTGTGGGACGTGCCCGGAACACCTCACCAGGGAGGCACCCCGGAGGCATCCTAATCAGATGCCCGAGCCACCTCATCTGGCTCCTCTCAATGTTGAGGAGCAGCGGCTCTACTCCGAGCCCCTCCCGTATTACCGAGCTTCTCACCTTATCTCTAAGGGAGAGGCCAGACACCCTACGAAGGAAACTCTTTTTGGCCGCTTGTATCTGGGATCTTGTTCTTTCCGTGACGACCCACAGCTCATGACCATATGTGAGGGTAGGAACGTAAATCGACTGGTAAATAGAAAGCTTCGACTTTTTTCTCAGCTCTCTCTTCACCACGACTGACCGATTCAGAGTCTACATCACTGCAGATGTTGCACCGATCTGCCTGTCGATCTCCCGTTCCCTTTTTCCGTCACTTGTGAACAAGACCCCGAGATACTTGAACTCCTCCACTTGAGGAAGGACCTCATCCCTGACCTGAAGAGGGCATTCCACCTTTTCCCGACTGAGGACCATAGTCTCGGACTTAGAGGTGCTGATTCTCATCCCGACCGCTTTACACTCAGCTGCGAACCACTCCAGTGAGAGCTGAAGGTCACGGCCCGATGAAGCCAACAACACCACATCATCCGCAAAAAGCAGAGATGCAATATTGAGGCCACCAAACCGAACCCCCTCAGTGCCTAGGCTGCGCCTAGATATTCTGTCCATAAAGGTAAAGAACAGAACCGGAGATATAGGGCAGCCTTGGCGGAGTCCAACTCTCACTGGAAACGGATCTGACTTACAACCGGCTACACAGACCAAACTGCGACACCGGTCATACAGGTACCGGATCCCCCGTATCAGGAATTCCAATACCCCATACTCTCGGAGCACCCCCCACAGGACTCTCCGCCTTCTCCAAGTCCACAAAACACATGTAGACTGGTTGGGAGAAACTCCCATGACCTCCCGAGAACTCTGCTGAGTGTATAGACCTGATCCACTATTCCGCGGCCCGGACGAAAACCACACTGCTCCTCTTGAATATGAGATTCGACTTCCCGACGGACCCTCCTCTCAAGTACCCCTGAGTAGACCTTCCCAGGGAGGCTGAGGAGTGTGATCCCCCTATAGTTGGAATACATCCTTCGGTCCCCCTTTTTAAAAAGAGGGACCACCACCCCGGTCTGCCAATCTAGAGGCACTGTCCCCGATGTTCACGCGATGTTGCAGAGGCGTGTCAACCAAGACAACCCCACAACATCCAGAGCCTTTAGAAACTCTGGGCGGATCTCATCCACCCCCGGGGCTCTGCCACTGAGGAGCCTTTTAACCACCCCATTGACTTCAACCCCAGAGATAGGAGGAGGTCCCCAGGCTCTGCTTCCTCATGGGAATGAGGGGTGGAATCAAGGAGGTCTTCAAAGTATTTGGCCCACCGACTCACAACATCCCTGGTCGAGGTCAGCAGCGCACCATCCACACTATACACCGTGTTGGTGGTGCACTGCTTTCCTCTCCTGAGACACCTGATGGAGGACCAAAATTTCTTTGAAGCCGTCCAGAAGTCGTTCTCCACGGCCTCAATTAACTCCTCCCATGCCCGGGTTTTCGCCTCAGTGACCACCCGAGCCGCGTGCCGCTTGGCCAGCCGGTACCCACCAGCTGCCTCTGGAGTCCTGCAGGCCAAAAAGGCACGATAGGACTCCATCAGCCTGACGGCATCCCTCACCGATGGTGTCCACCAGCGGGTTCTGGGATTGCTGCCACGACAGGCACCGACCACCTTGCGGCCGCAGCTTCGGTCAGTCGCCTCAGAGATAGAGGCGCGAAACATGGTCCATTCGGACTCAATGTCTCCCGCCTGTCCCTGGACATGGGAGAAGCTCTGCCGGAGATGGGAGTTGAAACTCCTCCGGACAGGGGACTCCGCCAGGCGTTCCCAGCAAACCCTCACAAAATGTTTGGGTCTGCCGGGCCGGACCGGCATCTTCCCCCACCATCGGAGCCAACTCACCACCAGGTGGTGATCTGTTGACAGCTTCACCCCTCTCTTCACCCGAGTGTCCAAGACATGCGGCCGCAAGTCCGATGAGACGACTATAAAGTCAATCATCGAACTACGGCCTAGGGTGTCCTGGTGCCAAGTGCACATATGATACCCTTATGCTTGAACATGGTGTTCATTATCGACAAGCCGCGAAGGACCATTTGTAATTGCAATCATTTCTTGGGACAAATTGAGCAATTATATGACAAAAATTGCAGGGGTGGCAATACTCTTGGCCAGCAGTGTAAGTTTATGCTGAGAGAAAAAAATACCATTGTAAAAAAAAAAAAAAAAAGTATGATAAATAAGCAGGTACTTACAATGTTACTTATTACTTGAGTATTCTTTTCACCGGATTTTTTACTTATACTTGAGTTTATCTTTTTGGATGACTACTTTTACTTTTACTTGAGTAATATTATTTGAAAGTGACACTACTCTTACTTGTGTAAATGCCTTAGCCACTCTACCCACCTCTGCTCATGGCTGAACCAACCCAAACTGTGACACAATAAAATTATTATAACTTAATTAGTATTACAAAATTGTAATGAATGCATATTAATGCATGTTATTTTGCTCATATTATTGCAGTCTGTTTTTTCAAAGTATAAAATCATGAATCCAGCAGATACTTGAGATTGCTTTAAAACAAGGGGTCCAGAATGCTTAATTTTAAACGCTAATAATAGATAGTTTACATATTTTTAAAAAATTCTTTCCATTAAAAAACGCATGTTAATAATAATAATAGTGATAGAAGTCAAAGTTCATATCCCACTCAGTGACTGTAAATGTGTGATAGTCTTTAGTCTGCCTTTTGCCTACAGCTCCAGAATAAGCGCCAACTCATCCATGGCCCTAGTGTGGATAAGTGCTATAGAAAATGGATGCCTGGTAATACAGGTAAATACTGTGAGACCAGTGTTTGTGCCTTCTCTCTCCACAGCACAGGATAAAGCCAGGCCCAAGGTTAACCTAGCAGTATAAACATTGTAGCTCATGTTAAATCCAATTCAGAAGGGCTGTCTCTGTTGAGTACATACATCTGGATAGCCAAAATCAGTTCAGTTATTTGTCAAAAGTGTTTTTGGTGAGAGCACAAATTGCCAAGGTCCAAACACGCCATCATAGCACCAAATGAGCATAGTAGGACTGATCAAGATGAAATCTGGCACGCAGACTTTGGCTGATGCGGAAAAGGTCAGTGGCGGTTGCGGCTTTGGAGTGGAGAGGGGCGTATGTGTCAGCGGCTTTGACGCTTCACTGACACATTGCTCAAAGTGCAGCGTCCACATCACTTTAACTATTCCTATTTCTTTCTCCCCTCTGCTGTGATAAAGACGTTTGTGAGTGAGGCGAGTGACTAAGCGGACAGTTTTCATGGCGAGCAGAGAAAGCATCCCTGTTATCGAAGGATGTTCAAAAGGCGAAAGGACTCTCCAGTGAAAACTAAAATCCTCAGTGAGGCGAGCGAGATCGGGGGGGTCGTCAAACGGACCCGGTTGCTCAGTTTTGTACCATGAGTCCACCTCCAGCAGAACATCCCTCTCGCTCTAGATGCTTCATATGTGAAGCTATTATGTAGCGGCATGGCATCACGCTCGGGGTGCATGTTAAAGGCACCCATAATAAGCAGTGGAGCACAAGTGGGTGAATAAGGCACCATAATGGGCCCGGACACTTGTCACGTTGCTTCTTACTCACACAGAATAGGGCGTGTTGCCAAATGACCCGCTGCTTTTTCTTATTTATGTAACGCAACTACGCTGTGGCTATTTACATTCACGCACGGGTTCCCGATCTGCTCAGCGTGAGGTGAACCTTGACAGGGTGTCAAGTGAGGTGTAGCACAGTCAGGTAGACGTGACACCTCGTACTCAGTGGTGTGAGTGAAGTCTCAACACCTCTGGAATAGACTTCCCATATTAGGGTGTTTGCACTAGTTTTCAGCTCACTAATTAGAGACACTGAAAATGCACAAAGATTGACCCGAGGGTGAAACTTTTGGCAAAGCGTTTCTTATTGCAGAGGCTGAACAACCATTTCAGGTCTCCAAATGTTAGAAAGGAAAATTGTCTTTGAAGGGAATTGCTGCTTTTTGTAACTTCCCGTGTGTATGTGCACTTTTCATCCGCTTAAAACCCAGCGTAATATCTCAGTTCAGCGGACTCTACTTTACATATTTTATAAATAGCCAGGAGAGAAATATTAATTATCCTTGTACAATTTAATGCACCGGCTGCTTTAACCTTTCAGCTTGGTGTTAAACACCGACATAACAAGGCATATCCATAGCAGCAAACATGATTTGTGACAGGAATACCTAATTCTTGTATTTAAATAGCTTTGGATGGCAATCTGCACATATTTAAATGCGACCACCCCCACCTCTCCCCTTCCTTGCTTGTCTCGGGGCCCTTGTTTAATATTCAGGGTTGATTTTTTTTTTTAGTCCACATACATTTCGGTTTGTGTCACCTTAGATTAAATTATTACCGTTTTGCAGTCTTTCGGCATCGGCCCGGGGCCCTTATTTACTGGAATCAATGGAACAGTAATGAAAATCCATTTTTCATCGTATCAGCCACCACTGTCTCCTATTTAGTTAGCTGTGTCTAAGCAAGCAATTCATTGTGTGTAAATGCCATCCTGAGAAGAGGGCTGAACCATGCAAAGGGTCAATTTATCCCCCAAAAGTGACATGAGACCTGATTATTGTGTCAATTTAATCAGCAATATCAAGAGACAGGACACAAGTATTGATAAGTCAGACACCATCAAATAACATCATCAGGGTTGTAAAAGGCGCAAAGCATTTCATGGTAGAAAAGGTACACTTTTACTGTGTTAAGGGGATTTGCTGGCACCTAGCTTTCATATCCAGCGTGCGAGGGGGCGGAGCCAGAAGGCAGAGTTCATTCTCTAGGTCACAGTATATAACAGTGGGATAATATTGCACACCCGCAATTTTGCATATTGAAATCTATCCATCTCGGGAGCACAGGGCGGCTGCCATACATATTTAAATGGCCTTGTTTATTGGCTCTGTTTGCAGCAGCGTGATGAAACGACCACGGGAGGGAAAAGAATGCACAACGGCGAGCAAATAGGTGGGGTCAGTCGAGGATGTGTCACTTCTGTCAAACCTGGCCGACGTAAACAAGGACGAGGTTGTTCCGTCTAAGTCGGTTCGAGTGTTAAATTGCCTATAAAAAATTATTGACCTCTGGAGCTCACATATCTTAGTTAGGAATATGAATAATAATCTGAGTGAATTAGTATTCGCGTACACTCTGCGTTGTGTAAAGGAAAAAAATGCCGTTTTATGGATGTTAACCTTGTGGACATTTCGACAAACGACCAACCAGAAGATTAAATTTACCAGCACTCATCAGTATGCTAGCTTTTGTCACTAGTGCTGTGCTGCCATTCTTAAAGCAAATAGAGCAAAATGAGCTTTAATGTGGTACTTATAAATGGTACTGAATGGGTGCTGGCATCATTTATTGTAAGAGAGCAACATGCACCGCCAAACGCGTCTTTTCGTCTCTTAATATTCGCCACAGAAAATCAAGAGGAGGCCAACATGTCACGTGATACAATAGGTTCTTACACTGCCAGATTAAATAGCTCCACTACTGCGTGAGTCGGTGTGTGTGTGTGTGTGTTTGGGGGATGCACGTGAACGTGAGGCCCCTCCATACCCTTTCTGTCTTACAATAAAATTTAATAACTGAATAAAAATGTAAATAAAGATTTGTTTAAAGCGGCTTGTCCATGAAATAATTCTCTTGTTGGCCTTCTCTCCTTCATCTTCAAGCTAATATTGTGCGAGGAAAGAGAAGGGGGGAGACCTACATCAAGCCGGCCTGATGTGGCGTGTGACCTTTTGAAAGACGCTCGGTGAGGGTTGATTAAAGACGTATTAAATTTGTTTAAATAAACCTCCTTGTAATGGCACATCATTTGTAAAAAGCTATTAGTGGAGCGCTGGGGACAAAAACGCTGGGGTGCGCCATTATTTGCATGAAAAGGGGCCACAAGGATCTATTTTGAATGAGCTGCGACAAGAGAGGCTTGACACTTCTATAATTTCAGGCACTACTCAGCGCTGTCACAACATGCTGATCAAATTTACAGCGATGGAAGTGGAACCAGTGTCATCTAAAAACTGTCCATTTGACGGACAAATCTTGAGACCCGAGTGCAGGCCTTGACGCCTCTGAAGTGAGTGATTAGTAGTGATGGGACAAAACGGGCCGAGGTTCCGAAGCTTGTGTCGAGTAATGGGAGGGGCGTTTCCACGAAGCTTGTATGGAGGCGCGCGTCATTTCGGCAAATGATGACGTGTAACGCTTCGGGAGTGGTCCGACGTATGCCGCGCATTGCAAACACAGTACAGACTACAGTATAAATTGGTTGCAAAACGCAATGGCGATCGCCTGTTATCTCACATTTTGTGGATTTCGGGTTCCTATACTTGTTACACCTGTGCAGTGCAACTTTTGCAATCTTTTTTTGAGCCTTGTCCGTCGCTTGCGGTGGAACCTGCGCGAAAAAGGCGATCCTCCCCTGTATGGAACATTTTGATTTTATTGCTTCCAATAAGGTAAGGGAGAAAAAAACTTTATTAATCCCCAAACACTCTAGCTGATGCAACCCTGGAGGTCCAAAAGTACCTATCTGAACCAAACATCGACAGAATGAACAATCCATTAGTGTACTGGGAGACACATAAAAATACCTACCCAAATTTATATAAATTGGCACTCGCATTACTCTGCACCCCAGCTTCATCTGTGACTTGTGAAAGAATATTTTCTAAAGCTAAATATTTTCCAAAAAAAGAAACCGTTTAAAGCCAGCCACTATGGGAAAGACCGTAATTTCCGGACTATAAGCCGCTACTTTTTTCGCTTATTTTGAATCCTGCGGCTTATAGTCCAATGCGGCTTATTTGTTGATTTACTTGTGTTAATAGGCAAACCATTCCTCCTAGCATGCATTGCAGCACTACAGATGTAAGTAACAATCATTATTCAGCATGCATTGCAGCACTACAGATGTAAGTACCGTAATTTTCGGACTATAAGCCGCTACTTTTTCCCCTCATTTTGAATCCTGTGGCTTATAGTCCAGTGCGGTTTATTTGTTGATTTATTTGGGTTAATAGGTAACACTTTATTTGACAGCGGCGTCATAAGACTGTCATAAGACCGTCATAATTACTGTATGACATGACACTATCATGGGCATTACTGAATCCTTATGACAGATGTCATTCAGTGTCATCCAGCAAATTATGTCAGTAACTCTCTTTATGTCCAGATCAGTTTCAGAAGTGAGATAATTTGCTGGATGACATGAAAAAACATCTGTTATAAGCATTCATTACTGCTCATGACAATGTCATAATTACGACTTATGACAGTCTTATGACGCCACTGTCAAATAACATATTACTAAATCCAATAACTAGCAATTAATGAAACAAGTGGAACAGTAACTGAAGAAATAATTAGCGCAGAACATGAATTTTGATTTTTTTTTTTTTTTTACATCTGTAGCGTTGCAATGCATGCTAGGAGGCATGTTGGACGGCAACAGCAGGTGGCAGCAGAGGTTGACGCTCTCCCCCAAGGGAGCAGTGATGGCCAAATGAAACTTCTTGAAGCAATAAAGTCTTGCAGCCAAGTTGTTCAAAGCTTCATGGTGGTTCATTTGTTCTCATGGCAGTCTTTATGATTCCACTATCAAAAAAAGTGTTAACGGTTTATATCTTTTGGGGTAAATATCCCATAATACAGCGAGGATAGCTGCGGCTTATTGTCCAGTGCGGCTTATCTATGAACACTTGCCGTTTTCGTGTCAAATTTGGTGGGTAGAGGCTTATAGTCAGGTGCGCCTTATAGTCCAGAAATTATGGTATTAATTTCTAAATAAAAATAAATAAAAAACTATCCTTAGCACTTGGTGTATTTTGTTCACATACTAAATTACTAACACAAGCACATTTATATCTGTGTCTTAATCCTGTAATGCCTGCAATAAGAAACAACTGTCAGACAATAACAAAATTTGAAAAATAAGGTATTGATGAAACCTTTTTTTCAAATTTGTTAAACTGAAATAAAAAAATATGTGTAATAAGCGCTCTAATATCTATAACCCTTGCTAAATCTTTTTTTTTTTTTTCTCATGGAACCTGCAGATGCATGAGTTGATTTGCATCTTTTATTTTATTATTATTTTTTTGGGGAGGAAAGATATTTCAAAATTCTGAATTAGTCTCAAAATCATGAAATTCAAAGTGTATCAAATGTGATACATTTGGCAAGAAAGGGTTTTAAGCAATAGCCATTGAATTTTTGACACTGTTGACCTCTTGGGCTTCTAGACCACTTGATGGCGCCATAGAGTAAATGAAGCACCATGAAGCTTTGCTACATGTGCAAACCAATTGGCTGCAAAGCTTCATTGCTTCATGAGGCTTCATTTGGCCATCCCTACTGATTAGTAGGCGACAAGGCAATGCAAACTGTTATTGTTGCACTTCCCTGCATCGATAATACATAGAGAAACTATTGAAGGAATACTTTACTAAAAAGATTTAAGCTTTTTCTCCTTGCTTTAAAATGTTATTAAATCTATTCCTGTTCAACGAAAGCAGTTTCTGTTTCCTTACTCTCCAAGGTAGATACTAAGGCGAAAAAATAAGTTTCTGTTTTGAACATTTTAGGTGAAGCATCAGTATAAGAAAAACAAATCAATGAATTCCAGATTTGAAGAAAAGTATGCCTACAAACAACTTGGCTCATTTAGAGTTTTTTGTTCTTTTGGGCTCCTGTTGGTTCGATCCGGGAGGAGTTTGACTGCACTCGCTCAGGCAGGAGTGAAGTGGAGCGAAATCAGCCTCTTTAGACGAATGTCCGAGACCACCATCAAGTGGGAGGATGCTCAGCAGAGCGTGAGGCTGAAGCTAAATGCACTGACAGGCAAACAACTTGGAGGGAATTTGTGAGAGTTAAAAAGAAACACTTTTCAAGTCAGGCGCAATATGGCGGCAGGCCAGGTAACTTGCTGCCCAACATAACATAAAAAGTTCCTTTTTATAGAAAGGAAAACTTCATAATTATATAAAAGGAGAGAGCAGGAGCGAGACAGAAGTATGATTATGATGAAGTAGAACAGTAGGTTGAATTTGCATCATTTGTGTTCTCAATTCAGATTCTCAGTGTAAAACTTCAGTTCGAACACAGAACCAAATTTTTGACAAAAGATCATAATTAAGGCCGAGTTATACTTCTGCGTCAGACCTGCACCGTCAAGAAAGACCCGATTTTCGACCCTGCGCCGTAGCCTGATGCGGTCCTATTGATTTTTCAAACCCTAGCGTCACGTCAACGCAAATGACGTGGCGGAAATGGACTGTGATTAGTTCGCTCAGACTGTTGTTTCCAGTTCAGTGCGAAATCACCCCCATTGTAAAACATTATTTTTCAAGAGGCAAAAATGGACATAGCCGACGGGAGTATCATCCAAGAGCAAGTCGTGGCGAAAATGGACTGTGATTGGTTTGCTCAGACTGTTGTTTCCAGTTCAGCGCGAAATCACGGCCACTGTGAAACATTATTTTTCTAGACGAAAAAATGGACCAAGCCGACGGGAGTATCATCCAAGAGCAAGTCTTGTCAAGACATCATAAAGTTTGCCAAATGGCAAGGTCAGCGATTGAATAAAAAAATGGAAGAACCACCCTGACGTGTGTGTTCGGAATCGAGTGGCCATACAAAGGGGTGACCCAGTCGGCCAAAAACTGCCAGGTTTTTATCACTTTATGTCGTATTTTTGGTTGTTGGACTTCATCATTTATTGTGTACATATGTTTGCTGTGAGTCTGTGACTTATTTACGTGTCACACTTCAAGTATATGAAGAATAAAGCACAGGTGTGGTGTAAAAGGAGTTGTTTTGATCTTTAATTTTCAATAACAGACAGTTTACACACGATTCATCATCACAGATTGAGAGTGCCTCGATGCTTTTTATGATAATGTTACCATCAAGGCTTTCAACGCAGTTTGGGAAGTTCCATAGACGCCAGAAATCTGCTATGGCTTCTCACTGGCTGGTTGTAGGACACGGCAAACAAATCAGGCTGGAGGGCTTTGCAGACCTCGGACAAAACGCTGGACGCAGTGCTCGACGCCAGTTTGAAACTAACCGCCACAGCTACCTGGTTTTCACCCGAGGCTAGAAGAACTCTATGCGGCATCAAAAGTCGGACAGACCGCCTCGAAACAGTCTTCTGCGTCGCCTGCGCCTCAACATTTGTATGATCAACATTTATTCATTGTTGATGAGCTGAAGATCCACATTCAAGTGTTCCATCTGGCATTGTTTATTTTTTCTCCGTTAAACTAGACTATAGGAAGTCAACAAGCATGCCCCAAAACCGTACAAACATAACACAACACCCCTCTACAGAGCAACGCGTTACCTAGCCGGAGAACCATCGAATGTCGAATGACGCTGTAGTCGCTGCGGCGTCACTGCAACGCGGATGTATAACCTCAGGCTTTGTGTCACACATGACATCAAGGTACACATTATGTAGAATTGGGAATTACTTGTTATTTGACAACGGTTACCTTGAGCTATCTAAAGCAGTTATCTTTGTTATCTCCGCTAGTAGACAAAACCAATGGAAGGGGAGGTCAATTATTTGTCAGATAGGTTATCTTGAACACAAACATACAGACTACGTACGAAGAAATGAATAATTTTCAAAATTGTAGGATAGGTTCAAAATATAAAATGGAAGAGGTGAGTACATTTTGGGTCATGAGGTCAAAGGTCACACAATGCCAAATTGATTTTGGTTGCTGAGGAAGAGGTCTGCACTCTCAGAGTGTTCTTGTCTTCTAGTTTGATCATTTTAAACAATTTAAAATGAGCTGAAGAAAACAGCTTATAAAAACAGGTAATAATGCTTATTGATTTTTATTATAGATAGTTTTCATTTTATTTCGACAGACGGACAAAAAGACGGAAATTTAGCTTCCATTTATTGTTATTATAAGTATTACTATTGTTCCAATGATTAACATTCATTTTTATTTCATTTCATCTCCAAAAATGTGAGTGCAGTACAAGTTTTTCATCACCTCATTTGCTTTCATTATCTACAATAATAGAACCTACAACACTCAAACAATGTCAGAGCAAATAATTTTAGACATGAGGTTTCATTGTCTGGCCACTGAACCCAAGAACTCAGAGGATCCAAAAGTAAAGAGAGGGGGAAAAAGTGAAAAAAATGACGTGACTGTGAGAAAACTCTTGCAAACTTGACAATACCCGAGCATTCCACCGCGCAGGAAGAGAACTCAGGTTGGGTCAAGGCCGAACTACAATGCTAGAGGAAGTATATGGCCAGAACTTCCCTTCACACTGACACAGACTGAGAGCTAGGGTCTAATGGAGCCTTGAGTTATATTTTTTTAAAAAGGAGAAAAAAAAGAAGGAAAAATGAATGTAGACAGAGAAATATACTCCAGGTGATGAGAGAGAGATGGCATGTGTGGCATGCCTCTTCAAACACATACATGAACACAAACGTGGCCTGGAGCTACATATTTTTAAAACTGCACTAATTCATGCACACATATAATTCCTTGGCAGCAGTGGAGCCAGAATATTAAAGCAATGCATTTTCTGTCGAAGGTGATGCTACGCTCTTAATCTTAAATGTGTGGTGTAGTCGAACATGAAATGAAAATTTCCCCCAAACTATGTTTGTCAGCAAGTGTCGGCTGCAAAATGAGCTTACATGGATCCTCGGCAACCCACACAGCTAAAATGCTACACGAGGTGTACACACATACAGTGTCTTTATATTTGCATTCAATAAACACTTTGTGTGTGGGCAAGTGGCCAATTGCTTATACACAATAGACAAACCGTGAACATACTTTTCTATTTGTGTTTGTTTTGCTCATAGTCAGTGTGTGTGCATAAAATGGCCAATTTTTCACAAACCATAAAGTCAGACTCTTGCATTACATACACCGCTGAAATAGAAAAAAGCTAAATTTTGAACCCTATGACCAAGACCAGAGTCAAAACTCAGTTCAGGAAATTTAAAATTTATACTCTGTGCAGAATACTCATTCTATCAGATTATAGGGGGCAGTGTCAAGCATATGCAAAAGCAACACTACACTGCAAAAGAAATTGAAAGGGATATTACTGGCTTCTTGCCCACTATATTTTTTAATCTGATCAGCATTGGGAATAAAATTATGATCAGTTGCACTGTTTTCATAGACACTCAGGTGTCACACTTTCGGTCAGAACAAATTATTTAACATGAGCAGATTGACCTAATGTACCGGAAATAGTAGGGGAAGAAGACGCGACTTCCGTGTCAACAAAACATCCCTCCGTCCATTCCTACTTTAAACGTTATTGTTATTTAGCATATTTTTACAGTTTTTCTGCCGTCAGTCCTTTCTTCAATCGTAATGACGTCACAGTCATGTGGGTAAAGATAGATTGTTCCAAAATTTAGCAATAAACTCTTTTCACCGATCACATTATCAATCAGCATAAATCACCCATCTCATTTGAAATATAATCTTGATTGGAGTGGGCTTGATAGGGTTAGAGTATTCTGAATGGGTTGTGTACATTAAGCATTTTTATTCTGGTAAGGCTTTGAATCCGAATAAATGTGTCCATGGAAACGTAGCCTATGTTTTTAAGTTTGGTACCGCCAAGTTAATTGACTTTTGTGTCTCACTAGAGGAAGCCACAGTAGCACTAGTAGTAAACGTGCTAAAAATTTCCAAACTATGTAATCCCAAAGCGAGCTAATAACACCCATAACTGAAATTAGCATTCGCTTCCAGTAGATGGACATTAATAAAGACAGTCATGGCGATGATTTGAATTTCTTCCACCGAAGATCCAAACTGTCATTAGGCCACGGCACTGTGGTGCCACCCAGTAAGTGAGGCCAAAGGTAACATTTCCTGCTTTTACAGGATGACAGTTATTGGATTTGGCCAGTTTACATCACACAGAGCAAGAAGGAAGTGATGCGTTTATGTTGTGTAAGCCTCTATTAAGGATAGGGCACTGCAGCTGTTTCAGGTTTACCTGATAGATATAAACCATGTCCAAACATACTTTGACAGTTGCAAAGATTCAAGCATACACGCAACTCATATTTACATCCCGGTCTCACTTGGTGAGTTAACAAGAGGCATTTTAGGGGTCGTTTTGGATGGGTTCAGGACAGCTTGTAATAAGCTACATATTTTTGTATTCTAAATGTTCTGGTACAGTACCAAGTTGACGTGAGAGGTCAGAAAGTATAAATGTTTCATGCTTAAAGCAACACTTTAGATTTTAGCGACGCCGGTGGACAAACGCGGTAGTGTTTGGCCTTAAAGCGGAAGTTCAGGATTTTTGACATTAAGCTTAATCTTCGAGTTAGCAGGGGTTTAGTTAATCTCCGAGTTAGCAGGGGTTTAGTTAGTTGGAGTTGATTTCAACAAATTCAGTTTCATTTGCAAGTTATTTGTTTCAGGGCACCGGAGTGGCTAAGCTAGCGTGAGTCAATGGCACCATTACAGCATGCCGATAACAAAAACGATACAGATCTACGAACAGATCCAACACAGTCAAATAAATTCAAAACACAGATCATTGTTTCAAAACGCCCATGCGGCCGAAAACAATGTCACACCAAACTGCCGTAATTCATTTCATTCTGCAGGACTATATTTTCAGATGTGTAATGGAGTGCTTCGGTCAATCGTTCTCACGCTGCATTCGAGGAATGTGGGAAGTCGGACTTATCCTGCTCAGAGGGTACCAGTTGCGACCTTAAAGCATTCCAAGCGGATGTAAACAGCAAAGATGGCTAATCGCCACAATTTTGACCTCTAGCAAACCTGACTTATCATAAGCGATCAAATAGTGGAGGCGTACTATTGATATTTTTCCAGATCAGAGGTTGGAAACTCTGACTTCCCACCTTCCTCGAGTTAAATGACGGCTGGCAACATGGCGAAATGTGCATTTAGAGGCTATGGAAACATACCGAAGAAACAGGCAAGGTAAAGTTTCCACAAGTTCCCTATGAAGAACGAGGAAAAATATAAACTGGTCACTTGCTGCTGGCTATGACATTAAAAGATCAGCGGTGAAAAAAAACCGATGTGATATCACTCCGCCTGCAGAGCATCTGGATTAGAAATGTTGCTGTTCATACTGCAATTATTGAAATGCAATGATAAGTTTTAATAACTTCATCCAGAAAACATGGCCAACACTATTGATTGCATGGGTCATTGATGATTTTCATGTGTGCATATGTTGTGTTTCATTGCATGCTATAATGTTGCCATTGACTCGCGCTAGCTTAGCCACTCCGAAGCCCTTAAACTAACAAATAACTCAATCAACTCCACCAACTAACTAAACCCCTGCTAACTCGAAGATTAAGACTAGTGTACAAAATTCTGAACTTCCACTTTAAGGAAGACTGCATTTCCCTTGAGGACCACCGCACACCCGCGCAGTGTCGTAAAATCATCAATTAATCAAAATTCCATCTCCCGGTCACCTGCAGATGGATTAAACAACATTTCTGTTTCCAGCAGCTGTGTGAAGGATGTATAAGCAATAAGGTCATGAATCCCATTGTGGCTAAACAATAAAATATGACGATTAGCAACCGTGTGGCTGAAACACCCACCCCACCCCACCCATGTGAGTAAAAGCCCAGCCAATGTTTATTCTGTATATCCTGGTAGCCTCTCATTTTTTTCCTCCTCAGACAAAACTTTTTGTCTCTTTTGTTGCTATGCCATCTTTGCAGAATTAGCGCGAAAGCGTTCGCATCGACTTCTGTCTCTGATGAATGGTGAAAGGGGGGAAGTCACATATGCCGTAAAGCTGTCAACACATTTGTAGTTTTTTTGTGTGTGGCAGGGTTCTTGCCACTCCCCTCAAAGTTGATTAGTGCTGTTGAAAGCAATACACACTCCCTCAAGATATAAAATAGGTGTCATTCAACTAGTTGTCAGTCGACATATTATCACAAATTTTATGAACATATTTTTATAAAGTTTGAAAAGTTACCTAGTGTTGCTTTAAGCCACTAGTTTACGATTCAAAAACAAAAACAAAAAATGCAGCTCAGCTACCTGCAGGCAAATGTCATGCCAATATTTTTGTGTAAAATGGGTTATGAATTTGCATCAATAAAAAAAATGTGTGTCACAGGGGAACAACAGTTGAGAACCACTGTGCCAAACTATGCATCAGTAAAATAATTTAACGCATGAAAGTGCAAAGTTATGCATAATTAACTACGTATGTTGCAAAGTTTATGGTCACTAGAAGCTTTAGTGTTTTGATGCTTTTTTTCAAAGCAGTCCTTATGACCGACAATTAGGGAAAATTGACTTTTAAATGCTTTGTTTCTTTGCTTACTGAAAATATTTACTGATTATATATCTTTTTTTTTATATTGAAATGTATTTTTCTAGAGTAATCTACAGAATTAAAAATCATGGAACCTTTATAAAGTTGTAATTACTTTATTGTAATTACTTCATTGTAAGTAACTTTAATGTCATTATTCTATTCAAATGGCAGCTATTATATTTATTGCACAAAAAGAGGCCAGACAACCAAGGGTAATTTTCAGAGAGGAGGTTAACAACAAACAAATAGATGAAGGAAAACTGATGCAGGAGACGACAGACACCACAACAAAATTATATTAATAAACAAATAAATAAAAGCAGGAGATTATATTTTTTCAGGCAAAGTTAATCAGAAGCAAGAAGTCAAAGGTTTTGTAAATTGGCTTTGGTAACACTTTATAATAACTATCTGTTTTACTAGTTAATAGATCATTAGTAAACTGTTGATAAATGATTTATTGTTGATTTGTGAAGTATTTGTTAACAGTTTGTTAAGCATTTACAGGGTGTTATTAACCTGAAACACAGTTGTGTAGAAACGTTTCAAGTTTTTTTGTGTAACGTTTGGCATTTCTATCTTTTCAGGTTAAGAAATGCTGTTCATTTCAAAAGAAAAGGCATTTTGATAAGGCATGTTGCAGGCAGCGCTCATGTTGCACATTTATGAAAATCTGCCATAGAACCAACAAATATTTGTCCTTTTCTTTGTATATTTAACCAATAAAACATATGACCTTCAACATAAAGTGTATATAGTTTTATTAAGATCCATCAACTAGCATGGGCATTTAGAATGGGGTCAACCATATTGGAACACCCTGTAAATGCTTAACAAACTGTTAACAAATACTTCACAAATCAAAAATAAATCATTTATCAACAGTTTACTAATGATTTATTAACTAGTAAAACGGATAGTTATCATAAAGTTAAACCAGCTAGCTCACAGGTATCAAAATCAAGCCCTGTGTATGAAGTCTGGCCCCTCACTGGCACTTAAGTTTTTTTGTTTGTTTTTTTGGTAATGCTTTCACCAATTTATGATTTCAAAATCAGGCATTATTCCTTTTGTTAAATATTCTTATATATATATATATGTAATGATACAAGACGATTATATATTTACTGTGCATGGGTTTCCAGTCATAATGGCCCTCTGAGGACATCCGTAACTATATTGTGGCCAAAATTGAGTTTACATTGTTAACACATAAATTTTAACTACTTGAAAATAGAATGAGGAGAGCAACAAATAATAAATCAAACATGAATAATGCATACCTTTGGTGATGCCAATCAATCGAATGATTGCCTTAGTTATTACAAGACCTGGCATTAATTCACAAGTTATATAAATTTCAAGTTCTATTCCTTTCAATTTGCTCAAATGTTTTCTCTATCTTCTCTGTTATGCCTGGAAAATAAAAGATTAAATGTTTGATCTTTACAAAGCAAAAACGTAAAATAAAATTCAGTGTCACAATGTATGAGGTCATATATTCTAAAACATGACATAAGATAGTAAAAAAAAAAACTTGTATTTACCCAACTGGCCTTATAGCTCACTTAATTGCATTATGCGCTTTCACTATTATTTCCAGTGAACTGTAGAGACATATTACTCTGGGACATGTACCTCTTGCCTACGTTGTAGTAATTCAAATTTCCAGGGTTATGGCTGTCATATAATTTCCCCCTTTACCATCCCACCAAATGTGGAACCATTCCAAAAAAATTCTAAACATAACCGTCATTCAAACCTTTTTAAAACTAAAAGTTAAGCACAACTTGTTGTATACATCCCCACAAAGTTTCACTGAACACACAATGTTTTGAATGCAGGTTATTTTATACAAAGGAATTAGGACGCAGTTTCGCTATTGTAACTGCAAAACACCACTTTTACCGTTTACAAAAAATAACTTCATTTAAAACTGTTTTAACTGCCATCTAAAACATGTGTAATTTATTTCTGATCAGAAAACAAAGCACACACCTGAATATGACACACAAGAACTGAGCATGGGCAGAGCTATTTATATTATTGTATAAACTGTACCAATAGTCTAAGTGTGTTAGTGGGGAGAACAATGCATCCATTGTGCTTATTTGGAGAATGAGAAAAGGAGAGAACAGTAGAGTGTAGCGCCACCTACAGGCAGAGGAATCCGCCCTTGTCTTTCTCTTTTACACACACACACACACACGGACCCCTACATTTGGCATACGCACACTGGCCACTATTTTAATAGTACATCTTTGCCCATTCTTTTCCCATACTTTACTTAGCTAAAAAGCTGGTAACACACTTATCATCTATTTGGAACAACAATGGAAAAACAAATTAAGTGATATGTGAAAAACTTTAATGGGATTGTGCATACATCAGCTGGAGCATAAGCAAAAGAACATGGTGAATGAGCTTGCCAGGTTTAAAATGTTTTTTTCAATGGTCAGTTTCCATTCATTTTTTACTTAGTAAAAAAAAAGACGTACCATTCTAAATGCAGAAAACAATTAGGTTGTGTTTATCAGTGCTATAAAAATCACAGCATCATATCACATTATTGTGCCTCTTCTGCTTTAATGTGAACAGAGATGTGCTGGAAAACAAGTCATGTTGAGATTAGGGTTGAAAGTTCTCATCTTGCTTTGTAAATGTATTGATTTAGGAAATAGTGTTGTTTTCTATGACACGTACATGATAAACCAATTATTCCAGACGCAAAATAAAAGTGTGGGAATTGAAAAAAAGAATAATCAGCTGCACCTGACCATCCCTTCATCACCGTTGAGGCCAACCGCAAAGCGAATAGTCCAAATTGGAAGAGCAGAGAACCCCAGTTTAAGTCTGGTTCTGCTCCACCTTCAAATTGTTTCAGGCAGGTGGCCCGTTGTTGCAACTCCATCATCACATTGGCTTAAGTGCACTCTGTAGGAAGTCAGTAACAGAGTCTGGTCACAGGCATTTACAGTGTATCCTTTAGGAAACGTGCAGTGAGAGCCGAGTCCATCATCATCTACTGACTTGCTTACAGTAGTATTTGTTACCTTAGACAGGTACCGGTGAGGGCAGCATATATACAGAATATATCACCTTTAATTATAAAAAATCCCTAAAAGATTTCATCTTGTCTTTCATAGGCAGTATCTACTGTATGTGCTACAGTGTATCACAAAAGTGAGTACACACCTCACATTTCTGCAGATATTTAAGTATATCTTTTCATGGGACAACACTGATAAAATGCCACTTCGACACAATGAAAAGTAGTCTGTGTGCAGCTTATATAATAGAGTTAATTTATTTTACCTTCAAAATAACTCAAAATATAGCCATTAATATCTAAACCCCTTGCAACAAAAGTGAGTACACCGCATGGGAACTACGTACATCCCTAAATGTCCAAATTGAGTACTGCTTGCCATTTTCCCTCCAAAATGTCATGTGACTAATTACAGGAGTGCTGTCAGCATTGCTGCAGAGGTTGAAGAGGTGGTGGGGGGGTCATTCCTACCACCATGCTTGACTGTAGGCATGACACAGTTATCTTTGTACTCCTCACCTGGTCGCCGCCACACATGCTTGAGACCATCGGAACCAAACAAATTAATTTTCATCTCATCAGACCATAGGACATGGTTCCAGTAATCCATGTGCTTTGTTGACATGTCTTCAGCAAATTGTTTGTGGGCTTTCTTGTGTACTGTCTTCAGAAGAGGCTTCTTCCTAGGGTGACAGCCATGCACACCAATTTGATGTAGAGTACGGCGTATGGTCTGAGCACTAACAGGCTGACCCCCCCACCTCTTCTTCTGACAGCACTCCTGTAACGAGTCACATGGCATTTGGGAAGGAAAATGACAAGCAGTACTCAATTTGGACATTTAGGGATGTACGTAGTTCCCATGTAGTGTACTCATTTTTGTTGCCATGGGTTTAGATATTAATGGCTATATTTTGAGTTATTTTGAGGGGAAAATAAATTAACTCTGTTATATATTAGCTGCACACAGACTACTTTTCATTGTGTCAAAGTGTCATTTTGTCAGTGTTGTCCCATGATAAGATATACTTAAATATCTGCTGAAATGCGAGGGGTGTACTCACTTTTGTGATACACTGTACATTGCCGTAGCGAGTAACTCAGCTGTGATGTCGTCAGCTGATCCTCCCTGGCAGGAAGTGAAGCCAACATTGCAGAACAGAGCAGTAATTAGAGGCCGGGCCTCTGCCTGACAGCAAATCAATGCTATTTTTCCACGTTATCAATTAAAGATGTGTAATTACAAGCATGGAGAATTGCCAGAAACACATCCACCTCCCGGCACACTTTGACCCTGGCACCTGCACTGACGAATGGAGGTGTGGCCAGCTGTGCTTCAGACTTCTCAGCCCCGCAGCCTCCCATCAACACCTGCGAAAATGGATTTGAAACAAGGGCAGCTCCATCTCCCGCCCTCCCAAATGAGCAGATGGAGGCTTCTGCAACAATTATCGCCACATTACCTGTGAATGCTATGACAATCAGGAACAATACAGGCGCTGCTAACAAAGCCCAATAAAACATGACGACCTGCTAATGCGACTCACTTCTCTGTCCCTACTTGACAGAATTGAGCGTTATTCACTTATCATCAAACGGGTCTGTGAAACAGCAAACTCACTGTCCTTCTCCTCTCGCTTCTTTTGTTTAAGTGCCTGTGCTTAGTGGTGTCTCTCTGGGACTTTCACTCTGCATGCCTCTGTCTTTGTTTAACCAATAAAGTTTGACTCGGGCTGCTGTGTCTGTTATTGGCCAAATGCATCTCAAGAACAAAAAGAACTTTAGCAACTTCCATCTACCCACAAATTGGATGGTTGCCAGAATCAGACTTTGCTTTGCAGAAAAATGAATATGATTTTGAGCTTCCGTTCTCTCAGGTACAGTATAGTAGTTTTGTATTGTAGTCATTGTAGAAGATTGAAGTTTATAGATGCATGTGCTGACACAGAATGAAACCATCTAATTGGCTAAGCAACCTCACCCCCCCTGGGTTGAGTAAATAATGTTAGCTTGTTAATTAAAAAGTCTCATCCATTGTAATAATTGTGTGTTTTACAAGCGTGTGCAAAACACGTAAAGAACTATTTTAGAATTGTGTCAATTAACATTTCTTTTAGTTCATCTTTTAACTTCCCTGGCTGTTTGTTTGTATACTTTACCTTTTATATGGCTTTTTTGTTTGTTTCTTTTCGTAGAAGCAAAAGTCACTTGCTAAATTGATGGACTGGACAACCTATCCTGCAGCCCGTATTATTACCACAATGTTTATGATTACTAACGTCTCCCTGAAGGGTTCACTCAATATATCTACATATCTATTTAACGTCTCCTATAAGGAATATGTTTACTTAATCTCGTCTGTTGGCTCTCGTGCTTCCTCAGCTGTGGGGGCTCAACTGTGTTCCACTCTTAATGCAATTCCAACTGGGAAGAAACCTATAACATCCCAGATGGATTCCCGAAGGAATTCCTGAAAGGTGTGGGGAATATTCGGATAGCAGGAAGTCTGTACACACAGAGGCTTGACATGGTTCTTAAAGTGCATCTTTGTTCACAACATAAACCTACCAATACATTTTCATTAATAGACAAGTTTCCGGGGTACTTCCGCTTTCCTTCCACATTTTGCGACTTCCGTTTTAAACTTTCTCTATCCAAAACAGCAGTAAATCTGGAGTGGCATTACTCTTCAAAATCCCTCAATTTGGAAATGATGCATCCATCTTCCATTATCACGACATTGGAGGACAACATGAAGAAACGGCTAAGAGTCGCCACAACCAAAATAGTTTTGTACTTTATTGATTTAAGGGGTGTGGATGGAAACATAATCAGGGACCTGAAAAGCTAAGAAGCATCCAGTTTAATGTGTCCTTTAGTGATCCAACGATTAATCGATTTAACTTGAGTATTCGATTAGAAAAAAATATTCGAATCAAATTTTGTTGCTTCGAGTATTCGTTTAATTAAAATGGCGTTGTAATGGTTTATTTTGAAAGTGTTTGCATTCAGTTTTATTGATTAGGGTGGAAATACTGCCCTCTGGTCTGCCTCTTTTCACATGGCTGAACAAATGAGCCAACTGCTCCCTGTTAAGACCAAAGTAAGCTAAGTTTTTGTTTGAGCTAATGTTTTTTATTGCATTCATAATTTAGTTTATAGGTATATTAAACTGTTTCTTGTGGGAATATGTGTTTGAAAAATTTGTTAAGAGCATTGTAAAAAAAACTTTAGCATTTTATAGCATTTAAGCTAGCAAACTTTTTCTATGTAAGTTAGCCAATTGTTTTTTTCTTGTAAATAGATCCTCTTTTTTTTTTTTTTAAATTATACCTTTTGAAGCTCAGCTCATGTATTTGAATTTTTCATGTTCCTTATCCGATTACTCGATTATACGAACTAACTAGTCCATCGATTAATCGACTACTAAAATATTCGATAGCTGTAGCCCTAGTGTCCTTATACAGGAATATGGGAATTTTGTGTTCATAAAGGCAGATGTGGAACCAAGGCGTTTTACCCTAAATGCATAAATTCAAGTCTTACACGTTTTTTTTTTTTTTTTTGTTATTGTTGTTGTTCACAGGTGGAAAACACTATTAGGTGAGGGACAACAACTTGATGTTTCTCACAACACCACTTATGTTGATGGACATATATCGAGACTATGTGCATTCTACCTTGATGAGGGAAAGCTCTATTTATGCTCCACCTTCGTTAATATTTTTCTAACTATTTTATAAATTGCAATTTATTCCCCATTTTTGCCCATGCACCAATTGTTTGAAATAAAACAAGAAATCGAATCGTGTTGTCCAAAAGTTTTACTGCGATTAATATCTGCAATAAAAAAGAATGACATACTATTTGTGTTAATATGTACATTTGTTATGAGCTCATAATACCATAACTATAATCAAAACAGATGAACAATACCTTGTAATATTTCCTTGTAACAACAAACTCTGTGTCTGCATTCGCTAACTGTAATATTATTCTTAATTTTGCACATTTTGGTAACTCAAGTGGCCGGCGTATCAATCTACACCTCATGTTAACACAGGCTGCACAGACTCTTAGAATTTTGTCCATGAACGATCAACGAAGTGATATGAACAAACATGTAATATTTTAGGTGGATCCTTTAGGGTTAAAATGCCAGCCAAATTCTTAATCTGCTGCTGGTTTCGATTTAAGGCGTATGGAGTGGTAGATCCACATAGCCGCTCTGAAGCTGAACACTGTTCGAAACATTCCACTTTCAAGCATATATACCGTAATTTCCCGAATATAAGCCGCACCCGTGTATAACGCGCACCCCAAATTTACTTGTACAATCTAGGTAAAATTATTGTACTGTATTGTGTTGTATTGTATAACGCGCACGCTAATTTTAGCGCCAATAAATAGAAGAACAGAGCTCGTGTACAGATACAGGAATGTCATTTTACTGACTGGTCAAACACAGCACAAGTATAGCACACTGGTAGTTCAAAACATTACGGTAAACTGATAGTTCAAAACATTACGGTAAACTGACAATATGTAGGGTAATAATATGATTTGACAACTTCTCCAACTTACCAGAATCCAGGAGAAAACAAAACAGGTGGCTTTTCTTTTAAAAACTGCTGTATAACTTGCTTCTAGCTTATTTCATCATGATGAATAAATGTTTCTTCCATTGATAGATACAGTAAAATAAAAGTGAGGCTAGAAGTCGTAAAACCGAAACCGCACATCGCTGTAGACTAACAAGAGGAACTATTGTTATTTGGATTTGAGTTTCCCGAGGGACAGATATAG
This sequence comes from Corythoichthys intestinalis, assembly GCF_030265065.1. NCBI lineage: Eukaryota > Metazoa > Chordata > Actinopteri > Syngnathiformes > Syngnathidae > Corythoichthys > Corythoichthys intestinalis. Next base: position 28,727,200 of record NC_080396.1, on the reverse strand, counting down.
TCGACGGACACAGAAAGTCTGTGTTGTGTTACATTTGTACGGTCCGAGTTGCGGAGCTGCAATAAACGTTGACACAAATGAGTTCAAGAAACTAAATTCTGTGCTTTATGAAGAGTGAAAAAAGCAGAATTTAACACAGGCGAAATCATTCGACCATTCAGAGGGAAGTATTACCGTGTAACGAGTTATAACAGAATTCACCGGCGAACTTATGTTGGCACATTGTATAGTTTCCAGGGGGAGGTATTTTGTTGAGGGAACAGCCGGAAAGATAGTTATATTTCTGCGGGTTGCAAGTGAGACAGACATTGCTACCGTATTTTGTTGCAGCCTAAATGTCAATAAAGCAACGCGGATTAGCTCCGTTGTTTGATACTCCGACTCCTTCCCTAGCTCGCCACGACCGAAACAAAATGGTGATGTCACGTACCGTCAGTGTTGTTAATAACGGCGTTAGAATATAACGGCGTTACTAATGGCGTTATTTTTTTTCAGTAATGAGTAATCTAATTAATTACTTTTGTCATCTTGGCAACGCCGTCACCGTTACTGAGGCGGGAAAGGCGTGCGTTACTATGCGTTACTAAGTTGGTTGAATAAAAAAAAGTCTGAGAGAAACGGACTCACGGAGATGAGAGAGCAGAGCAGGAGTGGGGAAGACGCCGTTGCAACCGTGATGCTAGGTGGCTCCAATAATACCTGACTGTAGCCATAGCCGACATACTACGCCCACATGACACGGCAGATATCATATTATAGAACTAGAGGCAAATGAGAGACACAGTTACATTGGCAACATGTTTTAAGGACTACATGCGTTAGTAAACAGCCGCCATCTTAAAGCAGTAGACCTCTCAGGAAGGCTCTGATGTAGAGATCCTTCCTAGAGAACCTAAGTAACTGTTTTTTTTTTTTTTTTTTTTTAAATCTAAAATGCTCCTAAATCGGCAAAATCTTAACTTAAATCTATCTTTAAATGATGAAACAGTTGTAAAACTTACACATGTTTAAAGTAGACAAAAGGGAACTAATGCAATAACGGGAGCGATTTTAACAACTTTAACGGTTGATTCACAACTTTAAATGACTTCCACACATAGCAAAGGTTACTATCTAGTTATCGCAATACCCTTGTGTCTAGTTAAGTGGAGGGTAAAGAATTGGGCTAGGGCCAATTGTCCCCCAAACCCTTTAAACTTCACATTGCGTGACCTGTTTTTTTTTTTGTTTTTTTTTTTGAGAAAAAAAAAAAAAAAAAAAGAAAATTATCATTAGTTACTTTGCCAAGTAACTAATTACTCTTACATTCAGGTAACTGAGTTACTAACGCAATTACTTTTTGGGAGAAGTAATTTGTAACTGTAATTAATTACTTTTATAAAGTAAAATTAACAGCACTGCGTACCGTAATGGTCGGCAACGGATCACCTCATACGTTTCTTCAACACAACATGGCCGTGTCAATTAAAAAAAAAAAGGTCTTTATATATATAATATATTTATATTTTTTGTCTCCATCCCTGTACCCGTTTATAATGCGCACCATGATTTTACAGGTTGATTTTGGGGGAAAAAAAGTGTGCGTTATTTTCGAGAAATTACGGTATATTGGCGCTTCCAGGAGTTCACACAACCAAGCACAGCACAGAAAGTCCCGGAGACTCATCTACGTCGGACGGAATCAATTTTTGAAGATTCCGTGGGTTCCTCTGGTTTGATTTGGCAGTTTAAAACTGTCTACTAACTCACTGTGTTCTGTCTAAACTGAAAGTTCGTAGCAGAAAATGTCAAAAATGGCGACACCCAATTTTCGCTCAGGAAACTTGTCTATAGACAAATGAGCAAACGTGAACGTGTGCTAGGCCTTTGAAGACGGAGCTCTTGTTGTCTTACAAGAGGATTTGTCTCCTTGTCTCATCAGCTCGTGCTTCCCAGGTGGAGAAGAGGCTTTATGTCTTTTATCACACACCATAAACCTCTGCAAACAAAATGTGATTTGTTCTTTATTCTCCAAAGCGCCTGGAGTGTTTTTCTTTCTCTCTCCTGATACTTTGATTATCCTTTAGTATGTAAGACATCAGAATGGATTGGCTCGTTGCTCACCAAAGAAAAATAAGGTGAAATGTTCTCAGATCTAAGTTGAATGGATGAATAGCTTTTTATGAAAGTCCACAACATGTTTATTTTCAAAGCATCCGCCACAGTAGGTTGTGTTTGACACTGATCGAGCATAATCATCAGAGATCTCACACACACACAAACGCAGAAACACACACTCACAGAGAATGCACCACCCCAACCCCCTCCAGTGCAAGTGGAGCTAACCACTCCAGGGAGCTGGAGACTCAATTAATGACATACAGTACATGCAGCACTTGAAAGATGTCAGGAAGAAAGAAAAACACAAGTGCACAAACGCACATTAAAGAGCCGTCCAAAAACACATAACTACTATATGTACAGTATGGGCTTTAGCCTCTACCTCTGGGAACAACTGAGTTTTTTTTTTTTTTTTTTTTTTTGTTATTGTGGACACAAAAAACATGTCCTTTACAAACTACAAGCAAAAGATATCACTTTAATCCAATTGGATATGGATTTCTTCCCTTTTATTCATATAATCATTCCATCATTTCCGTTCACACCTAATTTTTATTTTCAATTCATCACAAGTAATAAAAACACCTTCTATGACATTATAAGTCGTGCTTTTAAGCACTTGATATGACAAACGAATCACTTTCTATTCAGTCATCACAGCAAGCAAAGATGTAATACTTTGGATTTCTCAAGTTTAGGTTTTTTATGCCTTCTAATAACTCTAATTTGCTATTAAAGTTTTGTTTTCATTTGTTTTAGTATTTGTTTTTTATGAATTAGTTATTAATTCATTTTTCAATCCAAAAATATTTTTTTTAAATGTTGAATCTATTCGGTCCTTTGGAATGTTGTCATTTTGATGTCGGAATATTGTTTCTGGTTACAAAATACTAAAAAAAATGAAGGGATAAGTGTCTTTAATTTCAATAAGTTTTAGTTTCATGAATACAACACAGTTTCAGTTAGTTTTAGTTTAGTCTTTTATTATTTTTATGTATTTCAATTAATGAAAAAAATCCAGATATAGCTTTGGTAATTTTGTTTATTTTTAGTGAAAAAACAATAATAATCTAGATACCAAGTTCAGAAACGATCCCTCCCTCATTCACACCTCAATGGCTTTACTTCCTAGCTGTGCCTCCATGGATGGTGGCACTTGCACATCTAGAGGTCAAATGTCACCAGTGTCTTCCTAGCAAAAGGTGAGAAGAACAGAACACGAGTCAGGGGCTCTAAAATCTCATTTAAGAGGTTGACCCCAGTGTGTGTGTGGTGGAGGCTTGAATCGGTGGCATCACCGGAGATGATGTATAGTGTTACTCCCGCAGAACCAACATTTGTTCCTGCGCACACACCAGGGTCAACAGGCACGGGTGCACTGAGTGCTCTAGCAGTGAACACATCTCGGATAAGCTGAAACTGACATGAAATAATAACAAAGAGAGGTCAGATCATTTCCACATAACGTGCAGGTCAGTGAGGGAAGCTCTGTGCTCTCTTTCTATTTGAAAGCACCGATTGCCATCTTTTCTCTCTCTCATCCGCGTGGCTGCGTGCACAGCGCTAATGTTGTACTGCTCAGTGACTACGAGGAGAAGCTGTGCTGTCAGGAACAGAAGGGACCAAAACAGGCACAATGAAGCCTTCGTTGATTTAAAAGCTCAGAACATCTGCAACAGACCTTAGGCAATTGTTAAGCAAATGAAGTTGCTGTTAGTTTTAGAACTCATGTGCTAAACTTTCACCTCCGACAGCTGGAACTTTGAATGCATACATTATTAATTAAAGCAGAACTCTTCACAGAAAAGTAACAAGCCTACTTGAGAGAGAAGTTCTTTTCCTAGTGAGGACTGAAAAAATATCGAAGGCTGTAACAGAACCCGAGTTCTTTTGGCTGCCAGGTTCTGGAGCTTTGCGGTACGTCTGTAATCAAATAAATGTCTTGACTGCGCTTTGGGACGATATTGAGATCAAACGCCAGGGGCCCCTTTGGAAACCTGGCGTAATTACAATGGGAGGAGGGCTGCGGTTCAAATATTTATCATTCTGTGATCCTTCCACAAGATCCGTTTCACACAAGACCAAAGATCTGACGGGCCTGACGAGCTCCCTCACCTCCACGCATGGGACAGGAGCGCCAGAAGCTTGAATGCAACCATGTGGGGCTGATTACGTGGGGCGGAGTGTTTATGAGTGACCCAGATGTGAGCTGTTTAACACGGCGTGGGCCACACGGCACACTTTCATAACTCGCAGTGAAGCCCGACCCACACGTTGCCTGTCAGGCTGCTGAGACATAATGTTAAACACCATACTAGAGTCCAAAAAATGAAATTTAATCTTCACTAACAAACAGGTTCTGAAACTTTTTACACCAAGTAATTCAGAAAAAAAACAAAACACTTTACCATATAAACAAAGGAGACTTTTTTTTTTAAAAAAGAGAATCCATAACGTCCACAGGAAAAATAATCACATACAAGGGGTGTAACGGTACACAAAAATCTCGGTTCGGTACGTACATCAGTTTTGAGGTCACGGTTCGGTTCATTTTCGGTACAGTAAGAAAACAAAATGCAAAATATAAATGTGCAAGTTGTTTATTACACACCTTTGTGCTTTCAACAATAGGAGCATTAGCCTATACAAAGCTAGAATTCTGCTCAAAAAGTAGCGGGTATTTAAAGATAATCCAACAACAATTTACCTTTCAGACCCCGCGTATTGGTTAGCTTTCTTTCTGAAAGAAAGAAGAAAAAAGAAGTCCTGTGCTAAAGAGAAAAGCAATCCCAATGATAAAGATTTTAACATGTATTTTACAAATGAAATGCCTCAATGAATCATTTTTATTTCTTATGAACGTTTTTCAAAAGCTTTATTGGTATATTTTCTCAAGTTTTTCAAAAGCTTTATTGGTAGATTTTCTCAAGTTAAAGCGCCACACAGAATTTAATAAATGTAATTGTGTAAGCAGGATCTGTATATTATTCCTATTATTTACAGGTGTTTTAGCCCATTTCAATTTATATTATTTAAATGGGCTATTATTTATTTTGTGTTTATATTTTGCAAATGTGATGTAGTATTCATTTACATTGTATATTTTATGTTGTATACCTTTAGTTCCTATGTAAATATTAGTTCCTACTTGTTTAGTTGTGGTAGGAGGGTTTTGTATTGAATACGGGGCCGTGTTGGTTATTATTATAGCAGAGAAGACAGCAGTAAATCAAGAAAGACAAGTCAACTGTGCCCCGATCTACCAATCAAGAGATCTGATGGACTCAAAAGGTGGGTTACGATTGCATATTAGTTTAAAAATCGACCGGATTCACTGTATTTTTACACGAGTGACTTCCGGTTTGCCCGATCCTAGCTACCGGTAGTAGTATTGACGCAGGAGGTTCGCGTCTCGCGTCAAATAATAAACTCTGCCGTTCTTTTCGTGTGCGTCGTGTTGAGCCGCTTCTGGGACGCGTCTAACACGCGGCCGCACTGCAACTGGTGTGCATTGGCTGAATAACTTTAACGCCCGCGTTTCACTGCGTTCTCGCGGCGGCCACGTTGTCGCGCCTTTGACGTTTCTGGGTTATACTGTCCTACTGTGTTGGTCCTCATTATAGCAGAGAAGACTGAGTAAATACTGTATAATCTAGACAAATAAACTGCAACCCGATCGACTCACAGCCTCTAAAATTAAGGGTCACATTACGTCAGAAACTCGTTCGGTACGCCTCCGTTCCGAACCGAGCTCCGTACTGAAACAGTTCAATACAAATACATGTACTGTTACACCCTTATCACATACTCATCTTAGCAACAAATTACCTGATCGTTTAACAGGAAATATTATCGCGTTTACCAAGGTGGTTGGAACACAAAACCAACGTGAGTATCTACGGGCCTGAGGCCAATCGCATATCTCAGAATATGCTGCTGTCAATTTAATATTGTTGGCCTATGAAAGGGTGAGAGATCAGGTGACGGCGGTATAAATAGGCCATCCGCCATCACCTCATGGCAGCCAACTCCTTGACAGCATCAGAGTGACTGACGAGGGCCTCCGATGTCACTCACAATCAGGACATTCTCGGCTGAGGGACCTCCGAGGACGAGGCTGAGGTTCACGTCTGCGTGCTCTGAGGCGGAGGGGGTGGGGTCCGTGAGTAAACGTACCTGAACATAATGTAACTGCCAGCTTTCTGTATGTGTCAGAGCTTGGGGAAATCTATTTGGTGTTTTTGGAACACTCTGCAGATATATTTAAAGTCAAATGGAGAACAGCCTAATGCCGCAGCACAAATTCATTCAGAAATATACACATACCAAACAAACACTATACAGGAAATGAACTAATAATTAAAAAAAAAAAAAAACTCTACAAACCGAGTGTAAATTTATTAAGAAAGAGTCAAAACACAAGCCACGTTTAATTCAGAGCAATTGTCGCATCTAATCAACTGACTGCGAAATTACAATGGCTGTGTGAATGAAACTTCAGACACGGCAATGTCCCACTTTGGCGAGTTCTGTATGAAGGACAAGTAAATAAATGTTGGCTCTGATGCACCAATTTACCAGGAAAGCAGCATGAAAGCAGCTTTTGTATAAACAAAACACACCAGTCTTTACACACAACACATTATGCATCAAAATGTGGTTATCCACCCATCCATTCATTTTCTATCACTTATCCCTTTCAGAGCCTATTCTAGTTGGTTATGTGAAAGATGAAGTGTGCATGCTGTATTGGTTTCCGTCAGTCACAGGGCATACAGTACACTATATAAACTGACAATCACTCACACTTGTGTACATTCTGGAGAGTCTTTGATCAACCAAAAACGAAAGTTTTAGAATGCTTCCAGAAATTATTCACCATGTTGTAAAAAAATGGATTATAAATGTATTAATTGAGAGAAATAGAGACTTTAAATGATATGGAGTGATAAAATGAGCTTCAGCTTGTGTTCCTAGTACTTGGTGAGTATGTAATTGTGACTCATTTATAAGAACCATGGTGAGGCAAGCAGGTGCATCTGCTATACTGGTAATTAGTGTGCTAATCTGCCGCTAAACTGCTAATTTAGGACATCAGCAGCAATCTCTGCAGCCATTCTGTTTAGCATTGTGACGTCGACATGAAGGAAGTGGCACCTGCTCTGGCATTGCGGTGAGCTTCCTGAGTGGAGTTCAGTCATGTTCCTGTCTCATTTTACTTCAGCTTAGTTTATAAATTGTTAGTGCTCACTCCATTATGCCATTCTCCTGGAATCCCTAGGATATTCAATGCACCATTTATAATTACTGCACCAACTGCCGGCTGACAAGGCTCATCTGCCTCCACAGGAGGAGGTTGTCTCTTTGCTGAGGTACCTCCGCTGTGCCGACGCCCTCTCCTTGTCACTACAAATTCCTGTCTTTACCTACGCAGCCGGTGGCGCAATCAAATATGGATACATGAGGTGCTTAAGGAGAGCGCTGTCAAGACAAACAGCGAGTGGAATCTCTCATGCTTGAACGGACTTGCCGGGAGAAACATTGCTAGGTGGGCCAGGTTACGTCGTCAGATATGTGACACTGGGGAAGAACATTAGCCTTCCACTAATGCCAATTTGACAAGTGCGCAGTGTGGCAAACATTTGAATAGATGTGTTCAACTTGGTCCCTGGCGCATGTTTCTCAATGTGATTTAGGGCTTGGAATCTTTTTCTTGTCTCACACGCACAATGTAAATCAGAAATCATGGTTCATTTTGACAAGTGGCATTTCATTCCACATTTTAAATTAAGTTACCTCTGGACACTATTCTTATGGAGGTTAGGGGTTACGATTTTTACAAAGTAGATTAAAAAGACCCCGCTGAACACAACATTGACCCCAAGGGTGACATGGACAGATGGATGGACGGACTGATGGACAAATGGACTATGAAAGTCATATTATATTACCTATCATGGCCAGTTAAGTTCAGGGGGATGACAGTGATATCAAAAGGTCATATTAAAGTGGCTATTTTTAGAGTACTGGAATGTATCGGATTTTGTCACAAGATCCGATCCGATCCATTATTCACGCGTGTTTTCAGTATGATTCCGCTTTTTGATCCCTGTAAACCACCCACTATGCAAACATGTCCGCTGTGTGGGACTATTTCTCTTTAGAAACCAATGGCTGTCACAAAACATTGTGTAATATTTGTAAACAGAGCTTTTCTTAAGAAGGTACAAGCAGGGCTCACTTTAATACAAAAGATCATTTGTCTTTTACTGGTTGATTCATTTTGGCGGAAAACACTCAGTTGACTTGAAGTTCCGCTCTGAGACCCCCAATTAGGCCAAATTTCAAATTTGTCCTATATGCACGTGATATACATCATTGGGAAGCTTAAAATCTCAATTTTCTCAGGGAAGAAACATTTTGAACAGGAGAGAATTTTAAAATAAAAATATAAATATATATCTAACCCCTAAACTTTCGTTGGAGGAGAGAGCATGGGAGAGCATAATTAAATACACAATAATTTTAACGAGATATAATCGCATACTTACCTTGTTTCAATCCGAAAACTCTGTGTCGCATGCATCACCGAGTGTCAAGACACAGATGTAAATGGCCACAGCCGGACTTTTCGGGAATTTTAGGGGTGGAACATGGTAATATAACAAGGGTCGCGAAGCAGATATCACAGACAGCAATGAGTGGTCGAGATTTTCTTTTTCATATATTTAATGTAAAGGTTTTTTTGTTTTTTTTTCTTTGTTTGAATCAATTATTTATCATCTAAAATATTGGGGAAAATGCGACAGTAACAAAAAAAAATACAATTTAGCGATCGTTATGAGGTAGATATCCGTGACCTATTTACAGACACTATTTTTTTCATTGTAATGTAATTTGTTTAAAAGTTTAAAATATGCGAATGAATAATTTTTTTAAAGTCGTTTTTTTTTTTTTTTTTTTTTTTTACTAAATATGAGACATCAATTAATGTTTCTAAGCTAAAAATGACAGACATTTCGAATAATAAATATAATTACTAACCTTCATTTTATGGCTGGGTTGAAACAAAAGCGGTTGCACGGTGTCTGTAAACGGGGGTCTCCAGGATAAAACAGACAAATTAAAAATAGTTTGGGGGCTTAATGCGCCATGAAACTGCTATGGCAGCATATAGACATATTGTTCTATCAAACACAATAGTTCTTTTGGCTGAAAATACAGCACTTTATTTTAAAGAGCAGAAACTACTTTTTCAGCCTTGTCTGTGTTTTCCGCCATATATATTTATTTTACATGTCTCAAAATATGGGTATCTGATCGGCATCGGATTATATCAGATCGGTATCGGCAAAACATATCTTTAAAGATCAGACATAAAAAAAAATTTTTTTTAATTTGAATCAGCATCGGGACATCCCTAATCTCGATACCTGAGTCCATGTACAGATACTAGAGCTTTCTTTACTATAATAGTACTCTAATCATTCTTGTTGATTTTATACGGGGATTTAGTTTTAAAAATATGCAAGGTTCATAAAAGGAAGTCAGAAAAACAGGGAATCCTGTTCACAGGAAAAATCCCATCTTCTGGCTGTAAACTTTAGAAAGCCTTTTACAAACACAGGCAAGTCTCATTATTCCACATCTCATTGAGGCAGACTTTTCAGTAAATCCATTGCACCTTTTGCAGCTAGGTGACTGAATCATTTTTCAATAACATTTAAGGTGCAGATATACTGTAGCTTATGGTTTGGAAATGTTCACAGGTTGGATCGCTCAGATCTGTATCCCAATATTAATACTGGATCAGATTGGCTCCATCCCTAGTTCTACATGATTTATATATTTACTGTAGTATTATTATTTTTGACAGTGCTGTTTATTCATGCTGTCATTTACAACTGAGGTTGGTGCGCTGCTTTCACATGACAGATGGCTCCAGCAGGCAGGTAGCTGGTTGCACTGGAGTGATATCTTTGTCAAGGGCCCAGTTGTCTCCATTTACCCCGCATCACCGAATCCAGGATGTCTTCTTGTCCGAATGTCTCATCTGTTAACATCCTTTCCTTCTGTCTCGCAAAAGTGAGCACATGGTTCATGCATAAATCAGCAGCACGGTGATCGCAGGTTGTCCCTGGTGCACCGCCTCCGGTGATCTGACTACTGGAGCCGTGCCATTACGCCGCCACGACGAACCAGTCACTGCTAAACAAATATGAAACCGCGCCACTTTGTGTCACAAATTTTTATATTCAACTGAGGTCACGTGGAAGCGAGTGAACCTTTCTCACCCATCTGTGCGCTAAAAAGGTGGAGGAGCCTCATGGGACTGGGAGGATGTAAGTCATTTCAGCCATGCACATCACATTGCTATCCAAGTTGCATTATCTCTGTGCTTGATACAAACATTCGCAGCCTCAATGAGGATCACAGAGGCAGCCACGAGATGTGGCCTCAATTCATCAAGTATGACTTTAACCGTGGCTTGCTAACTTCATATCCTTCATTGAAATCAAATTTGATCATATTTAGTTAGCCAAAGCGTCAACAATACAGCCGTTCACTTTGAGTGGGCTTTTTCATGCATCACATGTGTAAACTGAAAGTGGGTCAACTTTGAACTGGAGTCGGTGATGGCTGTAAGGCAAACACACACTAATATAAAGAAGAATATATGAATATGTTTGCAGGGTAACAGTTCCTTTAGACCCGACGTCGGCCCACCCTACATCAGCCTGACACAACTTCCAGATACATAAACAAAAGGATTTCAGGTCATAAATAATGTAACCGCAGCACCAGGCTGCTCCGACAAACACATTTGCATATTTGCAAAAAGGCACCAAGTGATCAGATGGAAACAAAGTATGTGCAGCATTCAGAAGGTGAAGAGTCTCTGCTTTATTATCTGCCTACACTTATTGGTCTTTGCATTTGGACTTGTTAGCTCGAAATGATTCTGCAGCAGCTTATTTCTTTTATTTCTTTTTTTACATGTCGAAGCCAGAGTATAGAGCAAGCCTGACTACAGATAATCGGACTTCGTTTGAGCCCTGCCGCTTTTCAGATCAATGTCACAGTTATCCTGAGTGATTGTATGTGTCTTTCCTTTTTCCTTTTCTAATCGGCTTAGAAAATCATCCAAACAACAATTGTAAATTTTTAACTCATACATTCAACACTGAGAAACATTCCTGCAGAATAAGTGGTTGTTGGGTGAAATGTAAAAATCTCCTAACAGGATAGGTCCCTGATACTTACACTGTTTCCGGACTCAAACAGAGAAGCAACTGGTTGTGTCAAGTGTTCCTATGATGTGTCATCAGTCATTCAGCTGGTTAGATATGACAGGCAGGCTTTGCAAACTACAATATTGTTTCCAGATAAACAGTAAACCTAGGTTTTTACTATTACTTCTTTGTAATGTCACAATGTTAGAGGTGTATTTATGTAGAACACTTTGTTGCAGCAGCATTCAGCATTTTTTCTTAAAGTGCTGTAAAATTAATATTCAGTTATTTTGTCCATCAAAATGGAAATCTTAGTATCAAAAAAAGAAATCTTATTTGGGGGTGTTGCCTCGTTTTTTTGTGGCAATATGGTTATATGCAGTGTTGTTAATAACGGCGTTAGAATATAACGACGTTACTAACGGCATTATTTTTTTCAGTAGTGAGTAATGTAATTAATTACTTTTGTCATCTTGGCAACGCCGTTACCGTACTGAGGCGGGAAAGGCGTGCGTTACTATGCGTTACTAAGTTGGTTGAATAAAAAAAGTCTGAGAGAGACGGACTCACGGAGAGGAGAGAGCAGAGCAGGAGTGAGGTAGACGCCGTTCCAATAATAACTGACTAGCTGATAAACTACACACTACTTGCCTGGCACAGCCAGACTATTCTCCCTGTATTTTTCAAACACTGCGAGAAGTAGTCTGGGACCCAACCCATTAACGGCCTCTCGAGCAAGGTACAAAATCAATCATCCAATCAGATTCGTTTATTTGCGTGACGTGTTCTTAACGAGTAATGTCATTCTTGCGCGCCGAAGGTCGTCTCTACAACAACACAGATGGCCAACGGGAGAGCCGAGAATATGTTCCAATCCGCGGTAAAACCAGATTTAAATGACCAAAAACACATCGAAAAAAGTCATTGACAACAGTCAACATGGCTCGCGCTAGCCATGCTGAATAAACTTCTCCATTCTCCGCTCACGTTAATTACTTGTCGCTTTAACAACGTCACGTCTGCCCGTCGCTGATTGGTCCACTCTGCTGTCTGTTTTCTGTGGCTTGCTCCACCCTCGGAAATTGATCCGCCGGAGGGTCGCCAGACTCAATCGCTGGAGCAGCGGTGAGTCTGGTATACCAGGCAAACACACTACACCCACATGATACGGTAGATATCACATATTATAGGACTAGATGCAAATGACAGACACGGCTGCATTGGCAACATGTTTTAATGACTACATGCGTTAGTAAACAGCCGCCATCTTAAAGCAGTAGACCTCTCAGGAAGGCTCTGTTGTAGACAACCTTCCTAGCGAACCTAAGTAACTTTTTTTTATCTAAAATGCTCCTAAATCGGCAAAATCTTGACTTAAATCTATATTTAAATGATGAAACATTTTTAAAACTTACGCATGTTGAAAGTACACAGAAGGGAACTAATGCAATAACGGGAGCAATTTTAACAACTTTAACGGTTGATTCACAACATTAAATGACTTCCACACATAGTAAAAGTTACTATCTAGTTATCGCAATACCCCTATGTCTGGAGGGTAAAGAATTGGGCTAGGCCCAATTGTCCCAAAAACCCTTTAAACTTCACATTATGTGACCTGTTTTTTTTTTTGTTTTTTTTGAGAAAAAAAAAGAAAATTATCACTAGTTACTTTGCCAAGTAACTAATTACTCTTAAATTCAGGTAACTAACGCAATTACTTTTTGGGAGAAGTAATTTGTAACTGTAATTAATTACTTTTTTAAAGTAAGAATAACAACACTTGTTATATGTATTGAGTTTCGTAACAACATGCTTCTTGATTTTCTTCTTGTGTGGCATTGCTAGCATTTTATAAAAAGAGTAAAAGTGTTGACATCGGTGCTGCTATGACGTGTCCTAGCCCGTCGCTGAATATCCAACTTACTATCACCAGTCATGAGGGAATAGTACACACACATGCACACAAACTCTTCTTTCATCTTGTTAATGGATATTCCTTTGCAAACGCTGGCGAGGCTACCTGACTGCAATCCTTTAAACTTTAATTCACTCTACATTTAGCCGTGGTCATAAATACCATATTAGGGAGCGTGCAGCAGCGTGTTTTATGTGTTCCCTATGGCCGTGCTTTTCTTTTAATGAAGCCATTTGCAACTTATGAGCAAAAAAAGGCAGATAAAGTCGCATATTGGATGGACTAGATCAGTCAAACCTATTCCCAATGTGTTTTGTACATTTTCTTACAACCAACACACTACCCATCAGTGGGATCCATCAGTGTATTTATTTTCAACATTTTTTGCTTCCTGCGGATAGCTGGCAGTTTACCTCTAATTATTGACTTGGTTTAAGGGATCTACGGATAGAAACACTTGTAGTCTTAGAAAACATGAGTTAAAATAATTTGATATTTAAACTCCTCTTGATGTCTTCGTTTTTATAAAATTTGTAAAATTAGTTTAACTAGTAAGTTGCCATTGTTGTTGACTTCGCAGTGCAAAGACGTCACATGTAGGGATGGGAATCGAAATCCGATTCCAATTCCGAACCGGTTCCTGGTGTTTCGATGCCTCGACATCACAATGAAAAAGCCTTTACGATCCCTTTAAGGATCCCTAAAGACACGTATTGGGTCATCACGTGACCTACCGTGTCTTGTTGTCCAGACGCATCAAACTAGCATGGCGCCAAGAAACACTCGCTCCAAAGTTTGGCTTCACTTCACCAGGAAAGAGGGTGAAAATGAAATGTTACGATGGTTTAGCACGAGCATTGCAGCCGTAAACATAACAATGACAGCACGTAGGTTCACACGCTCAAAAGTGTGTCTTCACTACACGAGAAAAAATTACAACAAAGCGACTTGCAGTCATTGCAAGGATGAGATAACTGCATCGGGAGGGAATACGACTGTACTGTCCGAGACACTAAGGCTCAGTCCTGGCTTTACAGTGAGCTAAACTTCCAAATGACGATGCAGAAGACGTTGGTATAATATGCTGACCTTATTTAGCCGTCGTTATGACATCATCACTTGAAGTGTGAAACTAAAATTAGAAATGAAACAAATCAATTTCGTCCCCAATAACAAACAGGTTCGCATCAACATAAATCAGCGATGATTAGCTGCTAATACAATAATAACACAAACGGTTAGCATGCGTTCGCTAGCATTAGCACATCGTTCAAACCACTGCACACCTGGGTTAGGGTTAGATTTAAGGGTTGGATTTAAGTGTCCGATCGCAAGTGGAAACACACAACAACAACACAAAAGATGGTACATACAAGCGTTGCCTCTGTAGATATTTTACAAACATGAACAAAGAACGTAGGCCCGTAGCAGTTTTTCCCTCTCTCTCTAACTCGCTCACTAACTCGCTTGGATGCTTTGTAGCGCCACTTCTTCTTCACGTGTAAGCGTGCTCTTCTTCATGTGAGCGCATTCTTCTTCGTGTGAGGAAGCGCAAGGGCGTCCCCACTTTAGCGTGAAAGCACCATAAAAATTAAAAGGCATGCATTTCAATATGATGGTAAATAATACACTTTAACACATATTGCCAAAGGCAGAACAACAACCTATACAGTGGGGAGAACAAGTATTTGATACACTGCCGATTTTGCTGGTTTTCCCACTTGCAAAGCATGTACAGGTCTGTAATTTGTATCATAAGTTCTCTTCAACTGTGAGGGATGGAATATAATACAAAAAAAGAAAATCACGTTGAATGATTTTTAATAATAAATCTGCATTTAATTGCATGAAATAAGTATTTGATACATCACAAAAATCAAACTTAAATATTTGGTACAGAAACCTTTGTTTGCTATTACAGATACCAAACGTTTCCTGTAGTCCTTGACAAGGTTTGCACACACTGCAGCAGGGATTTTGGCCCACTCCTCCATGCAGATCTTCTCCAGAGCCTTCAGGTTTCGGGGCTGCTGCCGGGCAGCATGGACTTTCAGCTCCCTTCATAGATTTTCTATCGGGTTCAGATCTGGTGACTGGCTAGGCCACTCCAGGACCTTAAGATGCTTCTTACGGAGCCACTCTTTAGTTGCCTTGGCTGTGTGCTTTGGGTCGTTGTCATGCTGGAAGACCCAGCCACGACCCATCTTCAGGGCTCTCACTGAAGGAAGGAGGTTGTCAGCCAAGATCTGGCGATACATAGCCCCATCCATCCTCCCCTCAATACGGTGCAGTCGTCCTGTACCCTTGGCAGAGAAGCAGCCCCAAAAAATGTTGTTTCCTCCTCCATGTTTCACGGTTGGGATGGTGTTCTTGGGGTTGTACTCATCCTTCTTTTTCCTCCAAACACGACGAGCCGAGTTTAGACCAAAAAGTTCCATTTTGGTCTCATCCGACCACATGACCTTCTCCCATTGCTCCTCTGGATCATCCAGATGGTCAGTGGCAAACTTCAGACGTGTCTGGACATGCACTGGCTTCAGCAGCGGGACCTTGTAGCCCATCCCAGCCTTGTGCAGGTCTATTATTTTATCCCTGATGTCCTTACACAGCTCTTTGGTCTTGGCCATTGTAGAGAGGTTGGAGTTTGTTTGTTTGAGCATGTGAACAGGCGTCTTTTTACAGGTAACAAGTTCAAACAGGTGCAGTTACTTCCGGTAATGAGTGGAGAACAGGAGGGGTTCTTAAAAAAGAACTAAGAGCCGAAATATTTAATAGTTGGTAATGTATCAAATACTTATTTCATGCAGTTAAATACAAATTTATTATCTAAAAATTATACAATGTGATTTTCTGGATTTTTGTATTAGATTCTGTCCCTCACAGTTGAATAGAACTTATGATACAAATTACAGACCTCTACATGGCTTGCAAGTGGGAAAACCAGCAAAATTGGCAGTGTATCAAATACTTGTTCTCCTCACTGTATATAACATTTTTTTTTTTTTTCCATTAGAAAAATGTTTCAGTAAAATGTTACACATTCTTGTTTATTTGCCACTTATTTCCACAGTTGACATTGAGACTTTGGGCCTCTTTTGACCTCGTTGTGAGTTTGTAAGGTTGTGACTTCTGATTAAACAAACTCGATGCCAATCAAAACGATTGATCTTCTTTTTCCCCAAATTAGAATCGATAAGAGAATCGATAAAGAATCAAATCGTTAAGTAATATCGATAAGGGAATCGGAATCGTAAAAATCGTATCAATTCCCATCCCTAGTCACATGGTTACGCTGTCGGGTTTAGAGAGTGTGACTTTAGTGAAATAAACATGTCATCAGTTCAATTTGAACCCGAGAGGAGCATTAATGAGTATGACAGCACTGTCGCTATATCACAAAACGAGCAGCAAATCAAAATGAACATGAAAGAAGGGATTAGAAGAGACGAGAGTAGGGAAAAAAAAAAAAAACGCTGTTCAGCCAAACGTCCTACAAGAGGCGAATTTGACACCTAAAGTACTACCGTGAGCTTTCAGCTTGTTTTTTTAAGACGCATACAGACAGAACATACTAAAGATGCCTTAAGAAAATACTTAAACATTGTAATATCAAGTAAATGTGGTTTAAATATGCTACATGACTAATGTGGTCAACAGATCAACAATCTGCTTTAAAGCTACCACAAGAAAACACAATGCTTGATATTGAGAGGGAAACATGCAAAAAAGTATTTTGAGGCAATGGAAAGGTAATAAAAGACTCAATAGAAATACAAATAGTAAGTACTCGCCGCTTTTAAGCCATGTGCGCATGTGTTGGACGTCTCGCCGCGTAGGAGGAATTGTAGTAACCCTGGAAGTGATAGTCTCGTGATAGTGACTACGTCATCGCCGGGAGCGTTGCATGCATACAACATGACGCCCTCCGTAGGTTAAAAATTGTACTAAATATTATAGATTTTAAATCAATGGCAATATTTTATGTGTTCCTATTAACATATTTTAGTAAAAGAGAACAATTGTGCCTTATTAAAGCTTACAAGTCTTTAATAACTAGGTTCTTTTAAATCATTCACCTTACTGGAGGCTTTAACCGAGCACTTTGCCTAATAAAACATGGAAACTTACTATTGCATTTTAAACACGTGCTTAGCATTATCTTTTGGTGAATATGTATGTGAAGATCGTGGCAAGGAACTAAAATGGGCAAATTTTTAGAAAATGCTTAACTCATTTGCTCCCAAAAACGTATAAATATATTCTATTTTTAATTGTTTCAGTGTCACAAAGACGTATTTATACGTCTTTTATGTTTTGTTTTGTTTTCATAAAAGACATCCCTGGGTCCTGATTCAACTGAGCTCCAAAGCACAAAGCAGAAAATCCATTTTAAAGCCAATAAAACTGGCCACTGGAGGGCAGTAGCGCCTTCGGTAAGACCCGCAACCCGATTGAACGGCAACGAATGGCCGGGCTGCACGGTCGGAGCACCGGCGGAATGATGCCAGGCGGCGGACGACTGAGCAGAACAACTGAGAGGATGACCAGGATGTCAGGCGCTGGACGACCGAGCAGAACGACCGGGACCACCAGTGCAGCGGAAGATGCTGTTGAGTCCGTGCCGCTCGCCGAGCAGACCCCGCAGAGACTCAAAAAAATCCATCTTTATGAGACAGGCAGCGATGAGGGATAAGTTTACCTGGCTGTCCCGGCGACAACAGCGTCATCTCGGCAACAACAGCATCATCTCTCAGTTAGTTATGTGTAAATAAATTGTTACTTTGCTATCAAAAGCTCTATTTGTCTTGTTCTTTCGTAATATTTCGTAAAAGGAAAACATTATTCAGATGTTTGGGATGTAACTAAAGCAAAAAGTAGCTGTGTTAAAGTCAAAATTATGTTTGAAATGTATGCTTTGACAAAAAGCTCAATTTCTGTTTTTTCAAATTGGAAAATTACTCGTAATATGCAATTTTCGAATGCTGATTTCTAAAGAATGGAAAAAGTCATGAACTTACTTTTTTCCTGCTGAAATAAGAGAGTCTAATCTTTCTTTTGGTGGATTCCATGTTTATATAGCAAGAGAACAGAATTTTCTGTGGGCCTAGCAAAATCAGTCAAAATCCAGTAAAATGGCCGGGAGCGAAGGGCCTTGCTCTGGTGAAAATGCTGGGAGTTAATGAGTTAAACTAGCAGGTATTTACAGTATAAGGACAATCTAAATTAATTTACAACGTATAGTGCCTTGAAAGGATATATTCAAATGTTTCTGATGAAAAGTGAATTTCTCCATTTCCTCGCCACTGTTTTTTTATACCTCTATTATTTTAGTTTGAAATCTTTGCCAGTGTGGCAGTCGATTGATATTTGCAATGAAGCAAGCTAAATGACATGCTGAGAAAATTGTTGAAACTCTTGGAACAAAAAGATAAAACTTTTCTCTCGTTTGAGCTGAGAGAATCGTGCATCAGAGTAGCGTATAATATTTCACATCTTAAGAGGCAGTGCTTAGCGTTTATGTTAAAGTCAGGCATAACAGATGCAAATTTATGGACCAATTGTCACCTCTCTTTAAATGTACAGAAGTCCTCCACAACACATGGTGCCATACCCCATCCGCTTTTTATTCACAGTGAGTCTCGCATCAAAGTTATCATGAAGAGCTTTGAACTGCGCTGTGACGCCACCTCTTTTGTTTCCTCTAATATCCCTGGAAAATCTGGTTAAAATTTGAAGATAGAAGAGCGAGCCATTTTCTCTTGAACAGATTCCACACTGTTTTCACAGCTGTCTCACTCTTGGGATGCCACTGAAGGCAGGAGTGGGCGGAGTTAGACAAGCTGCCGCAATGTGTAAAGATGAGAAGGGATAAAGCAATAGATTGGGCGCTAAACACAAAAGCGCGCTGGAAAAGAAAAGTGCCTGAAAAGTGAGATGCTATGCCACGCTCTGGACGCAGTAAAACTGCTGAGAGCTCAAATCATTGTTAGTGTCTCACTCAATGTTTAATGCAGGACGTGGCATCACGCGGGTGGATGGCAGCTGCTCCCAGGTAATGTCCCTCTCATGCTGTTATTAGGCCTCTGGTCAGCAGCCAAACACAGCAGCTGTCCGTCCAACAGCAACCAATAAACCCCTCTAACCCATCCAAACTGTGCTTCTGTTCATAAACAACAATATGCAGGCTAACAGGGTGGCCAATGTCAGACATGGTCAGATAAACACAACAAAGGTCATCTTTGCCAACTCATCTTCACTTCAATGTAATCTACACGGCTGGATTACATTACCAGCCTTGTGGCAGGAAGCGGACACAGCACCGGCTACCTTTTACCGCCCAGAATCGCCGGCGGACGCAGGCCTAACGTGATGTGACATCTCAAAAAGCCATCACAGGTTTCTGACTATAAATGATTCAGAGCATCAACTGTAGAGACGTGGAGTTAATGCCATGTTGGGGGCAGAGATCTAGAACTATGACTCCCCCTCAAGGGGATGGACAAATGGGGCCCCCTGTCACTTTTGCAACCCGGTCACCATTATCGACATCAGGAAGAAGGTATAAGATAAGCGTAATGACTCAATGTCCAAACGCAAAGTGCTACATGTCTGCTTTTATGTGCACAGCAAACTTGTGATTCTTTGCACTGCCACAAAGCATTCGGTGCACTAACAGCATCTCACTGTCCCTCGGAGAGCCCTAATGTGAATTTAATGACCCGACGATAGCGAGTGTGGAGTGCACAAGGTGAAGGTGACAACACTGTTGTCCATTCCCATGATTTTTGTCCCACTTTCAACTCCTGCCTTCCCCTCGGAAAGCCAAGGTGAGGTGACATCAAGCATCCAATCCGGCCACACAACATTTTAGGCAGTTTACAGCACAGTGTTAGCCACGGGTAAATTAAGTGGACAGAAGTGATTCATAAGTGCTGCAGCCAATTTGAGGTGGTCAACACGCTCAATCAAATCTCCTAAATATTACATTCACATGCAGCTCATTTAAGTAGCCAATGTGTTTTAATAGTTACAGAATGATTTGTCTTCTAGTGGACATTCTGTACTGTGGCTATTTGACCACTCATTATTATTCAATGGGAACCTCAGACAAATGTCCAACAAAGTACTGCAACAGAAGCACAAAGTGCACGCTTGGTCGCGCAATGCTGTGATCACAATAACATCCTCCCAGTGGCACAAGCACATTAACGGCCCACAAATACTCTTTTCATACTTCAGCGTATTCAGTATTTGTATTCAGGCTCAAATCAGATCAATGGTTAAAGCAATTACAGCTTCCTCCAATTAAAGCCAATTACCAGGTTAAGAGCTTTAATTTATCTCCCTCAGTTGTTTCTCATGATGTATTTCGATGTTTGGGAACGCTCATATCGACTGACTCTGGCTTTCCTCGGTCATGTGCCGCCCCACCCTGACTACCAACATGTAAAGGAAACATGCAAGCGTGATTGTGGAAATGACACTGTGATCTAAGCTTTTAATTAAGAAACAGGGAGCAGAACATTTTGCAAGACAAATCACTCAACTAGTAATGCCCGTGTTGTCTCAATTACACTTACCATGATGTAGAATAACAACATTATGCCAGAGCAAGACATGCATTCATATAGTAGTAATTAAATAAAAGCCAAATCAAGATCAGAGCTGCTGCATTCATTCAGACGGATGGCGACAGCGCTGACCTCTTGGCTGACACTCAAAGAGACAGATCCCAAAGGTCGCTGTCACTGAAAACATTTGTCACTTTTTTTATGTAGTGGCCCCTTTCGGATGCAGTTCCATGAGTTCACTTCATCTTCTTTTGGTTGCTTCCAAGTGTCACATATTCTACTTTGCAATACAAAGGCTGAAATTACACATTTCACTGCCCAAAGAAAAGACTTGACTAAAACTTGACTTGACCAAACACAGTCAATGTCTTAATTTTTGCATAACTTCAAACTATTGGTCTCTCCAATAGCGTCTATAATTTTGAATGCATAATTACACATGTTAAGTGGCTTGGGAAGAAACCTATTAACTCTGGTACAGACAACTGTCTGAGACATCTCATAAATCTCTGCCTCTTGCTTCAATCTGTGTCATCTACGCAGAATTATATTGCCTCAAGACTGAAAGTCTAGGTGATAGTAATACAATAAGGTTTGAGCATCATAATGTTAAGATACATACGAGTAAGCTTTTTTTAATGGATTGGTGTACTGATCTGGTGAAAAAAGAAACAGCAAAGGTATTAGGCCTGAACAATATATCGTTTGAACATCGCCGTCGCAATGTGCGCATTCGCAATAGTCCCTTCGCAGGACTGCAATTTTTTTTTTTATGTAAACTTTTGTGCAGATATGGCTTCCTGGATCCCTTCTATCTACACCAATCATTCACAAATAAACCCCCTTAGCCCAGAATGAAAAGGTATTATATTAATACTAGAGATGTCAAGATCGCATATTTTTGCACCCGATTTTGAGAATCTGCCAATACCAAGTCCCTAGCCGATACCGAAAAAAAGCTTTTTTTTTTTTTTTTTTTTTTTTTTTTGCTTTGATGCTCACGCTGCCAAGATCAGCCTCTTACTTACACAGTGAATGAGTTGCTACAGCACACTTCAGCCTGGGCTGCATTTTTAACGATGATTACCGTAATTTCCCGAATATAATGCGCACTTTTTTCCCCCAAAATCAATTTGTAAAATCATGGTGCGCATTATAAACGGGTACATAGATGGAGAAATATATATATATGTATATATATGTATATTAGGGCTGTCAAAATTATCGCATTAACGGGCGCTAGATAATTTTTTCAATTAATCACATTAAAATATTTAACGCAATTAATGCATGCACTGAATGAGCCGCTCTCGCATTGCCTCAAACAGATTTCAATGAGGCCGTTTATGGACATTAAGAGTGAAGAGAATGCCACCGGCCGCTTGGGGGCAGCGCAGCGCCGTTCCATACTAATGCCATTCCTTCTAATAGTGGGAGTATTAGTAGTTGTGAGACGTTTATGCTGTTGCTTTGTGCTCCACACATATTTCGGTAAGTTTGCTTTCTTTTAGTGGCAATTATGTGTCTCTTGTTGTATTTTGGGTAAGATATGCTCAGAGATACTGTATATCTGTTATAAAGGCGAGTGGACACAGGCGTTCTTTGGGCTGCGCCGTTTATTGGCATACGCTTCTGCAACTCCTTCACAACAAACAGAAGTATCATTTAGTGAAAGCACAACAAAAATAATATTGCTATCTCTCAAAAAAAAATAATGTTCACAAAAAGAAAAGCACTTTAGTCTGTAGTAATATAGTATTCTCACACAGCTAAACAACAATGCAAAGTGAACTGGCATTACTCAGAGTTTGGTCACTCAATTCTTATTATTGTTATTTTTATTCTTATTATTATTATATTAACTCTACTTTTGATTGAGATTGTACAAATTTTATTAAAACGGAAATATGAAGAGGGGTTTTAATATAAAATTACTATAACTTGTAACTATAACATTTATCTTTTATGAACTACAAGTCTTACTATCCATGGATCACTTAAACAGAAAGAATGTTAATAATGCCATTTGTGGATTTATTATTATAATAAACAAATACAGCACTTATGTACAGTATGTTGTATGTATATATCCATCTTGTGTCTTATCTTTCCATTCCAACAATAATTTACAGAAAAATATGGCATACTTTAGAGATGGTTTGAATTGCGATTAATTGCGATTAATTACGATTAATTAATTTTTAAGCTGTAATTAACTCGATTAAAAATTTTAATCGTTTGACACCCCTAATGCATATATATATATATGAACCCATTTTTTTTATTGACACGGCCACGTTGTGTTGAAGAAACGTATGCAGCGATCCGTTGCAGACCATTACGGTACGTGACGTCACCATTTTGTTTCGGTAATACTTCACTCTGATCGGCCGAATGATTTCGTCTGTGTTAAATTCTGCTTTTTTCACTCTTCATAAAGCACAGAATTTAGTTTCTTGAACTCATTTGAGTCAACGTTTATTGCAGCTCCGCAACTCGGACCATAACAAACGTGACAACACAGACTTCCTGTGTGTGTCCGTCAACTATATCTCTCCCTCGGGAAACTCAAACCCAAATAACAATACTTCCTATTGTTACTGTCGTGTCGACAGCGATGCGCTTTTTCCGGTTTCCGACTTACGTTCTCACTTTCATTTTACCGTATCAATCCATGGAAGAAACATTTATTCATCATGATGAAACGAGCAAGTTATACAGCAGCCTTTAAAAGAAAAGTCACATCTGTTTTGTTTTCTCCTAGATTCTGGTAAGTTGAAGAAGTTGTCAAATCATATTATTACCGTAAATATTGTCAGTTTCTGGTAGTTTTGAACTACCAATATGCTATGCTTGTGCTGTGTTTCACCAGTTAGTAAAATGACATTTCTGTATCTGTACATGAGCTCTGTTTTCTTATATTCTTCTATTTATTGGTGCTAAAATTAGGGTGCGCGTTATAAACGGGTACAATAATTTTCCCTAGATTTTACAAGTAAATTTGGGGTGCGCCTTATATTCGGGAAATTACGGTAACACCTTTGTGCCTTTGGTCGTGTCACATTCTTCTGCAGGTCAGATTTTGCTTTGTTACAGAGCGTTCCGACGTCGCACCTGCAGCCAATCCCAGCTCATCAACAGTAGTATATCAACGCAGGCTATCCAAGAGAAGGGCGCCGAGATATTGTCTTGCTGATCGCCATTTAATACATCGCAGTCTAGTCTTGTTGCATTTACTTGTTTCACCCCTGTGTGGGGTTTTTGTTCGGCTGCTGCTGTTGTTTGTATCCTCTACCTTGTGCAGTTATTTGAGTGTTTTATTTTGTCATTTTCGCTCTCTGCCTATAGCCTTTGTTACTCTTGAGTTAGTATTTTTGAGCCCCGTTGAGCTGCAGTCACGGACCCATTTTGTTGTTTCTACTTTTCCGCGATCGCATGTTGTTGTTTTTTTGTTAGTTAACTAAACCCTTGTACGAATCCCTCAGTTTTTGTCAGCTTCGAGGTCCAACCTTGTTTCCGCATTTGCAGACCCTAACAGATCGTAGAGCTACTGAGGTGGTCTCTGGCCAGATCAAAGCTGCCAATCATCATTAAGTTTAAGCATAAGTTTATGTACAAAACGCCTATGGTGATTAAAAAAAAAAAGTCGCACTGCTTAGCAGGAGGGAAGGTGTGAGGCTGTATGAGCATGAAGCAGAAAACCACCCCGATCCTTTAAATCCGATTCCGATCCTCTGAAAAATGGCGCGACTGGCCCGATTTTTGATCACGTGATTGGATCGGGACATCTCGAATGACTACAATGTAGTCATAGTGAGTCAACCAAAGTGTTCCCGAACAGAGCTATTCAAGTCATTTGGTTAAAATTCTTCAAGGTTTAACATTGCAATATATATCACAAACACCCAAAAAGTCACAAGTCAGTTTTTCCCAAAATCTTTCAGCCCTAAAAGGTATATTTGTGTGCCGATTCATTCACTCCTCCCCATTGTGTGACCAATTAATTTTAAATGTTGTTTGTCATGTCTCAGAAAACCGTCAAAAATGGGTTTGAGGTGACCATGTAATGCAGCTGTCTTATGTTAACTCAGCTCAAATCAAGTTAGCTTGCACTTACAAATAGTCTTTTTTAAGGAGCGAGCATTCTGCCCAATAGTGAGGTTACAGTAAAACAGTGAACCAAACAGGCCCGGATCTAGGTTTACCCACCAGAGTGGGCACTAAGAAATCTTGAGGGGGCACCCCCAATGCAGGCTTTTTTTTACCCTCTGCATTTCTCCAGGGTTGGGACCGGCGCAAGTAGAGCACTAGCTTGTGTCCCGTTGAGGCTGCATTAATTTTGGGGGGGGTTTATTAGTTTGTTTTTTTCCGTTCATTTATCTGTCTGGAGGAGACAGAGGAAGAGCGCGGACAACAAACGAGGTTGGAAAAACAGCTTGTTTTGGTGATTTTTTGTTCGGCGTGGTTGCAGCCAACAGTAACCGTTAATCCTACAATAAAAAAGTAGGTGAGACCAACTCTCTGTGCGTTCTCTATATTCAGTGCGACGCCACAATAGATATTCCCGACATTTTGATTGGGTGGGCATGACTCACAACTGGGTGGGCCGTGCCCACCCCGGCCCCCCCATACATCCGGCCCCGGAACCAAATAACACTTGAGATGCTATTTAAGAGAAATTCTCATTTGATTTGCATGAACCTCCATGCTTGTGTTGATTTTCTTTCAGTAATACGGCTTTCTCGCACTATAGAAGAAAACCCTGTTAATTGAAGAGTTTCAATTTTACTGTAGGTAGGTGTGAGCTTGAATGGTGCCAGGGTGCACCCCGCCTCTCGCTCAAAGTCAGCTGGGATAGGCTCCAGCTTCCCTACGAACCTAATGAGGACAAACGGTACAGAGAGGGGATGGATGGATTAATTGAATTGATAGAGTGCATTCCAGCACACATCATGAGTGAGACCTTCATGTCGTGCATCAATCTCCGAGGTCTCTATTTCATCCGTAAATCAATTGTTGATGCTCTCTCCACAGCCAGCACGCAGAGGTCAGCCAGATGGAGATGCAACCTCCTACATGCTGCCAAGCCATTTACCTGCATGGGCCCCTGCCCTGGATGGAGCCTGCGCTAGCGGGGGGTGTGGCAAGGGCACTTGTTTGTCGCAGCATGCCGCGCCAACGTTAATGGACCCGCACACCAGTCCAGGATGGATTGCTTATTTTTGCCCAAGTTGAGTCATTAAAGTTTCATTAATGCGTTGTCCTGGCGCTCGCCTGCGCCACGGCCTACGGGCTGCAGCACACTGATGAATACCGCACACTGGCAGCTCTTGGACGTCTTCTCTCAAATAGCAAAAACTGTATGCACTAGTAGGTGCATTAAACTAATATATGCTTTTTGTCCAGATCAGTTTTGCATTTATACTGAAATGGTGACTAACTGGACAGACCTCTATAATAATGAACAAGGCTAAATATGTAAACACCACTGACAGTTTTGACTGAACACCTTCATATTTTATTTTAGATGGCAGAACAACAACAAAAAATAATTACCGTTACAATTTGCAGTAGTGTGGGAAGGGCCAATAAACAGAGGCAAGCAGCCATTAAAGTCCATCTGTCATACCCTCTCTAAAATTGAAGGCAATGTGGTAAGTCCCTTTATTTAATTTACAGTGGTATGAAAATGTTTGGGCACCCCTGATCATTTTCAAGATTTCCCTTAATAATTCATTTGTTGTAAGAATCACAACTCCCTCCACAGATTTTCATGGGGTTGAGATCTGGAGACTGGCTAGGCCACTCCAGGATCTTGAAATGCTTCTTACAAAGCCACTCCTTTGTTGCCCTGGCTGTGTGTTTGGGATCATTGTCATGCTGAAAGATCCAGCCACGTCTCATCTTCAATGCCCTTGCTGATGGAAGGAGATTTTCACTCAAAATCTTTCGAGACATGGCGCCATTCATTCTTTCCTTTCCACAGATCAGTCGACCTGGTCCCTTTGCAGAAAAACAGCCCCAAGCATGATGTTTCCACCCCCATGCTTCACAGTGGGTATGGTGTTCTTCGGATGCAATTCAGTATTCTTTCTCCTCCCAACACGAGAACCTGTGTTGCTACCAATCTGATCAATCATCTGATCATAACACATTCTCCCAGTCCTCTTCTGGATCATCCAAATGCTCTCTAGCAACCGCAGACGGGCCTGGACGTGTACTTTCTTCAGCAGGGGGACACGTCTGGCAGTGCAGGATTAGAGTCCCTGGCAGCGCATTGAATTACTGATAGTAGCCTTTGTTACTGTGGTCCCAGCCATCTGTAGGTCATTCACTAGGTACCCCCGTGTGGTTCTGGGATTTTTGGAGTTTGGAGTGTCACTGACTGAGATGTGGACAGGTGTCTTTTATACCGATAATGAGTTAAAACTGGTTCAATTAATACAGGTAACGAGTGGAGCCTCATTAGACCTCGCTAGAAGGAGTTAGACCTCTTTGACAGCCAGAAATCTTGCTTGTTTGTAAGTGACCAAATCCTTATTTTCCACTCTAATTTGGAAATAAATTCTTTAAAAATCAAACAATGTGATTTTCTGGGTTTTTTTCCACATTCTGTCTCTCATGGTTGAGGTTTACCCACGATGACAATTACAGGCCTCTCTAATCTTTTCAAGTAGGAGAACTTGCACAATTGGTGGTTGACTAAATACTTATTTGCCCCACTGTAGGTCCTGAGAAATGGTGACAAAAACAAAAATAACTGATGTTATTTAATTTTACGTGTAGAAAAAAAATTGCCACTCAAATATCAATCAGATCAGAATATATATCGCTGTCTCTTGTTATTTCAGAGTTATTCTATTTAAGATAATAAATCAGGGAAACCTACTTTTTTCAGGATTCTAGTGCTGCACTAGCTCACAAATGTTGAAACACTTACAGAATGGTCACACAGCAATAACTTAAGGCGATATGCAAGGAGAATGAAGATGACAGGATCCCAGAGAAAGACTTGCTACCTTATTCGGGGATGGTTCCATCATGCTGTAGAGCTGTGTTTTCAGTGCAGGCACTAGTATTCTTGTTCAGTGTTGGGAAAGTTCATTTTCTACATGAACTACAGGGTGACCCAAAAAAAAGTTTACACTGCCATAATACAATTTAAATGCCATGTTTATTCATCTTAGAATTAGAATTGAATCACAAATTATACATTATTGTAAAGAACATGTACAGT
The DNA here is from genome assembly GCF_030265065.1 of Corythoichthys intestinalis. Taxonomy (NCBI): domain Eukaryota; kingdom Metazoa; phylum Chordata; class Actinopteri; order Syngnathiformes; family Syngnathidae; genus Corythoichthys; species Corythoichthys intestinalis. Next base: position 28,699,141 of record NC_080396.1, on the reverse strand, counting down.
ACACTCTATTTTTCAATGTGTCCTCCCTTAAGTGTCACAACAGCCTCCAGGCGCCTGCGGAACGCTTGACAGGTCTTCTTTATGTAGGATGCTGTCATCTTTTCCCAAGATCTAACAATGGACCTCTCCAAGGCTGCCACAGAAATTTGTGGCTTCTTACAGGCACTGTCCTCCACAGTTGCCCATATGCTATAATCCAGGGGATTGAGATCTGGACTCTGGGGTGGCCACATATCACCTTGTCAATCAACTTTTTGGTCCTCACAGATCGTCACTTCCAGACCCAGGTTTTCGTGAGGCTGTTCCAGTATCTTTCAGCTTCTTTTTAACTTTGTTGACTGCACATCTGGATATTCTCAGATTTGCTGCAATCTCAGTAGGTGTCAGACCGGCACGCAGCAATTCAAGTACAGCTAAAGTTTTCTTCATTTTCAGCAGAAGCACAGGAATTGTAGAGACGAGAGATTACCAGCTGCATTGAGTGACCTTAATGTATCACTTAACCATGACAACCTATTTAGATATGTTTCAATGGCTTTTAAACAAGCAGTCAACTGAGTGTAAACTTTTTTTTTGGGTCACCCTGTAGTTCAACTTGCAGTTCACAAATTTTAAAGTAAACTGTTCAGTTCATAGTTTGAAATTCAAAATTTTAACTAAAGTTTATGGTAAAAAGAAATGAACTTTTGTAGTTCTGTCTTCTCCCCAATAAATGCTGCAAGCTATTATTGAAAGGGGCAACATTAGAACCACAGAAATTAATTTTTTTATCCACTTAAACTGTGAAATTGGTCTCCATATTCAATTTCAAATCTGTGTCGGTACTAACCTGTTCGTAAAAGGTGCTTAAAAGTTGGTACTGGCCTAGTGTTCTGTCAGACTTTGTACCCCAGCACAATTTTGTGGTTCTGCACATGTGTGTGAGGTTACAGTCATGAATGCAGCAATTCCAAAGTAAACATTAAAATCTTTCTATAAATAAAGGAATTATATATTTTCGTTTGGTTATTGACGCACAGGAAGGAAAGTTCTCTCTCACCGCGTCTTCCCCATGCCGTTAAGCATTTATTTACACTGTATTTATGTTGTGGTGTTCATGACACAACTTGTTTATTTAGCAACTTAAGATAATATTTACAGTCCAACTAAATGTAAAAGAATGGTTAACACCGCCATAAAAACTTCAGGAGCAAATGCTGCCATATTTGCTAAAACACAGCTGTGACAGCCTCAGGCAGTTTGAATTGCCAGGCCGGATAGTTTTCCGCTATTAAGGTTGGGGGTTTTTTATAGTGTTTTTAGCCTATGGCTTTATCTGCCGTTTTGTCGGAAAGGCTCTAATTCTAATGTCATGAATGTGGTATACGGACTACATGTCCCACGATTACCCTGGGTTCTCACAGCCAATGTGATGAGACTTGGGGGATGGAGGAAATCAGTGTTCTGTTATATGATTTCTAGTGAGATGTGCACAAGAGTTAAAGTGCATGAAAAAAGAAAAAATACATTACGTACTGTATACTGCAGTAGTCAGTTCTTTGCTGCACAACACCAGTACCAGCTCCCTCTTCACCACGACGGACTGATGCAGAGTCCGCATCACTGTAGATGCAGCACTAATTAGCCTGTCAATGACCCAGGGATGGCTACTTCAAAAAGACAATGACACTAAATGCTGCTAAAAATTTACAATGACAGTCATGCAGAGGAAAATATACAACGTTCTGGAATGGCCATCTCAGTCCCAAGACCTGAATATTAGGGCACTTTCACACTAGCACTGTTAGGCCCTTTTAAATGGACCAGAGTTGTTTTTCTTAGATCAGGGGTTTTCAACCCAGTCCTCAAGGCACACTGTGGGTCCTGGTTTTTGTTCCAGCCGATCCAGCAGAGACAGTTGAACCAATGAGGCTTCTGCTAAAACAAGCCACACCTGACTGCAATCAACTGATTGCACTTGTAAAACACCAGATTGGGGAAAAAGTGTTGTCATCTTGTTTGGTAAGAATGAAATCCTGCACCCACAGTGTGCCTTAGTGGAATAGGTTGGGGACCCCTGTCTTAGATAGTCCACTTTGTTTTGTAAATGTGAACGCGCATCGGAAGTCTAGTACGGAGCAAACAAACGCACTCTGGTCCGCTCAAAAATCGTGGGTCTCAGCCTGCTTTAGCCACACCATGCTTCGAAGGTGATTGCAAGTAGACCTCCACTCCGAGGGAGGTATTTCCACTTCTAAATTTGTCCAATCAATGAGAGCGCCTTTGGTCCACGTAATTGTGACGTATTTATGTCACACTGCTGTTGCCATAGTGTGCACTTCCTGTGGATGTGGTATTACAGTATAAAAGGAATTTCTGTGATGTTTCGGTGATATATATGCTGAGAAGCACACTGAATAAAGAACTGTTGTTCCATGCAAGTCTCGGCCTTACATGTACTTACCGTAATTTCTGGATATTGGGCGCCCGATTACAAGCCTCACCCAGTACATTTTTAAAGGAAAAAACATTTTGTACCTACATATAAGCCTCTCCTGCCTATAAGCCGCGTGTGCCCACTTAGTAACAAGAGACATTGACAAAGAAATATACAGTTTTCAAAATTTTAATAACACACCTTAAATTTTCGTTCCAAACAGCGCCAGCAAACACGGCAGTTATATAGCAGCGGGACGGAAGTTACATAGCATCAGCATGGCGGTGCAGCACTAATTGCTGGTTAATAAAAACATAAAAGTCTTTGTTAGCAATCTTCATCTTCCTCCTGTGCATTCAAACCATGGAAGTCTTCACTCTCAGTGTCGGATATGAAGACGCTCAGATGCACTTCGCCACGCACCTACACAGTCTCTCCTTCGCTGTCGCCTTCAATGTCTCCCATAATGAGGCAAATTCACTCCTAGCCCGTGCTGTCCTCCTCGTAACACAGCAGAATGGCCCCTTCAAAACCCGTTGGTGATGGCGGACTCTTTCACAGCGCTTCACGCTGCCAGGCTCCCCCGGCAAACCTGTGCAAAAGCTGCTCTTTGCATGCGGTGAGTCTTGGCAAACGATCTCTCGCCGCTCGTCATCAAAGCTTCCCATACAACTCGGAAGGCCAATTTAATTTCTTCGAGCATTTTCCATGATGCAGGTATGCCAATTCTACTCATGCACAAAGGCGGATGCACAACGCACAAAGTTAAACCACCGGTAGTAGTGCAAACTAGAGTCTTCCTCCACACATATATTCCACGTGTCTCACTCCCACATTCCATGCTCGAGCGCCCCTGGCGGCCGTCAGAAAAATACACAAATTGGCCGCATCATTGCACACGCCGCAGGACCCAAAATGAGGGGGAAAAAGTAGCTGCTTGTAGTCCGGAAATTACGGTAGATTAAGGAAGTACATAACAGTAATCCTACTCAGAAACTTCGATTGGCCCAGTATGAATACTGAACCTTTTCAACAAGTCATTTGCAAGTGTTGTTGCAAGATCCAACCGGATCCTTGGTCTAATGTGAAAGTGCCCTGTGGTGTGATTTCAAGTAAACTGACCATGCTTGGAAACCATCAAACCTAACTGAAATTGAGATTTTTTTGTTGTTGTTTTTCTTTAAAGAAGAAAGGTCCAAAACACATTCATCCAGAAACCTGACCCTCATTGGAATGCTGGGTTTATGGATAAAGAACTTTTTACAGGATAGACAACGCAGGGCGCTGGTGAATGGATTTAAATCAAGCAAACTACTGTAGTTTTAACCACAGGGCTCCCTCAAAGTTATGTTTTATCACCCATCCTGTTCTCTGCATACACTAATAACATCTCCTGCAGCTGTGAAGGAATGACACTTTTTAAATACGCATGCAGATGACATGGCCTTAGTGGCCCACATGACTGGCTCTGCTTCTTTGTCACAGTACCATCAGGCCATTAGCAACCTGGTCAAACATTCACACAGAACACACTTGAGGTGAACATCACCAAGAACAAAAAACTGTGCTGTGGGGGTAGAAATAAGGAGGTAACATCTCTTTTCCAACCACTCAGCATCCAGAGGCAGCTGGTAGAGCAGGTAAAGTCCTATAAATGCCACGGGACTGAGATCAACACCTGTTTGACCCTCACACAGCGCGCAGGCTCCATATACAAGAAAGCACTACGGCGCCTTTACCCACTGAGGAATCTAAGGACTTTTACTATCAGCAAGGACATTTTATCCCCGGTTTACAGCTCACTCATTGAATCCATTCTCACATTCAACATTTCATCCTGGTTCAACTTGCTCGCCACCAAACACAAAATCAGCCTCTTCTGTATGACAAACCAGGCCAGGAAAAATGTGTTTCAGTTCACACACCCCTGTCTGAACTGTACACCTACTCTGTTATCTGGAACAAGGTCACGTTGATCAAAGATGACCAATCCCATCCCCTTCACCAGTCATTCCAGCTACTGTCATCAGGCAGAAGGTACAAAGTCCCACTGGAAAACACCAACAAAAATATATATTCTATTTTATTCTATTCTATAGAAACCGTTTAGAGGCTGTCATTTGCAAAAGGAGGGTCTACTAAATAGTGGCCCAATTCTGTTTTGGGGGTGCCCAAATGTATTCTTTCCTCTTTTTTCTTCTTTAGTTGAAACACTTTCCGTAACTCCTATAAATGATTTTCTATTACTCTGACAGTCTGCTATAAGATATTTTAATTGAAATTGCTCATACATATAACTATTTTATAAAGGAAATTCTTAAAAATTATCAGGTGCACCCAAACGTTTTGATTACACTGTATGGTTATGTAAGGAAGGGTTTGAGGTAAGTCTTGCATGAATTTCTTTAGTTTGTTTGTTGCCAGTACTGCACATTTTAGTTAACATAAATACAGTCATATGTTCTGTATCTAAGTCTGACCACAACTGATTTCATAACACTAGTCAGACTTGAATTTGGGTGATTTCATTTGCGATCAATTATATTTGAAACGACCTATTCGAGAGCTCCTGCTGCTTGCTCCTTACAAATTAGGCATGCGCCGGTATGATATTATGACGGTATGATAACCTTAAACCAAAATACTACTCTTTCATGGTATCACGGTATTGCAATTACAGCGCTTAAATGAGTTAATTTGAGATATCTGGATTAAAAAAAAAAAAAAAAAATTGTACAGTATTATTATTTTTCAAAACATATTAGCAAATTGGAACATAAGTACAATAAGTGAAAAAAAAACTGAAATATTCTAAATAAAATTAAAATGAATGCAGTCTTTTAGGTGAGCATAAACCCACAGCCACAGCTTAACATTAGTACCATCAGAACAAAAATATTTGTTTTCCATAAAAATCACGTGTGTATGACTTGTAACATGTTTACATTATACACACACTCTCTTTATCAACACAGGCAGTTGCCAGGAAAAAAAAAAACACGTTTTACCACCGCTAGACACAAGAAACACGCTGGAGTTATTTCTCGTAGCTGGTGGGAACCTTTAATTTTGTATAAATGGGAAATCGTATTAGAGGTATTGCCTCCTCGGCAGCTCCCCTCCACAAACATGTTTCACACGTCTGTTGGCCCTCCTCCTCTAAGCAGTGGCCGTCTGTAGCCAAAGTATTTCCATACCAGTGATTTTGTTTTCTTCGATGGGGTAAAAAGCTCAGGAGTTTCACCTCCTTAAGCCATCATGTAGCACAGCTGACTCACTGACACTGAGATACAACCGGTGGGGGAAGGTTGAGCCTTGCAACTACAAGCGAGGGATTTCTCCCTGCATTTTTTGGGACATAAAAAATAGCAATAGGGACCGTTTGATGGAAAATTCTTGTGGTTTTGAAACGGTGATGTTTTCATATCACCGTATACCTTGAAACCGGTAATCGGCACATGTCTAATACAAACTACTGGTGCGCGATAATTATTGGTCAGATAATAGAAATTATGACGTCATCCCGATAAATCCAATAACATTATTAATAGGACCGATAATATGTACTGTGCTGGCTTTACAGTTTACACACTATTATGGGAAATCAGCTGACCATTTGCGGGGCATTGCTGCCACCTGCTGGTCAGAATAATTCGCTGCATGTTTTTTGGTACAGTAGTTTGGTTCGTTCACTTACACATTGTGGTGTCTAGCGGTAGCATTGAGAATCGTGAATGCTTTTTACGTTTCTGCCTCGGAAATATATGTATTTTATGTTTACTATAACATATGGATGTGCAATAAATGTTTACTTCTGTGGTGAAGGGTCATATGTACAGAACTTCTTAAGTTGTTGTGTTATAGAAGCCAGCCAATGCCTGAGTAGCTAAAGCTAGTGTGCTATGCTATACATATGATAGTTGTGTATATAAGTGTATTGTGCAGTTTGTTGTATATTGAGTATTGAATATGTGTATTTTTTGTTGTACTTTCGCAATATTAAGACGAGTGTCTTCCCATTAAAGCAAGAAAAGACCAAGTCTTGTGGTTTATGGAAGTGCATTCATTCTTAGCTGGCTGTCGGGCAGTGCAGAAGTGAAATGCACTGTTTTGTTCATGTCATTGTGAAAAATCTGGTGAGATCAAAGGCAAATCTATGTTGAATCCACCACTAGTTTTTTTTTTTTTTTTTTTGTAAACCTCCAGGTGTTCAAAAACTCTTATCTGTTATTGATATCGGCTTTGAGGAGCAGGAAGTTATCGATATCGGTATCGGTTTCAAAAAATGGATATAGTGCACTCCTATTACAAACCATGTATTAAATCTTCAGACAATGTTTTAAACAACATTTTCAGATAATACATTTTCAATGAAGTGCAACCAGAAGTTGAAAAATCTAATTTGACTTAAAAAAAAAAAAAAAAAAAAAACACTCCCATTTTGTCACTTGATATTCCAACAACTGTAGACCTTAGACCAGGGGTGGGCAAACTACTCCACAAAGGGCCGCAGTGGGTGCGGGTTTTTGTTCATACCCATCATGAGGACAGCCTTTCACCAATCTGGTTTCTTACAAGTGCAATCAGTTGATTGCAGTCAGGTGCTTCTTGTTTCCACTGAAACCTCATTGGTTAAACTGTCTGTGCTGAATCAGTTGAAACAAAGACCAGGACCCACTGCGGCCCTCGAGGACCGGTTTGCCCACCCCTGCCTTAGACAGTAAGTTCCACAAAGAACAACAAACACATGCTGATTAAACATTACATTTGAGAGAGGAAATCAAAGTACTTTGCTACCTTGAATTTTACTTGATTTGAACTTCATATGCACGTTTGGTGCTTTAAACACAAATCTCGAGGAAGATTTGTCCATGCAAATTCAAAGGACTTTTCTGCTCCCGGCACTTGGAGCTGCCAAGGTATTGGCCTGATTGTGCATACACGTCTACACAAGTCTGACACAATATTCTAATTAGAGGCATTAAATAGACATAGATGTTTATTTAATGCGTCCTGAGTAAATTGCTGATGTGAAATTACAGCTAATTAAGTGCTGCATTAATAAGTAATGCATAATGGCAGCCTGTGTGTTGACATACACAGACGTGTTCATACTGTAGGTAATCATTATTTCTGTGTCATTTATGAAGCTTTTTGATCTGTATGATAATATATGCTGTGTGCTCAAGCTGCTGCTTATTCAAATAAGAAATCTTTTTCAAAAGTACCATGTCCTGAAAATAGATATAATTGTCAAATTGTAACAACGAGCCCAAATAAATAAAAAAAAACAACAACAACAAACAAACAAACAAAAATCATCTGTCATTTCTGGGCCAGTGAACCTGTAGGTAATATGTTCATCTGTCATTGCTTAACCGCAATCGCAATGGTAGAAAAGCTCAAAGTGCTACAGAAGTGATGAAAATGAGGGCTTCATCTGATGTGTGTGTGATATATGAGATGGTTTGATAATGGACACTTAGTTCTGCCATATGGTCGGACCCGCCTGCCAAGGTACAAGGACTCAAAGCGGAGGTAAACGTTCAGGGATGACAGAGAAACCTCCAAACCAATGAAAGAGAAGATGGGTCTGAATTAAAATAATGACCTGAGTACCTCAGAAATGCTTTTCAAGGACATCCCAGAATTGGTTGGTTCCAAAATTACCAATTTATTTTAAAGAGATGCTAAATTATTATGTACATGTAAAACATATATATATGGTGGAAAACACTCGACTTGAAGTTCCGCTCTGAGACCCCCAATTTGGCCAAATTTCAAAACTGTCCTAAATGCATGTGGGATACATCATTGGGAAGCTTAAAATCTGTATTTTCTGGGGGAAGATTTTTTTTAAACAGGGGGCCATTTTTAATGAAAAAAAAAAATTTAAACGGCAAAACCCTAACTGGAGGTAAGAGCACGCCAGAGCATAATTAAAGACGCCATAATTTTAACGAGATATTATCGCGCACTTACCGCTTTTCGATCCAAAAACTCCATGTAGCATGTATCACCGAGTGTCAAGACACAGCTGTGAATGGCCACAGCAGGATTTGGGGGGGATTTTATGGGTGAAACATGGTAATATAACAAGGGTTGCGATGCAGAAATCGCAGACATCAAGGAGTGGTCGAGATTTTCATTTTCATATATTTTCCCTTTTATGTACTGCAGGCCAGAGAAGTAAACAAACCAAGTAAGAATTAAACTAATAATAATAATAAGGTCGAACATGCTCAGTTCTAAAAATACTATAATTTCCATCACTAAATTTTCATATTACTTCTCAAATTACTACAAGCTGACTTCTACTACCCCCCCCCCCCCCACACACACACACACACACCCATACAAGCCAACCCCCTGCACAGAGATTTGTACTTTCACCCAACCATCCCTCTAAGGTTGTTTATAGACCGGAATAATGCCTCTTTAAATAGAAAAGGAGGAGAAAAGGCTTGTTTTTTCACATTTTACATGTGACTCAAGACGAAAAAAATGATTTCCTGTCTCATGATGTTCTCAAGACAGCCGCTGGCATTGGAGTTGTAGTGTCAGATTCAAGCAAGATCTGTCTTTGTTGGCTTATTATTCCAATAATTACAACCGTCTAATGAAGAGCAATAAACAATCCATCAGTGCAAGAAAAGTCTTCCAGAATAAACCCATACACTCGGATCTTGTCAGCCTACACTCGGTTGGGGGTGGGGGGGGCTACTGATCGACCCGATGGATCTCAGATGGACAGGAAGTGTGGGCTTTGAGATATGTGTGGTTCCAGGTGGCCAAGGGAGTGTTTTGGCAGGCCGACCTGCGCAACGCGAGCGGGGACCTGCTGTAGGTGGAATGTTAATCACGGAGAAAAGAGAACATGTGTGACAAAGGGAGCGGATGGAAAACACATGTCCCATTTCACACTTATTTACCTTCAAGCCCCCGCCAGATTAGAGCGGGAGGAGCTGGAGGAGCAGTTGCGGCAAAGGTGCAAGCCTTTAAAGTTTCCCACTTTGATGGCCACGCCAACTCTTTGATAGTGTTTTCAAACATTTGGGAGAGGAAAGACGAGACCTTGAGAGGCAGGATGGCCGGCAACTGTAAAAACAAGGATCTACGAGGTGAAACGTCTCGTTCTTTGCTTAACTTTGCTGCTTATGGGATGTCATCATGCCTGTTGATATCTCTAAACTGTTTAATCAACGTGCAGTGAAAAGCAACAGTACTCATCTCGTACGTTGTTTGAAGCACATCCTCTGTTCTATTTTTAATGGATGCAGCCGGCGAGTTTCCCCTGAAGGGACAATAAAGGCAAGCAAATATTCTATGAACATCTTCAGTCTTTCATCCAATCCTGCTGAGGCTGGAAGTCCTACTTACAAACTAATTTTGAACCACCACTAACAGAAACCCCTATAATATCATACATATCGTTTTTGAATTGGATGATGACTTGACCAGTTCAAGCTGACCAGTAAGACCACTAAGTTTCTCACGACACAAAACCATAGTAGAAAAGTTGGAGAGTATGTGCTGTGTGGCTGCTATGGGGGAGACTTTTCTTTTTTGTTAGTTTTTTTTGCCACAATCACAGACTAGTGCAGGTCTAAAGTAGAAATAAAGATGAAAAGATAGTAACACAGATAAACCCCCACCACAATACCACACCAACAAATGGTTGCACTGTTATATGACGTTGGCACCGAATTTTGTGGTTTGGCTTTTTTTTTTTTTTTTTTGATAAGTGGATGGGTTAAGCATATGAAAGGAAATTAATTTCCCAGTGATTTTTTTCCCTGCATATGAAAGAAAATGTCATATGCAAAAAAGTGGTATCTTTCTCGATCATTTTCTTTTGATCTAAATAAGGCTTGTTTGGCCTTGACAGATGTCTTAACTAAATTTTAACATATTAGCAATTGGCCAAAAAATAGAATTTCACAGCCTATTTTTTTGTACAGTTCCACATCATTTTAGGCTCAATTAATCAGGCTATTTTTGAAGCAGGCGTGAACAAGAACTAAAGATATTATCAAACTTTTTGCAAACAAAGTGCTGCGGCCAATCATCTCTGTGAGTGTAAATCTGTCAAACTTACAACACACTCACAGAAACTTCTCCACTGCTGCAGGTGATGAAATAAAATACAGAGCTGGATGATGTGACACAGTTTAAAGAACCACAAGTTTTTATTCAACTGAGCTCGAGCCTGTGGCTGCTCCTAAAGGATACACACCCAGCTCTCCTTTTCTTAGTGGGTATGATGTGTGGATGAAGGCTCTCTTCCTGCCATAATGACTGTACACACGAGATTTTCAAGGGCCTGCTCATGACAATCCCATTTTCTGTGTAATTTCATGGTTGTCTTCTTGAATGAAGATATTGGCTGCTCTGAAGCACGAGGTCAGACTCTCCCTGCACCGTTTTCTAGATTGTTCCGGAGTATGTTTCCCCTCACTTGATGAAAAGTAATTCATCATTTACACCCCTGAATTCTGCCACTTTTTTTTTTTTTTCCCCCCACAGTGTTTTCCATTAACACCTTCCTTCACCTCACCGTCCCTTCCAGTCTTCGATAGGACTGAAAGATAGATGGCTTCAATACAGTAGAACAGGTTAGCATGCTCCTGCTCCCTAATAATGTTTGTCACCTTGCTGCCTCTGGAAGGCAAATCCTGTCATAGCCAGCATCCCTCAGTCTCCCCAGAATGGAGTTGGCACCCAGTGGAGCTTGCGAGCTTAAAATTGATTCTGCTTTTTCTCCTTGAGATCTGCCAGGTTCTCTTCAGGGAGGCGCTTGGCCTCCAGCCAATCACAACTTTGGGGAAAAAGACACCTTAGGAAACTTTCCCCATTCTGCCAGAAGGTGGCAAAGGTTGGTGAGGAGGAAGTGGAGAAGGGGTGGTTCTGTTGCTAAGAGACTGTCTCTAGTTCTCTGCCAAAGTGAAATTAATTGACTCAAGGGCCTCCTAAACTCACTTTTAATTGTTTTCATGTCACTGATGGCCTTTGTGCGCTAAAAAAGTACACACATGCTTCCCCCGACGCTCCTTGCACCGTTCTCTCTTTCTCCACAGAATGTGAGATTTGGATTCTTTTTATCATTGTAGCCACGGTAAAATAATTGGGCTCACACATATGTAGATTGCTTTACATCTTAATGGTTAAACATATGTAGACCCGTGCATGTGGGCGCCCACATTTATTAGCAAGCAAAATGAGGACTCACATGGCATCTCATTGGGCCAGCTGCTCACATCTGCATGGTGTCCAGAGTCCAATCAGTGAGTCTTTAATTCAGAGGAAAGAAGAAACCCTTGAGACTGAATAGAAGACAGAACTGGATCATCTCAGCTCTGACTCTCCTGTGACCTTCTATGAGCAAAGAAAACTTCTCATACGCATCTACAGTTGGGGAACTAATTCCAGAACAAAAAGAGTAGACATTAGCCCGTGCCAGCGCACTTTGAAGTGGGAAGATCATTGGTGACAGTTAGGGTGTAGCATTTACGGTTCTTCATCAATGCAACGTTGGAACTCGCGACAGGCAACAAAAATAATAACAACAGCATATTGACTGGTTGCACAGGCGTGAGTGAATGAAAAATGGCACTGGGTCAAATCTTTGGGGTCTAAATTCTGGAGCTGTGGCATGTGAAGATTTTGAGTGACAACTATGTCAACTGGCATCATGCTGACTTACAGAATAGGTAAGTATTTTTGTGCACGTTTATTTCTGAAAATATAATGTGAAACTTTGCTTAAATTCCAAAGTCCCTATCAGGTTCAGCTGAATTTACATTTGGATTTATGTAAAAAAATAGTCTTTTTTGCAATAATTATTTTATAACTAATGACTTTTTTTCTGATCTAGTATAAGAATGTGGTATTTGCATTCTATCTTAAATATGTCAAATTAGGCAGTGCTGGAAAAACATTCAAAATTGTGTTCTTTCTTTCAGTAGGCCTATACTCTAAGCACAACTCCAGCACAGGCCTGCTAGCACGCATAGAGAAAAAAAAACAACCTCAGTGTGCATGCTTGCCTCAAGATGTTCTTTTTTTCTTTCTGCTGATGAAAATATGGCTCATGCCCTAAGACAAAAAAGTTTGATGTGCACATCTTCACCTTGGAGCCACAAGAGTACCCAGGTGGCAGTGGGGAGGCGAAGCACTGCACCACGGAATGGGGAGTAGCCTCCGATCTGTGCGTGTTTAGGATGGCTGGATAACCCGAGTGCATAAAGGGAAAGAAAAGAAATACATGGACAGATGGATGTTCAGCTTGAGGCAGGATGTTTCCCTTAGCAATGTTGTCATGTTAGAATGACAAGCTGCTGTGGGTCAGGTGGCACTCAGGTGATAGTGAATTATCATAGTTTGGATAGATAGATTGATAGACATACAAACAGACATACTACAGTGGTCCCTCGCTTTACAGTTAAAAACAACCTTGACATAAGAGCCTTGTATGACAAAGTTTCTAACTAAATTTACTAGGGCTGTCAAAATTATCGCGTTAACGGGCGGTAATTAATTTTTTAAATTAATCACGTTAAAATATTTGACGCAATTAACGCACATGCCCCGCTCAGATTAAATTGACAGCAGTGTAATGTCCACTTGTTACTTGTTTTTTGTTGTTTGGCGCCCTCTGCTGGCGCTTGGGTCCAAATGATTTTATGGGTTTGGGGAGTGAGCATGGTGTAATGACATCAACAATGGCGAGCTACTAGTTAATTTTTTGATTGAAAATTTTACAAATTTTAATATAACGAAAACATTAAGAGGGGTTTTAATATAAAACTTAACTTGTACTAACATTTATCTTTTAAGAACTACAAGTTATTCTATCAATGGATCGCTTTAAGAGAATGTTAATAATGTTAATGCCATCTTGTTGATTTATTGTTATAATAAACAAATACAGTACTTATGTATCGTATGTTGAATGTATATATCCTTCTTGTGTCTTATCTTTTCATTCCAACAATAATTTAATAATTGCGATTAATTACGATTAATTAATTTCTAAGCTGTAATGAACTCGATTAAAAATTTTAATCATTTGACAGCCCTAAAATTTACATGTATAACGAGTCTGTCTGTTTTACCCCCTCTAAAAGAAAAAAAAATTTTTTTTTTCCTTTCAATAAATAAAAATGTGTTGCAAAATGATATACTGTATGTACAGTGTACCCTTACGATACAAGCACCTCACCTTACGATTTTTATCAAGACACAAGCATTGTCACGAGAAAATGAGTCATTTTGCAAGCGACCAAAGACAGTGGTGAGAAAAATGCTCGAAATTAAAACAAAGCAAGAAATAATAAGATAAAAAGAGTGTGCATGTTAACGATCTTTGTAAAGAGTATAAGCTCAGCTGGCGCGCACTTTTGTCACATCGCTAGAAGACTCCAGCCCTCGTTGTAAGTTCTTGTATGTAAATAACATTGTTTTTATCATTTTAATTTCTTTTTAAGATTATCTAGCCTTAAAATGGTGCCTTGAATTATCATTTAGGGGTAACAAGGGTTCATTGGAGGTTCAGGGGGTTCATGGGAATAAATAGTAGAAAATGCATTCCAAAATCAAATGCTGTTCCAACAATTTTCCCTTACAAGACATCTCAACGTTCTCGGATAGCGAGTGAAATGCGTGCAATAAAGCGCCAAAGACAAGAAATTGCTGGCCGCTCTCTTAAGCAGGCAAGCCGCTCCTGTCGCTACAGCAGTAGGCGAACCTTCTTACCTACTTATCTGGCGTCTGGACTTCTGGATCCAAGTAATGTTCCAAAAGAATAGAGGAGTTTCAAACTGGAGTTCTCTAAAGTTGTCGATACAGGGCTTGAGTACGCCCACGCCCTGAGAGAGTCAGATGATGAAAGGGTCAAAGAGTCCGCGGTGGACGTTGACTGGCTGACTGCTGAATGTGAGACAAAGATCCTATAGGTGAAACGAGCTACCCAAGAAGCCTTTTGGAATGGCTACGCCGAGGAAATGTTTCCTGCCCAGGCTAAAGTCGCTGAGTCTGCAGTTACTCAGGCTGAAGAGGACGAAGTCAGCCCTCAACAACCAATCAAGGACCGCAGGCTTAGGAATAAAGGTCTGGACAGAGAGGTCTCCGAACTCAGTGACATGCTGGTGGACCTGAAGGAATTGGTTCCAGACTCTAGGTTGGTAGATCTGAGGGTATGCTACCGAACACTGAGGAAGAGGCTCCTCGCTTTGTCAGACTAGTTGGAAGACGAGGAAATGGAGGAGCCAAGTGGTGAAACACTGGCCCCAAATTTCGGAGTGGGAGCGTCCAGGACAGACAGGCAGTCTCTCCCAGTCGAGCCTGTCGAACTAAAAGCAGGACCTGACACCTGGAAAGCATTTACCCCAAAACTTGGAGTGGGAACCCCAAACACAATCACCCAACCTTTCTCACCACAAATCAACAACAGAAGTGCGCAGGGAGCTATCACCATAAAGCCCCAAATCAGTCTTGAAAGGGCGAGACTACCCACTTTTTCTGGCAATATGAGGGACTACTACAGGTGAAAGGCCGAATGGGTGGACCTGGAGCTATTAGGCAACCCACATGGAGCTGAATCTGTGAAAAAGTTCCATCTCCTAAGCAGCCTGCATGAAAAGGTCAAAAAGGAACTTGTTCTATCCAGCTGTGGTTCCGCCAATGACGTATTCAGACTGCTTGATAACAAGTATGGGAACAAGCAGAAGATCGTTTGATTGATCACCAACGAGGTCCAGGCTCTTCCCCCTCTAAAGGGCAACAACCCCAGGAAAACAATTGAACTAATACAGGCTGTGGAAAGGGCGCTTTGCAACCTTCAGATTCTTGGAGAAGAGGTTGCCATAAAGAATCGGGTGGTCTGCCACTCTCTCGACAGCAAGCTTCCCAGCACACTGAAAAAGGAATGGATCATGCATAAGTCTAACCCTGCTACTGGCTTCTCTCCAACAAACCACTTTGACTGTCTCTTGGAGTTCCTGAAGAAGCAAGAGGAGATTCTGGAGGAATTGGACCAATTCGAGCCAAGCTACATGGAAAAAGATGCAGCAGAGAAAAGTTCATTGGTCGTTAAGGTGAAGAAATCTTCCATTAAACCCACTGCAGGTCAACAAGACGTTCAACCCAAATGCACTACGTGTGGAGACAACAAGCACGCTGGCAAGCTATTTGCGTATAAAGCCTTCAAAGAACAAGACCTTGTGGTAAAAAGGCTCATCTGAGGAAGATCGAGTCATGCGTCAAATGCTTGCGGCCTCACACCAAGGAGAGCAACGGCTGTACCCAGAGATTCCTCTGCCCAAAGCCAACCTGGAGGGGATCAGGGGTTTCAGACCACAACTATCTCCTCTGTCCCAAGCCACCACCTACTTCAAAACAGTATGAGAATGAGGACCGGAACGGCATACAAGCTGAAGGATCTTGGCTTAACCAAGAGACAGGAGTAGTTTCTGGCAGAGCTCACTCCAGAAGCAAGGGAAAAGTGCAAGAAGGTGTTCTCAAACAAAATCTCGTCAACTGTATGCAGCAATACTGGAGATGGACTGAAGGAACACCCAGTAATGATGTTGCTCCTGAAAGCAACAACAAACTCAGGCTGTCTAATTTGCACCCTCATCGACCTCGCCTCCGATACAAACTACATCACTCACGAAGCAGCCAACTGCCTTGGTCTATCTGGCGAGAACATCAAGCTGATAGTCCATGGAGTTGGGGGTATGAGGAAGACAGTCTTGACAAAGAGATATTCCCTCCGACCGAAAGGAAACTTAGCAGACCACAAGATATTCTGACAAACCGGCTGGTTGCATCGCCCAAGTTGCCATGAGGGAAACGGACAACCTTCCCCAGTTTGCTGACAGGGTTGAAGAACGTCGGGTTTTGACTGAGGATAGCTACGTTGACGACATCTTGACCTCTCATGATGACCCCAAAACCCTACGACATATCACCAGAGGGGTGGTGAGCATTCTGAAAGCAGAAGGTTTCTTCTTCAAGCCTTGGGTCCAACCACACCAAAGTGGGAGGAGTGGTACACCTACTGACATCAGGGCCATAGCAATAGCTCCCAAGACCTTAGTGCTGCCAAACCAAATGAAGGATGAGGAGAACAAAGCTCTGGGAGTGGGCTACGAACCTGAAACGGACAAGCTTCTGCTGCTGACTTCCATCAACTTCTCCAAGAAAATAGGGAAAAATGAGAACAGGACTCGATCTGAGTGAAGATCTGGTCAGGGACTGCACACCAAATCCCTTGACACGTCATATTTTGCTGAGCCAAATTGTAGGTTTCTATGACCCAATTGGTCTCACCTGACCAGCCAAGCAGAAGGGAGTCATACTAGTATGGGAGTCCTTCCAAGAGCCTGGCAAAGACAACCCTGCCAAGGACACATGGGACACCCCTCTCTTGCCAAGACTCCGAGAAGTTGCAATAACACTCTTTGAGGAGTATTTAAGACTTTGCCAAGTCAGATTCGACAGAAGCCCGACACCACCTGGAGCTCTAGGCCAGCCAGTGGGCATTACATTTTCAGACGGGAGCGTATCCTCATTTGGAGCAGTGCTCTACCTTCGGTGGACAACCCCAAATAGGGTCATCGTAAAGTTGGTGGAGTCCAAAACAAAACTCACTACCCTGGACCAAAAGGGGGTGAAAAAGGGGTGATCAAGGCGGGACTTTGTGGCAGAGTCTTCGCTACCAGCCTCAGGCAGTACTTAGAAAAGCACTGTCACATCAAAGTAGAGCGCTGGATGGCACTCATCGAAAAGGAAAGTTATGGCTACGAAACATTTTTTGCCAATTGAATTGGTGAGATTCAGAAAGCTGGACAAGTGGAGGATTGAAGATGGATCAAAGGCAGCCGAAATATCGCAGACATCCTTACCAGAGGAGCTTCCCCTGAGGAACTTGGCGAAGGTTCAGCGTGGCAGAAAGGCCCCAAGTTCCTACAGTGGCCAGAGGAGGACTGGCCCATGAAGATGGCCAGTGAAATAACACCCTCAGCTGCTAAAAACGTAGGAAAGCTACAACGGAAGGGGTTCTCGGCAGTAGTCACCAGGATCCAAAAAAAACATACGGAAAAGACTGGCCCCAGCGTGTCCGGCCTCAAAGAGGAAATGACTCTCCAAGAACCAAAGCAACCAGTTGGCCTAGAAACAGTGCCAGTACTAGGCAAACAAAGAACCTGGAGCACTGGACTGGTGCACCTTGCGGAGCATCAGCGATATGTGAAACCTTGGCCTGGACTCGACGGGCCGCAGAGGCCTGGCTGAGGAGACTCAAGGCACCAGCTCAACTAAAGTGGGAGGCCACCAGCTCCACACTGACTACGAAGGAAAGAACAGGAGCCTTCCAAGACCTGACCCTCGCAGCTCAAAATGGAGTTGAGTTCAATGACTCTACACTGAATCGCTTGGTGGTCCACAAGGAAAAAGACACTGCACTCCTTCTCTGTGGAGGCAGAATCCAGTCCTGGAAGGAGGATGGGACACCCGTTCCACTTATCCCATTCCATTCATGGTTGGCGACCTTGCTGACAAGAGATGCCTATGAAAAGAAGCACGAAGGCATCGCTACCACACTGCTGCGCAAGAGGAAAAAGACATGGATAGTACAAGGTCAGAGAATAGTAAAGAAAATTCTGAATGATAGCGTTGCCTGCCATTAAGTGAAAGGGAGAATGTGCCAGCAGATTATGAGCGATTTGCCACAAGAGCGCTCAGAGCATGCTAATCCATTTGAGTACACCACGCTTGACCTCTTCAACCCTTTTGAAATTAAGGATGCCGTCAAGAAAAGAACCGAAAAAAAGGTCTGGGGCATAGTGTTCTGTTGCATGGCATCAAGAGCAGTTCATGCAGACCTTGTTGATGGCCAATCATCTGAAAGCTTACTCCAAGCTTACTCTCTTTTTGTCGCTCTGAGAGGCGATCCAAAAAGACTTTGGTCTAATAGAAGAACAATCTTCCTTGGTGCTAAACCAGCCTTTCAGAATGGAACAGAGTGGTCATGGGAGTTTCATCCGGCTGACGCACCTCATCGTAACGGAGCTGCTGAAGCCGCAGTAAAGCTCCTGAAAAGAGCCCTTATGAGTTTGAAGGGACAGAAGGCTCATTCACCTGGAGTGAACTCCAAACCCTTTTCTAACAAGCAGCTAACCTCACAAATGAAAGGCCAATTGATGCCAGGGCACAAATTCAAGAAGACTCAGTCGAGTACATCACACCCAAAGGTCTACTCCTCGGACGAACTGGACTTGGAGGCAACAAAGATGGCCTCGAGCTTTGTCTCCATCCCTGGCGCCGTCTGAGAGCCATACAGATCAGTGTGGACATGTTCTGGTCAAAATGAAGTGAGCTTGCTGGACCTAATCTATTCATTCCGCCAAAGTGGCACCACACGAAGAGGAAATTTGAAGTTGGCGACATCGTGTGGATTGCTGTTCAGAATGCTCTACGAGGACAATTCCGTCTTGGACGGATTCAAGCAGTCTACCCAGACAAGAAAGAAATTGTTCGAGACGCTGATGTAAAGATGTGTGCTGGCCTGCCTGCATCGCTGGCAGTCAGGCAACGCAGAAAGGACCTGCAGCAACTGACATCAGTTATCCTCCGGAGAGACATCAGGATATTGGTGATCCTCATTCCCATAGAAGAACAGAATGGTACTGTTAGGCCTGGCTCAAACTGATTGGCTGACGTCATCCATCACCTGGTTCTTCTGGTACTACACCCAGACGTCACTGTCCCAACACCCTTAAGGGTTGGTAGTGCAAGCCAAGCGCTGCTACCGGGACACACACTTGCACATACAGTGCCTTGCAAAAGTATTCAGCCCCCTTGAACCTTGCAACCTTTCGCCACATTTCAGGCTTCAAACATAAAGATATAAAATTTTAATTTTTTGTCAAGAATCAACAACAAGTGGGACACAATCGTGAAGTGGAACAAAATTTATTGGATAATTTAAACTTTTTTAACAAATAAAAAACTGAAAAGTGGGGCGTGCAATATTATTCGGCCCTCTTGCGTTAATACTTTGTAGCGCCACCTTTTGCTCCAATTACAGCTGCAAGTCGCTTGGGGTATGTTTCTATCAGTTTTGCACATCGAGAGACTGACATTCTTGCCCATTCTTCCTTGCAAAACAGCTCGAGCTCAGTGAGGTTGGATGGAGAGTGTTTGTGAACAGCAGTCTTCAGCTCTTTCCACAGATTCTCGATTGGATTCAGGTCTGGACTTTGACTTGGCCATTCTAACACCTGGATACGTTTATTTTTGAACCATTCCATTGTAGATTTGGCTTTATGTTTTGGATCATTGTCCTGTTGGAAGATAAATCTCCGTCCCAGTCTCAGGTCTTGTGCAGACACCAACAGGTTTTCTTCCAGAATGTTCCTGTATTTGGCTGCATCCATCTTCCCTTCAATTTTAACCATCTTCTCTGTCCCTGCTGAAGAAAAGCAGGCCCAAACCATGATGCTGCCACCACCATGTTTGACAGTGGGGATGGTGTGTTCAGGGTGATGAGCTGTGTTGCTTTTACGTCAAACATATCGTTTTGCATTGTGGCCAAAAAGTTCAATTTTGGTTTCATCTGACCAGAGCACCTTCTTTCACATGTTTGGTGTGTCTCCCAGGTGGCTTGTGGCAAACTTTAAACAAGACTTTTTATGGATATCTTTGAGAAATGGCTTTCTTCTTGCCACTCTTCCATAAAGGCCAGATTTGTGCAGTGTACGACTGATTGTTGTCCTATGGACAGACTCTCCCACCTCAGCTGTAGATCTCTGCAGTTCATCCAGAGTGATCATGGGCCTCTTGGCTGCATCTCTGATCAGTTTTCTCCTTGTTTGAGAAGAAAGTTTGGAGGGACGGCCGGGTCTTGGTAGATTTGCAGTGGTCTGATGCTCCTTCCATTTCAATATGATGGCTTGCACAGTGCTCCTTGAGATGTTTAAAGCTTGGGAAATCTGTTTGTATCCAAATCCGGCTTTAAACTTCTCCACGACAGTATCTCGGACCTGCCTGGTGTGTTCCTTGGTTTTCATAATGCTCTCTGCACTTTAAACAGAACCCTGAGACTATCACAGAGCAGGTGCATTTATACGGAGACTTGATTACACACTGGTGGATTCTATTTATCATCATCGGTCATTTAGGACAACATTGGATCATTCAGAGATCCTCACTGAACTTCTGGAGTGAGTTTGCTGCACTGAAAGTAAAGGGGCCGAATAATATTGCACGCCCCACTTTTCAGTTTTTTATTTGTTAAAAAAGTTTAAATTATCCAATAAATGTTGTTCCACTTCACGATTGTGTCCCACTTGTTGTTGATTCTTGACAAAAAAAATAAATTTCATATCTTTATGTTTGAAGCCTGAAATATGGCGAAAGGTTGCAAGATTCAAGGGGGCCGAATACTTTTGCAAGGCACTGTACATGAAGATAGAAGCGAGTACACACGTAACTGTGCCCTGACAGTACACACCCCTGTCAGAGTGGTTGCCCGAACAGTGACATTGGCATCATTATCTTTGTTGGCAAGTAAGACTGGACTTTTACTCAATGGAGAAAAAAATATATATATTTTATGTGGTGTTAAAGTGCGTGGCTTCTCTGAATTATGAGTCGGTCAAGTGGGAGGTGTTGCGTCCGCTAGGTAAAGCGTGTTTAAATTGTGCCTCACCTGCGATTTTGTCCGAAAGAGTTAATCCACTGTCAATCGAGAAAGGGGTGTGGATGCGCATATAAGCGGAAACTGGGTCGGCGTCGCGGTCATTCACGTCCACATTGCCGTAAGAGACACACATCGCTGATGAGTTGTGCACACGCATTTTTATTTGTATTATGTATTTCCACCTACTGCATTGCTTTCAGACTGTTCAGCGTTTCTTTCACGGTGATTGTTTGATAGACTTCCAGTTGTTTGTGTGTTACAAGATCCGATGACAGTTGACAACTAGCGTGTTGGTTTAGCGAAGCCACTGAGTCAATCTCTCAGCGAATCAGTCACACAGTCAATCATGGGTAATGTAGTCTCGGGACCCACTGTATTGGTGCTTTTTAATCTGATTGCTTGTGTGAAAAAACTACATTTCAGCATCTATTGGCCACCACCTTTTCCAAGTGATTTAACGCATTGGACGGTAGGAGTGGGAACCTCAAGGCACCTCACGATACGATACGATTCGCGATACAAGGCTCACGATAACGATTATCTCACGATATCACGATACAGCAAATATCGATATATTGGTCAGAAATTTGATACATGATATTCTACGATACAACTGTTGAAAAGAAAAAAACATATATATATTTCAAAATAGAAAAAATACTGTTTAAGTCATTTATTAAACAGTGACACCTTTTCAGTGCAACATTGCTGTAAAATATAAATCTGCTGGTAATTGTGTACCTGCACATATAGAGGAAACAAACCACAACCACTGATATTTCTTGGCGAAATCATGATGAATGGCACCCTTAATTTCTTAAGTTTTAAATCTTTTGAAATTTTTTAACAGTACTGTAAGTGTCAGTCAGCAGTTGAGCTTGGAGTGGGGCAATGATAAAATTGGTGGCTCTTTTCTTTGTATATGACCTTTGTTGTCAAAAGCATTGGGTTGAGCAATTCCACCATCTGCTTCAGCATTTGTGACGTCAGACTCAGTCAGTTACATTCTTCCTCACCTTAAAAACAACAAAATAAATAAAAAATATTAGCTACTCAATAGCTTTTGAGTTGAAATTCTGATTTTTTTGTGTGTGTTGGAAGTATTGAGTGAATTAAAAATATGAATTGAATGAATAGAAATTAAAAATGCAATAATTACCTGTTTTTAATATGTAGGACACATTAATTATCATGCACGTCACCTTATATATCTTGGAAGCTATTCAAACCGTTTTTATAGCCTATTGTATCAAAACGGCAGTCATAACAGTTTGTGTAGTAAACTAGATGGAAAGTGGTTCTCAAATATGTCATCAAAATAATACATTTAAATGAAAAAATCAATTACTAGTACATTGCAAAACTTTCTTACCTCAAGTGATGCTCCATGGAAATCCGGTCTCCAATTAGTCACCAGCTGCCAGTGAACCTTATTTTATTAGACAATTCTTGCATACAGCAAAGTCCTTGTTCACCTTACTTCCTTTATTGTTGGTGTAAAATCCAAAGTGTGTCCACATGTGTGATTTTCAGCAATATTTTTCTCACTTTTTCCTCCACCGTTCTCACGAAGCTTTTTATTTTTTTCAACCCACTTGGGACCGCTCTTCTTCTCTAGGCGACTTGTGCGCACTTTACCTTCACCGCCACTGTTGAGCGCCCCTAGTGGACCGCCAAGGAATTGCTCAACAAACATTGAGCAGTTTACAGCATCCATACTCCATTGTATGGCCAATATGTCAAATAAAAGTATCGATGCTTGGCGGGAGCATATCGATAACCGATCGGGTTGAAAAATATCACGATATATCGCTGTATCGAGATATTGTCACACTCTTATTGGACGGCGTTCGCAACTTGTTGTTTAAATGTGTTTAAATGATTCGACTACTGCCTTAAAGAAATGTGATTTTAAAATAATGCACAATGTTTGGTTATTGCAATCTTGTTTGTGAATGAATTATATATATTAAGCATTGTACATTATTTATTCATTTACGTATTTGTATTAATATAGCATTATCAACATTTGTATTTATACATAAACATATATACATACTTAGTTACAAACTTCTCAAAATGTCGAAGAGGCAGGCCACACTGAGTAATTACTTCCGTGTTCCCCCACCCCCGTCAAAAGACAGACAGGCGACAGAGACGTCACCGGAGCTACCGAAAAAAGGACTTTTGCTGAAAAGTGGCTGCAGCAGGTACCGTGGCTAGAAGTAAATGATGCTCGCACGGAAATGCGGTACAAAATGTGCCGTGAGAATCCCAATGTCGCCGATAAGAGCAGCGCATTTTATGTAGGGTCAAAGAATTTCAGCCATCCAAACTTTGAAAAGCACGAAAAAACAGAGAGCATGTGGCAATTAAGCAAACTATCAATGTCAGACAGCACCGTACTCGCCCTATGGACAAGTAGCGGAATAAAGGTAATGAAAACGGCGCCATGCACTGACAAACGTGTTTTTGCTCGCATTTTACAAAGCTAAACATGCACGTTCAATGAGGTCTTATGAGGAGGACATCCCACTTTTAAAAAGGCTTGGAGTTAATGTGGGAGCCGCATAATGCCCTTTATTTTGAATTGGTGCGTTTATGTTTATTTCTTTACATTTCACTTCAAAGTAATGGCAATTTTGTTGTGCCAGTTGATGTTAATCAGGCATTAATTGTTAATATAATTAATTAAAGTTAATTGGCTCTAAGTAAAGCTTGTCATAAATTTATCGCATTAGGCGGGTCGGCTCTCAAGCTCAATGAGGACCAAGTCACATCTCCAGGTCCTCCTCTGAGAACCTGGGCAAAAAAATTATGTGCACCCCTGTTTATAACCTACTTGGTGCTTACTACTTGCAACTCCAAATAATCAACGATAAAAAAAACAATATAATACAATAAAATCGTGAGCACAAGCTGAGTTATCCAGTGTGTTCTCTTTCGGATCCCTTTCGGTGGGGAAAACGCCACAAAAGCGTAAACGACCGAACAATACTATAACTATGATATAACCAGGAGAAAAAATACCTTTCCTTGTAACAACAAATCTGTAACAGCCCTTCTGCATTTGGCAACTGTAATATTATTTCTAACTTTGCCTCATTTTGGTCACTCAAGAGGCCGGCGTATCAATCTACACCTCATGTTAACGCAGTCTGCAGAAATTGTTTGAATTTTGTCCACGAACAATCAACGAAGTGATAAGAACAAACGCACGCTTCATTTACATCGTGCTGAATCCATTTTTGGAGATTCCGTGGGTTCCTCAGGGTTGGATTTTGCAATTTTAACTTTGTCTACATACTGCTTACTTCAACCATATTTCATGTTGTTCTGTCTAAACCGGAAGTCCGTAGCAGGATACGTCAAAGATGGCGCCGCCCATGTTTCGCTCAGGAAACATGTCTATAAACTTTAAATTAAAAACAAGAATTTAATTTCATGAAATATAAGCCAAAAATCTCACAACACACCACCAATTTATTTTTGCTGTGTGTCTTTAAAAGGGGTGTGGCCTAGTAAGTGACATATTGAGCATGAAGCCAATCAGGGTAGTTGACCTTACAGTTAAGGCCAATACATACTTTCTGCATGTATGTAACCTGACCGCCCACAAACAGCACTCACAGGCAGTTCACACTAGATTTCTGGATTTACATCATTCCGCACCCCACTCACCGTTGCCTATGCATGCAATAATTAACAAAAAATAGTGACCTCATTTAAAAATAATAATAATGATATCCGGTTTATCTTGTATTTGGTTGAATATGAACACATAAAGCGAAGATACAATGTGTGAGCATTGCATCTGAAAGGAGAATAGACAGAAAAGTGGAGCAGGAGTTGAGAGATCTCGATGAGAAGCGTCATTGATACTTTTGTTCAGCATGCCACAAGAATCAGGCTACACAAAAAAAATGCCTATAAAGCATGCTGCTACGGCTGGCCTCAACTAAAATAGAGAACCTTGAGAACACCTATACCATGTCACATGGGAATGTGACGTGGAATCAACCAAATATGGTTGAGTTCAGTTACTTCAAAAAGTGTCCAGACTTTTCTTACTGTATGTAAGCTTTGGTACGAGCACGCATATCGCACAAAGATTCACCTTGCACCAACACCACCATGTACATGGAATAAACCAGTGACTGACTCAAAGTGCAAATGTTTGTAAAATCCGTGATTATACAGTATTTGGGGTGCCACCTGAACAGTCCTGGATCTTGTCAGCAGCTTGAAATTTGCTTTCTGAAGTGTCAAAGCTATTTATCAGTCATTGGAAATATTGCCCTAACCCAGCATCAGTCTCGCCTGGGTGGAGACCATTTCATCCCTAGCAGCATTTTTGTGTCCCTCTGTGCTTTCGTGCCAGATTTGTTCCAGAAGCTTTGCCTTTACCTGCTAAGAGGAGTGGGTGCAGGTGATTTCAGGGGTCTTGCTCTACCGGGGGTCACAGTGTCTCAGTCACCATTAGCATCTCATTTCATACTATTGGTTAATATAAGCCACACTACTCTCACCTCATGTTTAAGTTTTTCCACCACAAACAAGATTGTCCGGCAGTCACACCCCGATAAGACGTGTGCGGCTTGCAGGTGGAGAACCTTCCTCATCCAGTTACTACTTTTCCAGCAGGCAAGAAGCTTCTCCAGCCAGCGGCTGATGCGATGCATATGAGAAGTACGCTTGATAAGCTAAAGCTCATGGGACGATGGTGAACTTGTTCGCCGTGGTACACCGCTATCCCGCAGCCACTGATGAGCTATTGATACATTTAATTAGGGTGGTCCATTTCCCCTCCTCCCACCACTCTGCAGATCCACTCCTTCATGTCATTTACACCAGAACTGTGACTGAAGGCAGGAGGGTGAGGGGCGGGGAGCAGATCCCCCCACAAAACAGAGATAAAGAAAAAATGTAATACTTCCACATTTTCCAGTGCTCCTTTCATCATTATTCAAAAATTAGTTTTTAATGCAATGGAGTAGCTCCAATCATGTTAAGGTCTCTGTGATCCAGATAGTATCATAATTACAATTAGATTACATTACTGCAATCAGAGAAAGGGGGATCGTTAAGAGAAGAAATATAAATTGCTTTAGTTTTACAAGTACTGAGCAAGCAAAAATTGGAATTAATCTCCACTTAAACATCTTCTCCCTTACAAAACTGCAAAGTACGCTGAATTCTTCTGGGCCATCAATACAAATTAAGACAGAAGTAGGACCCCCACCCCTCTCCGTTTTCTTGAGAAAGTTAAGATTTAAAGTTTTAGCCAAAGAGCTAATTTTCACATTCAATGCACTTCGGGCATAAATTTGTAGGAAAAACATGACATTTGTGTGGTTTTGCACAGTCTGGGTATGCATTAGTCTCTTGTTTCACCATTGTGGTGACTCTTTATTATATGACATAATTCCCCCAAGGAAATTGTGTGTACATTTGGCAGAGCCCGTTACCGGCTACGTCACAGTCACGTGACAGATACTTAAGAGCCGTGCACATTCCGGCTGAATTCAGAGTTCACAGAGAGTCCCAAGCGGCCGGACACAGCAACTCGTCTGCTCAACGGGCCAACAAGACTCCCGCATCGCATCCGCCACATTGGTGACCCCCACTGGCCTCGCTGAAGTCTCAGAGGCATTTTATGAACGCTTTTAGCAATGGCGGCTACTAGCTTTCTGGAGCTACCGATGTTCAACGAGTCTTCTGCTGTCACGTGGTTTGCGTCCGCGGCGGAGCATTTCGTCCTCCATGGTATTTCCGACGATACCATGCGCTTCTACCACGTGGTGGCCGCGCTCGGGTACTCAACAGCGGTCAGAGCACAGCGTTTCATGGTTTATCTACTGAAGGTGGACAAGTATACGGAGCTCAAGTCGCACCTCCTCAGACTTTTTGAACCATTGTAGAACTCGACTTCAAAGGCGCCCAAGGTGCCCGCCTCGAAAGCCCTGCTGCCCGAGATTCCTGCCTACGATGGCGGCGCTTCCGCCCCGGTTCCTCGCAGTCGTACTTCTGTCCCAGTACCTGTGTCACCACCACGCGTTCCCGCTCTGGTGCTTCCCAACACAGACGTTGGTTTCTCGCCTCCGGCCCCGCTCTCGCTCACCTCGGCTCCGGCGCTGATCTCCGTCGACGCCGCTGCGCCCTGGCCTTCTTGGCTTCGGCGCCGTCTCCTGCGGCCTGCTCGACGACACCCCGTCCGTCTCGGGCCTACTCAACGACGGCCCGTCCGCTTCGGGCCTACTCGACGACGCCCCGTCCGCTTCGGGCCTACTGGACGGCGTCCCGTCCGACCCTGGTTTTCTCGACGGCGTCTCGTCTGGCCCTGGTTTTCTCGTAGACGCTGCGCCTGCTCTTGGCCTTCCTAACGACGTCAATCCTGTGCCTGCGTCTCTACCCGCTGCTGACGCCGCCCCAGCACCTGCGCCTCTGGAAGTCTCCGAGGTCGCCCCTCTACCGGCACCGCTGGACGCCGTCGCCACTGACTACGTTCCAGCACCTCCGGGAGTCTCCGAGGTCAGTCCTCTGCCAGCGCCTGCGAACGCCGCCCCCGAAATCTCTCCTCGTCCACCGCTTTTGGACTGTGATGACGCCGCTTCGACTCCGGTTTTGGCGTTTCCCTCGCTCCTGCTGCGACCGGTCGACTTGGTTCGTTTCGCCAGTCGCCCTCGTCCACGGCTGGGCAACTTTGATCGCCACGCCTGTCACCCTCCTCATACTCGGCCGCAGCTGAGCTACGCATGCCGCCACTCTTCTCCGGCCACGCCTGGGCGGTGCTGCACGACGCGTTCCTCGTCCTGGACATCCTCTTGATTGTCACTCTCGGTCGTCCAGCACCTGCCGTCCCGGACATCCACCCAACCATTCTGCTCGGACGTCCCGCATCTGGCATCCTGGACGGCCGCCTGATCGTCCATTCGGTCGTTTTCCACAGACACCCCGGCCGCATGATCCGAGCGTTCCGTTCTGTTGATTCGGGTTGCGCCTGGCGTCCTGTGTGGGTGAATTCTGGGGGGCCCTGTGTGGTGACCATTTATTGTATGACATAATTCACCCAAGGAAACAGTCACGTGACAGATACTTAAGAGCCGTGCACGTTTCGTCTGAATTCAGAGTTCATAGAGAGTCCCAAGCGGCCGGACACAGCAACTCGTCTGCTCAACGGTCCAACAAGACTCCCGCATCGCATCCGCCACACCACACAATTTTCCAAAAATAAAAGATAACATAGATGCAGAGAACTCATAATAAACCTTACATCCCACTAAAGCTACAGTAAATTCTCCATTTCTGCCAGATGTTTTGGACGATTCTGTGCTTCTGTTGTGGACAGTTTTCCTGTCTCCTGATGAGTGTACAAGAATTGGATCCTAATCAAAGATCTTCAGGAGGTATTTCAACAAAGATTTTGAGTTATATTATAGGCAAACATTTCCACAGACAAATCCCAGAGGAACAGTACGTTTTGGGCCTGGTGTCCCAAAACTTTTGTATTTTAAATTATTGTTGATGAGCCTGAAGGAAAGTGAATCCGATGTCCTGACTGTCCTCTGTAGCGGTCACATTGTGCCGGATTATCCCAAAGTGCAGGATAGAATAAAATACAAATCACTCGCAGACACAACTATGAAGCATCAGTGAAGCGATTAAGATTGAAGTTGGCAAATCCCTGAGCTGCTAATGAATCAAGACTTTTCTTGATGACAGCTGACTATTTCTCCACACAACAACAGTTTTGCTTAATTGTACTTGAATGAAGACTTAAAGCGCTTTTTCTGTCCTGGTCCGCTCGCATGCTGCAGCTTGTGCAATTAATAATGCAGATGATCGCCTTAGTTTGCATCTGCAGAACTTTTTCAGGGGTTCTGCCCATTTGGCCACATATCAATTACCTATTTATTCCCTTCTTAGGCCACGACTGGAGATTAATGTGTGCCTCTAAATTAGCTCACATGCCAGCCATTTATCAGCTCCCAGAACAATCCTGCAGATTCATCCCAAGACTAAGTGGCAGAATATTCATGAAATGGTGAAAAAAGGGGTAATTTTGTTCATGCTTTGATGAAATAAAAAGAGAAATTTCTTCTTTCGCTCATTTACTTTGTGAGTTTGTGTCATTGTTTTGCTCATTGTCTAGGCAAATCCTTCTTAATTTAGCTCAACACACAGACTTATATTTACGGCGAGAAAACAGGGCGATACATTACGCTCCAACAATGTGATAATGGTGATAGTGAGGCGCATTGTGCTTGTTTGTAAAGCCGTGGTTCAGAGGCCCATAATGGACCGGCATTCAATGGGTGACTTCAGTAATGAGTTCGGTAAACAAAATGAGTTTCTGAATCTGTGCATGGGGGGGTGCACAGGGGGCCTCTGGTCCTTGACACTGCAGCTTTAATCAGGCATTGGGAAACGGGAGTGAAGATGTTATGAAAATGTGCTGCTGGCCTTTGTTCGGCGTCTGTCATGGCATTGACTTTGCTGACACAATGCTACAATGCATGACGGATCAAAGTAATTAAAGTTCCAATAATTTACCTTCCGCTGTTGCGTGTCAAGTCTGCCAGACCGGCGACTCTCGGGCCTGTCATTGATTTCCTCGCTACTATCTGAGCGTCATCCTTAAAAACAGCAAGGCGCGGGGGCAGCTTTAATAACACGCTGATACAATGCCAACGCTTCACACATTTAACCATTGATGATTACGGACAGATGATGGAGATGGGGACGCAAGTGTGTCTGATACTCTCCCAAAACCATCCATCTTCAAAGGCTCAGAGAGGTAAAAATCTTAGCACACTGCATCACCTTGTTAAACTTTCCAATCCAGGAAAAAAAACGGCTTTGCGTACAAATCCGCATGAGCTTCAGGCTCCGGTATACGACCATTGTGACATCGTGGTTGTCTCAAACACGGATTGACAAACTTCCCGCATGGCCGTGGAAGCGACACTTCAGCGCTACACCGCCCTTCAGCTTTCCGACCTTCAGCTCTGACAATGTGTCATTGTGTTGTTCAAGCAGGTTCTTGAGGTGTAAGGTAGTAGTGGAAGAGGGTGCCTTGTGTGGCTTTGAGACTTTTATGAAGGCTTACTTACTGAGCACATCTCTCCTCCCTTGATGAAAGTTAAATGGTTGAAGTATTCCTGTTCTGAGACATGATTAGCGTGTCACACATTAAAATGCCACATTAAATAATCCCATCCTTCAGGCTTTACTTCCTCACCAGGTATTAGCTCCGATGGAGAATAATCCTAAGCTAGTTGGAAGTGGGGAATCCAAAGAAAGATCTTGGCACTCTGCTGTTTGAATTTTCGATCTGCATCGGTCTTACAACGCAGACGGCGGCAGAGGAAGCAGAGCTCCAGCGCTTAGAGCTCACCGAGGCGCCGCCAGGTTCTCTTCCTAATCTCTTTTCTCTGCAGACATAAGTGACGGTGATTCTTCATTGCAAACAACTTGTTTTCTATCACACTCTGAAGTTTGCTACACTTTTAGCTTCAGATTTACCCTTTCAGCAACTCACAAATTCTTACCTCCGCCCAAAAAGTTGTGTTTTCATTGCTTCTTTAAAACTATTTGTTATAATGGAGGATTATGCAAAATTGACTGAATCGATTCGTACAAAATTTGGGGGAAGTGTGGGGCTCAGTGAACAATGCATAAATGCTAATGGCAAAAAATTCAGAGTGTGTGGAGGTGGGTGTCTATAAAGGATTTGGTGCTGATCCAGATCAGGATAGTTAAGCCCACTGACCGGCATTGCAGTCATATTGACATTTTTATATTACAAATTCAATATAGATACAGTAGTTTGTGTATTTTCTTTTTTACAAAACTTTCATGGCTATATACTGAAGAAATTGTACACTGCTACAATTTTAAATCATCATGGTGTGATGTTTTTCTGAGAAAGGATTTTCAAGTGGAAAAACATTCGAGTACACTTCAAACCTGGTTAAACCCTAAAACAAAAGCTGGTACCAGACACCCCAAACACAGAAAATAGTGTACGCAGTCAAGGGCAGTGAGGAATGCACATACATATATGGAGAGGCAGAAAAAGTAGATGGAAAGATGCAATTATTGGGGGAGGGGGCAAATTATCAAACACTCAGGTTAGTAGTTCTAATTGTTTTTATTACATTTAATCAGTGTTCTTAATCTTACTTTAAAAAAGTAATTAATTATAGTTACAAATTACTTCTCCCAAAAAGTAATTGCGTCCGTAACTCAGTTACCTGGGTGAAAGAGTAATTAGTTACTTGGCAAAGTAACTGGTGATAATTTTCTTTTTGTTTTTCTACTAAAAAAAAAAAAAAAAAAAAAAAAAAAAAACAGGTCCCATAATGTGAAGTTGAAAGGTCTTTTGGGACAATTGGCCTTAGCCCAATTCTTTACCCTAAACCTAACTAGACACAGGGAGTACTGCAGATATTGCGATAAAAAGATAGTAACCTTTGCTATGTTTGGAAGTCATTTAATGTTGTGAATCAACCTTTAAAGTTGTTAAAATTGCTCCCGTTATTGCATTAATTACCTTCTGTCTACTTTCGACATGTGTAAGTTTGAAAACTGTTTCACCGTTTACAGTTAGATTTAAGTCGAGATTTTGCTGATTTAGGAGCATTTTAGATAAAAAGTTACTTAGGTTAGGAAGGTTCTCTACAACAGAGCCTTCCTGAGATGTCTACTGCTTTAAGATGGCAGCTGTTTACTAACGCATCTAGTTCTTTATACATGTTGCTCATGCCGACGTGTCATTTGCATCTAGTTTTATATAGAGATGTCTCGATCGATCGGCATCTGATCACGTCATTTTCAAAGTATCGGAATCGGCAAGAAAATATCGGCCATGCCTTTTTTTAATATATATATATATATATATATATATATATATATATATATATATATATATTTTTTTTTTTTTTTTTTTAATTAAATTGTTTTCTAAATGTATTTAACGTTACAGACATAATATGTTACACTCAGCCAGAGTCTTTAGTTCAGGCTTAAGGTACCAATAACGACGGTAATTAATTTTTAAAAATGTATCACGTTTAATATTTAACGCAATGAATGCACGCGTTGCACGACCCACTCACACATTGTCGCGCTTAATCTGTAATGGCGCCGTTTTACCCATTTAGAGAGATAAAAGGCAGCGTAAAATGAGTAGAGTGAATTTTGGCAGCCTTTGTAGCCTTTATAATAGGCTAAAGCCTTACAATCCCTCTCCCTACGATTTGAAATTTCATGGGAAGCAATGTGGAGAAGCAAGGTAGCAATTGTTCTTTTTCTTAACCCCCTTGTGTTATTTCCCAACGCAGAGAAAATATATGAATTGGTAGCACTACGCACAGTCATGGGTCCACTTCCCATCATGCATTTGGGTTGAATGGCTGCAGTATCATTTACTGAAAGCTCAACAAATACACTAGATGGCAATATTTAGTCACAATACACAAAGTCACAAGTCTTTCTATCCGTGGATCCCTCTCACAGAAAGAATGTTAATAATGTAAATGCCATCTTGAGGATTTATTGTCATAATAACCAAATACAGTACTTATGTACTGTATGTTGAATGTATATATTCGTCCGAGTTTTATTCATTTTTTTCTTAATGCATTGCCAAAATGTATATGATCGGGAAAAATTATCGGGAATGATTGGAATTGAATCTGGAGCAAAAAAAAAAAAGCAATCGGATCGGGAAATATCGGGATCGGCAGATACTCAAACTAAAACGATCGGGATCGGATCGGGAGCAAAAAAACATGATCGGAACAACCCTAGTTCTACTTATATATATATGTGATATCTACCGCAGCATCGTGTGGGCGTAGTTTGCAGGCTATCGGCTACAGTCAGGTATTATTGGAGCTACCTAGCATCGCGTTTGCAACGGCGTCATTACTCCCTTGCCTCCTCACCACTCCTGCTCTGCTCTCTCGTCTCCATGAGTCTGTCTCTCTCAGACTTTCCTCGCATCATTCAACCAACATAGTAACACATAGTAACGCACGCCTTTCCCACCTCAGTAACGGCGTTGCCAAGATGAGGAAACTAATTAATTAGATTACTCACTACTGAAAAAAATAACGCCGTTAATAACGCCGTTATATTCTAATGCAATTATTAACAACACTGCATTTAACAACTGTATACCTACTTTTCCACCACCCTCTCCTTTACATTGGGGAAGCCAAGCAACCACTGAGCAGGTGCATGGCACAATACAAACAGTCTAATTCCTCAGATCAAAACTCAGCTGTCTACCTGTAGGTCAAAGAGAAACAGCGCACTTTTCAGGCCGAACATTTACATAATCTTGAGAGGAAAGACCAATGGTATGAACAAGGAGAGAGAAAGGCCGAGTACATGAAAGTGGAAAGACCGTCTGTAAACACAGGAGATGGCTTTCAACTCCACCTAATTACCAAATACAATGCCATCCATTCAGCACTTTGAAGAAATTAAGTGACATTGCTTGCAAAAAAATAACAAAAACAACACAACCTTGTTTGGCCGTTGAGGCCTCTCCAGTACACCTTAAAAAAATCTATCAAAGACCTCGTTGACAAACAGCAAGGCATTTTACAGACTTATTTTTAATTCCAAAAGAATGTTACAATTCGTGGTTGGTGTGGGCCTCCAATTTAGAGCAT
The DNA here is from genome assembly GCF_030265065.1 of Corythoichthys intestinalis. NCBI lineage: Eukaryota > Metazoa > Chordata > Actinopteri > Syngnathiformes > Syngnathidae > Corythoichthys > Corythoichthys intestinalis. Next base: position 28,665,336 of record NC_080396.1, on the reverse strand, counting down.
AAACAGTAGCGTTTACACACCAAAACACAAGCTACATTGGTGCCATCCTAACCTTTGTTGTGTATGAACTGATGAAATACTCTATATGCGTTTAATATTATCAAGTCTTGTGATTCAATTGCGGCAGTTGTTGGAGCCTTTCTATTCATATCAATGGGATTTGTAAAAGCTTAAGTGTAAGTGCAGGGACATTAATGGCTTGGTTTCATACACGGAAAGTCCTTCGCGCACAGTTTAGTGCATATTGCAAGTGGCAAAATGAAACACTAAGTACAATCTGGACAGAGTGCGCCTCCAACATGATGTCACAATATTTTCCTGCATGAATCTTTGGGTTTATTTCTATCTTAGGGCAGGGGTCAATGCCCTGTGGCTGTGGCTAATTGCCACCGTGCAGATGGGACACGGTTGTCATTATCTCTTGTCACATGACCATATTTATAAGACATGTTTTTATCATTTGAGACCCTTCACAACAATGGCGCTACAGTGTTAGGGGAACTCCTCTGAATGTCCCCTGTGGCAAAAGGTTTTGAACAGAAGTATTCTTTGTTTCAGAAATATATTTAGCTCATAGAATTGGACATCATCCTGTTTGTTGGCCAAAAATACACTTCATGCATTCTGGGGATTTAGAATTAGTGACATTTTCTTTTGATCTGATCGAGAGGGGGAAAAAAGTTCCAACTCAAGTCTTGGTGGTTAGCAAAGGAGATACGGTCATTGAAAAAAAAAAAAAGATCCAGTCACCAAGAACATTTTTTTTTTAAACGAAGAATTCCATGAACTGTTAAATATAAACTGGGAAAGACAGCCAAGCAAACATTGAAATATGCAACCATGACCATGAACATTACTTCTTAAGATTTATACCATTCAAGAAAAGTTATCTAGCAAAACGCTTTCTGTTTTATGCATTCAAATAAACTAAAAAGCATTTCAAGATTACGGTGAAGATAGTCAACTAATCAAAAAAGAAAATAGAAGATCTATGTTACCTCATTTATCAATATTTCACTATTATGTATTTACATAATTATTCACCCCCAAAAAAAATTGGACTGGAAAAAAACGACTTACCTAAATCTATCTATGCCCATTAAATGAAAGCACTCAAAATAAAGAACAAGCAAAACAAAAACTAATGAAAACGGCCAAAGTCTAAGAAAAGTATAATAATTAAATCTGTGAACTCCAGTTAAGAGAGCACAACAACGAGCCCTTCATACAAAGGACAATATGGTGGATTCATGTCAGATGATGAGTTAAATACAGCTGTTGTTGTCTATGTGAATGAAAAATGGTTGTAGGGCCAAAGTAGAGACAGTGAAGGCTTCTTTTAGTTTAGACTGTCCAATGGCAGCAGTCATGACAGGATGCGAGTGCACCACTCACGAATGCCGCTTCTGTTCTGCCTGGATAATAAACAAACAGAGTTGTAAGTGTGGCAAGTCCGAAAGAAACATGACTGCACAGTTCATCAGAAGCCAGGTGGCAGATGATGCTGGGAGGAGAGCAAATCTGTTTGTTGCATCGATGAACATTGTCCATCCACGCCGGGCCTGGCGTGATGTGACCCCGGGGCACCAAAAGTGCAGAAAGACTCCATGTGTTCCGTCCGTGTGTCCCTACATGTTTTTCCTGCAGGCCAGTACGTTGAGCTTCGAGAACATTCAAAGTGCAGCACCACTGAAACAGTTTATTTGCGCAAAGTAGACAGGAAACAAAGCTTTTCTTCCTCTCATCATATGTGACAAAGCACCAGTGGATTACGCCCAGAAACCATGAGTTATTCAATTTCCACCTGGAGAAGCTTACCGCTCACATTTTGCATATTACGAGCGTATCTGCTCGATTGGATATAATTCACACCTCAACGGAAGCTTACACCTGCTTGAGGGAATTAGGGCTGAGGCCTTTAATAAACGTTTAAACCTGTCTGACAAATGAGATAAGTGCATTCATGACCTGTTCCCCCTGTTCAATGCCTTAATTCCATCTGAGGGATCCCTCCTCATACCTGCGTAAAACAGCGCTGTGGCACGCTCTGATGGGGGCCCTCCGGGCCTGCCGGGGCGCCGTTTCACCGTCAAAAGCAATTAAAAAATACTTCTGATGAAGGTCGCCATCCGTCGCACACAGTGACAAGACAGACGGTGTTTGAGAGGAGGAAGAGCGTGAGGTAAATGCTTTCCATCATCATCTATTAATGTGCGTATATGGATGCGAGGGAGGAGGGCTCGCAAAAAAAAAAAAAAAAATACAGTAAGCACTTACTTCCACTGAGAGAATTTCTCCAGGTCAAATGCAAAACGTTACTGACTAATCATCCGCACCGTGCAAGCGCCAGCTGCGACCTGTGGTAGGATTATCAGTCTCATGGACCTCGTAGCAAGCTTTTAGCTAAATGAAAAATCTGCTCAGAGCCGGAAGGAGGACGTGTGCAGATAAGGAGGGAGACTGTTTACTGAGAGCTGGAAAAGGGCTAGAATCATTATGTGAAGCAAAACTAGACAGGAAGCGTAGACAAGACCAATGAATTTACATAATTCATTTGTGACAAAACCTCTGGGCTAATTCATGTCATTGTTCCGTGTACCTTCTGTCCTGGGGTAAAGCGGGGTAAAATGTATTCCCCGTTCCCGTCAAATTCCTGACTCAGGAGAGAACAATCACATCAATGCTGGACCTGCAGCCACCTTCAGGGATGACGGAATGATATAAAGTGCTTTGGAGGGAACAGAGGTCAACTGCGACTGTCGTAATCCTGCGAGCTTTTCCGGCAAGCAAAGGCTAATAGATCTCTATTAGCGCTCTATTACCAACATCTGTAACACTGCAGCCGCGTGCCAAACATGGCTAACAAGGGCAATGTATTTGGAAGTCACTGGCTGGCTCCCTCCGGACGCCGCCTCTCATTACGGAGCTATCAGGACCGTTCTGTTTGCCCGGACAGCGCAGGGGCGGGGGATTGGGGAGAAGATGCAGCGTGGGGTTGAAATAACAATTAAAGGCCTCAGTGGCAGGTCTGCCACAAAGCTGCTGGGGATTTTTGGCTGGTCCCCAGAGGTCCCTGGAGGGCTAGTTGCTCTCGACCCTCATCCTGTGATCTGACAGGAGACAATGCCTGAGTTGAAGGTTAGTTTATTATTACGAGGCCTAATTCACTCTTGACTCTGAGATTTAGAGTCAAACGTGAGTGGGAAAATGCATGAATGATTTACAAGGCAGGGGATTGGTATAAATATTACTGAGGAATGCCAGTGAAGTCTCCTTGCCTGATTTCTCAAGCTCAACTCTGGTCTTAATCAAATAAACCTCTGAGTCTTAAAGGAGACCAAACCAATTCTGCTTGCAAAATAAAGTGCCTTTCTGCGAACAAGTTCAAAGTGATTACTCTGATTACAGCTGAGTGCAGCAACATTAGACACGCTCTCTGTCAGTGATATTTTCATCTTGACACGGGTCTTTTTGAACCGGGGGATCGGGGTGACAAGAGCGCTGATATTAAAAGACATAGCTCGAGGGCGAGAAGATGGGTCCTATCTTTGGAATAAAAGGTTACAATCGCTTCCTGTGTTTTGAGGGAGAGAGTTAGAGGTGGTGCTCTAAAGACCCTCGGCACAACTCTTCCTGAATAAAAGCCGCTCAACCCTGATGACACTGGCGGGCACAATGCCTTAAGATATACACACAAAAAGGCGGAATTTAGCATAAGTCCATCACAGCCTGATGCTGACCGCATGTAGACTGTCAAACAATGTGGAAAGACTCACAGCGTGATGAATCCTAATCCAATTGGCACTGGAGCCAAACTTGTAAACTAATCTATGTATTAGCCAAGATGGCACAGAGCTCCTAAATGCTCCTCTGGAACCTGGAGCTGTTTGTCGCCCGCCAGCGATAAGAACCAGCGAACGCAACGCGTCACAGAAAGTGGGCTTAGCTTCTATTCTTCTCCACTGGAATCGCTTGAGTCCATTTATCACTCTACCTGTGTCTGAGACCTATTTAAGATTAAGGTCAGTGGGGGAAAGACTCCCCTCCTCTTGGATACTTTTAAAATTCATAAGTCAAGAAGCTTAGCCTTTCTCAGTGCAAGTCTTCATAACAATGAATACTCAAATGTTTTATGTAAGAATAGCTGACAGGAGATTTTTTCCTCTCTTCCTCTATTTTGCTTTCAGAATAAAAATATACTCGTTTTGACTGCTGTTGATGGACACAAATCCCACTCAATCACATAGCACGCATATTCCAAATTTGCATTCTTCACTCGTTCTTCACTTCCAAATTAAAGAAGAAATAACCCTTTTCAATATGCAGCCAGATTCTCTGTCTCCTGCTTTCCTAAAGTCCTCTATTCTGCTATGATCCACTGGGCCAAGTTGCAAAACATTCTAGGTCCGACTTGCAGTGCTGCAACAGCTGCCACGTCCTCCCTTGTAATTCTGACTGTTTTGTCTTCTTAAAACAGTTGAATTATTTATATGTGAGCACTAAATCTCACTGCAAAGAAACAGCTGTGATAGAAATCATGAGGAAGTCTTACTTCTGTAATGAGTAGTTTGTATTAATCTCACTTTGTAATTCATTTAACATGTGATAGTTTGACAATTACACAAAAAAATAATAATAAAATAAAATGTCCGTCCTCATTTAGAGATAATAATAATGCTGCAACAATAATAATAATAAGACACTTAAAATAATTCGTGGTAAACCAAGTAAAAACAAGTAATGCAACTGAAACTTTAAATCCAGTATGTAAATGATGGATTGTTGCAAATCTAGTAAAATGGTAATTAATTAAATTGCAGAGTGAACAGGTCATATAGAAAGACATTTAGTTGTGGAAAAAGGTTGAAATGAACGAGACAACTCCAAGAATTTTCTCACCAATAATCTAAACTGCAGAATGCACAGAAACTTAAAGTGCAGTGGAGGGCAACGTAAGGAGCCTCCAAGTACAAAACACATGCCTTGCAGTCTTGGCTGCTCGCCACCAGCTGGTGCTCCAGTCAGCTGTAGGTACGGACCATGTTTTACATAGTATACAGCCAGGCAATCACAGCTTTTGGACCAGAGTCAAATTCCTCCCTAAAATTGAAAGAATGTCTGATTGTGACTCGATAGTGTAATGTCAAAGCGACTGGGAATGAAAAGCGATCCAGTGCATTTGGTTAGACAGTTAAATGGTTTCTCTCTTATATCTGCATCACCCAATTTTTTAAATTATTTTTGCAACATGATCTTTTAAAGTTCACTCTAAATTTAAATGAACAAACTGAAGACGGGGAGGCCAAATGGCTGTATTTGGGTCATTGTATCTGTATGAGGGACTAGGGTGATGAGAAAAAGGGGGCTGCAATTTGTAAGGGAGGGTGGGGGTCGGGTGCTCAATGAAACACACCAATAAATATGCCAAACGGCTTTCTTCTAAAGGAAGGAAGAAAGGAGAGATTTACATTGAGAATATAATACTCCAGTGTCTAAGTGATATTTAGGCTAGTGTGGAAGAACGAGCCCCCGAGATAAATTGAATAAAAGACTGCCCCCTATTGAAGCTCAATATTGAGCGCAAATATGGAATTAATTTCTCCTTAGTAGCATTTTTGTCAACGAGTGGGAGAAACAGAGATTCACCGTTTACCTTTCCAATAATCATTTTATTAGCAATGCAAACATTTCATCATCTTTTTTTTTTTTTTATGACATACACACACTAATTCAGACTGGCTATAATGTCTCTGTTTGATTGTGGGGCAAAAGTTGATCCATATTACACACATCAATCCTCGCGGTACTTCATTAGTAAAGTTCACTTGTAATTTCGTTCCAATTTCATGTGTAATGGTCTCTATTGTCACAGGTTTCAAACAAGGCTGTCTCCTCTCAAGTTCTTAACCATGGCTCCACCACAAAATATGTCCATGTAATGAAAGCCACTTCAATTAACACAATCACTTCATGTTCAAAATGGAAGTGCTCAGAAGCAAATGACAGCCTAATCTCAGCCGTGTTGGATTTTGCTTCCTGCCGCAGGAAAATGGGGAGAAAAGTTCATTTGGGTACAGTAGTTAACAATACCTCCTCATCACCTTCAGGCCTTATTTAAATTCCCCATTGAAATATAAACCCTCGTTTTTTGTTCTTTGTCACCCCGTCTTTCCTGCCTCCATCAAAATGAGGCAACCTCGAAGCCCGGCTAATTAAGTGTGTGAATATCTGGACCCTAATTAACATATTTGTGAGACAGGGACGGCCCAGCCAGAGCTGCCATGTTTGCTCACAGCTTGAGCTGCGACGCTCTGCAAGCGACTCACAAGGAAGGCAAGGAGGCTCCAGGTCTGCAGGCCCCTCTAAAATGGGGAGAAAATGCCAGTAATTGGATGACCATCTTATTATCCCTTTGTTGGTTGCAATTCACTGATTAGCATTTTGGAATATTTTAAATTATAATCCAGGAATTAGGGGATTTTACTCCTTTACCCCCTCTCCCTACCCAATTAGGCCTAGCGATAAACAGGAGTCTGCTGGGAGTTCGTACACAGCCATAGACAGGTAAAAATCAGCACACATTTGTATCCATTTTTAACAAACACAAATAAACTATTATATAACTTTGCTATTGGACCCGAATAAAAAAAATTCAGACATCATAGTTCTTCTAAAATTGATTTTAAAGCTTTTTTGCGCGTGTACATGGAGTGAAAAGATTTTGTTCTCCATTTACCGTATTGGCCCGAATATAAGACGGCCCTGATTATAAGACTTTTTCAAGACTCAAATTTGAAAAAAGACTTTTTGAACACCAAATTATTTTTTATACAGAAAATAATTACAGTACATCTGAAAGAAATGATTATAACAATATATTGGAGAGAAAAAGCATGTTATTTTGCCTCATTCAAATCTCAATATCTGAACATTTAAATATGTAAACTAAAGTGCAATCACATTCGTAAATGAATGGCTTCTGGTTTTTGATATGTAAATAAACCAATCTATTGTGATAAAACAACAAAATTGCAATAGACCCCACTCACCAACGTCACACAATGTGTCACTGTATTGTGCCGCCATATTGTCAGTCATTGTGTGTCCGTATTCTCAATGGTCTCATTTTATCGTGCAATTTATAGTGCAATTAATGGAAGCTCCGGTGCTTTCAGACGTTGTAAACTCATTGGATGTGTTGCATAAAAGTTGTTATGTGGAAAAGCTTCGGTCGATCCATTCGCCAGATCCATATTTAAAGCCTAAATCGATATTTTTCGACCCGCTGTCTTCGCCGTCTCTGCCTGACATCTGCAACCCTGATATTTACAACTATCTTGTCCACAGAAACTCAGCGTATCCTCAAGAAAGTTTGAAAAACTTTAAGAGCAGCACTCTAAGCAACATTACCCCGTGTGACCCTTTACTTCCAATTTTCTAAAATGGCGACAATCAAGAAAACAAAAAAGTTGACGGCGACGCTACAAGGATAGGTGGATATTGGACTATTTCTTCAATAAAATACGCAACTGTGTCTGCCTCATTTGCAAAGAGACAGTCGCTGTTTTCAAAGAGTTCGATGTGAGGCGATATTACCAAACAAGACACGCTGACATGTACCAGACGGAAGATACGCAACTAGAAATTAAAGCAACTTGAAGCTAATTTAATTTCACAGCAGCAGTAATTCGCAAGAGCCCGAAGGTCGAAAGAGAACGCCACAAAGGCGAGATTGTTGAAATTATGAATAAAAATACTAATAATAATAAAGCAAATGTGACACACAGAAGGGCTTGCTAAAATTTCTTCATATGTATTGTTCTACATAAATCAGCCCAGGTAGCCCCCCACATTTTTCCCACACCAAATCTGGCCCCCTTTGCAAAAAGTTTGGACACCCCTGTTTAACTGATGATCCGTAGAAGAAGCCAGCTTCTTTCACTTGTTACCAGCTAAATATTATTCTCCGCCCGTCTGCATGGCTGTCGCGCCCCCGGTGGGGCCTGCGTGCTGCTGGATGTGGTAGGGCATGCTCTGGTTGGGGGTCCCGGGATTGGCGATGCGGCGGCGTAGGGTTGGTCGCCAACGGGCTTACGCTCATAAGAGATTCACACGATTACTGGGTTCTAGATCACAGAACTGATTTGTGTACACTCTACCCCTTTCAATCACTTAGCTTATAGACACCCCCACCCCCATTCTCCTCTTTCACTGGCCAATAGGCCCCCACATGGTGTAAACCGGAAATACATCTCGCTGACGATAGCACCAGCATATTAGTAACTAGTTTAGATGTTCAATGTATTTCTAGTTGTTGTTTGTGTATGTGTTTCTTTTCCTTCTTCTCTTGTATTTCTTTTCTTCTGTCCCCCCATAATCCCTTCCTGTTCGCTGCTTAGTCATAATAAAAAGGTATTTTGAATGATCACAATGGGAGTATGTCAGACTCTCAATGTGAAACATTAAAACTGTTCAGAATCCGGGCACTTAGACTTCCATTCTCTGTGTCAAACAGCTGAACAGGACAGGTTTTAAAAAAAAAAAAAAAATTAAATAAATAAATAAATAAATATTATTCAAAAAATAATGATGGTGGAAGAAATAAGCATCTTGAATTTGAAACTGTATGTTGTCGGCGATTAGCCTCGCAATGATCTTAATTGTGGTTGTCAGCCCAAAACCCTCTAAATATATACAGTATTAAATGCATCTTACTAGATATAAAATGACTACTACACAATCTGTGGTGGTCGTTTGGTGTCCAGTTTTCTCGTCGAATTGCAGCAGTCCATCTCGCTCTCCTCTCCGGGTCTCTCGGAATACGGTAGAACTTCAAGTCTCTCCGTCTATCTTCTCTGTTACTGAAACCAACCGCCACACACGCCTTCACCATTTTGATTATTAATGTTAACGAGCAGAAAAACACGCCATAATAGGAGGAATTTACGTAGCGGTAATGCATAAACACGATGAGCTGACGGACAATATGGCGCAGAGGCGTGGTTGTGACGTCATGTGAGTGGGGTCTATAGCTGCATTACCCATAAGGAGTCGCTTTGGCCTGGCGAGTCAAGTTCAGCATTTGCTTCAATGATATCTGGCGCCATCTAGCGTCGTGAATGGGTATAATGTCTAGACCCCCGAATATAAGACGACCCCCACTTTTTCAGTCTTATTTCAATGCAAAAAACATCGTCTTATATCCGGGCCAATGCGGTAATTTAAAATTGAGATTTTTTTGTATGTCAGCTTCACCCCGCTAAAAATGGATTTGTCTTACAAGCAGCGCGTTATTGACAAGCTCTGGGCATGATGTGTCGTTTTTCGTGCTGGCCTTTACTTGAAAACCATGAAAAAAACTTGGAATGGTTACCACATATTGTATTACACACTCAATAATGCACGCATTGCAAGAAAATGGAAAGCAATACCTCTCCACATAGAAACTTTCAAAGTTTTTATGACAAACAACAAGGGCACATTTGCGATCAGGACGTGTCGTCTAATATGAGAAGATGTCGTCCTTTCCAATGGAGACAATATCACCACTCGCACACGACTTTGTGGGCCACGGCGTCTTTCGTCATGCTCTCAATGCCACCCGACGTTTGTTCATTCTGTCTTATTTTTCTATGAAAAGTTAAAGATGTCACGGGCATAATCTGACAGCAGAGGTTTTAGTTAAAGTAAACGTGTCATATTGTACTTCTATTAGTAGGTCGCCATTGCACTATTGGTGACATGAGAGTCAGTGGCGTGTCACCTTAATTTAAAGTTAAGTACTGTGACAGTTTAATATGCCAGCGAGATGAAAGCCGCTTGTGTTTCGGCGCCTCGTCAAACCATTTTCAAATGGGCGATAAATAGGGCTTATTGTTTCAGCAATCAAGAGGAACTGTCTGTCTAATGTGCTTTTATTCCAACACACAACAGCAGCCAACACCCCCATCCACTGCCACCTTCTTTCTCTCTTATGGAGATTTGGTGTTCAAGCTTGAGCGGCGCTACCTAGAGGTTGAAGATTATGCTTTGAACACAGACTGAGTCCCTGTCAGCCAAGGGTTGGGCAGAGCTCTGCCGAGCCAAAGAGAGTAGCTTGGCTGGGGGAGGGGGACTTTAGAAGGTCGAGTCTGAACCCAGAAGACAAATCGTAGCGTTATTTCTAAGCTTCTTGTCCTTCTGGCAAGCCACAATTTCAAACTAGCGTAGTGAACTTTCGCAGTTTTTGGAGCAGGTGAGTCAGAAAGAAGACTATTTCTTCACATTTATCAGCTTCATTATTTTATCCACTAGCCCTGGACATTTTTTTATCAAGTCCTGTGAGGGCTACTTCCTCTGGCTGTGACTACCCAACCATCCAACACATTTCCTAATTCCACCGGTGCCAATGGACGGCATGGGCTTCTGGAACACATGGGTGTCCTCTGACACATCATTAGCAGTAAAGGAGGTGGGAGGGACACAGGTTGCTTGCTCAACAGAAACCCATTAAATATAAAATGTACTCCCGTGTCCGCCAGCTACAGGTGGGCAATTTTGACGGCTGTACAAAAAGGTGCCAAGGGGATGCTGGTGTTAAGATAAGGACTATTAGGCCTGTGTCGGTGCTAGTGCCGGTTCTCCGTTTGTTTTTCAACACCCTATTCTATCTTTTAGACGAGGTGGAGGAAAAACGAGGTGCCGTGAAGCTTGAAAGTGTGCCTGACATCTGAAGTCTTCTGATAGCTCCCCGCCATGCTCGGGAAAAAAATTAACTCTGACATGCGGATCGAGCCTCAGGAGCTTAATTACATCAAAGAGAAAAGGATCCTTGTTAGATTCCACCCAAACAAAAAAGAAAGAAAATGATCAGGACTTTTCAAGGCTTTGTTTGACATTGAGCAGACACGACTCTAGTGTGGGAATCAAAAGTGTGCGGCGGGAGGAAGTTTGTCATGCGGAGAGGCTCGGAGGAAGGCGAGTCAGGATTATCAAAAGACGACGAGTTGTTCGAGGGTGACACGTCACTATGCGGCGATGAGTTCAAATAACACGGCCCGACGTCTGGACAAGATGCTGCACTGGCTCCTCAGTGGCTACAAAAGAAGGTAGAGCCCTCCCCCCCATCCTTCCCCCTCAGCCATCCTATTGACAGGGATGACAATAGTCCCTTGACACACCATTATTCTTGACCGTCAAGCCGACATCAAACGGGCAGGGAGCTGTCCCTGTCAAGGCAGCAAGAGCGGCCGCTCCACATGTACAGTGTGGCGAGAGAGTAGCTTGTTACAAACGTTGCTCTCCACCTTACTTATTGGGCCAGTACACAAGCCTCCAAGGAGTACTCCCCTAAAGAAAGGGGAGAAATAGGATAGAAAATCAAGATGTGAATTGTGAGACTATTTTGAGGGGAAGGAGCAATATTGAGCATGTTTGAACAAACCTTGACTTCACACTTGAGCCAATTTAAGCCGATGAGACAATATCTTATGACCCCTTACTTGACATCAAAGTTTAGTGTTCGTGATCCACCCACTTTTTTTTTTTTTAACAGTTTTTGCTTTTGGTGTTTTTCTATTGGGAGAGGAAACCTCTTGGTACCTCACGATATGATACGATTTGCGATACAAAGTTAACGATAACGATGATCTGACGATATGGCGATACAACGATTATCGATACATTGGTCATTCTAGGATATTCTACAAACAACTAATAAACAGAAAGTATAGCTTCTGCTGTGAATTCGAATGAGTTTATCACTAGTAGACGTCCAATCCATTTGAAGTGGGACGGTGGCAGCAAATAAACATTTGTTCATTCGCTGCCATCCCTCCCACTTCAAATGGATTGATCGTCTATGGCAGTCAGTGGCAGCCAATGCCAGGCAATGAGGTAATTTTGGGCCATTTATGGTCATTTACCTGTTGATTTTCAGTTACTTGACCTGGGAATCACCCAAATCAATATACCCTACCCACCGACGTCACAAAACCACGTGCTCGCTGTATGGTTCCGCCCACTTGTCCGTCATTTTGTCTCTGTATTAGCATTGGTTTCAATTCATTCATTCATTCATTTTCCATGCCGCTTTTCCTCACGAGGGTCGCGGAGGTGCTGGAGCCTATCCCAGCCAACTACGGGCAGTAGGCAGGGGACACCCTGAACTGGTTGCCAGCCAATCGCAGGGCACAAGGAGACATACACCATTCACGCACACACTCATACCTACGGACAATTTAGAGTGTTCAATCAGCCTACCATGCATGTTTTTGGGATGTGGGAGGAAACCGGAGTTCCCGGAGGAAACCCACACAGGCACGGGGAGAACATGCAAACTCCACACAGGAAGGCCGAAGCCCGGGATTGAACCCTTGATCTCAGAACTGTGAGGCAGATGTGCTAACCACTAAGCCACCGTACCGCCTAGCATTGGTTTCAATTGATCGAGGAATTTAAAATGCATTTCATGGAAGACCCGGTGCTTTCTGATGCCGTAAACTCACTGGATGTGTTGCATAAAAGGCGTTTTGTGGAAAAGCTTCGTTCTATACAGTCGCCAGATCCATATTTGATGCCTAAATCGATGATTTTTGACCGGCTGCCTTCGCCGTCTCTGCCTGACCCTGATATTTACAACTATCTTGTCCACACAAAATCAGCCTATTCTCACGAAAGTTTGAAAAACTTTAAGAGCTTGGAGGCTTATAAATGCTACGTTGCTGGTTGGGTGAAACAGGTCCTCGTACACGAAAATTCGGCAGGAATCTTGTGCTCGGAAGGTGAGTTACGAAATTTTCAATTCAAAATCTTTTGTTCTTGCTAACATCCACTGTCAAGTCTAATGTATTTCATGTCATTTGTCAATGGAGCTAGGGCTTTTAATGTTTATATGGATTAGCGATAGCACTCTCACTACATACATACGTGTATGTTGTCGGCGATTAGCCTAGCAATGATCTTAATTGTGGTTGTCAGCCCAAAACCCTCTAAATATATATTAAATGCATCTTACAAAATAACTACTACATAATCTGTGGTAATCGTTTGGAGCCCAGTTTTCTCGTCGAATTGCAGCAGCCCATCTCGCTCTCTCCTCTCCGTGTCTCTCGGAATCAGGTAGAACTTCAAGTCTCTCCGTCTGTCTTCTCTGTTATTGCAACCGACCGCCACACACGCCTTCACCATTTTGATTATTAATGTTAACGAGCAGAAAAACACGCCGTAAATAGGAGGAATGTACGTAGCCGTAACAGGTCAACACGATGTGTTGACGGACAAGTGGGCGGCACCAGTCAGGAGAGCGGAGTTGTGACGTCACGTGGGTAGGGTCTATAGGCAGTAGAGGCGTGCGAAATTTCCGATTCTTAGATTATTCGCGATTCGGCCGTGGAAGATTCGAGAACGATTCACAAACATCCAAATTCCGATTATTGAATTATGCCAGGTAAAGCAGTCAGCGCGTTCTTCAAGATGCAATGAGGAACGGACCGAGAGCAAATATCATGTTCAACTCATGCCGCTAGATAAAAAAACAAAAATACCTGACAGCTGGTTCAAACAACGCCCCGTTGCTAGTTGCTACAAACATACGGCCACATACGGCTATAGTAGATATCAAATATATGCAGAACTAGATGCTAAATGACAGACGACTGCGGTGCTAGAACATATAAAAATAACTAGATGCAAAACGGCAGGCTTACCGTTTAGTAATTGACGCGTTGTAAACAGCCGCCATCTTAAAGCAGTAGACTTCTCTAGAAGGCTCTGTTGTAGCAAACCTTAACTTTTTATCTGAAATACTCCTAAATCAGCAAAATCTTGACTTGAATCTATCTTTAAATAATGAAACAGTTTTAAAACTTTGACATGTTGTAAGTAGACAGAAGGGAAATTATGGAATAACCGGAGCAATTTTATCAACTTTAACGGTTGATTCATATCATTAAATTAATTTGAATGTAAATTAATGTTGAATGTTTAAAGCTGCTGATACAGAATGGCGACTTGAGTATTTTATTTAATGTTTATAACTGTTAACTTGATACTTAAATATTAGTTTGGTTTAGCCTAATAGGATTTTTAAACTGTTTTGGAACTAATGTGCAAAATATTAAAAGGGGGGTTTGGGTGACATCAATAATCGATTTATCTTTGAATCGGAGCCTCTGAATCGTAATCGTAATCAAATCGTTAGGTACCAAAAGATTCCCACCTCTAATAGGCAATGACTCAAACTCAGCAGGAAATGACCTGTAAATGCCCTAAAATGAACAGCAAGTGACCTGTAAATGCCCTGAAAATCGGACAGGATGACAAAAAGGTTATCGATATGCTCCCGCAAAGAATCGAGATATCATTTTAAAAAGGTGTCAATGTTTACCAAAAAAAAATATTAAAAAGGAACCAGCAAGTTGCTCCCAAAGTCTTCCACCATAATATTGTCTCAGTTAACTCTAATGTTGCATAAGGATGAACGACGCTGAATCCATTTAGACTGGGAACATTCTTTCATTCAAAACCAGAGCGTTCACAGTCATTCTGTCTGATTTTCAGGGCATTTCCAGGTCATTTCCTGTTCTGTAACTCAAAATAAACAGAAAGTGACCCGTAAAATACCCCAAAATTAACTGGAAGTAACTGAAAATAAACAGGTAGATAACCTTAAATAGCCCAAAATTACCTCATTGCCTGGCATTGGCTGCCACTGACGGCCACAGACATTCAATCCGTTTGAAGTGGGAGGGATGGCAGTGAATGAACGAATGTTCATTTGCTGCCACCCTCCCAGTTCAAACGGATTGGACGTCTACTAGCGATAAATTCATTCCAATTCACAGCAAAAGCTTGTTTTTCTTTTCTGTTTATTAGTTGTTTGTAGAATATTCTAGAATGATTTCCTGACCACTGTATCGATAATCGTTGTATCGCCATATCGTCAGATATCGTTATCGTGAGCTTTGTATCGCAAATCGTATAGTAGCGTGAGGTAACAAGAGGTTCCCACTCCTACTGTGAATGCTCTGGTTTCAAATGAATGAACGTTTCCAGTCTAAATGGATTATGCATCGAGCACCGTCAATGCAGGTTTAGAATTAACTGAGACAGTATTATGGTGGAAGATTTTAGTAGCAACTTGTTGGTTCACTTTTATTATTTATTTTTAGACATTGACACCTTTTTAAAACGATAATTCAATTCTTGGCAGGAGCATATCGATAACCTTTTGGTATACAAAGAATCAAGATATATCACCATTTCGATATTTTGTCATTTTGTCTTTTTCTATAGTTGTTGCGGATAGTACAAGCATAATTTGTTCAGGCTCGTGACCAATTTAAGAAATATTATATGTACAGGTAGTCCCCAGGTTACGAACGACTTCCGTTCCTACGCTGGCGGCATAACCCAAATTTCAGTCTGAATTAACCCTTTAAAATTTCAAAATAACCATCCAAAAAGTACAAAAGTATTGTATTTTGTTTAATGGTTGAGGATACACTGCCCTCTGGTGGCAGCGTTGGGTCTGGCTGGATTGTCCTTCAATAACGCTTCCACACAGGAGCACTCAGAGCTTCCATACAGGAGCACTCAGACGTCTCATTCGTAGCATTTAAGATAGACTTTTGTGATGCAAATTAGGCTAATTTTTATAAATAAAATCGACTAAATTTACATATTGATCAGACCAGATGGACGTTCGAACACTAATTGTTTTGTGTCAAGTGTTTGTTAAAATGTCTTTTTGAACATACTTGTACATATGTGTGTTACAGCTTTACAAATTGTCAAAAGTGAAGAAAGTAAAAAGCTTCAATAAGCACAATTGCTTTGTTTGCTGTCTGTCAAGCTGAACAACTTCCCATTTAGTGAGTACAGAACAAGTCATGTAAATAAAGTAAAAAAATAAGATACTGCAAGGCATAATTAGGTACTGCTTGTGCGACTAGACAAAAAAAAGACTGGAGACAATATAGCCGATAAGACGGTGTCGTAAAGTTGAAATCGCATTGGTGAAGTACGTCGGGAACAACCTGTATATTATATTTAGGAATATTTGCTTTTTGATCATAATGTGGCCGTTTATTAACTCATTTGCTCCCAAAAATGTATAAATATCATTTATTTTTAATTGTTTCAATGTCCCAAAGACGTATTTATTTGTCTTTTACGTTTTTTTTCACAAGAGACATCGCTAGGTTCTGATGCAACTTAGCTCCAAAGCACAATTCTGAAAATACATTTTAAAGTAATAAAACTGGCCACCGGAGGACAATAGCGCATTTTATAAGACCCGCAACCCGATGCAACAGAAGGAACGGCCGGGCCGCACGGCCAGGCCGCCGGCATAAGACGACCGAACAGACGTCCAGAATGCCAGGCGGCGGACGACCGAGCAGAACAACCGGGAGGACATCCGGATGCCAGGCATTGGACGACCGAGCAGAACGACCGGGACCACCAGTGCAGCAGACGATGCCATTGAGTCCGTGCTGCTCGCCAAGCAAAGCCTACACCGCCATGCTCTGCCGCTCGCGTCCCCGGCACCCTCTAGTGTCCCGCAACTCAGCCGGAAACGCGCACGGCCAAACCAGTTCCCCCCCAGGAACAGAAGTTCCCCAGGCGAACTCAGTGGTCACCACAAAACCTGTTTTTTCCTCCGAAATTGTAAAATTGCTCAAACTAAGTTATTTTCTAATGCTGATCAAACTAAGTTATTTTCTAATGCTGATATGGAAAATGGAAAAAGATATGAACTTACTTTTAATCCTGCTGAAAGAGGGTCTAATCTTTCATTTGGTGGGTTCCATGTTTATATAGCAATAGAACAGAAATTTCTGTGGGCCTTGCAAAATTAGTCAAAATCCAGTAAAATGGCCGGGAGCGAAGGGGGTTGCTCCAGTGAAAATGGCTGGGAGTGAATGAGTTAATATATTGAAAATTATTTTGCACGCCCCAAGGAGTGCAAAGACCGCACTTGTAGTTCTTGTCTGCAATACATTTGAGAAACATCTCTCATCTCCAGTATATTGGCAGCTAATTGATACATTGATGTTTAGACTTTAAAAAGAACCACCACAAATATGGTACAAATGATCAGACACACAAGCATGCACCTAAGGTTGTGCTGATGTCGTTTATTACTACACGGCACTACTCCAATCAAAAGGCTCTTAACTGGCTCCAGGCAGCCACTTCAGAGCCGTAACCAATCACCTTTCCAAATATTTGCACTGGTTCTGAAAGCAAGAAGTGGAGGCGAGATGAGAGGCTTATATAAGCATGGTGATGTGTGTTCTGGATACATTCACACCGAAGGCCTAAGGCTACTGTAGCATGAAGACAAGGAATAAAAACATGAAATAATTTGCTTTAATTTGCTGTATAAATTCTCTTGTTCCTCTAATTCCACCAAGTGTGTACATTTGTTTTGGGAGGTATATTTTATTCATTTGCTCTGGCAACAGAAAGATAGATGAACACCCTGATGACTTTAGAATGTATAAATTGAGACATACAGTATTCGGGAAAACTTGCAATCATATTAGATGGAAGTCTTAGTAATTGAGAGGAGTGTATTTTATAGACATGTGATTCCAAATAATGGTCCAGTTGCACAATCGTCCAATGAGAGATTATCAAAATGATTCAATTCCTCTTAATATGTCAACATATCAGAGCTGTCCCGACTAGTCGACGTAATCGATGACGCAAATCTGTCGATGAACACAACATCCCGTCGACGGTTAATGAAGGGTTAAAAACAGAATGTTTGATGCTCGGTATGCAAGCGGGGAAAGCGGCACAAAGCCAAAAAAGCGCACCAGAGTGTCCAAAATATTGACTTATTTCAAAGAAACAAAGGAGGGTACACTGTTGTGTCCTGTCTCTTCAATGCCAACCTTGGCTGCACGTCGGCCTTGAATAAACACCTAAGTTGTCACCCAGTTGTACAGGGTGACCCAAAAAAAAGTTTACACTCAGTTGACTGCTTGTTTAAAAGCCATTGAAACATATCTCAATAGGTTGTCATGCTTAAGTGATTCATTAAGGTCACTCAATGCAGCTGGTAATCTCTCGTCTCTACAATTCCTGTGCTTCTGCTGAAAATGAAGAAAACTTTAGCTGTACCTGAATTGCTGCATGCCGGTCTGACACCTACTGAGGTTGCAGCAAATCTGAGAATATCCAGATGTGCAGTCTACAAAGTTAAAAAGAAGCTGAAAGATACTGGAACAGCCTCACGAAAACCTGGGTCTGGAAAACCCGATCTGTGCGGACCAAAAAGTTGATTGACAAGGTGATATGTGGCCACCCCAGAGTCCAGATCTCAATCCCCTGGATTATAGCATATGGGCAACTGTGGAGGACAGTGCCTGTAAGAAGCCACAAACTTCTGTGACAGCCTTGGAGAGGCCCATTGTTAGATCTTGGGAAAAGATGACAGCATCCTACATAAAGAAGACCTGTCAAGCGTTCCGCAGGCGCCTGGAGGCTGTTGTGACACTTAAGGGAGGACACATTGAAAAATAGAGTGTACTGTACATGTTCTTTGCACTAATGTATAATTTGTGATTAAATTCTAATTCTAAGCTGAATAAACATGACATTTAAGTTGTATCATGGCAGTGTAAATCTTTTTTTTGGGTCACCCTGTAATTTTCGAAGACGACAGGACTAAGTCAATCTAACTAACTAACGACTTGTTTTATTGAAGTTGCTAAGCCTGTCGCTATATGCATTGAGTCCATTTATTGCATGGCAAATAAAAATAAGGGCGGTAATTTTCACGGCAGCGTTTTATGGCTGTGCGCGCGAATTCAGAATTCAGATTCTACACTAAGAATACCTTTAAAATGACACCCTTTATGGAGAATCAGATTGGCAATGAATAATTATTATAATACTATTACACATAGTACTATACTATAATATTAATGCTACTAGTAGATGTTTTTTAAGAATTGTTTTGAATCATGTTGGAAAGGCGCAATCAGCGTTCTGAATCTGTTTACATTCCATTCTTTTGCACTAGTGAATTCTATCAGCATTTGAACTCATTGTTTATTTGTGATTTATTATTGTTATTTACGTGTTTATGTGTACTTTAATAAAGAATTTAAGTGTTCCAAAATGTTTTTGAGAATTGATACGCATCAACAAAAATGTCATTGCTAAATTATTATTTTTTTTAATTATTTTTTTTTAATTAAATTATTAGATTAGTCGACTAATAAGAAAAATAGTCGGCTGACTAATCCGGAGAAAATTTGTCGTTTGGGACAGCCCTACAACATATTATTCTTTATTAAATTAAATTAAATTAAATTAAATTAAATATATCTTTATCTATACTGTAGGCCAGTGACGTTTTATGTCAGGCAGAACAGTTACTGACATTTATGGACTAAGGACTGCACCTGACTATAAACCGAGCCCACCAAATCTTTACAAGAGAATGGCATTAGTTCACTTTGAAGCAACACTGGACAATAAACCGCAATTTTTGAAAACTGGGGCATAGTAGCATTTTATAATACAAAAATTACAGTAAATGCTATTCCGCTCAGCGGCAGAAGGTAGACTTAAACTATTTATCCATCTGTTATATATAACGTTTAAGGCTGTAAGGACATTTTACACTAATATGTAATTTTGTGATGAATTAAGACAAGATATGATTAATTAAGTTCTGATACTTGTTTGCACTAATATGTAATTTTGTGATGAATTAAGACAATATATGATTAATTAAGTACTCATAAATTTTGTGACATTTTTGTTTGGTGGTGTAGCGTGAGATTTTTCTCACTTAAAATGAGTGCCTTGGCTCAATAAAGGTTGAGAAACACAGTGATTGACGGTGGCAACACGCAATATATACAGTGTGAGACTCAGGAGTGGTACTGTGGTTTCTGAGTGTTCACACTTTCAGTCTAATCATGACAAAGCGCCACTAGCTATCATGTGAAAATAATAACAGCTCCCTTAACCTTTGAACCAGACATGTGTCGACAAGAACGTTAGTTCAGGCTCCGTTCTCCACGCTGAGGCCTCCGTCATGCCACGGCCTCTTGCGATCAGTAGCCACATCAACCACGAGCCCGGAGGGTGAACATGTGTCCCACCAGACCCCCCCGCCACCCCCTGCTGGCTGTAACCTTCATCCCTGTTGTGGATAAGGGCATCACTTGTCATTTTGTCACTTGCTCTCTCACAAATCGGGGAATTTAAGAAGTCGAAATTCCTCCACCTTGCAGTTGAAAGATTTTACGAACTTGACATGAAAAAAAAACAGGTAAAAACTAATGGCATCCATCACCAACCAACCAACCAACCAACCAACCAACCAACCAACCAACACTTTCTACAGCAAAAATGAAGGTGAATTAATGACTGTCAAAATATGACAGTGGACACCTCCAAAATGGAATAATGAATCTGAAATTAGTTTATCAATACATAGTATATTCAATATGTCATTGGGCATGTGCCGGTTTCAAAGTTTACCGTGGTATGAAAATGTCATGGTTTCAAAACCACTAAAATTTTCTGTAATACCATAGTACGGTATTAGCTATTTTTTATGTCCCAAAAATGCAGCGAGAATTTTCTCCGGTTTCTGCTGTCGGGGACACTGCTGTTGCTGTTGTAACTACACCTGAGCTCTTTCAAAACCTCCTCAAAAAAGTCTAGTCCAGTACTGGAGTATTTCGGCTACCGAAAAGAAACAGACGGCCACGTCTCCGAGGAGGAAGGACAGCCGAGAAGCAGGCAACACCTCCAACATGATCTCACATTTACGTGACAATCATCCATGACTTTACACAAAATTTAAGGTAAGTAAACGCTATCATGAACGTTTCCCACCAGCTATGAGAGTTAACTCCTGCGTGTTTCGTGTGTCTAGCATGTGTAAAACAAATACTATAACGTAAACTTGTTAACGAGGCTGTTAACGTTTCTATTTAGCATGCCAAGACAGCTAACTAGTTTCCTCTCTATTCGAGCACTTTTGTAAAGTCTTCCGCCATTGTAAACATCTGTTCAAAATAATCTTTTCATAAAACACCCTGTGGTGTTTTTTCTCTATGGCGAGTTTCTGTGTTGAGAGAGGTTGTGTGGGTGGGTGGGTGTGTGTCTGTGTGTATAATGTGTAAATAATAATACAAGTCATACACATGCGCTCTGTCTGTTGCTTTCACTCTCTATTAGTATTCAACTAATTAATATTAGTAGGAGTAGTGGTATATTAACCCAGAAAAGATAAACATACATTACTGCATCATAACTTGAACTGAGAGAAAAATATGTAGAAAATGAGCAAGTCTCTAAAACTGCTGAGATGGAGCTTTAAAGTCAGTGAAGTGCCTGCAAAATATATTTGGCGGAAAACACAGACAAGACTGAAAAAGCAGTTTCTGCTCTTGCAGCTCTCTGTAAAAAAAAGTGCTGTATTTTAAGCCAAAAGAACCGTTGTGTTTGATAGAACAATATGTCTATATGCAGCCATAGCAGATTCATGGTACATTAAGCCCCTGAACTATTTTTAATTTGTCCCTTTTGCCCTGGAAACCCCCGTTTACAGACATCACATAAAAAGAAGGTAAGTAATCGTATTTATTATTCAAAATGTCTGTCATTTTTAGCTTAGAATCATTATTCAATGTCTAATATTTAGTTTAAAAAAAAGACCTTAAAAAAATTATTCACTCGCATATTTTAAACTTTTAAACAAATTACGTCACAATGAAAAAATTGGCATCTGTAAAAAAGTCACAGGTATCTGTTCCTCATAATTATCGCTGAATTGTATTTTTTTTCGTTGCTGTCTCATTTTCTCAAATGTTAGATGATAAATAATGGATCCAAACAAAGAAAAATTGAAAGAAAACGTTTAAAAGGGTAAATATATGAAAAAGAAAATCTCGACCACTCCTTGATGTCTGCGATTTCTGCATTGCGACCCTTGTTATATTACCATTTTTCACCCCTAAAAACCCCCATAAAATCCAGCTGTGGCCATTCACAGCTGTGTCTTGACACTCGGTGATACATGCTACATGGAGTTTTTGGATCGAAACAAGGTAAGTACGCGATAATATTTCGTCAAAGTCATGCCGTCTGTAATTCTGCTCTCGCGTGCTCTCGCCTCCAGATAGGGTTTTGCTGTTTAATTTTTTTTTTTAAATGCCTTCTTGTTCAAAATTTTTCTTCCCCCAGGAAATTGAGATTTTAAGCTTTCCAATGATGTATCACACATGCATATCGGACAATTTTCAAAGTTGGCCAAATTTCAGGTCTCAGGGCGGAACTTGTTTTCTGCCATACCCTGTTCAATGGAAAAACAAAATTTAACCCACACATCTCAAAATAAGACAGAGCTATAATTGCAATACCGTGATACTGTGAAACTGTGGTAATTTTGCTTAAGGGTATCATACCGTCAAAATCTCATACCTGCACATGCGTAAATGTCATAAGAACAAAGTAAAGTCTATGTTCTGGCATCACATGGTGTAAAACTTTAGAGTTTTAAGATCTGCACAATAAATTTAAAATTACATGTTCGGCTACTTTCATAGCTGACGTAGTTCTGCTCGGTTGTAACACGTAATTCAACTGAATTTTAATCAGTGTTGTTAATCTAACTTTAAAAACGTAATTAATTTCAGTTACAAATTACTTCTCCCAAAAAGAAATTGTGTTAGTAACTCAGTTACCTGAATGTAAGAGTAATTAGTTACTTGGCTTTTTCTCAAAAAACAGGTCACACAATGTGAGGTTTAAAGGGTTTTTGGGACAATTGGCCCCAGCCCAGTTATTTACCCTAAACCTAACTAGACACAGGGTATTGCGGATATTGCGATAACTAGATAGTAACCTTTGCTATGTGTGGAAGTCATTTAATGTTGTGAATCAACCGTTAAAGTTGTTAAAATTGCTCTGGTTATTGCATTAGTTCCCTTCGTTCTATTTTCGACATGTGTAAGTTTTAAAACTGTTTCATTACCTAACGATAGATTTAAGTTAAGTTTTGCCGATTTAGGAGCATTTTAGATAAAAAGTTACTTAGGTTCACCAGGAAGGTTTTCTACAACAGAGCCTTCCTGAGAAGTCTACTGCTTTAAGATGGCGGAACGCATCTAGTTCTTTATTATACATGTTGCTCATGCCGCCGTGTCTGTCATTTGCATATAGTTCTGTAAATACTGTATATGATATCTACCGAAGCATCATGTGGGCGTAGTTTGTAGGCTATCGGCTACAGTCAGGTATTACTGTAGCCACCTAGCATTGTAGCATCGTGTTTGCAACGGCGTCACACTCCCTTGCCTCCTCCCCACTCCTGCTCTGCTCTCTCGTCTCCGTGAGTCCGACTTTATCAGACTTTTCTCATGTCAGTCAACCAACATCGTAACACATAGTAACGCACGCCTTTCCCGCCTCAGTAACGGGAACGGCGTTGCCAAGATGAGAAAAGTAAATAATTAGATTACTCACTACTGAAGAAAATAATGCCGTTAGTAACGCCATTATATTCTAACGCCGTCATTAACAACACTGATTTTAATGTCTGCGCAAAGCTTGCTAGAATCATAGAGATTGAAGGATTCAGTTAATATAATTATTTTTATGTCATATTACCAAGTACAGATGTGATATAGCATTTTCATGAAGTTTTTTTGTGGGGGACAAACAAAACATTGGCTTACCTAGTACCTGCCTACCTGCTAATGTTAAGGCTCGTGTCCGTAATTGCTTCAAGTTTTGGATTATTGTGACACCTCAGACTTGAGGCATTTTTTTGCACAGACAACCATGCTCTTCTCCATGCTTCTGCCAAACAGAAAGAAAAATAGGCTCCATTCATTGGCTGAGCAACAAGGTCTTGCCTTACAACATGCCGTTAAACTGACTACACAAACATCAGTGTTATTGGTGTGCCAAGAATTAGGGTACAGTGGAAAGTTCTGTGTTGCCCGGTGTGAAGAATATCATTATGATTATTTCTTGAACGAATTTAAAAAATAAATTAATTAATTAAGTTTTATATAATAAAGTCCAGCGCTGTGGTGTGAAAACAAACAACTCTCTGTTGGGCTTACAGATACTAATCTTTTAACAGAAATGTTTTGGCTATAAAGACTCAATCAAGAATTCTCGAAGTTCCCCTTATTGGTACATAGGTTCCCCCTAGTGGTATAAGACAGAATCACTGTCCAAATAAAGTTCAGTTGTGTTTAACATTTTAGTACAAATTGAAATATATTAAAATTATTATAATTTGCATTTGTTATTCGAGAACTCTAATTTAGTTTTTTTATTGTGCACATTTTAATGGCATAAACTAAAACCAAAAACAAGACATGCAGTGGAGCAATGCTTGCGGTGTATTGTGAATCCTTGAATCATTTGTTTAATTGATTTTCAACTTTCAAATGTAATTTTTTTTAAAAAAGCATTTGATTGGGAATAAAGCTATCTGTGTGATTTCATTTCTTTAAATAAAACAGAAAATGCTAACAGCTCACGTTTGATTTGACTTGAAATAAGAAAGTTGACTGAAAAAATGACACACAGATTGTTGTGCTGTTTTTGGTCATGGATCCACATGCTATTTTGCAAGTGTATTCATTGAAATCTATGAAGTGCTGCCTTTTCAGGAGTGTTCACTTTTAATGGTTTCAGTTAGTCAGAAATCTTCATTTTCTTCCGTTTTGAGTTGCCAGGGTTGTTTTCAGGAAACTGATCATTTAAAAACATTTACTAGTGCATGTAAGCAAGTGATCGAGGCGTTACCTTCTATATGAACATCTTTTTAATTGGTGGGAAATGGAACGAGGGTGTCAGGAAGTTTGATGCAAGATCAGCGTCATTTGGCGACCTCCTCCTTTGAAATCCAATAAAAACAAGTAGCTGCAGGCAAATGGACCAGATCTGATTGTTTACTCTCAGAGGTCACACACTATAGTGCATCATCTCCAGACAGCCACAAGCAAATCTTATTTTCTTCCCGAACATGTTTGAAACGCTCTTTTTGTTTACCCTTCAGCAGCTCCGACCCAAAAGTGCAACGTCTTGCAATTACTGGTGAACTTTTTAAAGTATTCATAATTGGATTGGGCGCAGAATAAAGTTTTTTCATTTTTTTCTTTCTTTTTTTTTAAATGATGTTCATGGCTTGTGAAGAAGCATTTGGCAGCCAACGGTCATTAAGAGGAGTCCCGCCAAGTGAAAAGTTGCACTCTTTACCAGAATACACACAAAATCAAGACATAAATACTCAGTGGGGAAATGTTGCTTGCTCGCCTGAACTAACTCCAGCTCTCTATCATAATTTCATTAATTGCCCGGGCAGTCTATGATATCACAAGATATGCACCCACCATGAAGACAGCAAACTTATTGGGCCAAATGTGTAAGAAAAAATATTTTGTTTTGCAGAGTCCCTGTCATATTCTATCTGTTAATGAGTAAAAACCTAATAACCAGAAGCAAAATGTCACTGCTGTAAGTCAAAGATGGTGTCATCAACTTAATTGAATGTAACTTTATTTATTTATAAATGAAAACTTTTAAATGTATTCATTTCAAATTCTTGGCATCGTCTGCATCGTTTGTGCAGCGAGATGAGTGCAGTGTCACACCCGCGCTTTCACTCACAGGGTTTTGAGAATGTACATTTAAGAATAGAAAGCTTGCGTCAGAAGCGAATGCCGACACCGGCTTCAATTTTCTTTGTTACCTGCCACTGCCATCAGACGGTGGGCCACTGGGGGCCATATCATGGCCATCTTGGCCCCCGTGGGCCCTCTTGCACCACAGCCTTTAAAGCGGTGCGATGCCATGTGCACGGCCTTGATGTTCGCCTTCTACCCTACATGCAAAGCTATCATTATCCATGCCTCTTGACAATCGGCAAGCCCGTCTTTGTTACATCTGCAGCTCATTGCCGTGGGCTATGACATGACTGCACGGTTGATCTCGCCTCCTTTACATATCGTGCCCAGTATCTCTCCTTCTCACCCAGATTGTGAGCCCATTTGAACCCCACCATTTGACAACTCGGAAAATCTTGTACCTCGACACTTAGACCCAACCTGAAGCTGCGTGACGATCACGTTTGCTTTGAGGCTTAAGGATCAATCAAATGCATAACCAGGACGGTTGAATATAAACAGCTATTCTATTATAGCTGCAGACTAAGGAAACCGTCCAATCATTGAACTGTCAAAGGGATTTTGCATGAAAACTCCCAATTTTCGGTAGAATGTTGTGATCTATCAATTAAGCACTAACCTTTTTCCAGCATGCGGTCACTCACATTCATATTTCAGTCAAAAGTGGAAAGCTTTTAATTAGCTTCATCAACAGACTGCCAAAACTCTCCTGACCTTCACTCTGCAGCTCTGCTTGACGTCTGCTTTGGATTTGTGTTCCTCTGAGTTCCTCCCAAGTACGTGGATCTTTAAAATTTTCTGCATAAACAACTAATTAATGCACTTTTGAGCAAACAAACTGATTAGTTATGAAATCCAGGTTGTTATCATTTCCTATTCCTAAAAATGACTTGCAGAAGAAAACGTTGACGCACAACACGCTGCTGCCTGTCCAAAGCTGCAGCCACACAAAGAGCGTCCCTGATGGAAAACAACATGCGGCGCTCATTAATTTACATTGTCTTACAACGGTACGGCAGTTAAGGCGAGCCGACACCAGAGGGCCTACAACGCTTTGGCCCAATGTCTGTTTCTCCAACCCCAGAAATGAATAATGGATGTGTTCTGTCCGTTTTAATTTGGTGCTAATTAGGTCAGGAAAGTTTGGGGAGAGAAAGGTACAGTCCAGGCCACGTGGTCGGGTCTCTCAGCAGGCAGCCACTTTCATGTGGAGAGTGAAAGTGGAGTGCTGAACAGAGCGGGCCGAGGTCGATGCCAGCAGCGGCAGCAGTGTGGGGATGAAGGGCCAAGGCTGGAGACAAAGATAATAAACCCAAGAAGTGTCAGCCTCTGAAACAGCCACCACCACGGGGATTTCAACTGTGGACCGTCACCGGGCGCAAAGAAAAAAAAAGGGAAAGAAAGCTGTCAGTCAGTCTGTTTGTTTGGATGGCTGCCGTTGAGAAATAATTATTCAATTTTAATTACAATTGGAGTAGAGAAATGCAGCAGTCTGGGTCTGTTTGTCCCCGGTCTGTGGGCGGGGACCATCAATGCTGTCCACAATGCACGGGAGCAATGTTATCATGCTTTGCACACTACGAAAGTAAAGACAACATGACTTTGATCAGACACAAAGTGCACTTTGGCAAACTTAGGTGGCTCAAGCTGAAATTGGCTGGCAGGAGCAGTTGAGAAGAAGGGAGGGGGGGACAGATGAAGGTGACAGCTATGGAGGTTAACCTCAATTTCAAGTCCCGATAGGCTTGGAAAATCCCGCCAGGGTAGATATCACTCTGATCTTTCACATCTAGCTTCAAGACATAGTACCAGACGCTGCCAATAATATCTATGTGACAGAACTAAAACATACTTCAAAAAGACTCCAAATTCACATCACAACTTTGCCCTGCTGAATAATTGTGGGTTTTGTGCACTAAAGACCTGTGCACATTTGAATAGCAAGATCTTCTTGGGAGTTATCATATTGCTCAATCACACACCTGAAAAAAACAAAGGAACGCTTACCATGTGTTTTGCATTAACACCTATACTATAGTCGCCGCTGTCTGAGATGTGAGTTGGGGATTAGGGCTGAACAATATTGGAAAAAACTGACATTGCGACTTTTTGGAGGTCCGCGATATATGATGCGATATTAAAACTTGAAGAATTTGGATAGATACTTTGTTTGACTCACCATGACCACGTTCTATTCATATAATACCGTTTACTCTAAGCTTGAGAACGATAAACCGATACGACCGGATATCCGATTTTACAGGTGAGAGATACAGCTGTATCGATAGTAAAGCCATTATATATTCAATAAACCGATAGTAGAGATAGAATTCGGCTATCGCGAGCACAATAATCGGCTTCTAATGCCTAGTTCAATGCATTGCTTCATATGATAATAATTTAGCTTTTACTTCACATGCTGCGCTTGTGTCATTCACAACACAGCGCACTTAGATTGAGACTGCACGCATGATATAATATGGACAAGCACCACTCACAGTCAGGGTTGCCTCAACTTCACATGCATTTCGGCAGAACCGCTACTAGTCGCCGTCATTACCCGATCGTCACAGGCGTGTCATAACAAAACGAGAGCTAACAAAACCACTGTAATGCACAGTAATGCACGTTTTCTTCACAGCCCAAAACGAAACTAGTAGTGGCAACGAAGCAACATGCTAAAACAATGGACAGTTTGAGCACTGACGCCAGCGACGTGCAGCGATTGATTTTCAACGCACCCAGGAAAACAAAAGTCGGACTTTGAAGTGACGAAGACAGCCAGATCTGTTCGCATGGGACAGAGCTAGTGTGAAGTGTGGAGCGGTACAGAGATCGTGAGTTTTTAACCCTGAAAATAACCCACTACAATGGTGGAAATGGCGGCATATTGTTTCCACGAAACGCAGTCTACTTAAACATGAACATGTGAATTAGTTGATCTTCCTCAAGAAAAATCTGCCCTTCAAAAAAGATATGGACAGTGATGAGGAATAAAACATGTGGAAGCACAGGCATAAATGAATGACTTTGCTGTGTATAAGGTTAAAGTAATGATAATTGACCTGTCTGTCTAAAATGCCATGTTTTTATTCCCCTAATTATACCAGTGGTAAAACATAATTTATCATTTATTTATGATAACACTAGCAGGTTTAATTCTTTTTTTCTAGAGCTGCTACATATAATTAATATTTTTTGTTTTTAAGACGTTTACATTGAAAGTTTGCATCTTTTTTACTTCTTGTGTTCAAAACACCAGGAAATACAGTAATTGAATTACTGCACTTTATTGTTGTCTGTCACTGGAGTTTTATTTTATTATCAATCCCATCCAACAAAATGACGGTCATATAGTAAGCCTTATTTTTTATTTTTCATTAAAAAAATAAAACATAACATTGGTATGAAATTGTGTTGTTTAATTTTGCTACATTAGAAATGTGGTCTTTTTTTATGTTTAAAATACTGTACAAACACACACAACAAATATTTACTATCGTATCGTTTTCACTCTATCGAACCGTATCGTTCTTACACTGTATCGAATCGTATCGAATCGGTCGGCCTTAAAAATGTATCGTTTTTTAATCGAATCGTAACCTGTGTATCTAGATACATATCGAATCGGCTTCATGCCAGGGATTCCCAACCCTAGCTTATTCCAAGCTAAGGGGGTTAATTTGTGAATGATGACGATTGCTGAATATAAAAGGCAGTTGGGTAGTAACGCGTAACACATTTACTTGAGTATCTTTTTCTGAAAAGTACTTAATGTACTTGTTACTTTTAGTTGAGTAAATTCTTGAAGACGAAACGCTACTCTTACTCCGCTACTTTGGGATATGCGAGAGTCATTACGTTTTTCCTCTTTATTCTACATATTGACTTTATTTTTGTCTGAGATGACAACCGTAGCTCCACCAGTTTCACCACTGAGATGTCACAACAATAATAACATGATTCCAATATACCAATCAGACTCAAGCTTGCCGTTCTTCTATCATGGCAGCCTGTTGAGTCACGTCGTCTTCAAAGCACCGTAAAAAATTTGTATTTGCTGTATGTGCTGAGAAAAAAAAAAGTATATTAAAAAAAATATAATAACAATGAAAAATTAAAAAAAATAAAAAAACTAGGGGTGTCAAACGATTAAATTTTTTAATCGAGTTAATTACAGCTTAAAAATTAATCGCAATTCAAACCATCTATAAAATATGCCATTTTTTTCTGTAAATTATTGTTGGAATGGAAAGATAAAGACACAAGGCGGATATATACATACAACATACTGTACATAAGTACTGTATTTGTTTATTGTAACAACAAATCCAGAAATGGCATTATTAACATTCTTTCTGTTAAAGTGATCCACGGATAGAAAGACTTGTAGTTTTTAAAAGACAAATGTTATAGTTCCAAGTTATAGTAATTTTATATTAAAACCCCTCTTCATGTTTTCGTTTTAATAAAATTTGTAAAATTTTCAATCAAAAGTAGAGTTAATATAATAATAATAAGAATAAAATAACAATAATAAGAATAGAGTGACCAAAGTCTGAGTAAGTTTTACGTGTATTTTGCATAGCTATTTTGATATGGAATGCCAGTTCATTTTGCATTGTTGTTTAACTGTGAGAATAGGGCCTCATTACTGTAGACTGAAGTGCTTTTCTTTTTGTGAACATTATTTTTTTGAGAGAGATAGGAATATTATTTTTGTTGTGCTTTCACTAAAGGGTACTTATGTTTGTTGTGAAGGAGAAGCTTATGCCAATAAATGGCGCGGTCCAAAGAACGCCTGTGTCCACTCACCTTTATAAAATATACTGTGGGGAGAACAAGTATTTGATACACTGCCAATGGGTTTTCCTATTGACTGTGTATCAAATACTTGTTCTCCCCACTGTATATATATCTGTCAATATCTTACCCAAAATACAACAAGAGACACATAATTGCCACTAAAAGAAAGAAAACTTACCGAAATATGTGTGGAGCACAAGTAGCAATTTGCATTGCATTGTGCACACAGCATAAACATCAACATAAACTACTAATTCTCCCACGTTTAGAAGAAATAACATTAGTATGGAACGGTGCTTCCCCCAAGCCGCCGGTGGCATTCTCTTCACTCTTAATGTCCATAAACGGCCTCATTGTAATCTGTTTAAGGCAATGTGCGAGCTGGTCATTTAGTGCATGCGTTAATTGCGTCAAATATTTTAACGTGATTAATTTAAAAAATTAATTAACGCCCATTAACGCGATAATTTTGACAGCCCTAAAAAAAAACACACATCGTAAGCAGTTACAATGTTACTCATTACCTGAGTATTCCTTTCACCAAATACTTTTTTACTGGTACTTGAGTACATTTTTTGAATAATAACTACTTTTATTTGAGTAATATTATGTTGAAGAAATGCTACTCTTGCTTGGGTACAATTTTTGGCTACTCTAGCCAGCTCTGATAAACGGGATCCAGGAGGCCATGTCTCTGCATACTTGCTGCTTTTATAAAGCGAAAAAAAAAAAAAAAAAATTGCACGTCCTGCGATAGGACTATTGCACATGCGCACATTGTGATGGTGATGTTCAAAGGATATATTGTGCAGGCCTAGTGGAGATGTTGAGTAAAACAGCAAAAGAAAGTGGCTAGAGGATGTGATCTCCAGCTCGGAGCTGTATCAGTCAGTCCCTGGGAAACCTGCTGTTTGTTTACTCTTGCACTAAAATGGACGGAAGCTGTGGCAGTAAGCATTACACGCAGTCAAGAGAAGATACTATTCAAACCTGCATGACAATCTCTGATGTGTTCAGATAAAACCTGTTTTTTTATTTCTCAGTAAAACTGTTGTACGGTTTGAAGAAAAACCCTCAATGTTCCTTAATATACAAAGGTTCGATAGACATCTGCACTTTCCTACCAAATCAAATAAACCCTTTGTGGATTAATACAAACAGAGCGAGCGGACGTTTACCTCTTCTGGAGCAATTCTGAATGAATGAATTGAATTTCAAATCAAGTGTGCATCGGAAAATAAGCAGGAAGAGTTATGTGAACAGTGTGGCTCGAAAACAGTGTGTGCTTCCCTTTTTTGGAGTTATTCAAGCCCAAACCTGTTCTTGGGATTTTAATAATCACAGAATTTTCTTCATCCACAGTGAGAAGAAAAAGTAAAGATATAATCCTTTTCCCTGTAGAAATTGGCTGCAGGAATGAAATGATTCTATGACCCGGCTCCACTGTATTCAAGGCGTCTTACCTCTGCAATTTAACTGCTGATTTTTTTTTTTTTCCAAGAGACAACTTCTTGCCATGCATGAACCGCAGGTTATGCGCATCCTTTTCAACGGCCACGCACCCCAGCGACAGAAATATAATTATGTTTTACAAGTCGACTCTTATCTTCAGCCGCCTTCATTCCCCCGCTGACTGGCTGCGTGTTTCGAGGGCTTTTCAGAAGCACTTTATGCCGCACAGGTTGCCAATCCTGCGTGTAAATGACTATTGTATCGTTCAAAAGGTTTCCATAGCAGGCTGCTAAAAGTAAACACGCATGCAACATAACCTCCATTGAACAGATGCGAGTGTGTACAAAATGGCACTTAAAATCGCTAAAAGACGTCTTGTAGCAATAGAAAATATGACTTTAAATAACTGAGAACAGGAGAACCGAGCAAATTCAATCCCATTTGCCTAGAATTCCCAAATAAAAACTGTCATTCCCTCAATGAGAGCCACATTGCTGTAGAGGACAACTGCAGGCCATGTCTCAAATGCTTGGATGCGCCCAAATTGCTCTACTCCAACTCCCGGTGGGTATCCCGCACACACATCTCAGGTGTAAATTCACGTAAGACTTCATGTCTAGCTCAATAACGTAAGATTGGAATACTATATAAAATGGGAATGCTTTGAGTGAGACGACCACAGACAGTATATGTGACGTGCAGGACATCGCTCTGGGGTTGACATGTGTCCCAGCAATAAAGTGATGACAAGGCAATGTATCACCTCAACATTATTCATCCAATCTGACTGAAAGCACGCACAGCAGACATACTACGTGAATACAATATAGAACAAAGGCACAAACCCCGCTGAGAAAAACTGTCCTTCATGCCAAAATCGAACAAACGGTTCAGCTGCAATCAGGCCAATTAAGCAGTGTAAAATGTGAGCGGACAGGTGTCGTCAGGTAAACACAACTGTGATCTCTCCTCTGAGCTTTGTCTAATCAGCATCTATTGTGCCTTTTCATTAGCTGTCTTTGTTAAGCGGCCCTTTTAATGATGCGGCTTTCAAGGCAGCTTGTGAATAAAATAATAATAAAATCCCCTCCAACCCATCTCAGTGTGAAGAGGCGAGGGAGACAGGGAGGTAGAATGTAGAAATGATCCTCATGAAATAAAACAAACAGTCTTTGTGAGAGAAAATACCTGCCAGGCTGCTGCCATGGTTAGTTCCCGTCAATCCCTGGGGAGGAACTCTCCTGGGTTCCTAAAACATTACAGCAGAAGGAGGAATAAAAACAGAGGAGGCTCAAAGTGCTACACAAATGATCCCACCGCTGTTACATAAGTTGCTAAAATGGTTGCAAAACAAGGTGAGGAGAACACCACAGAGATGAAAGCATTTGAAGAATTCAACAGTGACTTTTAAATACTTTCTTCATGAGAAGTTTGTTGATAAAATGAAATAAAACCGAAACAATATACCGCTTAGGTTACGCAGATCAAGAGACCGCACTGACATTATTGCTATTATTTTATTTTAAATATTAACTCATTCACCCCCAGCCATTTTCTGTTCGGTTTTGTGTTTTTCTCCTAGCGTGACTTGTCCCTGTGATTGCCCATTGATTTCACCTGTTGTGCCTGCTCCTAGTGTATCCTGCAATCTGCATCTGGTGTGTGTCAACCACCTGTTCCTCATTCACTCGTTACCCTGTCTCTGTGTCTTATATAAGCTCCCTGTTTTTGTTGAGTTTTTACGAGACATTTTCAATGTGCATGTCCACGTTCATGATTGGGTTTTCCCCCAGTTCCTCGTGTTCCTCGTCCTGCTTCTAAAGTAAGTTGATTTGTTAGCTTGTCTTTTGTTTGGTAAGACTTTTCGGATTCCCCGGTCATTTTGTTGGTACTTTGTTTTTTGTTGGCATTAATCAAAATATTATTGCTCCGCCTTTTTTACCTCGCTTCCCTTTCCCTGCACTTGGGTCCACACACCACCTGCTTGCCCGCAAACCTGACATTTTCACCGGAGAAAGGCCCTTCGCTCCTGGCCGTTTTACTGGATTTTAACTGATTTTGCAAGGCCCACAGAAAATTCTGTTCTATTGCTATATAAACATGGAACCCACCAAAAGAAAGACTAGACTCTCTTCTTTCAGCAGAAAAAAATTTTAGTTCATACCTTTTTCCATTCTTTAGAAATCAGCATTAGAAAATAGCTAAGTTTGAGCAATTTTCCAATTTCTGATGAAAAAAACAGAAAAATTGAGCTTTTTTTTAAAAGCATACATTTCAAACATAACTTTGACTTTAACACAGCTATTTTTCGCTTTTGTGACATCCCAAATATCTGAATGTTTTTGTTCTACAAAATAACATAAACAACAAGACAAATAGAGCTTTTGATCGCAAAGTAACAATTTATTACGCATAACTAAACTATTGAATTGTTGAACTATTTGCGCACATAACAACCGGGAAGGCTCTCGGCTGCTCCCGGTTGAATGAGGTGGCTCCCAATAATCTGATGAGTCCAGATCAAGATCGGTCTCACTTTTTTAATCATCTTCATCGTTGGTTTCAACCTCGGGATCAGGAGTAACGCAACGTGAGCTCCGCAGAACGCGTGTGGAACCTGACGCTGTTGTGGCCGTCACCGTCTGTCTTATCCAGATAGATTTTTTTTAATCCTTCTTTGACGATGCTTTCTTTTTCTTTTCAAAACACCCCTCCAGTGTCGTTTGCCTTTTTTTCCCGATCGTTCTCCACATTTTTCTCAAATTCTCACGCGTCTTCACAAGATCCCTCCAACTTCCGTTTCCTATTTTTCTTCACTTCCTTTCTTGGGCCGAGATTAGTTCTTACAAAATGCACTACTGCCCTCCAGTGGCCAGTTTTATTGCTTTAAAATGAGTTTGAGCATTGTGCTTTGCAGTTTAGGTGCAACAGAACCTAGAGGTGCCTCTTGTCCAAAAAAAAAAAAAAAGTAAAAGACGTATAAATACGTTTTTGGGACACTGAAACAATTAAAAATACAACGTATTTATACATTTTGGGAGCAAATGAATTAAAAGAGAAAGCAAAATTTAAAGAAAGTCCCTTTATTTCCCTTACCACACCAGTCCAAAACATGAGATAATTGTCTTTGCATGTAACATACATACATACAAAAAAGGGGAAAAACACAGAAACATAGGGCCTGACTTACAAAGATCCCAAAACATCATGGGTTATATTGGAAGTTCTGATGGTAGGAGTGCAGCCATTGATTTACAATGGCAGAACTTGACTATACAGTCGCAAAATTTAAAGGGTTCGGCAACTCATTTATCACCACTCATTTGTCACTCGGCTACTGATTTTGTGGCTATTTGAATCCCCAGCTAACAACATTGTAACACCAAAAATGACAATTACGCTACATTCTTAAGATTTAATAAAAGCTACACTGTACAATATACTGTAATTAGAGTATCAATAGCTTATACAGGGTCATGGATTACAATTTTTCAAAATGTATTTATCCACAATTTTGCCCTTTCGGCAGGCATAATTCTGGGTGTGACTGAATTGTAGATCATTTTCTATATTCACTGGCAAGTGCAATCAAGTTTGCACACTTTTGCACTTGCAGTACTTTAGAAAATCAGACCCTAAATCTTAAAATGTTCTTCAATAATTGATGAGGGAAGAACATTTGAATTCTAAGGAGTTCCATGAAGGGTTAAAATGGTTTGAAA
The DNA here is from genome assembly GCF_030265065.1 of Corythoichthys intestinalis. Taxonomy (NCBI): domain Eukaryota; kingdom Metazoa; phylum Chordata; class Actinopteri; order Syngnathiformes; family Syngnathidae; genus Corythoichthys; species Corythoichthys intestinalis. The sequence goes on along the minus strand of NC_080396.1, from coordinate 28,629,689 downwards.
TGTTACATAAACAGCAATGGAACAAGGAACCAATTAAAATGAGCTGCTGTATGATTTGCTAATTTAATCAGAGAGATTAAATAAGCCCTACCCACTGAGGTTTTCCCAGACCAATGAGCTACTTCCTGCTGTTAAAAACTGTGTTTGCTTGTTTGTTGCCTCTTTCTGCAGGGACCAGAGGACAATATTGTTGGGGTGCACATTGAGTAGATGTGAATTATAGAAATAATGCTCTAACACTAACTCGGAAATGGCCTTCTCTTCCAGCTGCTCGTTGCTGCACTACCTTGAGAAAGCATCTTCTTATTTTCCACTGTTTTTAAAAAAAAAAAAAAAAAAAAGTGTCTGGATTAACATAAGCACCTCCACTATTGTGCTCCTGCTCCAAATACACTTATCTACCCAAGCTCTTGTGGAGAGTACAATTGCCATTTTATCAGGTGAACAAATACCTCCCATAACCTCCTGCTATCACAGAAAATAGTAGTTCATATTTGGCCTATTTAGAATATTTCTTAAAATATTCTGTTACATGTACAATTGTAATTTGAGAGGAAGGGCGTAGGTTTGCATAGGGCGTTATGGACACAACACTACCAACTTTTCAGGATGCTGAAAATTGTCACCACCAACAACAACACCAACTGCAATCTAATTTGCATTATTCAATGGCTTAAGCTATATAGGTCATTTAGATTGCCTTCCAATATTTTGTATGGATAGAACTGACCCTACCATTATTAAGTGAATTACAGTACTTTCATTATGTTCAAACTTACATTGACCCCTTTTCACTTGGTGAATGGGCCAGTCTAGGGTTTTTTTTCCCCTCAAACACACGTTTGATTGGCTAATGACTTGACCCCCCCCCACACACACACACACACACACACACACACGCATTCAGGGCCCGACAGAAATACAACATGCTGCCTCCTCCGCCCCCTTCGAAGACGAGGGATATTAAAAAAAAAATTCCCGCCAGCAGCAGCCTCTGTAAGTGATATAAAAAGATGTTGTGAATGCTTTGGAGGTGGGAAACACACCACTAATTTTGCTACTGAAAGTCTGACCTGCATCAGAGTTAGTGTAACATTAATCTGTGTGAATTTCTCGAGCTCGAGGAGGAAGCTGCATTGAGCGAAATAACCTCATGTATGTTTACTACTGTTAACGTTAATTAAACTAAGAAATGTAGTGAACTAAGGATTACCCCCTTATAAATAGTTAATTGATTATTGACAAGTTTGTATTTCTTGTGTATGTTAACATAATTTGTGTTCAAATATTGCAATTTGAATTGGTTAAGAAAATCCAGACATTTATTCTGGAAGTTTTCAAAATATTTATCAGTTTTGGAAAACAAAGGTTTGAATCGAACAGCCTGAACCGATACACTCAAAAGTTAGTATAAATCAATACAGATTTATTTTTCATTGATCATTCTGCCTATCAATTAATTAGGTTCATATTGTTAAGAAATGTAACTCTGACCCCCGTTCACCCAGTTTGTTTGGTCTTATACTAGTATATGTCCCGTCCCCATCAAAAAGTGTACATGCAGGTTATTCTGTTATATCGTCCCTACCAATGTTGAGACCAAACCCACGCCGTTGTTTAAGAGTAGTTGTATGAGAGCGCTACCCTCCTGTATTTCTGTTTGACTGTACCGTAAACGGCTGAAAGTGACTGGGTAAATCTAAGCGGTGGCTTATCTGTAACTCTCTCTTGTAACTAGTAATTTTTGCTCGTAACATAATTTGGGCAAAAACATCAATCAAACACAGAGCTTATAGATAAAAAAAAAATGCACTTAAAAGTCAAACTACTACAGCAATCTAAAAGACGAGTTGGGGGTGAGGACTATAATTCTCTGTGATCACCAGTTTCCATCCTATTCATTGAGATTTTGCGTTTCAAATGCAGCCATTTGGGAGTTCCCACAACCCCCCTCCCCCTTTTTGGCATTCTAAGGCCGTATAGGCAGAAGAGGAAATTATATAATGGGTGCAGATTGCAAGGAGTGTGTATCCCATGCCCAGCTGGTCCTCATATGACCTCAGAGAGGAGGAACAGGAGGAAAGGGCACACCGAGGACTTCAAAATTTCTATTGTCTTCTTCAAATTGCGCGAAGGAATGTGCGAATAGTGACGATCGCTTCACCTAAAATGTCACTGCAAAGACAGAACTTTTACCTACAAAGAAAAATTTCCTTCAGACATTCATTTCTAACACGTTTACTTCTAAACTATACACTTTAAAATGTGTTGTGATGAAGAGTTTAAGTAAAAACCGTCCATTTTTACCGAAAAAGTGTGCTAAATATAATAAAGTGTTTGCATGTGAGGAATGGAGACAGTGTGTTTTCAAAGAATTCCTCTGCTAATTAGGTGCACTGTTTGCCAGCTCATCCAAATTTTTCTTGACTGGGGCAAACGGAGAGAAACCTCTGAGCCAAAGTATAATATGGAAGTTTTCGGCCCCCCTCCCTCCTTCTCCATCTGCTACATTTGTGCACAGAAGCTTAATTGGAGCTAAACCTTGTCAAAGCCTCCTCCACTGAACATGAACAGTCAGAAATGTGTGAACGAGAGACACAAAACTTTTTGTGCTTACAAAATTATTATAGTTTGATCAAATCAACTAAAAGCAAAAGTGTTTTTTTTTTTTTTGTGCTTTACATTACTGTATTATTTATTGTGGAAAATACATCAAATAATTACAGTAATATTATTGGTGACTTTGACATTGTCTAGCATTTGAATGAAAAAAACCCACAACCTTAGTTAAGAATCACAAAATTGTTCTGTCTTAACGTCGCGGACGTTAATAAACACACTCCATTTGTGCGGTGGTTTCAAAACAAATTGTAAAAATGTCTGTATGGGTTTGTTTTACTCAGTGGACTCAGTAATGCATTTTGTTTTGTTCCGAGCGTCTCTCCGCTGTCAGCTTTTGACGAGCATTTGTCCTCCTGGGGTTCGGCAACACTTAGACACTCACCATGATAGCTGTGCATTAATGTCACTCACCGCTGACTGAGCGCACACACACAAGCACGCACGCAAACACTCCTTAGGTCACAGCTTTGCAAGAACAAATATTTGTTCATTAAAGTACACATTTTTCTTGCGTTTTTACATTGTAGGCATTCTAATCTGAGTCCCATTTCCATAACATATATTAGTCCGTTGTGTTGACGGTCACGTAAGTACTCAAGCTCATCCTGCCGCCTTTTCATATTTATGTTGGCAGTGATTTAAGATGGACTGATTGTGGGGATTTAATTACGGGGGACACAATAGGCCACACAATTCAGTTTTCTTCCCTCGCCATCTTGCGAGGCGCTGACATGCCGCACACTCGGCTGCACACTGCCGAGGAATGTTTTACACTCCAAATGAGCTGTGCTTGCAGAAGAATTTAATTTGATCTGCCGCTGTAATTGTGCTCTCAAAAAAAAAAAAAAAAAAAAAAAAGGGTGGGAGAGGAAAGAAAAAGAGGAGAGGTGGTAGTCGGGGGGGTGGTGGTGGGGTCGCGGTGCGTGCAACTTTAAAATGTAATATGCACAAAAAAGTAAATTAACTCTAGAGGAGAGGCCCTTGTGATGTGTTGACACTTGCGCTGGGCCGTCTCCCAAGGAGCCAAGGATGATGGGGGAGGCAGGGGGGGGATACATGGAGGGAAGAAAGTGGGGGCTATGATAAAACACCACAAAGAAAAGTGTTATGAATTTTATTAATGACTTGCAAGACAGTATGCAAAACATCAAAGGTCCACGGGAAAGATTAATGACCCTGTGTGCGACTGTTTAATTACACCCAGCTAATTAGATTCTTGACCACATTTTTAATATCTGCATTCATACCCGACGCCTAATTGAGATTCCACCATATTTATCAATCTTCCAAAAAAGAGGGGAAAAACAAACCTTGGTGGTGATTTTCTTGTTCTCATTTATGGAACAATTAGAGCTAAGTCAGGTTTTGAGCAACTTTCACGTGAATAAAAGCAGAGCTGTGAAGGATGCTTATTTACTCACTAAAGAGGCTTTTGTCTTATCAAACTGATCTTTGTTTCTAATGAACTCGCTAATAGACTTATAGCAAGCTCTGTCAACTCTCCTTGTCGTGCCGTAATTCTCTTATCTGGACCTGAACTGAAGAGAGAGGAGCTCTCAGAGGAGCCGCACGCCATCCACATCTCCATTCTCCAGCATTTTCCTCTGCTGGATAATCCTGGTGCTGTTTACCAGAACATACAAATGCACACACACAGTCATCAAAATGAGTGCCTTTGAACTCGCAGTATCTACAGTATCTCTCTTTTCTGTCCTAGTCTCAGTGTTCTGTGACCCTGTTGTTGTTTTTGCTGCTGCTGCTGCAATAATTGCAGTAGGATTATTCATCCTCTGGGTTCTATGCCTGCAAATAACTTTCACTTCCTCGTCGTGTCAGTTTCTTTACGTTTTAAAAGCTACATCTCCCAAGTCCGTCGTCCAGTCATTCCGAGAAACAACTGAGAGTTGCCAGAAGTCATCACACCTCGAATAGCACCATCTGCTGTGAAAACTCAAGTACTGTACTACCGCGCATCAAAACAACTTGCAAAGCCAAGCACAGTGCAATTACACCAGCGTGTGGAGCTTTGATTTGAATGCATTAGTGATGAGGATAAATGTAAAAAGATCCCATTGTTCCCCCAGTGCTATTTATTCCCTTTTCCGTCTCCTTTTTAGCCTCTTTTCCAAGTAAACGCGGCGTGGACGCCACATTCCCTGTCTCTTCACTATTTGTTTCCATTTGTCTTCTTGTCTAGCATGAAAAGAGTGAGATCTAAATAGGACTGGATCACCTCCCTGGCCGGCGTTTCATTAGAGGCAATTAGAAAGTCGACGCTGCAACGTCCCATAAGGCTCAGCAAGAGGGTGGAAAGACGTAGCCTGCATTAACGGGTGGAGATGAAGTATGTATGACAACACTTTCATCAGCACACAACGCTTACTCACCGAGTGTCAGAGGTACCATTCTGACAATTATGACAATTAACACTGTCAAAATAAAGCCATTAGCTTAGCGAGAGGGCGAAACAGTACACTTAATTACAGGGTTTTCTGTACAAATGGATTCCCTTCAGACCACGTGCGCACCGGAATGGGAAAATGGAATAAGATAATTATAAACTCAGGACGAGGGTAAAGGAATGACATCTGCTGTTGTCTGAACACTGGCCTCGGGTCGCTGTGTGCTTCCTGTTGGATAGGCGCGTGCGTACACACACACACTCTTGCGTACAGTGGCCTCATTCATTTTTAGCTTTTATGGAGAGAAAGGAAAAAATTCCTTCCACGGGCACTTGCAACCAGTCTTAACAGAGTACAAATAAAGTTGATCAATGTATAGTATTCCTGTTGATGTTAACTTTTAACTAGGGTGACCATATTTTGATTTCCAAAAAAGAGGACACTTTGCCCGGCCTCGAGATACTTGAATTTTACTCGAAGTTCACTCAAACATGCCTATATCTCTAATATATTTAAAGCGTGCCTCCTCCGTCTGGACAGAAAAATTCAGTCTTATTATTAAAAAAAAAAAAAAAAAAAAAAGCCGAGTACTATATGGAAAAAAGCTTTTTTTGCTCAACAGGCTTTATTTTTACTAAAAAATAATCCAAAAACAAAAAAAAAACGCAAAAAAAAATTAAATAATGACAAAAAAAACTATCATGCAGACCCGTGGAAATATAGTACAGTCAATTCAGACACACAGTAGGCTTGTGCCACATAAATATTTTTATAAATTATTATCACGACAATTGTTGTTGAGAAATTGTTATTCCCACTCAATTTATATTCTCATTCAATGCTCTAGATTGCACACAAACAATAACTAAAATAGACTGACAAACTATTCAACCGGCATGTTTCCAAACGCAGCAGTTCAAAACTACGTTTCCCATAATGCGTAGTGCGGCTTAGTTAGCTCACTGATAGCTACCCTATTAGCGAGTACCGGGAGACGAGGCAAAATCAAACTTTGCTATAGAAGTTTACAATCATTTGTAGCACAACGATACGACACCAAACGGGATTTTACAGATCACGCCAGTACAAAACTCCAACAGAAGTCAACAGTTACCATTTATATACGTATTTATCGTTTTGTAGCGGGATGCTTGTTAAAGAGTCTTTATTGCTCAAGTGCTGTGTCCAGCTATGTAACTCTCGCGAACTCTCTCTCGAGCCGGAACGCGCGCAGCTCTTTATAATGTCTGTCACGTGACTGTGACGCAGCCGGTAACGCGCTCGGCCAAACAGACAAGTACAGTGGGTGAATTGTGTCCAACTAAGGGTCACCACACAGGTCCCCCCAGAATTCACCCACACAGGACGCCAGGCGCAACCCGAATCAACAGTACAGAACGGAAGGGTTGCGCGGCCGGGGCGTCAGTGGAGAACGACCGAACGGACAGTCAGGCGGCCGTCCAGGATGCCAGATGCGGGACGCCCAAGCAGAACAGTCTGGAGGACGCCCAGGATGCCAGGCGGCGGGCGACGGAACGCGACGATCAGGCGGCCGTCCAGAACGCCAGATGCGGGACGTCCGAGCAGAACGGTCTGGAGGACGCCCAGGACGAGGAGCGCGCCGTGCAGCACCGCGCAGGCGAGGCCGGAGAAGCGGACGCCGAGAGAGGCGGCACGCGTCGCTGAGCAGCGGTCGAGACTTGCAACGAGCAGCACCACCCAGTCGAGGCTGCAGACGAGGGCGACGGGCGCGGCGGTCGGAATCGGCCATTCGAGGCCGGAGACGACGGCGACCGGCGCGGCGGTCGGAGTCGCCCGGTCGTGGACAAGGGCGACAGGCGAGGCGAACCAGGCCGACCGGTCGTAGCAGGAGCGGGGGAAACGCCAAAACCGGAGCGACGACATCGTTGTCCAAAGGCGGAGGACGAGGAGAGACGTCGGGGGCGGCGTTCGCTGGCGCTGGCCGATATGCAACCTCGGAGACTACTGGAGGCGCCGGCACAGCAGCAAGGCTAGCGGCGATGGCCAGCGGCGTAGGCTGATGACTGACCTCGGAGACTCCCGGAGGCGTTGGAGTGAGGTCAGAGGCGGCGGCGTCCAGTGGCGCCAGTAGAGGGGCGACCTCGGAGACTACCAGAGGCGCAGGTGCTGGAGCGGCGTCGTTAGGAAGGCCAGAAGCAGGCGCAGCAATGACGTCGTGAGGCGAAGTGTCGCCGAGAAAACCAGGGCCGGACGGGACGCCGTCGAGGGGACCAGGGCCGGACGGGACGCCGTCGAGGGGACCAGAGGCGGACGGGACGCCGTCGAGAAGGCCGCAGGCGGACGGGGCGTCGTCGAGAAGGCCGCAGGCGGACGGGGCGTCGTCGAGTAGGCCGCAGGCGGGTGCACCGTCGTTGAGTAGGCCGCAGGCCGGCGCAAGGGCGGCGCAGCCGGGAAAGCCAGGGACGGGCGCACCGTCATCGAGTAGGCCGCAGGCGGGCGCACCGTCGTCGAGTAGGCCGCAGGCGGGCGCAACGGCGCCGTAGCCGGGAAAGCCAGGGACGGGCGCAGCGGCGTCGACGGAGAGCGGCGACGGAGCCGAGGCGAGCGAGAGCGGGGCCGGAGGCGAGACAGCAACGTCGGCGTCGAGAAGAGCCGAAGCGCGGAGAGCGAAAGCGCGCGGCGGTGGCGTGGGTACCGGGACCGAAGTACGGCTGCGAGGAACCGGGGCAGAAGCACCGCCATCGTTGGCGGGAACCTTGGGCAGCAGGGAACACGAGGCGGGCACCGTGGGCGTCGACGAAGTCAATTTGTATGACGGTACAAAAAGTCTGAGGAGGTGCGCTTTGAGCCCCGTGTACTTGTCGACCTTCGGCGGATGAACCACGAAGCGCTGTGCCTTGACCGCCGTTGAGCACCCGAGCGCGGCCACCACGTGGTAAAAGCGCATGGTATCCTCGGAAACACCATGGAGGACGAACTGCTCCTCCGCGTTAGCGAACCACGCGGCCGCAGAAGACTCATTGAACTTCGGAAGCTCGAGAAAGCCAGAGTCCGCCATTGCAAAAAAAAATGTTCAAGAGTGCCTCTGAAACTTCAACGAGGCAAGTCGGGGTCACCAGTGTAGCGGTAATGCTTGTTAAAGAGTCTTTATTGCTCAAGTGCTGTGTCCAGCTATGTAACTCTCGCGAACTCTCTCTCGAGCCGGAACGCGCGCAGCTCTTTATAATGTCTGTCACGTGACTGTGACGCAGCCGGTAACGCGCTCGGCCAAACAGACAAGTACAGTGGGTGAATTGTGTCCAACTAAGGGTCACCACAGTTTAAAACTTAACAACTGTGCAGGCGCTCCCACTTAGAATATAATACTAACATTCAACCAAATACAAGAATGCAGAACAATTAATACAAGACTAGTACAACATACTGCATGTCTTTGCACCCATATATTGTATAGTATATAACAGAAGACACATCAGCGACATTAACAGAAAATAAACTTACAGAAAGGTGTACGGAGCACTATAAACGTCTCTAAAAACTACTCCTTATTGTAGTCTGTAACTGCCTGTTTTCTTGCCAAACCGTCAATCCAGTAGATGGCGGTAATGCCCCATAATACAAGGGGCAAACTGTACTCCTTCTCCCGCCCATACTAGTAGGAGCCACGACGACGCAAGCAAGCGCTGCCCCCTAGCGGCCGGAGGGATTCTCTTCAAATTGGTCCTGTGAATAATCATAAAAACTGGACATTTTCATGAATTTATAAAACCCGGCCGGAGGACGAGGACACGACGTGAAAGGTGGACATGTCCGGGCAAAAGAGGACGTTTGGTCACCCTACTTTTAACTGAATAGGTTTCTTTTATAAAATGCACACTTTTACTCCAACACATTTTCTGTAACTCCGTTTGTTACTCACTACTAAAAGATAAATCGGAAGAAAGATAATTTACATAATGTGGAGTAAACATAAACCTGCCTGGCCACGCAAGTTGCTCAATTTTTAAATTCATGTCTTTCTCAGTTGCTTCTGGATAGTGTGCATTGTATATGGCGTAAACACATGAAGTTCTGCTCTGAGACCCCCAATTTGGCCAAATTTCAAAATTGTCTTATATGCATGTGTGATACATGATTTGAAAGCTTACAATCTTTATTTTCTGGGTAAAGAAAATTTTTGAACAGGAGGGCATTTTTTTGACACCTTAAAAGTAGGTCAAATCAGGTGATTGAAAAATACTAGTAGACATTTTTGAGACCTTTGAAATTTTCTTTAAATTTCTCATTAAAAAAAAAACGGTTTTGGACACCCATCCCGGTACATAATACCATATAGGCCCGAAAATAAGACGGTGTTTTTTGCACTGAAATAAGATTGAAAAAGAGGGGGTCGTTTTATATTCGTGGTCTAGACATTATACCCATTCACGACGCTAGATGACGCCAAATATCATTGAAGCGATGTTCTGTTATGACACATCTCAGCTACCCTCCCCATTAACGTTAGATGGCGCCAGATACCATTGAAGCGATGTTCTGTCATGACAGATCTCAGCTACTAGTTTAACCAGTTTGCATTATTTTATTGCAATGTTTTTCCTTATTCAGATTTGTTTCAAGACTACAGTTACAGTTAGACTTCACTTTGATGGTTAATAAAGTTTAGAGCTGAAACGAATACTCAAGCAACTCGAGTAACTCGAGTTTAAAAACTGATCTGAGTAATTTTATTCACCTCGAGGAATCGTTTAATTTTGCCAGCTCTATGCATCACATACTGCCCGGACCTATTTTAATGCGGGACAACTCGCTGACGGTACGTGCATAGAAGAAGAAGCAATAAAAAAAAAAAAAACTTACTGCAGCCGACAGCCGTTACAAACTGCGTTGACATTGCTAAAAACTACTCCCGCATGTTGCTACGGTGGTAGCAGGTAGCGTCTGATGCGTGTCATAGATATAACATGTAAGTACGACGGCGTTAATAAAACAGCCACCATCTTAAAGCAGTACACTTCTCAGCTCGCTCACGTTATCCCTGCGGGGGGCTAGGTTTCTATTCATTATGACCACTGTCGATGCGTGGCTCTTACATACAGGCTTTATTTAATCTGTGAAAACAGCGCTGTAGAGTGATTAGGGTGTAAAATAAAAACTTAATAATGCTAACTGTCAATTTTAGTTCACTAGTCAATTTTAGTTCACTAGTCATTGCTGGATAAAACACCAAGTAGCACTGGTGCCTAATGTGCTCCAATACAGCACAGCATTTATTTTCAACACTGCAAAAACTCAAAATTCTATCAGGACTTACAGTTTAGACTAACTTAAAACTTAACTAGAACTTATAGCTTGACACAAGTGGAAATTCAATTGAAACACGAGGGGAAAAACATGTAACTTTTAAGTGATGTGTGTTATCAAGCGTAATGACGTTTTTAGGTAAGATTTTTTTTTTTTTTCCAAGCTCTAAACGTTTTTTGAGTGAGAGCAGTGAATTTGTCTTTTTTTTTTTGTCACATTTGAGATGCAATTGTTGGCTGTTTTTAACAATGTACATCGAAAATAAAGACATTGATAGACTGAAAATGGTTCAATATTAGATGAAATGTCTTGTTTTCTCATCTATATTTATAATTGCTCTTTACCTAAAAAAAATGTTTTATCCGATTACTCGATTAATCGCTAGAATTTTCAGTCTATTACTCGATTACTAAAATATTCGATAGCTGCAGCCCTAATGCAGTTATTGCAATTTTGTTGTTTTATCACAGTAGATTGGTTTATTTATATTTCAAAAAACAGAAGTCATTCATTTACGAATGGGATTGCACTTTAGTTTACATATTTAAATGTTCAGATATTAAGATTTGAATGAGGCAAAATAACATGCTTTTTCGCTCAAATATATTGTTATCATCATTTGTTTCAGATGTATTGTAATTATTTTTTGTAAAAAGATGAATTTGGTTTTCAAAAAGTCTTGAAAAAGAGGGGGTCGTCTTATAATCAGGGCCGTCTTATATTCGGGCCAATACGGTAAATAACGAACACTTCAAGATGATCCCCCTTTGTCAACTCAGGTCTTTGATAATCAATATGCGTGTACTAAGACATGTGGGTGAATGCACAATAATAATGGAAATGGGTGTGTGAGTAAACGTAGATTTACGTTAGCTCTTTTTTTTTCTTTTTTTTTGTAAATAAACATGGCTCGACGGGGAGTTAGCTGTATGTTAATGATAACTTTACTGCATAGTTTTTGATTTGGCTTGATTTTAATCTGTGCAAAGATAAAACATTTCCAGGGGAATTTTAGGGGTTAAATTCCAATGCCATAATAATACTTAATTTTTGCAGTGGGCTTTTAAAATATTTTTTCAATTATGAATAAAGTATGTGAATGCAAGACACAGAGAATAAAAGGCATAAAAAAAGGCATATGCATAAAAGTAACATATAAATGTGAGTACATAACACTATTTATTGTATTGGGCCTTGAAGCCTAGGACGTAGGCTTTATGATTTAAGCATCTCATGTATTTTGTACATCAATATCATCCCATTATGAGCAATCCAAATGGCAACAAGGGTCAAAAATATAATGGACAGCATGATACGCAGTTAGCCTGCTGTGTCCATAAATTTCGCGCTAGCATTAAACTTTTGTCTTTTTGTGGCTTTCCGGTAACTCGAGGTGAGAGCATGAGAGAGCATAATTAAAGATAGCATGATTTTAACGAAATATCGCGTACTTACCTTGTTTCAATCCAAAAACTCTGTGTAGCATGTATCACCCAGTGTCAAGACACAGCTGTGAATGGCCTCAGCCGGACTTTGTGGGGATTTTATGGGTTTCATTAGAGGCAATTAGAAAGTTGACGGTAATATACCAAGGGTCGAGATGCAGAATTCACGGAAAACAACGAGTGGTCAAGATTTTCTTCTCAAATATTTACCCTTTTAAACTTTTTTTTTTTTTCAATTTTTCTTCGTTTGGATCAATTATTCATCATCTATAATATCGGGGGAAATGCGACAGTAACAAAAAAAAAACTACGATTAAGTGATAGTTATGAGGTAGATATCCGTACCTATTTTACGACACTATTTTTTTCATTGTGATGCAATTTGTTTAAAAGTTTAAACTATGCGAGTCAATAAGTTTTTAAAGTTACTTTTGATATTGAGATACAACAAATGTAAGATGCTTAAAGACCTACTGCTTACAACATAAAACAAAGGATTGAGTGATTTTATTGAGAGAAAAATCTCAAAAGGTGGAATCCTTTAAGATCATGATGTGAATAATGTAAAGATTAAAACTAAAACAGTCACTGACATCACATAACCCCACTATTACCGTCAAATGAACCGGTATTAACAAAGAGTATCAGTATTCAGAACACAAAGGTCACAGTGGTTCACAGAGGGGCTATGACCCGTAAATGACCTGCCATGTTCATAGCCAAACGCCACTCGTCTGACCTAATTGCTTTTCATTAACAAAAACACCAGGAGAAACCATATCAGATAAGCTTGACTTGTCTGTCCAGTGCTTTTACAGTATTGACTGATTCTTGATTACTAAGCATTGCAAACAGCAAAAAGTAGGGGTAATAATTGAACAGCTCTTTACTAAAGTCAGCAGTCAGCTATTAGTTACAGCAATCTGAAGCACTGGCTGTTTTAAAGTTTAACGTATGATTCGGTGAGAGTAGTCAGTAATTGAACAAACATTTACTTCCTATTGGGACACACTTAATGGTAAATCATTAAATAATTAGGAGGTTGGACAATTGCTTCAATTTGTATTTAGAGGGGTCCAAAAGCTCAAGCATGACTGCGCCCCAGAGCAAAATGTCCATAAAGTCATGCTTGGATTCCTGGCGTTGATTGAACCCTGACCTCAACCCCATCAAACACTTTTGGGATGAACTAGATATAACAGATATTGTGAGAAAGACACTCTCTCGGGTGCAACATCAGTGGCCTCTGATCCCTCCAAAATTCTTCTGGTTGAATAGACAAACATTCCCACAGACAAGCTCCATGAACGAGGAGAGTATCTTGGAAGAAGATTGGAAGCAGTTGGAACTGCAAATGCGGCTCTTATATTTTCCACTTCCTGTAAGTGAAATATTTGACTACCTTTGTACTATGAGACATAATTGGCATTAGGGCTGCAGCTATTGAATATTTTAGTAATCAAGTAATCGACTGAAAATTGTATCGATTAATCGAGTAATCGGATAAAGCAAATATAATTTTAAGTGAAAAGCAATTATAAATATACATGAGAAAACAAGACATTTCATCTAATCTTGAACCATTTTCAGTCAATCAATGTCTTTATTTTCGATGTATATTGTTGAAAACAGCCAACAATTGCATCTCAGATGTAACTAGAATAAAAAAAAGACTAATTCACTGCTTTCACTCAAAAAACTTTTAGATCTTATTAAGAAAAATATATATATCTTACCTAAAAACGCCGTTACACTTGATAACACACATCACTTGAAAGCTACCTGTTTTTCCCACGTGTTTCAATTGAATTTCTATTTGTGTCAAGCCATTTTTAAGTTCTAGTTAAGTTTTAAGTTAGTCTAAACTGTAAGTGCTGATATGATTTTGAGTTTTTGCAGTGTTCAAAATAAATGTATGATACAGGCTATTGGAGCACATTGGGGACCAGTGCTACTTGGTGTTTTATCCAGCAATGACTACTGAGCTAAAATTGATAGTTAGCATTATTAAGTTTTTATTTTACACCCTCATCACTCCACAACGCTATATTATGTTAAAGCCTGTATGTAAGACACGTTAGCCACGCATCGACAGTGGTCATAATTAATAGAAACCTAGCCCTCCGCAGGGCTAACGTTACGTGAGCTAGTGAGAGTAACGTTAATCTTATTTATTAGCGCTTAGTGCTCTTTATAAGCACTTAGCGCTCTACTGCTTTAAGATGGCGGCTGTTTACTAACGCTGCCCAGACACGGCCGAGTCTGTCATTTCGCATCTAGTTCAACATACATGTGATCTCTATGAGACGCATCAGACGCTACCTGCTACCAACTTAGCATCGTGCGGGCTAGTATTTAGCAACGTCGGCGTCGTTTGTAGCGCTGTCGGCTGCATTTTTTTTTTTTTTTTTTGCTTCTTCCTCTACGCACGTAGATCAGCGCGTTGTGCCGCATTAAAAGTAGTCCGAGCAAAATGTGATGCTTAGAGCTGTCAAAATAAACGATTACTCGAGGTGAATAAAATTACTCAGATCAGTTTTTAAACTCGAGTTACTCGAGTTCCTCGAGTATTCGTTTCAGCCCTAATTGGCATCATAGGCCATCATTACTTATGGACTGAATGTTCCCGCTCCTGTTTTAACTTTAAATAAAAAGAACAATAACTTGTATGCAATGTGCAAATCTCAATTTGATTGAGATAAGAAGGCAAGGTCTGTCCATCATCACAGTTCAGATAAATATCTTATTTCCTGAGGTTATCCACATTTTGATGGAATCAGCCCATCTGTAAATCAGACCACTTTGATTGGCTGCGGCAAACACACATTGCTGCCGCCGCTTCTACACATTTTGTTTCAAAAAGGAAGCTGATGGGTCCCGTCAGATAAGGATGGGAGCCCTGTGCTTAAAGCTCCTTGCAAATAAATGAATATGTTCTCCATCACGCTGCGCGCTTATTGTATTTTACAGAGCCCAAATGCAATTTGTATCATTTCTGTGCCACAGATCAAAAGGAAGTGGACCTCACCAATGACTCACTGCAGCCAAAACACTCTGTTCCCAATCGAAGAAAATCAGATCTGCACTGTTTGTTCATTTCTTTTACGTCTCCATTTGCTTGATAAGCCTCCGAGCAGTGACGGTAAATGGGTGGATAACTTGTGACATGGCTCTTCTGCTGACAAACAGTCCACCAGCTTAACAATACATGACGTCATCTGGACGCCAGAAGTCCCTTTGCTGTCACGTCAATGGCACTCAAGATTTAGACAAAAAACAAAAATGACATAATCCTTGTCCCCATGTCACTCACACTGGGATCTGTATCTCAGAGTTTTAGGGGAGTTTTTCCTGCATCCTGACAAAGTAAATACTGGTACAAGCTCACACACACAAGGGGGAAAACAATTTGACCAAATAATTCAATGTTTTTTTAAAATGTTTTTTGAAGTCATTCCACATCAGCCATTTTCAGAAAAGAATCCATGGCTATAGCTCAAGCCATTTTAATGGATTTTGACCCATATGTCAGGGTGGTCCACAAAATATTGTTCCATTATCACTGCCTACCAAATTAAATAATTAAAATTCCTTTCTTTCACTAGGAAATAAACAATTGATATCTACCTTTTCCCCTCTTTTAGTGATCAGCACTAAAAGACTTTGGAATTAGATTTGTGTCAAAAAAGATTCAAACGAAACTTCCGGATTACAACAAAGCTTCCTAATTTGCAGACGAAAAATAAGACTTTAAGCAAATTAATGCAAATCAAGCAAGGTCATCTGAAAAGTAAAACTCAAAACTTATTAAAAATGTTTATAATTCACTTTTCATTCTCGCTGCCCAGCGTTTTACTCTTGATGCCAAACTACCTCGCTTGCGCCTCTTGTCTTTTTGCTTGCTCTCGCTGTATCTGTTTTTTCATGCAGGTTTTGCGTTGACAATATTTAAAACAAACACCACACGTGTGCGGACTTTATGTGAAATGCGTCATTAATGGTCAAGTAGATTTCCTGTGACCCCAGAAGTGATTACGGAGCTAGTGCATAAATCGGCCGCCATTACTGTTCTGTGCCACCGCATGTTCACTTGATACACATGGAATCTTCTTGAATCCAGAACTTTTGTTTGAATCTTTTTTGACTTATGGAAGCTTCTCCCAAAAAACGGAATGTTATGAACAGTGGTTTTATTGCGAAAAACGGCTGAGCACATTTTCTGCATGATTGTGGGTACAATCATGACCAGTGGCAACTAGATACATTCAGGATTAGCGATTCAAAAGCAAAAAGTAGGACATCAACTAATTAATATCACCAAGTGATTTGTTCTAATACTGGGTTTCCCACTTCACATTACTAACATTGCTTGCGCACTTGCATACCCTATCACACCCCTACCTGACCTATCTTCACTGTTCTTATCCTTTGGTTTATAGGTGACATGGTGTCCTCTGTTACGTATAGTCATCTAGCAATAGCGCCCCTACTTACGTTAGGTAGCCTGTTTATTTAACGACATATTTTTAATCTTTTTTTTTTTGGGGAGGGAGGGGGTTGTTCTGTTCTTTGTTTTGCCCTTCTTTTCTCTCTGTCCCCCCAAAACTCTTTTGTTTGTCGCTTTCTCCGAATAAAGAAAATGATATCAACAATCCTAATGTGAGTAGGGCTGCAGCTGTCGATTATTTTAGTAGTCGATTAATCGATGAACTAGTTAGTTCAAATAATCGAGTAATCGGATAAGGAACATGAAAAATTAAAATACCTGAGCTCAGCCTCAAACAGTATAAAAAGGTGAATAAATGAGGATTTATGTACAACAAAAAAATAATTGGCAAACTTACATAGCAAAATTCCGCTAGCTCAAATGCTATAAAATGTTTTTTTTTTCCACTGCTCTTAACAAATGGTTCAGACACACATTCCCACAAAAAAACAGCTAAATATACCTATAAACTAAATTATGAATGCATTAAAAAAACATTAGCTCAAACAAAAGCTTATGTTGGTCTTAACAGGGAGCAGCTGGATTCACCCATGTGAAATGAGGCAGACAAAAGGGCAGTGTATCCACCCAAATCAATATAACTAAATGCAAACACTTTCAAAATAAACCATTACAACGCCACTTTAAAGAATACTCGAAGCAGCACAATTTAATTTGAATCTTTTTTTCCTAATCGATTACTCGAGTTTATCGATTAATCATCGTTGCAGCACTAAATGTGAGTACACCAAACTCCCATGTGGAACATTAAAACTCTTCAGCTTATGAAAACCCTCAGATTTCCATTCTCTGGGTCTAATCAGCTCAACAGAACAGGTTTTACAAAAAAAAAAAAAAAAACAGAGTTAGGAATGGCTTTTGATGGCAAAATGCGCCTACATGACATTATAGACATGTGGGCGACATACCATACCAGAACACACATCACTTGTTTACCTGCTCATCACATAGTGACAGTAAGGTCTTCATCAATTTTATCAAAGTTGTAGTCAGTTGAACTTGTCACGTTTATGACACACTTACTTCTACCATCTACCACAACACATACACTGCCAAACCAATACATATACATAATCTGCTCAAGTGTAAAATGCTTCAACCTCTCCGATTCTGTGCCTGTCTGGCACAGCCATTGTTTACTCATTCATGTAATGTACTGGAAGGCAGAAAGTGACGCCAGAGACACGGCAGTAAAAATATAATGGCGCTTTGCTCTGGTCGCTCAGCTCATTCACCTTATGTAAAAGCTTGAAATTGTTACAACAGCAGTGGCAGCAACTGCTGCAAAACACGCAAAAATACCTTCCTGGGAGTAAGCAGTTGGGTTATGGTGAATGAAACAAGTTCAAAATTAACTACAACCATTCACCTCCTTGTACTGGCTAACTAGGAACCCACAGGTAACCATGAGTCCTCACTTAATCAGTGTAATTAATCAGCCATGGGACCGAGAATGGATAGAATATACCTACCAAATGTCGTTGTGATCTGTCCACGAATAACAAAGTAGTGGCAATTTTAATTCTACAATTGATGTAATTAACCAGCTCTGAGACATAAATAATCACAAATTGTGCTCCGAGGATCAATGCAACATGTTCTCCCAAAGACGATGAATTTATATACCGCAATCTTGTACACACATCTTTTATCGTGAAAACTGTACAGTATGTCATTCACAAGTGCTCATAACAAGATTTGTTCAGAAATATGAAGAGATCATGTCCCAAATATCTCCATTTTATGTTCAGAATCTTCTGATCTGATGGCGACTAAATTTGGCACACACTTTTCTAATAGGGACCATGCCATTGAATGCATGACAAATCCTGAAAAAAAATAATAATAATAAATAATAATAATTTCCTCCTGTAAGACCTGGTAACAATGTATTGTATTCAGCCTGGTGACACTGCAAAAGCGGTAAGACTTGAAAAGCAAACGAGGCCCGCTAGCGGCAGGGTGGCACAGACGCACCACTATTGTGTTTGAGCAACAATGAAGGGTCATTACTGTATAGATGGTTATCACTAACACGGTCAACATGACGGTTCCTGCTTTATTGTCAACCATTTGACTGGATTGTGCTCTGGAACTGACACAGACTAAACACTATTATTATCATTATCAAGCAGCAAGAAGACACACCTGAGTCTTATCTGATAAAAATAGAACAAACCTACATACATTAGATACATCCTGTCCAGCTTATTGAAAAGCACAATGGTACTTTTGTTCTATGAAATAATAGATTTCTGTGCAAATAAAATGATAGCATTATGTAGTTCTAATACATGTCAGTAAGATTTATTGACTATGATTAAGTCATATACATACATATATATTTATATTAATGGGGTAACGATACATGTATTTGTATTGAACCGTTTTGGTACGGGGTGCTCGGTTCGGAACGGAGGCGTACCGAACGAGTTTCTGATGTAATGTAACCCTTACTTTTCGAGGCTGTGAGTCGATCGGGTTACAGTTTCTTTGTGTACATTATATTTACTTCGTCTTCTCTACTATAATGAAGACCAACGCGGACAGGCGCGACAACGTGGATGCTGTGAGAAAGCAGTGAAACGCGGGCGTTAAAGTCAATCAGCCAATGCACACCAGTCGCAGTGCGGCCGCATGTTAGACGCGTCCCAGAAGCGGCTCAATTTGACGCACACGAAAAGAACGTCAGAGTTTATTATTTTACGCAAGACCCGGCCCTCCTGCGTCAATACTACTAGCTAGGATCGGGCAGACCGGAAGTCCCTCGTGTAAAAATACGGTGGATCCGGTCGATTTTCAAACTAATATGCAATCGTAACCCACTTTTTGAGTCCATCAGATCTCTTGAGTGGTAGATCGGGGCACAGTTGACTTGTCTTTGTTGATTTACTGCTGTCTTCTATGCTATAATAATAACCAAAACGGCCCCGTGTTCAATACAAAACCCTCCTACTACAACAAAACAAGTAGGAACTAGAGATGTCCCGATCGGGATCGGGTCCGATCACGTCATTTTCAAAGTATCGGAATCGGCAAAAAAATATAATTTATGCCTTTTTTTAATATATATATTTTTTTTAATTAAATCGTTTTGTTTGTATTTAACATTACAGACATAATATGTTACAATGTTCCAGAGTCTTTAGTTTAGGCTTAAGGTAGGGTTATCAAATTTACCCCAATAACGGCGGTAACTAATTTTTTTCAAAATGTATCACGTTAAAATATTTAACGCAATTAATGCATGCGCTGCACAACCCACTCACGCATAGTCGCACTCAATCTGTAATGGCGCCGTTTTACCTATATAGAGAGATAAAAGGCAGCGTTAAATGAGTAGAGTGAAATTTGGCAGCCTTTGGAAGCTTTTTTTAATTGGCTAAAGCCTTACATTCCCTCTCCCTTCGATTAGAAATATCATGGGAAGCAATGTGGGGAAGCAAGGTAGCAATTGATCTTTTTCTTAACACCTTATGTTATTTCCCAACGCAGAGAAGATATATCAATTGGTAGCACTTTGCTCAGTCATGGTTCCACTTCCCATCATGCATTTGGGCATGAGCTTTCAGTAAATGATACTGATACTGATACTTTCAGTATCATTTACTGAAAGCTCAACAAATACACTAGATGGCAATATTTAGTCACAATTTACAAAGTCACAAGTCTTTCTATCCGTGGATCCCTCTCACAGAAAGAATGTTAATAATGTAAATGCCGTCTTGAGGATTTATTTTCATAATAAACAAATACAGTACTTATGTACTGTATGTTGAATGTATATATTCGTCTGAGTTTTATTCATTTTTTTCTTAATGCATTGCCAAAATGTACTGTATATGTTCGGGAAAAATTATCGGGAATGATTGGAATTGAATCGGGAGCAAAAAAAGCAATCGGATTGGGAAATATCGGGATCGGCAGATACTCAAACTAAAACGATCGGGATCGGATCGGGAGTAAAAAAACATGATCGGAACAACCCTAGTAGGAACTAATATTCACATAGGAACTAAAGTTATACAACATAAAATATACAATATAAATGAATACTACATCACATTTGTAAAATATAGACACGTAATTAAATAAATATTAGACCATTTAAATAAAATAAATTGAAATGGGCTAAAACACCTGTAATTAAATAATAAGAATAATACACAGATCGTGCTTACACAATTAAATTTATTAATTTCTGTGTGGCGCTTTAACTTGAGAAAATCTACCAATAAAGCTTTTGAAAACCGTTCATAAGAAAAAAAATGATTCATTGAGGCTTTTCATTTGTAAAATACATGTTAAAATCTTTGTCATTGGCATTGCTTTTCTCTTTAGCACAGGACTTCTTTTTTCTTCTTTCTTTCAGAAAGAAAGCTGACCAACACGATGGGTCTGAAAGGCAAATTGTTGTTGGATTATGATCTTTAAATATCCCCTACTTTTTGAGCAGAATTCTAGCTCTGTATAGGCTAATGTTCCTATTGTTGAAAGCACAAAGGTGTGTAATAAACAACTAGCACATTTATATTTTGCATTTTGTTTTCTTACTGCACCGAAAATGAACTGAACCGTGACCTCAAAACCGAGGTACGTACCGAACCGAGATTGTTGTCTACCGTTACACCCCTAATATACAGTATATAATGTATATCTACTGTTGATTTGGCTTTTAGAATTGTGAATGTGTGTATGTACTATATTTACATAGTCGGGTGACAAATTAGGAATGAAAGCCGTTTGTTTTCAGGGGGTAAAGTGAAAGACACATCTAAAACATACAGGAGGAAATCGCATTGAAAGCAGTGAGCAGTAAATTAATGGTAGCAGATGCCAAGATGTCTGGCATGTTCTTTTTTTGTCCCTCCTGCTCGCTCACTTTTGTTTTCTCGGAGAGCTCCCACATTCCTAATGTTGGAAAATTATACAGCAACGGCTTCCTTCTCTCATGTCGAGTTCAGCGCCGTTATGTCTCGGTGAGAAGAACCCAAAAGGGATTTACAGAAAAAAAAAATCTCCCCCCTACCTGATCCAGAGGCTAAGTGTCAACACCATGGTGTAATTGATTTTAACTCATGGTGGTAATAGTCTTTCAGCAATGATGCCATAAATTATTGATGTTACCTTGATGATGCAGGCCTGCTTCACCAAGGAGATAAAACAGGCCAATGTTTTCTTTGGTATCCCCAAAGGACTGGAGCTTTGCTTATTAGAATTATGTTTAGGCTAACAAAGTGCAATGTGTGTGCATTTGGCGTGTGCGTTTACGCTGGCCTATGTCCAAGTGCAAGTGTCAACAAAGACAACCTTGCTCTTAATGGCACATATGTGGGAGATGTAGGTGCCCGACACATGAAAGCACTGTGATCATTACACTGATAGCAATTATCCTTGAGGAGGCTGAAATGGCAGCTTTGACAAGCTCAAAATCATGGGTGGCAGCCAATCAGATGTCTTTTCTTTCTTTATATAAATTTATGAACCTTGGACTGCAATGGGACAAAATGTGCTTCAATAAATGAAAGACAAAGAGAATAATATGATGTTATTTATTAATGTATTCTTAATGTGTTACTGTAGATTGGTGTGCTTGCGTGGGAGGGAGGGGTATATGGGGTCTCTTGAGTGGGGCTCCGGCAGCAGTATGATTGAGTGCAGGGGCCGGCGTGATGGAGGGACAAAAACAACAAGGTAATTAAAGCTTAAAGCTTGCAGTTTACGCTTGGCCATCCATGACGGCATAAGGTGTCTTCCACCACCGCCGCCACCCCTTGAGCAGCAGCACCCCAAATGGAAAATAAGTCAGGTAATTGTCATTGCTCACTGCATGTCATTATTTATTAAAAGGGTAATTCATCTTCATGGACACGGCAGAGGAGAGCAGGTAGGGTTGCTTTATTAGTCCTATAATCAAATGGGAGGGTTTATCAAATCAGGAAAAATGACAAAGGGAATCTGTGTATTTTATGTGTGCGTGTTGCGATGGAGAAAAAAATGTGCCACATGGAAGGAAAGGAATCTTTGAGTCAAAGTTTTCTAAAGCATCAGCATTGTCCCCAGTAGCCCTCCCTTCCCCGTTTTTTTATTCCTACAGTATTTTGTTCAAAGTGCGTCGGGTTGACAAGAGAGGCTGCCTCCCGTTGTTTCTGCTCGCGCGGTTACAAAGAGGCGCGTAAAAAGTTACAAGGTTGTCCCCCGTGGGGTTAGATTTCAAACAGCACCTGTCAAAGCAGATGGGGCATTTAAATAAGAGTCTTTAAGAGGTATTTGTTACAGCGCGGCTCAGGAGTACCTGCTGTGCTCGTTGATGCTTCTCACGGCTGTCGTCGCTCGCAGAATCTGTTTGCGGCGCTTTCGCAGATAAACATCATGAAAGTAAGAAGACAAAAAGCCTACTGAGGCCACAAATTGCACCCGGGGATGGCTGCATTTGGGGAACTGCTGAAGCGAGTGAGGACAAGTCGTCGTATGAAGATGCTCACGTCTTGCTTATGGCAGAAAAATGAATAGAAATACAACAGAAGCACTCCAAGCGTCCAGAAGTGATGCTGGCCGACAAGCTTATATTTGTACTGCATAAGCTTGTAATGTTGATACGACTGACAAAGCTTTCTCAGTACACACAAAACCTGCAGTTTGTCACAAACACAAACACTTACCCCCAGCTCGGATAGGAACACCGCAGCGCCCTGGCACCACTCAGGCCGAAAGCGCAGCGTGAACCCACACCTGGGAATTCAGACAAGGTCCGTGACTAAACATCAACCAGGACAGATGTGTACTCGATTGAGAGAACATAAACGCCGAGGAGCCGCTCCTGCTGGTAGGTGGTCGCAAGGAGATCCCGCAATCTAGATTTACCGGGATGACTTTTCTTGGTTAATATTCACAACGACAACATATCACTCTTCAGTTGGTCAGAGTCAACACCCTTGTAACAACAGCTCATTTTGCAGAAAACTGACCCAGGGTTTCCCCTAGGATTTTTTGAAGCTGCGGTGGTGGGCATCTGAGTCAGACCGCCTCACCATGTCGTGCCACGGCAAAATTGCGTCATATAATGACAATTTTTTTTTTTTTTTTTTCAAATTTTGTGTCCCAAGAAGAACCATAACAAAGATCTATTTGAAATATTTCATTAGCCAGGCTAATGTCGTAGCTCTGAGCTACGGTACATGTACGTAAAATGCATAGCTGATTACAGCTACATTACCCTACGTAATAATACAACTTTTTTTTCTTGAAGCAATAGTACTACTTACATCTCGTAGTGCTTCTTTTTCCTTTTATTTGGCCCTAATATGTACTACACTAACAGAACAATACTATTCCTTCTGTTAATGAACCAATGGCATAGGTTTGCATAGGGATGTTAGGGCCATAAGTCTAGGAACTTTTCAGGATGCTCAAATTGTCCTCACCAACTTTGAGGCAACCTTATTTGCATTATATAATGAGTTCAGTTATAGAGGTCATTTAGATAGTCTTCACATATTTTGTAAGGATAGAATTGACCCTACCATTATTAAGTGAATTACTTTCATTATGTTCAGGCTTACAATGACACAATTTTTTTCCCCAAAAACGCACGTTTGATTGGCTGATGACTAGTTAAATTCCCTTGTTTTCAGTGTAAATCTTATAGAAATAGGAGAAATCTGCCAGCGCTTCAAGTAAATTTTACTCAGATTTCTTGAAATGAGAAAAATAGCCATCTGCAAATAATCTTAACACTCTTATTTTAAGCAAAAAGTGAGTATATTTAATCTTAAAAAAAAGAAGAAGAAAAAAAAAAAGCTCTTTTTTCGTCGGAACTGTTCTTAATTCAAGAAGTGATATTGTTCAAAACATTATTTGAAATCATTTCCCCCCTTGATTTTGGTGAAAAATGACCAACCTTTAGATGTGTGGGCTTAATAATAACAAATGGTAATATTTACCTAAAGTAAATTGAATAATATGACCCATTGATCTGTTAGTCTTTAACACTCAAAACAAGATGGGAAAAAATATTCGAATCATCAGATTAAAGTGTTATTAATTTGCAGTCTGAAAGTTAGTACAAGTCAATACAGATTTATTTTTACATTGATCTTTCAGCCTATAAATTAATTAGGTTCATATTGGTGAGAAATGTAGCCCTGACCCCCGTTCACCTAATTAGTTTGGTTTTATTAATGTCCCTTCCCCAGCACAAAGTGTACATGCAGGTTATGCTGTTATATCGTCCCCACCAATACTGAGACCAAACCTACGCCCTTGTTGTTGACACATTAGCGCCGCGGAACTCTGACCCGCCACTCGGTGCAAATTCATTCAAACTTGCCTTTCTGTCCAAGACGGCCGTCCACCGCTCACTTTCGCCGAAAAGTCCGATCTAAAATACAGTAATGCCCCGGATGGGGCGAAGAAGGAGAGGAGTCTGTATAGGGAATGGGACGTACTACGTCATTGTTTGGACGCGCCTCCATGCTGGCAATATGATTCACTTCCGGGCCGGCAGAGTCAATGCGGATTGTAACGTGTGGTAGTGCTAAGCTAACTCTTTCGGTGTTTTAGAAAGAAAATATGGGTGCTTATTGTTGCGTTACCGGGTGCAACAGCGTCTCCTACGACAAAAAAAAGGGGTTAGGAAAAATGGACTCACTTTTCACCGTTTTCCTGCATGGAGGACCAAATATCAGATCACGAAGGTACGACGGATGGCTGGATTGCAGCGGTTCGTCGGAAAAGCATTTATGATCATATTTCTGCTGGAATGAGAGTGTGTTCCTGTCATCTCTACTCTTGTAAGTTGAACGCTTTATCCACTTTTGATTTCAATACGTTTTTGTTTTTTTACACCGTTGTGTAAATCTGCCTCGGTAGCAATGCTCGCCTACTACGACTCACCTACCTGTTGTGTTCCTAGGTAAACCTGCTGACAACACATCCCGATTGGTCACCATCTCTCTTCTTGGATCATTTGACAAAGAAAATTTGTTCAATGGAGTGGTTCCATTTGTCCTGTGTCGGACTCAAACAAGCCCCTGCAGCAGACGCCATCTGGGTCTGCCCTTCTCGTCGATGAACTGCGGGCTTTTAACTTGTGAAAGTGCAAGAACTTTAATGCACATATTTATTCTGCCTGGCTATTTAACTATGGCCAGTGACGTATTTTTTTTTTTTTTTTTTTTTTTTTTTTAAACCACTATGACAAAGACACGTTTCATTGTAATGTTGAATTTATATATTCTATTATTATTTTTAAATTATAATATTCTTATTTGCACTTATGGAGACTTTAGACTGTCAATTCAAATAGTGTTGGAAAAGTTGCAATACCTAAAATAGAAATGCAAGAACTGTAAAGTACGTATTTATACACCTTTATTTACCTAAGGCCACTGGATGTTTTTTAACTGCTTTGAAAAAATACAGGTTTTGTTGTGATCTTGTATTTATATAGTATATAGCTTTTTATAATGTATATGTATTATAATATTTGCTGCCCCCTGCCAGAGTGTGGGCCATTTTGTACTAAAAGGATTTTAAACTGTCAGTTCAAATACTGTGTTGGAGACTAGTACTTGCAATACTTAAAATGGAAATGCAAGAACTTTAAAGCACATATTTATCCTGTCTGGCAATTTACCCAAGGCCAGTAAATAGTGTTTTAAACTGCTTTGACAAAGACACGTTTATTGTGATCTTGTATTTGTGTATTACTTATAATTATATAATATTTGCTGCCACCGTCAGAGGGTGGGCCTTGTTTGCACTAATTTAAAGATTTTAAACTGTCAATTCAAATATCGTATTGGAGAAATTGCATTACTTGAAATAAATCTATTGCAACTTATCAGTCCCAGTTCTTGTCTACAACACTGTCCAAAAATTGTCAATGCATATTCCAAATAGAATAACAAAATTAAGTCACCTGACTTTGTAATTATTACACCTGTTTATTATGAAGACCTGAAGTAAACAACAAGCAGTTACAGTTTGTCAAGAAGTTGTTCAAGTCATGTTTTGGTATTCATATTTTATTGACTTTTCACAACAACACTTGGGATCGTGTTTGTAAAAGCAGAGCAAACTGAAGTTTCAGCGTGCACTCTTCACCTTTCCAACCTCTCATAACGCTCCGATGTGGTGCGCTTGACCTCAGAATAACCCAAGAAGAGATATGGTGACCAATCGGGATGTGTTGTCAGCATTTCATATGCAGGTTTTCCTAGTAACACAACAGGTAGGTGAGGAGGAGGAGAAGGTTAGCATTGCTACCGAGGCAGATTTACACAACAGTAAAAAAAACAAAAAAAAAACGTATTGAAACCAAAACGGATAAATCGTTCAACTTACAAGAGTAGAGATGAGGGGAATACACTCTCATTCCAGCAGAAATATGATCAAGAGAAATGCTTTTCCAACGAACCGCTGCGCCCCAGCCATCCGTCGTGCCTTCGTGATCTGATATTTGGTCCTCCATGCAGGAAAACGGTGAAAAGTGAGTCCAGTTTTCCTCGCCCTTTTTTTAGTCGTAGGAGAAGCTGTTGCACCCAGTAACAACAATACACACCCATAATTTCTTTCTAAAACACCGAAAGAGTTAGCTTAGCACGACCACACGTTACAATCCGCATTGAGTCTGCCGGCCCGGAAGTGAATCATATTGCCAGCATGGAGGCGCGTCCAAACAATGACGTAGTACGTCCCATTCCCTATTGGCTTAGCCACTTTAATGTGGCAACAATAATAAAGAGCAAGAATAACAAAATAACAGCGGGCTTCCGCGACATGCGACTGCTATCTCCTTCTTGCTTCCCTCTACGTCAGGGGTCCCCAACCTTTTTTGCACCATGGACCGGTGTTATTTGGGTCTATTTTTTTCACGGACTGGTGTTCTGACAAATTTTGCAACCCATCAAAAATTGCAACG
The DNA here is from genome assembly GCF_030265065.1 of Corythoichthys intestinalis. Classification (NCBI taxonomy): domain Eukaryota; kingdom Metazoa; phylum Chordata; class Actinopteri; order Syngnathiformes; family Syngnathidae; genus Corythoichthys; species Corythoichthys intestinalis. Next base: position 28,602,503 of record NC_080396.1, on the reverse strand, counting down.
ATGCGGTTCTGCGCATGCAGGTAACGTTAAACATAGCCGCAAAATGCGCAGATGCAGCAATTCCAAAGTAAACCCTACAAACTTTCTTGAAAGAAAGGAATATTAACTTACGTTTGATCATGGAAGGACTTGTAGAAAAGTTCTCCTCAGATACATCCTGCCATGTAAGCTGCACACAACAACTTAACACCGCTCTCACCATTAACGACTTCGCCTTGTCGTTAAACATTCATTAAGAAGCCCGCTTCACAAAGATACGATGTTGGAAATTGTAGCAAAGTTTTCAATGCTCTTGAAGCGATGTCAGGATATTCCAGAATGACTTTAATCCAGAACCTCGGTAGAGTTGTTGTCTCAAATGTACGTTTAATAAGGTCGCCGTCAGTTGCGCTCTCTACAAGTTGATCTTACGGTTGCACGGACATGCTCGAATCACTCGGTTTATTCACAAACGGGTCACGAATCCACTCCTTCGCAGTTCGTGGGTCTTCGAGGTTTTAGGCTCGTCAGGTGCCCTTTTCGCCGTAAAAATATCTCTAAAGACGTCTGTTTTGCAGTCATCTTCGCTCGTGCGGGGGCTAAATATTTCCGGGAACAAATGTGCTGCACCCGCGGCCTAGCAATACGTTATTAAAGAGGACAAGCGCACATCCGTAGATATATTATATACACAAACAAGATGTACTGCTAGCAGTCCAATCAATGGATTGCTATGACAGCATTATAATCCACCCTGTAGTATTATATCTAGAGTAGACACGGATATAGAGCCTACCCACGTACCACGTGCTCGCTGTATGGTTCCGCCCACTTGTCCGTCATTTTGACTCTGTATTAGCATTGTTTTCAATTGATGGCAGAATTTAAAATGCATTTCATGGAAGACCCGGTGCTTTCTGATGCCGCAAACTCACTGGATCTGTTGCATAAAAGGTGTTATGAGGAAAAGCTTCGTTCTATACAGTCGCCAGATCCATATTTGATGCCCAAATCGATGTTTTTCGACCCACTGTCTTCGCCCTGTCTGCCTGACATCTGCTACGCAGATATTTACAATTATCTTGTCCACACTAAATCAGCCTATTCTCACGAAAATATGAAAAACTTCAAGAGCTTGGAGGCTTATAAATACTTCGTTGCTGGTTGGGTGAAACAGGTCCTCGTCCACGAAAATTCGGCAGGAATCTATCTTGTGCTTGGAAAGGTGAGTTACGAAATTTTCAATTCAAAATCTTTTGTTATTGCTAACATCCACTGTCAAGTCTAATGTATTTCATGTCGTTTGTCAATGGAGTTAAGGCTTTTAATGTTTATATGGTTTAGCGATTGCACTCTCACTACATACATACGTGTATGTTGTCGGCGATTAGCCTAGCAATGATCTTAATTGTGGTTATTTGTCAGCCCCGTAGACGAGGCCAGTTTCTTTCACTTGGTACCAGCTAAATATTATTCAAAAAATAACGATGGTGGAAGAAAGGGAAGTCACAAACATCTTGAATTTGAAACTATGTCGTACTACGTCGTATGTTGTCGGCGATTAGCCTCGCAATGATCTTAATTGTGGTTATTTGTCAGCCCCGTAGACGAGGCCAGTTTCTTTCACTTGGTACCAGCTAAATATTATTCAAAAAATAACGATGGTGGAAGAAAGGGAAGTCACAAACATCTTGAATTTGAAACTATGTCGTACTACGTCGTATGTTGTCGGCGATTAGCCTAGCAATGATCTTAATTGTGGTTGTCAGGCCAAAACCCTCTAAATATATATTAAATGCATCTTACCGGATATAAAATGACTACTACATAGTCTGTGGTGATTTTTTGGTGTCCAGTTTTCACGTCGAATTGCAGCCGTCCATTTCGCTCTCCTCTTTGGATCCCTCGGAATACGGTAAAACTTCAAGTCTCTCCTTCCATCTTCTCTGTTAGTGCAACCAACAGCCACACACGCCTTCACCATTTTGATTATTAATGTTAAGGAGCAGAAAAACACGCCGTAAATAGGAGAAATGTACGTAGCCGTAACAGGTTAACACTATGTTTTGACGGACAAGTGGGCGGAACCATACAGCGAGCACGTGGTACGTGGGTAGGCTCTATTGGTGTGTTAAGCAGGGGCAGAATGCGGTCGTTACTAAATTATTATTTCTGTGCGGCCCGGTAGCAAATGCTTTTATATGCGGAAAACATTGGAAGTGAGACAAGATTTGCATTTGCCACAAGCTGATTCTGACTCTTCCCAGCAGAATGATCTGGTGATTCCAGGAGATTGGGTTCTGATCAGGTGTTCGGCCATTCCTTACTACGCGGCGAAACGTCCTACACAATGCTCAGGGCGTTTGCGCATGCGTGTGAATGCATGCGCACATCGGTTAGAGGCGGCGATTACTCACTATTTTTGTTTTTTAGTTATTTAGAACCTTTTCACAGCCTCAAAGATACTTTTTGCATGTATTACCCTCTCATACTTTTAACCATTGTGCTTTTTTGTGTTAGCTTTGAAGCAGTTGACCACATTAGTCACGTAGCGTGTTTAAACCGTCCTTATTTGATATAACTACAATTAAGTATTTTCTGCAGGCATTTTTTTAGTACCTTATTCCTGTATGCATCTAAACAAAACAAGTTTAGAGCGCACAGTAGTACTTTAGGTGTCAAATTCGACTAATGTAGGACGTTTTGCCGATGTAGCATATTTTGGCAGAACACCGGTTTTACGGTTTGAGACTTCCTCAGAATACACAAGAAGTACTTGTGGTGACTGGCTCCCCTGACAGGTCACTGCATATGAATGAAGAGGATGCAACTCGGTATGTTATTGTTAATGTAGCTCATAAAGCTATTTCTGAACAACCAAATCTTTTTTGGTACACAATAGCTACCAACTGTATTTTAGCCACTTCATTTTGAAAAGGCGTTGCTCCGTTATTTGCCAGTGAACTTTTTCTTTCTAGAGTGCATTTAACTCATTCACTCCCAGCCATTTTCACTGGGGCATGGCCCTTCACTCCCGGCCATTTTACTGGATTTTGACTGATTTTGCAAGCCCCACAGAAAATTCTGTTCTATTGCAATATAAACGTGGAACCCACCAAACTAGACTAGACTAGAGACTAGACTCTCTTCTTTCAGCAGGAAAAAAGTTCATATGTTTTTCCATTGTTTAGAAATCAGCATTGGAAAATAGCTTAGTTTGAGCAATTTTCCAATTTCTGATGAAAAAACAGAGAAATTGAGCTTTTTGTGAAAACATACATTTCAATCATAACTTTGACTTTAACACTGCTATTTTTTGCTTTAGTTACATCACAAATATCTGAATAATGTTTTCCTTTTACAAAATAACATAAACAAGACACCAAATAGAGCTTTTGATGGCAAAGTAACAATTTATTTACACATAACTGTCGTGGTCGCGACAGCTGGGTTAACTTTTCCCTCATCGCCGCCTGTCTCATAAAGATGGATTTTTTTGAGTCACTGCGGGGTCTGCTCGGCGAGCAGCACGGACTCAACGACATTGTCCGCTGCAATGGTGGTCCCGTTTGTTCTGCTCTGTCATCCAGCGCCTGGCATCCCAGTCGTCCTCTCGATTCTTCTGCTCGGTCATCCTTCCACCGGCGCCCAGGCCTTGTGGCCCGGCCTTTCGTTGCCGTTGAATCGGGTTGCGGGTCTTACCAAATGCGCTACTGCCCTCCAATGACCAGATTTATTGCTTTAAAATGGATTTTCAGCTTTGTGCTTTGGAGCTCAGTTGAATCAGAACCAAGAGATGTCTCTTATGAAAAAAAACGTAAAAGACGTATAAATATGTCTTTAGGACACTGAAACGATTAAAAATAGAATGTATTTATACGTTTTTGGGAGCAAATGAGATAAGAAGAATATAATGTATTTATTTAAACATAACTGTCATTTGGCTACAGCAGATTAATTTAATTTGCTTCAATGGCAAACATTGCTTCAGTTCACAAAGGTTTCGCCCTGCAAATGTTGTCTTGGGTCAAATTCCATAAAGCGGAGTTTCACTGTAGGGCAGGGATCTCGAACCTATTCCATAAAGGCCTACTATGGGTGCAGGATTTCATTCCAACCAAACAAGATGACACCTTTTCAACGATCTGGTGTTTTACAAGTGCATTCAGTTGATTGCTGTCGGGTCCTGCTCATTTTAGCAGAACCCTCTTTGGTTCAACTTTGTGTGATGGATCAGTTTTAACCAAAACCAGGACCCACAGTGGGCCTTGAGGATCAGTTTGGAGCCCCCTGCTGTAGGGTGTTTTGAAAGAATAAAGTATGTGATCCAGAGAACTGCTTTTATCGTTATTTTTTTAAACAATTTGATGACGTGGTCTTTGTTGGTAGGTGTTGCTTTGGAGGGGATGGTTGACAGGTTTAGAGTTGAGACTGATTTCCTCTCTTGAGATGACTTCCTTGTCACTTTGGCAGCCTCTATCTTTCATCATGCTGCACTCAGCTCGTTCCCAGGGCCGCACCACAGGGGGACCAGAAGCACGTACTGGAGGTCAGCGCTCACTGCTCCGGCCCCTCCCTTGCCTACCTAAAGTCAGACACTTTGTGACACAGACGCGAGACGTCTTCAATACTCTGGTGGCTTCAGCAAGTGTCATCTCCACCCGACTTCCACTTGTTCTTCATGCTGAACGCCATGCACACTGTCACACGCTAAAGAAATGACAGAGTTCCTACCATTTCCTCTGCTGTCACCAGAATTAATAAATAAAAATGACTGGAGTGTGTGCGAAAGGACATCAAGAGATGGACAAAGTGTTGATGAATGCACACTCCCAGAAGGCTTGTAAAAGCCAAAAGACTCAGGCACTGCAAGGAAAACAGACAACATAACAGGGAAAGCTGTCCGAGCGGCTACTGCTTGCTTTTGTGCGGCCAGAAATTGTGGTGCCTTTGCAACCAAATGGGGTTTAAGTGAAGAGATGGACGAAATAAAGTCTTATATATAAAACCCATCACACGGTGAATGCATGGAACAACAACAACATGAATCAGGGAAGGCTTATTAAGAGCAAATACAATGACGTATGTTGTTTTAAATGTTTTAAAAATGTTCGTTTTCACAGAAAATATTTAGGTTCATAACCTCTGTTGAGAAGCTTACCTAAGGTTTGGTATACCCCAGGGTACATTACTCAGAAAGGATCAAATGATTAATTATACGCATTATTCACTATTCTTTTCCATTTTTTTTTTTTTTACAATATACCAGTTTACAAATAATTTCAGATTCAGATCCAGTCAAAAATATATAACGGGTGTGGAAAAAAACTTGCGAAAAGAATCAGAAGTAGCAGGATTTCAGCACCAGCATATGAATGATGAAGTTACAGTGCTTTGTAATATAGAATATCAAACACTAAAATTACCTTGTAAAGTGACACACAGTGAAACATACAGTGTAAACAATTAGCATTAGCCTCCAGTTAAGATTTTTTTTCCACTCATGGCTACAAGCTATTCAAATATATTTTTATCAATGTACAAGTCGGGCCAAAACCTCAGATAATCAGGTGAAGAGAAGATGAAGCTTAATATTAAATTTGATCAAATTTTCTCCATCAGAATTATGTGGTATTCTCTTGTCTCAGAATTTGGAACCAATTTAGGGGATACTTCGGACTTCCCTCCAGGCTCCAATTTGGGGTATACTTTGGCCTTCTTTTGAGGCTCCAATTTAGAGAATACTTTGGCCTTCCTTTCAGGATCCAATTTTGTCTAATCATGCCTTCCCTCTGCCCGAAAGCTGAAGATGGGTCGTCACTGGGTCTTTCAGCAAGACAATGACCCTAAACATATGGCCAAATCTACACAGGAATGGTTCACCAGACACAAAATCAAGCTCCTCCCATGGCCATCTCAGTACCCAGACCTTGTTTTGTTGGCAAAAGGGGGTTGTACACAGTATTAACACCAGGGGTGCTAATAATTGTGACAAACATAATTTGATGTCAAATAATTGTTTTCTTTACGTGGGATTGTTTTCCCCACTGAATGAATGCACTTGTATTGAAGGTTGGATTTTTCTCTTTTTTTCCCATTAAGGTCCCATATTATTTGAATTTTAAAAAATTATGAGAAGCCAAAAAACACATCTTTTTCAGGGGTGCCAATAATTATGGAGGGCACTGTACATACAGTGGGGCAAATAAGTATTTAGTCAACGACCAATTGTGCAAGTTCTCCTACTTGAAAATATTAGAGAGGCCTGTAATTGTCAACATGGGTAAACCTCAACCATAAGAGACAGAATGTGGGAAACAAAAACAGAAAATCATATTGTTTGATTTTTAAATAATTTATTTCCAAATTAGAGTGGAAAATAAGTATTTGGTCACCTACAAACAAGCAAGATTTATGGCTGTCAAACAGGTCTAACTTCTTCTAACGAGGTCTAACGAGGCTCCACTCGTTACCTGTATTACCACTCGTCACCTGTTTTAACTCATTATCGGTATAAAAGACACCTGCCCAAAACCTCAGTCAGTCACACTCCAAACTCCACTATGGCCAAGACCAAAGAACTGCCGAAGGACACCAGAGACAAAATTGTACACCTGCACCAGGGTGGGAAGACTGAATCTGCAAACGGTAAAACGCTTGTTGTAGAGAAATCAACTGTGGGAGCAATTATTAAAAAATGGAAGACATACAAGACCATTGATAATCTCCCTCGATCTGGGGCTCCATGCAAGATCTCACCCCGTGGCATCAAAATGATAACAAGAACGGTGAGCAAAAATCCCAGAACCACACAGGGGGACCTAGTGAATGACCTACAGAGAGCTGGCACCACAGTAACAAAGGCTACTATCACTAACACAATGGGCCGCCAGGGACTCAAATCCTGCACTGCCAGACATGTCCCTCTGCTGAAGAAAGTACACGTCCAGGCCCGTCTGCGGTCCGCTAGAGAGCATTTGGATGATCCAGAAGAGGACTGGGAGAATGTGTTATGGTCAGATGAAGCCAAAATAGAACTTTTTTGGTAGAAACACAGGTTCTCGTGTTTGGAGGAGAAAGAATACTGAATTGCATCCGAAGAACACCATACCCACTGTGAAGCATGGGGGTGGAAACATCAAGCATTGGGGCTATTTTTCTGCAAAGGGACCAGGATGACTGATCTGTGTAAAGGAAAGAATGAAAGGGGCCATGTATTGAGAGATTTTGGGTGAAAATCTCCTTCCATCAGCAAGGGCATTGAAGATGAGACGTGGCTGGGTCTTTCAGCATGACAATGATCCAAAACATTCAGCCAGGGCAACAAAGGAGTGGCTTCGTAAGAAGCATTTCAAGGTCCTGGAGTGGCCTAGCCAGTCTCCAGATCTCAACCCCATAGAAAATCTGTGGAGGGAGTTGAAAGTCCGTGTTGCCCAAAGACAGCCCCAAAACATCACTGCTCTAGAGGAGATCTACATGGAGGAATGGGCCAAAATACCAGCAACAGTGTGTGAAAAGCTTGTGAAGAGTTAAAGAAAACGTTTGGCCTTAGTTATTGCCGACAAAGGGTAGATAACAAAGTATTGAGATGTACTTTTGGTATTGACCAAATACTTATTTTCCACCATGATTTGCAAATAAATTCTTGAAAAATCAAACAATGTGATTTTCTGGGGGTTTTTTTCAACATTCCGTCTCTCATGGTTGAGGTTTATTCATGTTGACAATTACAGGCCTCTCTAATATTTTCAAGTGGGAGAACTTGCACAATTAGTGGTTGACTAAATACTTATTTGCCCCACTGTATTTGTTTTCTTGATCAGTTTCTTAATCAGATTTGTCTGTTTTGTGTTTGTTTGTTGGTTTGTTTGTTTGTTTTGCAAAGTTAACACTTGCAAAATATGTGACATCTTTTAAATCACTACTTAAAACTTGCTTTTACCTATATTATTTTTTGAGTCACAGTTGCCTGTTGGGTTCTTTGCTTTGTTTGGATTGTTCAAAAAGTTGTAAATGGATGGTACAACAATTGGTACCTTTGCGTTTCTGGGTAGTCATTCTGTGATTGTGTGTTATTTTATGTCCTATCAAACCACTCAACATTTTTTCAAACACTCTTATAAATGTGTACGATTAAGAAATATACGGTAATAATCGGATCAGGTAAAACACAAAATTATGAGTATTCTTACTTATTTTGTGAGTAAATGGCAATTGGTCCTCAGTGCAAAGTGAATGCTTGGCTCTTGGCGGAGCACTGCATGCCAGGGATGCTACCTTCACTGTCTTTCAGCCTCATCTCGTGCACTAATCGTCTTTGTACAATGAAAGAGATTAACAGCTTTGCAACACTAGCCCAGCCTAAATGTCATTATCGCAATGCGTCCCACCAGCCAGCCATCTCAGCCAGTACCCGCTTATCTGTTCCCTTTGTGGAAAGTTGAAGGCAAATATCCCCTGATATTCACAGCGCCCTCGTCCAGCCTCGTTAGTTCGAGAGTTCGCTCTGGAGTTTCAAGCTCATCCATTTGTTTGTGAATGATGCACTGCAATGTAGAAATTGATTTGAGTTAAAAGGTAGACTGACAACTGAACTGGTTAACTTCTTTGTGGAATATTTAAAGGCTTTGCCCGAATATTAAATAAACAGGTATAAAGAGGGTTTTTATTTTTAAACCCTTTGCATGGTTAAAAAAAAGGTTTCAGTTCCAGTCCAGTTAGAAGCCTCAGAAAACTACTGAATTTTCCATTGCAGTTTTTATCAAAGTTTGGTTTGACTTGTGACTTGCATACATTTTATATTTTTCCCACACCGGCACAGAAGGGAATTCCAGGCGTCCCTCTACTTCTCGAGTTGGTGGAGTTGTTCAGAAATGATACTTAAGATAAAGACTTTAAAAGATTTAATACTTATTTGGATCGAGATCAAGAGTTTGGTGAATAATTTATGATGTGTTTTAAGGCTATAGTTATCTGACAAACTTAACATTTTACGTTAACAGCCTGTTGTTCTCAATTTTATTGTTATTACTATAACAATAAAATGCAAAGTATACTTCATTGGGCATTCTTGGGCTTGTGTGACATACTTGGTGTGTAAAGCATGGTAAATAATTTTATTTAAAAAAAAATTTTTTTTTAAAGACAATAAAAACGTAATATAACTCCAAATTTTTTTGTATTATTTGTGACCAAAGGAAACCACAATTATAAAATTTTAAATATTTATTGTACATGCAACATTTTTCAGGATCTCTCTGCCTTAAGGTAATTCTCTTGCTTTTACCCACTGAAAAAGTAGATGAATTTAACTAAAAACATTGCTCTTCAATTAACACAGGTTCATTCTAAGGATGGGTCATTTATTGCATTTCCCTCAGGACCTTAAATGACAACGATCCCACCAGGACACCGACATGATCCCATAACTCTATTGTCACATCACTCGTTTACTCTCATTGAGCATCTCCCTCCATCCGCACATACCCAGGCGTTTCCTTATTACCTCTCTACCTGATGGGCCCCCATCCTTCTCCTGAACACCCGATCTGTTTATTTATTTATTTATTTTTGCCAGCTTTGCGGGTTACCACGTTTAATATCGCTGCTGAAACATGATTATTACCTCTTAATGCCAAAATTACGGGGGCCATTCTTTTTGTCATCCTCGCCTTTGCGTTTCCCCCATAGCACCCCGTGGCAGGAACATCTTTATCTCCCCATGTGCTCGCAGTTTTAAAACCTTTACCCCCGCTGTTTGAAAAATATTTCTCATTTTCCTCCCCCATGGCGTGAAGAAATCCCCATAGGCAAACCATTAGTGATCTTTCTGCCTTTCCCAAACACTTATTACTATCAGCCGCACTCCTTGAGCTGCCTCATTGGCTTTTGGTAAATTATGCAAATAAGGTGATGTAGGAACATATAGTTTTTTTTCTGCAACTGCGCAAGTTTGCACAGCCTTTCACCGAGCAGCCGTGGCGCCATTAAAGTGACGGAGCACGTCAGCAAGATTTATGCATCAGTGACAAATTATAATGCTTTCCTGCTAATTTCCCTGCCGTTTCTTCTACTTCATCTCTACACAGGTTCACTTGTGTGTTTGCCTTTTGGAGAGGCCTCGGCTTGTGAGTTTCACTGTATTTCCTTCCCGCCTGCACATCAATCTCACATTTGCAGAGGCACGGGGAGACAAACCGAGCGAGTCGCTCGGATGTTGGATGTCATTATGAGAGAAGTTTCACTTTAACAGAATGCGGTGAGGAGACAGATGGAGCTGGCCGGTCTTTGCTTTCTCGTGCACACGGTATAACAGTTATAAGTGTTAAGTATACTGCAAGTCTGGACCACTAGAAGGTCAAAAGTCAAGTGCTATTTCAAGCTAGAGTAGTGACACAATTACATTTTGATCACCCAACACTTGAAACGCCTGACTTTCCAACACACGCAGAAACGCACCAAGTACAGACGTTGGCAGCATCCCACCTCACACGCGATAATTGCTTTTTATTTACTTTAGCTGAAAAGATGGCGAGTTTCAATGAAAAGATTAGACCCTGCGAGCACACACAAATGACAAATCCCTCTTAACCCTAGGATACACTTACTCAACACCCCCCGCCGCAAATACACCTCGGCCCATCATACATTCAGCTCTACCAATGTTATTAAACACAACTTTGCAGATTTACTTCCTTCAAAAGGTGCCATTTAACCAGGCAGCAGGCAGGAAGGAGGCCGCGCGGGGGAGCGAATTACAGGTTGCCAGCACTCCGTCTCAGCAGAGGAGTGACAGGGCCGTCATTTTGCCGGCGGGGCCACCTCCCGTGTTGTTGTGACAACCGGTCATTATGCATCGCTGAGATGCTCTCAGCTGCAGGTTGCAGCCCAGATGCAAATGGGCACAAATGGGCTCCGACCGCGACCAAGCTAATAACGTCCTTTTCATCAGCTTTGCATCAGTTTTGTTTTTTTCCCCATTATTCCTAATATGTGTGACACACACACACCTTCCCTTAGTTTTCCCCTTCAATGTAGAGAAGTCTTATAGCAGAGCTTGAAACCAAGAGATCATTGTTCCTCGAGAGGGCTAATACTTTTAAGTTTAACATCTTATTACAGGGAAATGTTACATCTTTTCTAGGTCCATAAAAGAGTTAGAAAGACATAGTGGTTTTAGTTGTTAGTAGAGGCGTGCAAAATATCCGATTCTTAGATTATTCGCGATTCGGCCGTGGAAGATTCAAGAACGATTCACAAACATCCAAATTCCGATTATTGAATTATACCAGGTAAAGCGGGAAAAAAACGCAGTCAGCGCGGTCTTCGGGACGCAATGAGGAACGGACCGAGAGTAAATATCATGTGCAGCTAATGCCGCTAGGTTAAAAAAAAAAAACAATAATACCTGACTTCAGCCGTCAGCCACTACAAACAGCGTCCAGTTGCTAGTTGCTACAAACATACGGCAACATACGGCTATGGTAGATATCACATATATCTAGACTAGATGTGAAATGACAGACTTTCCCGCGCTAGTAAACAGGCGCCATCTTAAAGCAGTAGACTTCTCTAGAAGGCTCTGTTGTAGAGAACCTAATCACTTTTTATCTAAAATACACCTAAATCTGCAAAATCTTGACTTGAATCTATCATTAAATGATGAAACAGTTTAAAACTTTCACATGTCGAAAGTAGACATGAGGGAAATTATGGAATAACGGTCGCAATTTTAACAACTTTAACGGTTTATTCACAAGTTCATTAAATTAATTGAATGTAGTTTAAGGCTGCTGATACAGAATGGGGACTTGAGTATTTTATTTATTGTTTTTAACCGGTAACCTGATACTAAAATAGTAGTTTGGTTTATTTAGCCTGAGAGGATTTTTGAACAATTTTGGAACAAATATACAAAACATTAAAAAAAAAAAAAAAAAAAAGGGGGGGGGGGGGGCATCAATAATCGATTTATAACCGAATCAGAGTCTCTGAATCGTAATCAAATCATTAGGTGCCCAAAGATTCCCACCTCTAGTTGTTAGCATATTATCGATGGGTGATGGAACTTTTTTGTCGATTACCAGGATTTTACCTTTAAGTAAAAATAAATTGTCAGTATAATTTTATTCAGTGAGTCATTCTCATTTTTGCATTATCTGTACCGCTTATTCTCTCGAGGATGCCAGAGCCTATCCCAGCTGAATATGGGCAGTTGGCCGAGTTCGAACCAACGTTGTTTTCATCAACGATAATGAAAGTATTTCATCGACAAACAATTTTTCATGATGATGATAAGATGATAATGAGCTAAAAATGTGTCTTGGGAGGCAAAAACATAAGACTAATACCAGTTTTCATCTGACGATACGACAACAAGGCGAAAATGTGACACTTTCTGACAAATATTCACGATACGTCATATTTTGTTATTGTACGGGTCAGCCTGCATGGTAGCAGTGTTTGGTTCTTGTTTACTCATGTGACATCTGCTACGCCTCTCCCTCACAACCCCCACTGCTGTTAATGACGTAATTCCAGCTAGGCTGTACTCCAGGCTTGTTTGTTTTCAAAAACATGGTAAGATTTGTTTATTTATCTTGGCAAGAGAGAATATGCAATGTTGCTTTAGCCTTTAAAGGCCTGTGCTGAGTGGTCATCATACACTAAATGTAACTCGTAGCATTAGCATAGCATTCGCATTAGCATTTAGTGTGACAAGCAAAAGTGACAATTTTTTTATACATATAGTTTGTGGCGTCCAGGTGGGGTTAATTAATAGACAACAATGTACTGTTTTCCTGCTCAGTGTGTATTATCATCCTGAAGTTGGCATCAAGTTGTGCATCGGCTAATTACCTACACATGTGGCAGGTTCATCTTTTGCTGGTTTAAATGCCTTTTGCTGGGAGGATTCTCGCTGTTGGCTCACGCTATTTCCATTCGCTTCCAGTGTATAACACATGTGGTTTTAACTGTTGAAAAAGGGAAGAGTTAGGCACGCCAGTAGTGCGAATGTAACCTAACCTGATTGCCTTGGCCGCCAATGAATAAGACGGGGATCGTTTGCTTCTCCCTGGAAAAAACTACTGGGATTTTGCAGCTTTTTGTTTTGAGCGAGTGAATTTTGATGGGGAAAAAATTGTTTGAAATTCAGATTCCAAATACGGTGTCATTGATGGTTAAAACAATGTGTGTGTAAAATTTACATTCAACATCTGGTGGCACAGATTAATTTCCGTACTGGCCACTCACAGGGTACAAAGAGCCATACATCCATTTACTGTATGCATCCATTCACACCAAAGACAGTTTGGTGTGTTCAATCAATTTACTATATTTTAGCAAATAATCCTGTAAAGTAGCAGTACGTCTGGAGTGGAACACATGCAGATTCGTGAAATTGACTTTTTTTTTTAAATGAAACATTTCCTTTATTTTTTAATGGTTATGACTGAGCCACACCAGTACTGAAAATCATCAGTGTGGCATCATCTGGAAAAGTAGTTGTCACTAGCTTTCATTAAAATGGATTTTAATATGCTACTTTTACATTTGTGGAAAAAAACACAGGTGTATCAATCTAAGGTACACTGTGATCATTCCAAAAGTAGTTGTGTACAACCACATTTTCAACAAACAACCTTAATTTTGGAGTTTTTATTTTGTATCATGTGATAAGAAAAAAAACATTCTCATGCTCGAAGGTTTCAACCATCAAACCATTTTGTGTCACTCTTCCCACAAATCTTTCATATTAATCGAATATTCAAAAAGTAAAAAGGACAGCAAGGGACGGGCCTCCTCACGGGTCTTAAGTCTCAGTCAGCCCACCACGAGAGGCGCGGAATTAAAGAGTACTGAATTATCTTTGTCCGAGCAGGAATGTGTGAGACCCTTTGAAAGGCACAGTGAGGAAAATCCCTGGGAAGAAACAATCTCCCAACAAGGATAATAGCATTTACAGAATGATCTCACTGGTCGTGGGGAAGAAGTCCGATTTTTTTCTTAGCACGGAACAAGCCGCATGTCCATAAATTATAGCTTCAATTGGATAATTGGATCACTTGCTGGAAGATTAATTGCAGCGCCGCATTCTTGCAGTTTTTGCTTCATGTGGACTAAAGCTGGCAAAGATCTGCTTTTCATTAGTGACTGTTTACTCCCAAAGCAGCAAAAACGAGTACTAGTGAGATGCTGTACTTGCCGTTTGTTAATTCATTAGAACGGTGAGAATGGACAAGTCGAGCCATGTCAATGTCCTTGAGAACAGGAGGATATGTTGCTGTAAAGGAAAATAGAAAATAGGATTTGGGATGTCTAGGCCAGAATTTATGTTTCCCAGTTGTGCGATAAAGTGCTCTATAATCTAGAAATAGTTTCCCTTAAAACACAGCGTTTGAAGCCAGAGGATGTAGCGGGGAGAAAAAGCAGAGCTCAAAGCAGGCCTCATAATCTAATAAATTGATTTGCAATATCCTCTGAAACTGTGAACTGATAAACGTAGCTTCTCATGTCGCCCCGCCTCGTCTATAGCTCAGCTTAATGCACTGGCTGCAAGGAGAAGACAAAGAGACGGCCCGCTAGTTTTGCAAAGTATTGCGCTGGCGCTCGTATGGGCCGTGCCACTGGTCACCCAAGGATTAAGGACTGCGGCACTCCTAATCCCGCTCTCTCTGTAACCCAGCACTGCTATTCTTTGATCAGAAAGCTTGGATACACCCGAGACGTGGCATTAAACATGGCCAGCAAATAAAGATTATCCTTGGATATGAACTCTAATGTTCTTGAGATTGCTGGACAGCTGACGCCAAAATAGACAATGGGGGGGACTCGGAGTGTGCAGGCATGATCGTCTGTACTTGGAGATTGCGGCACAACACAAAATAAGATGTGTCAACTTCACAGGGCCCCAACATGTGAAAGACAAATAGAGTTAATCTGAGGCTCCATGGGGGCTCCCCTTTTAACCACAGCATTTCTAGCGGGAAAGGTTTACCACCCGTGATTCCACCAGTCAACTGTGGAAGATGCCACCCGACTGAACCCCGCTGCAAAACATCCCCTGCACAAAAAAAAAACAGAAAAAACAAAATGTGATTTGTACCCAAATCCTCTCACGTCCTCAGAGTGTAGCGACATCTCCTCTTTGGCGAAGCTGAATAGTTCTCCCTAAAGGTTTTGTTCTTCTAATGGCTTATTTATCGGCGCCTGGTACATTATCAGCCGCTTTGTTCAGTGTACCTGAGACCCCTGTGAGGGATTAGCACGTGGCTGGCCGAATGTCAAACGCGGTGACAAGATGCGACTAAGACGAGGAGAAAGAAAGACTAGCTCAGGGTTTGGCACCGCTGCTTGGACCACACAGACCACCGGGGACCCTGGCAGGAGAAACACACTCCTCCGCATGTATTTAAGAAATGTCACTTGACATTGGGAGAGGCTTTAGCTGTGTCCCCCCTCATTGGAGGAGAGAGGACTTGCTTCGGATTTGGGCAGTTGGCGGAGCCTATCTCTACACTGGCAGGGCGCGTAGGGAATTTAATGGCTGTTTGCCTGCCGTGGTGCTTTTCTTCTGCCACAGCCCCACTTGGACTTGCTTTGATGTGGCTCACAAAGAAAAATATTAGCCTGAAAAAAAATATATATATACACACAGAAACTTTGGACTGTTAATTTATATACAGTGTATGCATATACAGTAACTATATACACATATTGTATGTATATACATATATGTAGGCTTATACAGTGGTATGATAAAGTATCTGAACCCTTTGGAATTTCTCATATTTCTGCATAAAATCACCATTAAATGTGATCTGATCTTTGTCAAAATCACACAGATGAAAAAACAGTGTCTGCGTTAACTAAAATCACCCAAACATTTATAGGTTTTCATATTTTAATGAGGATAGTATACAATCAATGACAGAAGGGGGAAAATAAGTAAGTGAACCATCACATTTAATATTTTGTGGCCCCGCTTTGGCAGCAATAACTTCAACCAGAAACTTCCTGTCGCTGCGGATCAGTCTGGCACATCGATTAGGACTAATCTTGTCCCATTCTTCTCTACGAAACTGCTGTAGTTCAGTCAGATTCTTGGGATGTCTCGCATGAATCACTGTCTTTAGGTCATGCCACAGCATCTCAGTGGGGTTCAAGTCTGGACTTGGCCACTCCAGAACATGTATTTTGTTCTTCTGAAACCATTCTGAAGTTGATTTACTAACCCTGTGTTTTGGATCACTGTCTTGTTGCAGCTCCATCCTCTTTTTGCCTTCAACTATCTGACAGAGGCCCTCAGGTTTTCCTGCAAAACATCCTGATAACCTTTTGAATTCATTCTTCCATTAATGACTGCAATTTGTACAGGCCCTGAGGCATCAAAATTGCCCCAAATCATGATACTCCCTCCAGTCTTTAGTAGACACTCGAGGGGGTTCTTTTTAAACTCTGACTATTCTGCGCTGAACCCTTGGGATCATCTTCGGTGGATGGCCACTCCTTGGGAGAAGCAACAGTACCAGACTCTCTCCATTTGTAAACAACTTCTCTGACAATCGATTGATGAAAATCCAGACTTTTAGAGTTGGTTTTGTATCCTTTCCGAGCTTTATACAAATCAACAATCCTTGATCGCAGCTCTCCAGACAGCTCTTTGATCGAGTTTTGATCGAGCCATGATGCACATCAGACAATGCTTCTCATCAAGACAATTCTTACCAGGTGTGTGTTTTATAGTGGTCAGGGCAGCTTTAAACCACTTATCAGTGACTGGGCACACACCTAATTTAAAGTGTTTGGTAAAAATTGGTTTCAGTTGCTCTTTAAGTCTTCTTCGGAAAGATGGTTCACCTACTTATTCTTCCCCCTTCTATCATTGTTTGCATGCTATCCTCATTAAAATATGAAGATTGATAAATGTTTGGGAGGTTTTAGTTAAAGCAAACACTGTTTTTACACCTGCGTGATTTTGACAAAGATTTGATGGTGATTTTATGCAGAAACGGGAGAAATTCCAAAAAGGTTCAGATACGTTTTTATACCACTGTACATTAAAGAGCATACGACATGAGAAAAAAAGTCTTAAATGGCATTATTATGTGAATTAGAATCATATTTTGAGACAATTCGACTATATACAACAATTTAGCAAAGCGCAGATGACGAGAAATTAGTCTTTTAATCTGACGGTTAGCCACGCCTACCATTATAGGGCTTTAGCGTCCCCAACAGGTGGATGACTTCAGCGGTAGACTGGGCTCATCGGTTTTACTATTCAGCCCATTGAGGGGGAATTATTCAGAACGAGGAAAACGCGACGAAGAGAGCCGCAAAATGTCATTGTTTCAGTCTCTCTACTCCAATATTTTTACAGGATATTCTTTTTATCCAAGTATTTTTCCCCAATAGCTATATAAATGGCTTGAGAAGGACCAGTCAGCCCGTCGAGGGGGAACTATTCACAACGAGGAAAACGCGACGAAGAGAGCGGCAAAATGTCAATGTTTCTGTCTCTTTACTGCAATATTTTTACAGGATATTCTTTTTATCCAAGTATTTTCCCCAATTGCTAAATAAATGGCATGGTCATGACAAATAACAGTCTTGTGCTGAATGGAATATGAAATAATAAAAATGCATTTATTCAGGACGACATGGCAAAATTACTCCATAATGGTCAAAACTGTCGTCTTCACCTTTACTGTCGCACCTCCCGAACAATATTTTATGACACCTAAATCGGACATATGTCATTTCCCTTCCCCGGCTTCGGAGAATGTAAACAAACCAGAAGGCGTGACAGCTAGCCAACATTCTAACCGAACCGAGTGATGTTTCAAAGTCTTCAAAACGGAAAATCACACATAACTAGCCTGGATTATTAGACATGACGACCCGGTTGTCGATTGTCTTCGCGGATCGGCAAACCGCACGGCGGAGAGCAATTTTTCTTTGTAATCGCTGTATTCGTATTTGACATAATACAAAACAAGATGTTTACTCACTTCCTCGTAAGTCCAATGGTCCCACAGTAAATATCCTCGGTGAATGGGAACCTTTTGAAACTCCAAAAAGGCGCATACGCCTCCCCCTCATACAGAATGATTTTTCTGCAGCCGTTTAGCTGGCGTGATGCGAAAAATAAACGTATTAATCCGCAAAATCAGCTGAATCCTTCGTCCTCATACACAACAGTACACTGTATAGTGAAGAGGACGTCTTCTCCCGTACACGTCACAGCGCCCTCCACCTCAATGCAAGACCAAAGCCGGAAGTCACTCATTTTCATGGCGCAGGATTAAAAAAACTAAATAAATATAGCGATCGCTTCCACACACATCCAAGCGGTCCATATCATTCAGTGGCGTGTATTATGAAATAAACATGCTTTTTCGTGTCACATGCACTTTAAAGGTGCCAATCTTAAAACTTTAACTTTAATCTCCAAAGCTAAACCATTAACTTTGACAGCACCAACACACCCACGGAAATTTAAAAGTGTTGATCTATATACAGTGGACATAAGATCGCATCGACATATGATCCTTTCGACATGCAACGTAAAATTTGACTCATCATTTGTCTCGACCTATGACGACATGCTTGAAATACGACAATTTACGACAGCGTCACAATTTCATTGTTTTCACGCAAGACAGACTCACGGCGGATTTTCTTGTGCAAGAAATCAACATGGGTCCCAAGAAGGTTAGTGCAGGGGGTGAAAAAAGGAAAAAGGTGAACTTACCATTGAAATTAAGATGGAAATCATACAAAAATATGAGCGTGGTGTGCGCGTCAGTGAATTCGCTCGACAATACGGCCAGAATAATGTCTCCAATCTCGACGGTCTTCCACCGCAAGTCAATTATGAATTAAAGTTAAGGTCACAATTATTATTATTATTAATGTAGGTAAGTCCAAAGTTGTGTTGACATTTTAATGTTAAGCCATTATAAGGGTACGTCTACATTAGGACGGATCATTTTTTTCCCTGGTAATTCGGACAATATTTTATACCTGTCCGCAATACCTTAAAGGTGCGTTTATAAATGCTACGTTCCTTCAAGGCGTGCCTGCATGTGCGCACACTACACCTGCGCAAAGAGTTGCAGCCTCATGAGTGATGTCATCGTCCGCACGGGTCACTTCTGAACCAGAAGCTTATAATATTTCGGCGTTGTTCGATGTCTTCTCCGGATACAGTATATTCGAGCGTAAAATTTACAAGCTCTTTCAGTTGTAAAAAGAGGAGCAGGAATGCCAGAATATCACCATTATCCGTCCTAGAGTAGACGTACCCTAAGTCCCTCTATCAAATTAGGGCGTACTTTACCGAATTTGATAGACTGGACATCACTGAGCTGCAACCCATAGTCCTTTTGTCTGTAAAATGGACCAAAAAAAGACCAAAACACAGTTTTAATCTCATTTTGCTGTTGGCCAGGTAGCTAGCGTCAATAACCAGAAGAGATGTGGTTAAAAGGAGGCTTTTACGCTCGCAGCACCTTCATCCATTTAGTTTCATCCAGCATTTTAGTTGTTTTTACAAAAAATCTTTTTTATCTGAAAAATAGTGAACACGTGTTGTGTATGGAACAATGGTTAATACATGTTGTGTAGTAAATTGCTCCAACACCAACACTGCCAATATACAGTAAGCCTCTATTTTTTTCCGATCGACCAAGCAGTGAGATACTAAGCGCATTGAGCACATAGAGTGGGCCAACCCTTAAGTATTATTTTGATGAAAACATTTTACCAAATGCTGCTTTGACCAAGTAACAAATGACGTGTTGTCAATGAAGAGTTGTTAACAATGACATTGGAACCGAAACAACAAGGTTATAGCCGGCGATGTTGGCCCTGGCGTCAACAAAAGCGTACCAGTAAAAAATACTGGTTTTAATATTTTCAGATGAGGAATTTTTAGTTTTTTATTCCGCTATCCATGCTATTGAGTGGGGTCGTGAAGCATAAATTTACAATATTTACTATTCAGGCGCCCGGGCCCTGATGTTAATAGCAGTCCAAATTGCTTCCATGTCATGCGCTCTCTTCTGTCTCCTTCATGCTCGCCCGCTGGCTCGCCCACTTGCGCTTCACTATGGTGAATTTCTGCCTCCGTTTTGAACTTATATAGTAAAATCTCCCTGGAATCATGTTTTCGGGACTTACTTCCTCCCCTGACCCACTTTTCAATTTATATTCCGAAATGTCGCACGATAAAGTCAACGAATCTCAATTTCAGTTTTTCATTGAGTCACATGCACTCTAACAGAATCCTTGCCTTTGACTACGTCATAGGTTTCTACTATGTAGAGGCAAAACGTTACA
This sequence comes from Corythoichthys intestinalis, assembly GCF_030265065.1. Classification (NCBI taxonomy): domain Eukaryota; kingdom Metazoa; phylum Chordata; class Actinopteri; order Syngnathiformes; family Syngnathidae; genus Corythoichthys; species Corythoichthys intestinalis. The sequence continues at coordinate 28,582,178 of NC_080396.1, read as the reverse complement.
AAAATAATTTTAATTGCACAGTTTTAATGTGTGAGTCTTGATGACTGTTTTTTAAATTCTCTTTCACAAGATTTAATCATTTGATTAGTATGGGGAAAAAAGCGTGATTGGGGACTTTAAATCAGCATCATCTGACAACGAGCTAGATATCGCCATTGCAACCAGATCTGTGCTTTCTGCAGACAATACTGAAATATATCATCATCAGCACTGACAGGCACAGTTGAATTCTGTATACTGGCCGCCCGTCAGGCTTACAAAGCACCTGGGGAAACCTTGTACCATGTGACCAGCAACAAAGATGAGTTTGACACCCTTGCCAAAGGGAGTTGATGGTGCAAATGGCCAATCTACAAAAAAAAAAAAAAAAAAAAACAGACCAGCACACCCACTAACCTGCTGAGGATTAGTCATTCAGAGAATTCATAAAGGCTCACTGATTACTGTGGTACCTCTACATACGAAGTTAATTCGTTCTAGGACCTTGTTTGTAAGTCAAAATGGTCATATTTCGAGCAGGATTTTTCCATAAGAATACATTATAATTCCATTATTTTGTTCCACAGCCCGAAAACCTACACTAAATCCTTAATAAATGCCGTATTTTTCGGACCATAAGTCACAGTTTTTTTTTCATAGTTTCGCTGGGGGTGCAACTTATACTCTGGAGCAACTTATGTGTGAAATTATAAACACATTATAATTTTATTTCACATTTAATTTTAGTGTTTTGAGGTGACACTGATGGTTTGGTAAACTTTTTAGCATGTTCTTTATGCTATAGTTATCTGAATAAATCTTAATAGCTATGTTACGTTAACATACCTGCCACGCTGCATTTCGTTGTTCATGCATCATTTAACATTATCATACTGTACACTTATTCAGCATGTTGTTCTCTGTTGTATTTTTATTTTGAATTGCCTTTCAAGATGACATATCTGTTCTATGTGTTGGTTTTTATCAAGTAAATTTCCCCCAAAAATGCGACTTATACTCCGGTAAGACTTATATGTTTGTTTGTTTTTCTATTCATTACGCATTTTTGGGCTGGTGCGACTTATAGTCCGAAAAATACGGTACTGATGTTCCTATTGCAAATAGCAATTACAAAGAGTAAAACAAATACATTATGAATAAAAATCGGAATAATAATATAATAATAGTAATAATAACAATAATACCTGTAATAATGTAACAAATCGGGTTCTAATGTGGCAGTCGTATTATGTGTGATGTACCTGAATGCACCGCGGGGCTGACGGCAGAGTGAGAGAGTGCAGTTGAAATTATTCCTTTCACTTTTAACGTCCTATTGTTGCGGGCAGTTGGCGTGTTGTGTCGCACAAGTTCTGAAATAAATAACAACCTGACGAAGCTGGCGATCTCTTTGGCGATGGTTGTCACTAGGGTTGTTCCGATCATGTTTTTTTGCACCCAATCCCATCCCGATCGTTTTAGTTTGAGTATCTGCCGATCCCGATATTTCCCGATCCGATTGCTTTTTTTTTTTGCTCCCGATTCAATTCCAATCATTCCCGATAATTTTTTCCGATCATATACATTTTGGCAATGCATTAAGAAAAAAATGAATAAAACTCAGATGAATATATACATTCAACATACAGTACATAAGTAGTGTATTTGTTTATTATGACAATAAATCCTCAAGATGGCATTTACATTATTAACATTTTTTCTGTGAGAGTGATCCACGGATAGAAAGACTTGTAATTCTTAAAGGATAAATGTGACTTTGTATATTGTGACTAAATATTGCCATCTAGTGTATTTGTTGAGCTTTCAGTAAATGATACTGTAGCCATTTAACAGTTCTGCCCAAATGCATGATGGGAAGTGAAACATGACTGTGCATATTGGTACCAATTGCTATATCTTCTCTGCGTTGGGAAATAACATAGGGTGTTAAGAAAAAGATCAATTACTACCTTTCTTCCCCACATTGCTTCCCACGATATTTCTAATCGTAGGGAGAGGGATTGTAAGGCTTTACTGCCAAAATTCTCTCTACTCATTTTACGCTGCCTTTTAGCTCTATATATGCGTAGGTAAAACGGCGCCATTACAGATTGAACGCGACAATGCGTAAGTGGGTCGTGCAGCGCATGCGTTAATTGCGCTAAATATTTTAACGTGATAAATTTTTTTAAAAATTAATTGCGGCCGTTAACGGGATAAATTTGATAACCCTACCTTCAGCCTAAACTGAAGACTCTGGATGAGTGTAACATATTATGTCTGTAACGTTAAATACAATTAGAAAACGATTTAATTAAAAAATATATATATATTTAAAAAAGGCATGTCCGATATTTTTTTGCCGATTCCAATACTTTGAAAATGACGCGATCGGACATCTCTAGTTGTCACCCTTTACTTTACAAACGGAGGTCCGAGGAGTATTGTCCAGCAGTTCACAGACGCACACCCCACGGTCATATTTTTCCATTGGTAAGCCTCACCTTTTTTCTTTTTTTCACCACCTGCTTTAACATTCTTGGAACCCATGTTGATTTCTCTCACAAGAAAATCCGCTGTGTGTGCGTCATGCGGGAAAACAATGAAATTGCGACGCTGTCATAAATCGTCTAATTTCGAGCATTTTGTCGGATGTAGAAACAAATGGCGAGTCAAATTTTACGTCGGATGTCAAAAAGATCGTGTGTCGAAGCGATCGTATGTCGAGGTACCACTGTAATGCTAATTTTACAATTACCAGAATTGACATACTGTTATGGCAGCCTTTTTCACTAATAGTTCCCGTGATAAAAAAGGACTTTAGCGATATAGTTCAGGTTTATGGGACACTCAAAAACCTGACACAGCTCAAGCACATCATGTAAGAAGTGCTGTGGACGCTGTCGTCAGACAGCTGATTTTTGGTTGTGGAGGAGGTACGTTAATATGGCTGCGGGGCTGCAACATGTGTAAGGCCTAAGAGTGCATCCAGCCTGCTGGAGCTGCGGCCGCCTTTGTGCGGCCCACGGCCAGTTGTGCATGACTTTGCTTTCTTTTTTCTCCCTCTTTTTTTTCCTACTATAACATCGAGTTTGTCTTTCTTTGCGAGACTTTGAATGTTCTGGGTGTGTTTTTGTGTGTTTCTTGTCAGTGAAAATAACCACAGCGCTTTGCAGAGGCGATGCGGTTCTATCTCAGCCTGCCGCAGACTGGAGGGGGAATCTAAAATAGCCTCAAACCTGCGCACTTGCAGAGGACAGTTGGGGTGTGTCAAAGCCGAACGCACCACTAATATAACGTTTGACTGCCAAACAATGCAAAGCTTGCGCACAAACAGAAAAACACACACATACGGACGGAATATAGAGTCTCATCGAGCACACCCTGCTATTCCACCTTTTCACACACACACACACACACACACACTCACTGAACTGCAAAGGCTATAATTACAACAATCAGCCATGTTGACTTCACAACAGCGACAACAAAATGCTACACGCTGGACATCGATTCACACCCTGAGCCGGGTCGTAAGATAGCGACTGTCATGATGGATGGGCTTATGCTTTCCAAGCCACTGGTCATCATTGGTTTGGCTCCGAGATGCCCCTACCCCCACCAAAGCACACACGCCCGCCTCCACCCCATTTCCTGTTCCACGCTGACCCCTATCAGACTCAGGTCTAGTCAAGGCATTCAATCACAGGTTTGGGGAAGGGGCAATTTGCAAAAAGGTACTGCTAATATGTGTTGATACATTCTGGGAATGTCACTTTTGCTGAGCATAAGTAATAAGATACACAAAAATAACAATAATGGCAATAATATTTCAATGTTATGGGTGCAGCAGGGATAAAGACTTACAACATATAAAACACTTTTTTATCTAATTCATTTATTAAAACGTAAACACTACATTTCCTTGATATGAGCAAATAAAACTAAGAAATAAGTTTGTACAATGCAAATGATTACAATCTTTTGGAAACTGTTTCCTGTCATTTCACATTGGCTGTTATTTTTCTCCAAACCACAAGACCAGTGTGGCATTTATTACTAGTGTTCCTGCTATTATTGCGGTGCGGATTGTGTTTACTCGTTTTGGTCTGGTTTTGAGGGCAGAAAAGAAAAATATGCAGCACAATAGTGATATTTGTTTCAATTAGGACAATTATTCCTGGCTGTTATGTATCAAAGTCGCCGATGATTTTCTCTGCAAAATGAAATTTGAGCGCTTAGCTTGATAATCTGGTGCAGCCTCCAGATGAACCCTGCACAAAGATGGGAAAATGGACCTGTACAAAAAAAGAAGGGGGGTCGGTTCAAAACGATAGCTCATTTAGTTCATTTTGTTATCTTCCGAAGTTGTACTGGTTCTTAAAACGACTCTGATGTGTTGAAATATATCTTGCTATTATTTTTAGTGGGAACTTCGTTCTGCCATGCTCCCATCCAATCCTCCTTTCCATGCAAGACATGTAATTTGTATACATGGCCTTTGGTGTTGTTTCAGGCCGCACTCCAAAGCCATTCAAAAAAAAAGGTATGTAGCTCTGGTGGGGAGAATAAACAACCACCTCATTTCATTCTCCCACGTCTCGTACGCTCGTCTATGCTCTTCTTGACCTCGCCAAAGTAAAGCACACATAAAACACAGCACTTTGGGGAAATATAGAGCCAGGCGAGGGAGGAAAGGTTGGGGTGACTAATGCCACTCAAAAACTACAGAACACTGAGGTGAAGATTAGATGAGCTTTTAGTTGCGATTTTAATTTAACAAATACATGCATTAAATTGTTTGTTACGTTGGGGCTGGAATTTAGTCCCAAGCAACAGGCATTAAACAAATATCCTTGCAAACAAAAGCATTCAGTGAATACGTCCAAGGTTTAAATATTTGTCACCAGTGTAAATCAGTGAGGGAACAGCTACAATCTAGGATCTTTAGAGCTAAAATGTTGTGTAATGTCAAATGAAGTCATAACCATTTGTGCAATCTGGATATGTTTTGAAAATGAAGATACAGTGGGGCAAATAAGTATTTAGTCTAGGGATGTCCCGATCCAGGTTTTTGCACTTCCGATCCGATACCGATATTGTTTTGCACTTCCGATCCGATACCGATACTGGCAGATACCGATACCGACCTATCTGAGCATGTGTTAAAGTTAAAAGTTATTTAGCCTCCTTACTTAGTTGTCAGACTCATGTTGAAAAAGGTTTTAGTACTCTTAAAAACAACTAGCCAGCTGAATTAGGTGAGTTTGAATAACACAACGGTTGGTAACAAGAAACTGTCCTGTTTATTTAGTGACAAACACAAAACATTATAAATAACAAACAGAAATGGCATAGTCAGTCAGTAAAACGTGCAAATAATATTGTAAAGTGTCTTTAAAAAAGCAAAACACACCAACAACCTCAGTGGAAAATCCCACAAATCCCCCAAGCTATTAGATGCTTTTAATGTTTCGTGCATTAGTTACAAAAATTGTATAAAAAGCCTCTCAGGTTTAAATAAACGACTATTTCAGTATCAAGTTAACATTTTAAAACAGTAAATAAAATACTCAAGTCCCCATTCTGTATCAGCAGCTTTAAACTACATTCATTTAATTTTGCGAATCAACTGTTAAAAGTTGTTAAAATTGTTCCCGTTATTCCATAATTTCCCTTCTGTCTACTTTCGACATGTGAAAGTTTTAAAACTGTTTTGAAAATAGATTCAAGTCAAGATTTTGCCGATTTAGGAGTATTTTAGATAAAAAGTTAATTAGGTTCGCTTGGAAGGTTCACAACAGCCTACTAGGGAAGTCTTCTGCTTTAAGTTGGCGGCTGTTTACTAACGCATCTGGTTTTCAATACTTCAATGTTGCTAACGCAGTCGAGTCTATCGTTTTGCATCTAGTTCTATATACATATGATATCTATTATCTCCAGTAAAATGACGTTGACGTAGTTTGTAGCGGCTGTTAGCAGCAGTCAGGTATTCTTGTGTTTTTTATCCAGCGGCATGAGTTGAGCTAAAGCCGTGAGTTGAGCATTGGCATTACCCGGGTCTATTGCTGCGTTCCAGAAAAGTGGGATGTCGGACTTTTCCGACTTTCGACTAGGAAAATATCATTGGAACGCCACTCGAACTGGGAGGTCCAAGTCGCGAAGTCGGAGAAAAAATAACTACCCCGACTTCCAAGTTGTTTCAATCTGACGTCACTGGACAGAATGGCGCTCATGAAAACGTATTGAATGATAACACAATAATGAAGTAAATGAAGTTTATTTGAGATGCCATGTATTTTTTTCTCATTCAATGAATTATCTTTGTTGTGCTATGTTTTTATATTGACGATCAGCAAAGGATGTAACTAAAACAAGGCAGTTTACAGTGTGAGCTATAACGCAGCCGTCGTTTTTCCTCTACTTTTTGATCGCTTATAGGAAGGCAGGTTCGCTGGAGGTCAAAATATCTTTGGATGGCCAAAATACAAAACACCTCGTCGCGATCAGTCATCTTTGTTGTTTACATTTGCTTGGAACGCTTTGAGGTACCATGGCTCGTCATCCAGAATGAATTCTTCGGCAATGACTCTTGTTATTCCCTGGGCTTTGCGACTGTCGAGTGCCAGTTTGTCACGCATAGCGAAAGTTTCTGCCAGTGTTAGTTGCATAGGACCTTTCTTTTTGTCTTCGGGTTTCTTAACATACTCCTCATATTGTTTGTGGTGGTATTTCGCTAAATGCTCAAAACGCTCAAAATCTCTCGATACATGGCCCCATTCATTCTTTCCTTTACACAGGTCAGTCGTCCTGGTCCCTTTGCAGAAAACCAGCCCCAAAGCATGATGTTTCCACCCCCATGCTTCACAGTGGGTATGGTGTTCTTCATATGCAATTCAGTATTCTTTCTCCTCCAAACACGAGAACTTGTATTTCTACCAAAAAGTTCTTCTGGATCATCCAAATGCTCTCTAGCGAACCGCAGACGGGCCTGGACGTGTACTGGCTTCAGCAGGGGGACACGTCTGGCAGTGCAGGATTTGAGTCCCTGGAGGCGCATTGTGTTACTGATAGTAGCCTTTGTTACTGTGGTCCCAGCTCTCTGTAGGTCATTCACTAGGTCCCCCCCTTGTTGTTGTGGGATTTTTGCTCATCGTTCTTGTTATCATTTTGACGCCATGGGATGAGATCTTGCATGGAGCCCCAGATCGAGTGAGATTATCAGTGATCTTGTATGTCTTCCACTTTCTAATAATTGCTCCCACAGTTGATTTCTTTACACCAAGTGTTTTACCTATTGCAGATTCAGTCTTCCCAGCCTGGTGCAGGTCTACAATTTTGTCTCGTGTGTCCCTCGACAGCTCTTTGTTCTTGGCCATAGTGGAGTTTGGAGTATGACTGACTGAGGTTGTGTACAGGTGTCTTTTATACCGAAACAGGTGCCATTAATACAGGTAACGAGTGGAGCCTCGTTAGACCTCGTTAGAAGAAGTTAGACCTCTTTGACAGCCAGAAATCTTGCTTGTTTGTAGGTCCCCAAATACGTATTTTCCACTCTAATTTGGAAATAAATTATTTAAAAATCAAACAATGTGATTTTCTGTTTTTTTTTCCACATTCTGTTTCTCATGGTTGAGGTTTACCCATGTGGACAATTACAGGCCTCTCTAATATTTTCAAGTAGGAGAACTTGCACAATTGGTGGTTGAATAAGTACTTATTTGCCCCACTGTAAAACTAATATATTTTACATACTTTTAACATTCCTTCTCATTCTCCATTGGCTAATGTATTTATTATGTATATGTTACAGAATTAACTTTGTACTAGCCAAAAACTATAGATGGAAAAGTCCTGAAAGGGGTGTGTGAGAACAGGTGACGCAGCAGTGTAACAGACATAGTGTAAACTATGGTGAATCACTTTCGTGTACAGAGTAAAATAATTAAGTCTGATTTGTGCAACCTTTAAAATTTTACGGACAAAAATGCATTGTTGATTGGTTCTTCATGTGTTACGGAGAAAAATCTAAGCCTAAAACTAAAGATACACGATAATATCGGTCACCGATAATTATCGGCCGATAATGGCAATTATGACGTCACACAGATAATCCAGATAATTAAAAAATTCTACCGATAATGCAATCCGATAATTATATACTTGATTTTGCCTCCAAATGTGCTCAACCGAAGAATTCAGCACGCCGCCTCTTCAACCCCTCCCCTCTCTGAAGCCCCTGAGGGAGGAGGGGTTGAGGAGGTGGAGTTACAAGACAAGAAGTAGTTGAATATTATGGCGGCTGTTACTAAAAAAACGACGCTCTCGCCATCTGCGAAACATGTACCGTACAAGTTCCACGAGGCAGAAAGAACGTGTCCTCATTCAAAACCACTAACCCAGCAGCCATTTAAAACTGCATCACAAAGAATTTTGGAACATATACGAGGCTGCTGCTAGCAGGAATGCTAAAGCTATTGTAAACACTAAGCTAAACTACAGGGCTTGTGACGATACAGAGTCGGGCTGTTTGGGAATGCAGCCCAAGGCGGGTGGTAAATTCCGACGGAGCCCGCCGCTTTGGCCAGTCCGGCAGGCCGCCGCCGCCTCGCCATAGGCGGGGCGGGGCGGGCCGAGCCCGGTTCCCCGGCCTCTGGACCTCCGGCGAACACCCCGGTTTCTCGAGCGTTCCCCCACGGCGTGCGAGCAGAGCCAGGACCCGAATACGCCGGGGCGGGCGGGCGTATTATCCGGTACGAATGTAGCTGCCGCCGAGACGAGACACAGTTTTTTTTTTTACCTTAATGACACGAGAACCAAAGCCCTGGATAAAAGAAATAATGCAGTTTATACGACCACCATTCTTCATGAAAAAGTGATGTCCGGTAAGCAAGCTTATCATGACGGTACAGTGGTTATAAGATAATTTAAACATGGAGAAAACGAAGTCAGCCAGTCAATAATGCATTCAGAATGTGAAATGACGAGCGGTCAGATGACTTTGTAACGCTGCCTTTATTTTCGGCTTAATACAACTCAGGCACAAAACAACACGCACACGGATGCGAGCGCCAACTCCGTCCAAATAGTACTGCCGTGTAGCAGTTTAGCTGCTGTAACGCATATGTCGTGAAAGCCGCAAATGTAAACAAAGCGCTGCAGAATGGGTACATGACATCTCGCTCTTTTGAGGTAATCATTTTCACAGTGTGCAACAAAGCATATAACATTAGCAATCACTTTTCAAATTATTTAACTTATTTCTTTGCTCAATTACAGTCACAGTAGATAATCAAATTCTTAAATCAATATTCTGTAGCCACAAATATTATTCAAAATCTTTCCTTCTTCAAGTTTTTTTTTTTTTTTTTAGGATTAAGTATAATAATGTATTGCTTAAAACAAGGCTGTTAAGATTATTTTCAGCTAGCTATTTTTCTTCCAAGAAATCTGAGAGAAATACACTTGAAGCGATGGCAGATAATTTCACTTATTGCCAATAGATTTACACTTAAAACTGACTAGTTTTAAGGAGGTGTGTTTTGCAGCGGATTAATGTTATATATGTTAGGAATGGCTTACTTTTAAACGCATTTTTGTGCAACTTAGGTATTTACTCTGTAAGTAATTGTTGCCAAAGGTTTACCATTACACAATGTCAGACAATCTGTCATTATTTAGATGTTTGAATTGACGACTTGTTCATACATTGTGTTGAAAAAAAGAGCAATAAATTATATTTTTGCACAGTAATATTTTCTTTGTGTATACTTTAAAATTTTACATAAATCTTTTAATAGAATTATCGGCTTGACATTATCGGTTATCGGTTGGAATGAGGAGGAAATTATCGGTTATCGGTATCGGTTGAAAAATGCATTATCGTGCATCACTACCTAAAACCTGACTTTCATCACAGTATTTTGTAAGGGTGTCAACAATAATCGATGCGGCGATGCATCCCGATGCGGGGCAGGGACGATTCGATTCGATGCGGGCAACACGCTGAATCGATTCAGCGCATTTTAAAATATATAAGTACGTTCAAAAATCTTCCCTGCGCAATTTCGGTGATGCAATGGATTTGGTTTCCCCATTTGTATTGTTATTCTCATGTTTACCTGTAGAGAGAGCTACTTTACATTCAAAGCAAGCCCGTAGAGATTAGATCGGGCCTAAAACATTCCAGCCCAACCCGACACGGCCCGCTGGTATTGAAGCCCGACCGGCCAGATCAATTAACTAGATTTGCATGCCCGAGCCGAGTGATGCGGAAAAAAAAACGCAGCAGCAGCAGCAATTTATTTTCATTTCTTCAAGTTTTCTTACTGTTTAAATAGTCTACATATTTTTATAAGAGTTATAAAAGCATTCACACAAAAAAAATAACGCTGTGAAAGTTTAATATAAAAAAAACACGGTTTTGCAGACACACAGAGGAGAAGATTCGAAAGGATCACATTTGCCTTTGTGTGCATAAATAAAAGTGTCTTTCGTAATGAATTCTCAGTTGGCAGGAAAAAAAAAACGCAAGTTTCCTCAATATTTAAATCGTCTACATATTTTTATGAGATTTATAAAAGCATTTAATCAATGAAATAACGCTGGGAAAGTTTAATAAAAAAAAAACACTTTTACAGACACACAGAGGAGAAGATTCGAAAGGATCACATTTGCCTTTGTGTGCGTGCATAAATAAAAGTGTCTTTCGTAACGAATTCTCAGTTGGCAGAAAATAACGCTGGGAAAGTTTAATTTAAAAAAAAAAACACGGTTTTACAGACACACAGAGGAGAAGATTCAAAAGGATCACATTTGCCTTTGTGTGCATAAATAAAAGTGTCATTCGTAACGAATTCTCAGTTGGCAGGAAAAAAAACGCAAGTTTACTCAATATTTAAATAGTCTACATATTTTTATGAGAATTATAAAAGCATTCACACAACGAAATAACGGGAGGAGAAGAAGAAAAAGAGGGCTGCGCCACAGACCTCTGCACATTTTTTTTTTTTTTTTTTAAATAATTTTTTAGTCCGGCGCGGCGGCCCGACCCGACCCACCCAAACGTGAATGCTTAACATTTCGGGTCGGGTCGGGTTCGGGCACAGGAACCCCCTCTTTGCAGGGGGGACGAAGAACCCAAACCCGCTTCCTCACCGGCGTAACGTCACAGACAAGCGCAGTTGTAATCGAGAGAGCAGAGAGATAGGACATAACATAACAATGGCTGAAACGGAGATCGAGGGAGCGAGAAATATTATAGCTATAAGATAGGCTATGCCTACATTTTACTTTTGTTCTACATTGCAATTTAGTTGATGTTTTGTTTGCAACTGAACTGATCCCTGGATTGATATTGCGATAAAGATGCTGCTGCACTACAATATTTTCTTTGTCGTTTTCTTTAATATTTACTTGAATATTTTTATTGATGGGTCGTTGTGACTAAAATACAGTGACTGTTATTACTGATTTTGCACAGGAATTCAGATGTTGCACTGTGTGAAAGGCTGCTACTGTGTGTAAAAAAAAAAAGAGGGAAAGCCCTGGTCTCATTCAAAGCACTAATTAAATGCTGTGATCTGATTTTTTTTTTTTAAATATATATGAAAATATACTATTTTCATTTGACTTCAACCAGGAGTGACACAAGAGCCAATAAAAAGTTGTTTAATGTCTGTCCGCTTGTGTTGGCTCATGATTCAAGAAAAATATGCTTTGCTTTAGAATTTTAATTCATCCCAGGCTTTAATGCATCGCAATGCATTGCCAAATCGAACCGAATCGAATCGTGACCCTCTGAATCGAATCGAATCGTGGGCCTCCGAATCGAAATCGAATCGAATCGTGAGGGCAGTGCCGATGCACACCTCTAGTATTTTACTCTATTACCGTGTTCCATTTGTTTCCTTTCTGCTATTTTTCACCTGCTTGCTCGTTGAGGTAACACTGGCTCGGCAGGGAGACTTTAGTACAGCAGCATTTATATGCCTATTCAAGAAATAAAGAATTGCTCCAGCTAATACGCTTTCACTAAACTGCTGGAAAAGCAATGGTTCTTATGATTAATTACGAATGTGAGAATAATGCTGATAAATATATATATATATATATATATATATATATATATATATATATATATATATATATATATATACACATATATACAGTATGTATTTTTTATATGTTTTAAATGTTGGACTAGAACACTACTCTGTTTGGTTCATAAATTTGTGAATCTAAAGTCAGGGCCAAATTTCCAGTGTGTAATGCATAAATTTACCATGGAAGTCTAACATAAGAAACTACAGTTAACCATTCAGTTCTAAAAAAACATATCATATTTAACAGATATTTCAAAGTTCAGCCAAATTGCATCAAAACATGGCATTTTAATGATCACCAATGCTGTATATGTACTCACAAATTCTCTCAAATTTTGTTTAAAAAAAATATTTTGACAAAAATAAAAAATAAATAATTTTTAAAAAATTTAAAAAATAAAAAAGTTCTTTCTAACAGCCATATGATTTTCCAACTTCGAAATTGAAAAAATACATGGTGGCATAAAATGAATACTTGTTGCGGTCAAACTAGAATGTAAAAAATGTTAAATTAAATGTTTGGTAGAATCCAATTGTGCATGCAATGCCATAAAATGCATCTACCATATGTATTTTTAAACATCAGTGACATCTAACTTTCATCACTGTCCTAAACTTCTAAAATAGTTCTCGGTTTAGGTCGGTTTAGGTTTTGGGTGTTATGTAAAAATTGGTATTTAAAATAATTCCCCAAGCTTCATGAGTTCATTTAATATTACAATACCCTAGTGTTCAGTTCCAAAAACCAGTGGCTTTAAGTTTTGTGTTTTGTAATATACTGTATATTATACATATACTGTATTCTAGGGGTGCAACGGTTTAGTTAGCCCACGGTTCGGTTTGAACCTTAGTTTTGGGATCACTGTTTCAGTTTGCGTTTTGCTTTTTTTTGGTTTTTTTTTTTTTTTTTTAACGACCTTTATTTTGCTTTAAAGAAAAGAAAATAAACACTTAAAATGTAAACATTTTCGACTGTTAAAATTAGAGGTGGGAATTTTTGGGCACCTAACGATTCGATTACGATTACGATTCAGAGATTCCGATTCAATTATAAATCGATTATTGATGCCCCCCTCCCCCCATTTTTTATTTTTTATTTTTATTTTTTATGTTTTGTATATTTGTTCCAAAATTGTTCAAAAATCCTCTCAGGCTAAATAAACCAAACTACTATTTTAGTATCAAGTTACCGGTTAAAAACAGTAAATAAAATACTCAAGTCCCCATTCTGTATCAGCAGCTTTAAACTACATTCAATTAATTTAATGTTGTGAATCAACCGTTAAAGTTGTTGAAATTGCGACCGTTATTCCATAATTTCCCTCATGTCTACTTTCGACATGGTGAAAGTTTTAAAACGGTTTCATGAAAAAGATTCAAGTCAAGATTTTGCCGATTTAGGGGTATTTTAGATAAAAAGTAATTAGGTTCTCTACAACAGAGCCTTCTAGAGAAGTCTACTGCTTTAAGATGGCGCCTGTTTACTAGCGCGGGAAAGTCTGTCATTTCACATCTAGTCTAGATATATGTGATATCTACCATAGCCGTATGTTACCGTATGTTTGTAGCAACTAGCAACTGGGCGCTGTTTGTAGCGGCTGACGGCTGCAGTCAGGCATGATTGTTTTTTTTACCTAGCGGCATTAGCTGCACATGATATTTACTCTCGGTCCGTTTGTCATTGCGTCCCGAAGACCGCGCTGACTGCGTTTTATTTCCGCTTTACCAGGTATAATTCAGTAATCAGAATTTGGATCTTTGTGAATCGTTCTCGAATCTTCCACGGCCGAATCGCGAATAATCTAAGAATCGGAAATTTTGCACGCCTCTAGTTAAAATGCCTCTTAGCTCTTTGGCTAGTGTAGTGACTGACTACTGAAATACACACACAGTCGTAAAAAAGTTACTTGGCAAAGTAACTGGTGTTACCTTTCATGTTTTTTTTTTTCATTTTTCCAAAAAAAACCCAACCCAAATTATAGTAACTTTTGCTATGTTTGGAGGTCATTTAATGTCCCGTTTTTGCATTAGTTCCCTTCTACTTTCGACATGTGAAAATTTTAAAACTGTTTCATCCTTTAAAGATAGACTCAAGTCAAGATTTTGCCGATTTAGGACTATTTTACATAAAAAGTTACTTAGGTTTGCTAGAAAGGTTCACTACAACAGAGCCTTCCGGAGAAGTTTACTGCTCTAAAATGGCGGCTGTTTACTCACTCTACCGAGTCTGTCATTTCGCATGTAGTTCTATATGCATGAGATATCTAGGCGGAGATTGTAGGCTGTTAGCTACAGTCAGGAAATATTGGAGCCACCTAGCCTAGCATCACGTTTGCTACAGCGTCACAACAAACACTCTTCCCTCTCCGTGTCTCTGACTTTTCTCGCGTCATTCAACTAACGTATTAGCGCACACTGTCTCATGCCGAAACGGTGACGAAATCCGAACGGAGGTAAAAAAAAACAATGCACGAAAAACGTACAGATTTTGAACGTAACATACGGCGTACACATTTAAAAATCAGTGTTTACTTGTACAAATTACACCGGGACTGTACAACTTGACAGGTATGAATTATGTGGACCGTCACAGTTAGGTAGCAGCACTCTGTAACATGGGACGTCCAACTATCAGTGGTCAGGGCGAAACTATCTGCTTTAGCGAAATCATCTTCGATGGCTTTGCGTGCCATTTCATAAATGTTGGGGATTACGTTGTTGGATAAATGTCCGCGAGGGAACAATGTGACGCGGGTCAAGCGTTGCAAATAAATTAAGGAAGTCTGCCCTGTGTTTTCACTGGTGTCATCTTAGGGGTTGTCCTGCTCTGAGAAAGTGATATCTGTGGGTGATGCCGGCTGAGGTGCCGGAGTCATGTTGTAAGTGTTGCCATTTGCATAGGGAACAAGCACTGAGCAATGCTTGCAAATTGTTTTTTTTTTTGTTTTTTTGTTTTTTTTATATTTTCTCTCCCTCCGCATTGTAGTCCACGGGGAAACCGAAATGTTGCCACACCGCAGATTTGAAAGAAGCCGGTCCTTCCTCAAAATTCGGTCTCTCCAGTCCTCCGCTCGTCATAGCTTTTTGTTTTCTTTCTTGTTTCACTTTCACTTCGCTCGTAAGCGAGGGAGGCGTTACTCGGCTTCTATTACACAGGTGCATGACAGCGATCGGACATTTACTTACGGGGCGGGAATTTCTCCACAGCGGTGCTTCCCGTCACACACGGGCACACAGAGCTCGACCAATTCATTCCACAAGCGTTCGGAATACATTTATTGCAAAACCGAAAAGGCGTGGTTCATAAAGGCGTATTGAACCGTACAGGGCGAACCGTACGGTTCGGCTTTGAACCGCAAACCGTTGCACTGCTAATATATACAAACAGTATAATCAGTTAGAATGCACATATTGATGATTGATTGGGGTTTTATTTGGGGGGGGGGGGGGGGGGTCACAAGAAACCTGAGGGTGTTCATTTTTTGTAAAAGGTTGGTCGAATAAATAATACAGTTTCACTAATGTACCAAACAAAGGGGAACATACAAATTATATATATCTATATTACTGTAATTATGCTGGTCTGGCCCCGATAGTATCAATTATCCTACCTACCCTATACTACCAATAACTTACCATATCCTTTTCATCAAGTTCCCCACACCAATGTGGTGACCACACTAAATTAACTACAAATGGAATTGCCAAGGAGAGTTACTAGTTATCACCACAGCGCTGCCGGGCTTTGTGCTTCTGAATGCGATCTACCTTGACAGCGTTGAATAAATCTGTTAGACAACCTTTCTTGAGTTTGGACAGTGCCGATTAGACAAATGACCATGGATGTGCATGTGACTAAATGGACACTAAGTGGAGCTGGCCTTGCTGAGAAATGGAGGCTGGCAGCTGCACCTCCACCTGGCCCCTCTCGGCTCCTGTCAATGTCTTTAGTGTCCACGAGCTGACGGTTAGTGGCCCCCAGCATTCTACTGTGTCCAGTGACTTCACAGCCAAGATGCCAAATACAATTGCTGAAACTTGTGTGCATCATGAAGTGAATCTTTAAGTCCCGGGGGTGGGTAACTCTCACCTGGTTAAAAGGTCCTCATGGCTGGAGACCAAATTGCATAGTTATACATTTGCATGATATGGGCTTTTGCTAGGCTTTTTTTCCTTGTGTTGCAAATAGGGTTGGGCATCGTTTGAAATTGAACGATTAGGGTCCCGATTCCGGTTCCGAACGATTCTCGATTCAGATTCTTTTAAGAGGCAGGGTCAGAAAAGGAAAAAAAAAAAAGGCAGGGTAAAAAAATATAGTTTAAAAATGTATTAATTTATATTAATGTCTTAACTTCTCATATTTTAAAATTATATGAATTTAAAATGTATTAATATTATCTATATGAATTTAAAATGTATTATTTATTATTAATACAATTAATCTGAAATTTATAAATTATATGATCTTCTCACAGGGTTATATTTAGAGGTGGGAATCTTTGGGCACTTAACGATTCGATTACGATTACGATTCAGAGGCTCCGATTCGATTATAAATTGATTATTGATGCACCATAAACCTCCGCTTTTAATTTTTGCACACTAGTTCCAAAATTGTTCAAAATCCTGTCAGGCTAAACAAACTACTATTTCAGTAGAATGAAATACTCAAGTCCCCATTCTGTATCGGCAGCTTTAAACTACATTCAATTAATTTAATGTTGTCAATCAACCGTTAAAGTTGTTAAAATTGCTCCTGTTATTTCATCATTTCCCTTCTGTCTACTTTTGACGTGTAAGTCTTAAAACTGTTTCATTATTTAAAGATAGATTCAAGTCAAGATTTTGCTAATTTTTTTTTTTTTTCTTTTTAAGATAAAAAGTAATTAGGTTCGCTACAACAGAGCCTTCTAGAGAAGTCTCCTGCTTTAAGATGGTGCCTGTTTACTAGCACGGGAAAGTCTGTCATTTCGCATGTAGTTCTGGGTATATGATCTAACACGGCCGTCGTCTGTCATTTCACATCTAGTTCTAGATATATGTGATATCTACCATAGCTGTATGTTGCCGTATGTTTGTAGCAACTAGCAACTGGGCACTGTTTGTAGCGGCTGACGGCCGCAGTCAGGTATTATTGTTTTTTTTTTTAATCTAGCGGCATGAGTTGAACATGATATTTACTCTCGGTCCGTTCCTCATTGCGTCCTGAAGACCGCGCTGACTGTGTTTTATTTCTGCTTTACCTGGTATAATTCAATAATCGGAATTTGGATGTTTGTGAATCGTTCTCGAATCTTCCACGGCCTAATCGCGAATAATCTAAGAATCGGAAATTTTGCACGCCTCTAGTTATTCTTAACCTGTATATGAATATCAGTCTTTGAACTCGAATGTGTTTCTTTCCATGGGAGTGCACTTTCACAAAGGTGTTTATTTTTCAAAAGCTCACGGAGAAAACATTTACTTATATTCTTTTGCCATACATGTACCTTAACTGGGAGCTACAACGTAGCATTAGTATAAATTCTTCTATTGATTATAGTTTGATGTAGATGAGGCAAAATAACAAAATAATAAGGTTTCCTTATTTGTAAAACAGATTATGTTATGTTTGCAGACATATGCAATGTTTATGTTGTGACAATACGAGTTAGGCCAGTGAGTGGGGCTGTAGAAGTGTGTACGTATAATGCAGAGAAGAGAAGAGAAGAGAAGAGAAGAGAAGAGAAGAGAAGAGAAGAGAAGAGAAGAGAAGAGAAGAGAAGAGAAGAGAAGAGAAGAGAAGAGAAGAGAAGAGAAGAGAAGAGAAGAGAAGAGAAGAGAAGAGAAGAGAAGAGAAGAGAAGAGAAGAGAAGAGAAGAAGAGAGAGCATCTGGCTAGGATGCTTTGTGATGTGACGCTATGTTTTCACTGCTACGAATTCATTAAAAAAGTAATCAAATGCTTCATATGGCTGTTTCTTTCTAAATAAGCAACGCAACAGATTCCAAAACAAAAATCCTTTTAATACTGTTGATTTTAACGGAGGCGTCTACTGATTTTAGATGGCGGCTGTTTACCAATGCCAGCGAGTCTGTCATTTCGCATCTATTTCAACACACGATATCGACTATAGCTCGATGTAACAATATGACTTATTCTCGTACTATTTTCCATCCATCCATCCATCCATTCATCCATCATCTACTGCTTAGTCCTGATGAGGGTGCGTAAACATGAGCACATCACCCCCATCCTCCGCACCTTACACTGGCTCCCTGTTCACCTCCGTATTGAATTCAAAATCCTCCTTCACACCCATCACTGTCTACACGGTGTAGCCCCCACCTACCTCACCGAACTCCTAACATCACATACTTCAGCCAGAACCTGGTCAGGCCAACAGCACCGTCTACTCCCGCCCAGGACTCGGCTCAAGACTATGGGCGACAGGGCCTTTACAGCAGTTGCTCCCCGTCTGTGGAACGCCCTCCCAGACCACCTCAGAGCCCCGCAGACGGTGGATGCATTTAAAAAAGGACTAAAAACTCACCTTTTTAAAAAGCTTATTCTAGCTAATTTTATTTGACTGTTTTACTTTTATCTGATTGGTATCTGATTTTATATGTGCTTGTGTCTGTTTTGCTTTTACTCTTTTATTCTTAGTCTTCTTCATTTTATTTATTATTATTTTCTTTTTTGCCAGTGTGCACTTTGAGATTTGTTTTTCAAATGTGAAGTGCGTTATAAATAAAATGCATTATTATTATTATTATTATTAATCCGGGGTCGGATTGCGGGGACAGCAGAAGACAGACATAATGTATTGTTTTACTTACCTGGTTCTGACGGCGCAGTGTGTCAACTATGTAGAACTCGGCTAGCTTTGCACTTGGCACTTAGGCTATATTCAATGAAGCCGGTCGTGCATAATTGGCCGTGCAGCCACCTTTGCATGATATAGTTGTGTTGCAAATGTTGCACTGAGCTGACTGGTCTTTTTTTTTTGTTGTTGTTTTTTTTTTTTTTTGGTAAAGTTAAGTCAAACTTTTGAGCGCTGCCTCACCATGTCCAGGGTTGTAATCAAGTTGCAATGCACAAACACACACACGCTTCTTGTGGCTTCTTCTTTGTGGTTTTCGGCAGCATTTGTTTCCCACTCGGCGGTCAGGGCATCGAAACATGGAATCCAAATTTTAAAAATCCAACGGTTCCAATCGATTCTCAATGCTCGATGCCTAACACTAGTTACGAGTAATATTTTGATTTTCGAGTCAGTTTCGGTCACTGACTGGGGGTAATGGAACAGATTAATGGCATTACCATTCAAGTGGAGAAGTTGATTTGAGATTCGAATGATTTGAGTTTTGAGCAATGTGACTAATGTAATTTGGTTGAAATCCATTTTCTGAGGGACCACTTCTTCTGATGCAAGGCCTCACGTGTCAGCGCCTGTACAATATGTGACAGCGACTCTATTTGTATCACAGCAGGTAAGGGAAGATGTTAGCAAAAAAGCTGTTTCCAGCTCCTTTTGGCATCTGCTGCTATAGACAAGAGGCAGGAAGCACCTCCTCTGCAGAGCTACATGATTTTCTCATCAGGTCATTTGACCTCAAATTTGACTTGTCACCGCAGGAAAAACGGATGCACACATCAATACGTGCATTTGTGAGGCTTCCATTCACAATCGCAAAGAAGAAGAATTGAAGGGCTCTAGCACAGATACCTAAAGAACCATTAGTATGATAAATGGAACATCAGAAATCAAACGCTGGGTTGCTTTCCCAGCTGGGAAGCAAGGTGTGCAGCCTAATGTCGAGAGGAAGCGCTGAAAGCCTTTTATAAACCTCCCACCGATCCAACTCATTGTTCTCCAGATGCCAGTTAATGGAGCCAATTGAGATTTCAAGGGTTCCCGAAACACACGAGGTATTTAACTCTGCTCGCTATGTGAACGCCATCTCACTTATTGTTTTCCTTTTGATGGAATTTTCTTCAAAGCGTGGCTCCTAACGTTTTCAGATCATCCGGCTCGGCCCCCTCGTTTGCACGTCCTTGTTTTTTTTCCCCTGCCCTCATTTGCACGCCGAGGTGCTTTACCTTTAGGAAAAGCAACATCAGGCTTTATTAAGGGCAAGGGGGAAGAAAAAACAGGAGGATCTTTCCGAGTGGTATTTCTCTCCCCGGGAGACTAAACAGAACAAGAAATAACATGAGCGCTACGTATTCATGTATGCCCTTTGATGTGTGCGGTGCACCGTCCTGTACCACCATTAACTATTTAACAGAAATATCACATTTGTCAAAACTAAAGTGTGCATCCAAGACGAGAGGTTGAGGGAAGTGTCGCAGAGTTGGAGGAGAGCAAAAAGGCCCAATTACGCCCAATTCCGTTTCTTTTCTTTTTGAAGTAGAGCACAAACACAAATGAGCGTGTGTGTGAGCGTGTATGTGAGGAGGGTGTGCGCACATATGTGTGTGCGTGGTTTTCAAGTGTGTGCATGATTGTGGCTCGTGCGTGTGTAAAAGCTATATCACACATCATCTTAGCGCCCTCTAGTGGCTTTGGGTGCAATTATTTTTTGCTAAAAAAAAAAAATCAGTCAATACTTTTGAAATTATTGGAAATATTTACGTGTGGTGTATTCAGTAAGTATAGGTGACGACCAATTTAAGATATACAGTTTAATGATTAAATAAAGGGCCTGAATCATTTGAACATACATTTAAAGCTTTAGTAGGATAGTTAGGAGTGAAGAGTTGAATGGCTTTTTTTCATCAATATATTGGAACCAAATTTAGGGTTTTGTAGTGAGAAATATGATATGCTTTTCTCATGTCAAATATATGGATATTTGAGCCCTTCTTCATTTGCAGTGAAATTGAAATACCGTAATATTTTTTTTCTAAATATCAGCTAGTTAAATCTCTGTGGACGTTAACACAAAAAAAGGGGGAGCGGGGGGGGGGCAAAGTGCAAGCTTCAAACAAAAAAGAAAAAAAAAGTACCATTTGAATGGAAACATGGGTCCCATTCAGAGGGTAATATCTGGCAATTAATCACTTGATTAATATGCTCTTAAACACACAATGTGACAGTGACAAATCCTGTTCACACGTTTGCGATCCCGAAAACGATAATTATCCAATGAAAGTCTCATTTGTCAAACACAGACAGAGGCAGAGCTCCTGTTTCAGTTTGTAGTGTCACCATTTTTAATTTGACTACAGTGTATTTTTGCACAGGCGCTCACGGTCACTCCTCGAGCAAGTACACTGATCCCACACATTATATAAATTAACACAAAAGGCGAATGATGTTCTTTTTTTTTAAGTACTGCCGTTTGTTGGTTTCCACAGTAACTTTACCAAACTGTTGCCTAGAAACCATGCGATGAATATATTTAAGAACATCCACAAATATCTTCCATCAGCCCAGTTATCTCTCAAATTTGCTCGCCGCTAACAGAGACGCGGCAGACGAATCCAGCCATGAATGCATTTAAAAAGAAAACAAACATTCTAAAACCTGTTCTGGATGTCCAAAAAAAAACATTCAATGCTGCACCCGACATGTTGGACTTTGGATATTAAGGTGTGCCTTCATATGATGCTGTTTCATTGCTCATTTGTTGTTATACTGCAGATGCACCACTCACAACCTATGTTTTTTTCCTACTCTTTCTAATTCTGTTGTGACCTAATTTCATTTCCAACAGATTTAAATGTAGTTCGGCATAAAAGTAGGGGGAAAAAAGACAAACAAAAAAGAATGATAAAAAGATCTCTCTGATTTTCAGTTGGAACCTTCAGTGAGAGTCCGGAGGGAAAATCCTGCTCGGAAGAAGATTGGTATGGACACTAATAATGCAGAGATTATCCACCCCCATGATGAAAGGTTTATGCGGCCACCTCATTTAGACATGCTGATATTCAATATTAAAGGAGAGGAAGGACTCTTGGTCCACATCAAAGAGCCTTCATCCCTTTTACTGCAAACTCCTTACCATCCACATCTTTATTTATAACACTGTAAATTAAATGTCCACTAAAACCAGGCTTTTTGCAAAGGAACATAAGCACATAGTGTGTAAATTCCAACATAAAAATGACCTCAAAGGCTCATTTCCATTCTCATTCCCAAAGTTCTGCGACATGTGACAGACACGGCTGACAGCGGCTTGAAGTGCGGCCGTCACCCGGGGTGTGACAGCCTATCTTCACTGTGACGTGTACAGATGAAGGGCTGAGGGCCTGGCCAGGCGGCACGCCGGGCCGGGGAGAGCTCGGGTTGGGTTGGAGGTGTCTGAGGCGGCACGGCTCCCCTGGCACTCCCCTAATGAGCTCCCAACGTGCAACGACATCACACACACAACACACACTCCCAGACAGAACGAGCCAGGGAGCAGTATGCGCATATAAATACACAGCACACAACCGCAACGCTAAATTCAAAGCGTCAATGTGCATGTCTCAGCATACAGACATTGTCCAAGCATAACAAGAATGTAGCAGGCCATGCGAGCAGAACACACACATTACTGCTCACCGGATGCTGAACACACACAAAGAACAACAATGTGTCACTTGAGAGTAGGTTTATTCCATCCTGAACGTCACTAAGGTGCATGTCACTTAATGACATACTGGTGATTACCAAAGGCAATTCCTTACTGGAATACATTTCTTTGGAAAAATGCAGACTAAAGAAAACAAAATAGCAAAGTATATCATTTTTTCAGTCCATTTGCTGTAATGATATTGTAATAAGATGCCTCACAATAGAGTGGGAATGGAAAATGTAATTACATGCATTAGTTTATCCAAGCGCTGTTGCCGTCACAGATCCATCAGTTTTTCAGAGCTCATCTGCAAAACCATGCATCACTGTCACCAGCCGTTTGATTGGGGGCTCATTTGTTAGCCTTGTTGAAAAAAATGCCACCTCACATTTACTTAGGCCTAAACATAGCAGAAAAGTTATGACAGTGAAAAATACACACACAAAAAAGGTGAGATGGACCTCTTAATCAAGGTAATCTGTCACATGGGCATCCTGCTAAGGAAGTAAATAAGACACAGATATGAGCTCACCTTTATGCGGAACACGCAGACAAGGCTGAAAAAGCCATTTCTGCTCTTGCACTCCTCTTAAAAAGAAACTGCTGTATTTTAAGCCAAAATAACTGTTGTGATTCACAGAACAATATGTCTATATGCTGCCATAGCAGATCCATGGTGCATTAAGCCCCCGAACTATTTTTAATTTGTCCGTTTTACCCTGAAAACCCCCGTTTACAGACGCCGCGTAACAGCTTTTGTTTCAACCCAGCCATAAACCGAAGGTAATTAATTATATTTATTATTCAAAATGTCTGTCATTTTTAGCTTAGAATCATTAATTGATGTCTAATATTTTGTTAAAAAAACGACTATAAAAAAAATATTCACTCTCATATTTCAAACTTTTAAACAAATTATGTCACAATGAAAAAAATGGCTTCTGTATAAAAGTCACGGATATCTACCTCATAACTATCACTTAATTGTATTTTTGTTTGTTACTGTCGCATTTTCTTTGATATGTTAGATGATAAATAATTGATCCAAACAAAAAAAATTTGGAAAAAAAAGTTTAAAAGGGTAAATATATGAAAAAGAAAATCTCGACCACTCCTTGATGTCTGCGATTTCTGCATCGCGATCCTTGTTATTTTACCATGTTTCACCCATAAAGTCCCAAAAAAATCCAGCTGTGGCCATTCACAGTTGTGTCTTAACACTCAGTGATACATGCTACGTGGAGTTTTTGGATCAAAACAAGGTAAGTATGCGATAATATCTCGTTAAAGTAATGGCATCTGTAATTCTGCTCTCGCGTGCTCTCACCTCCAGATAGGGTTTTACTGTTTAAATTTTTTTTTTTTTTTTTTTTTTTAATGCCCTCCTGTTCGAAATTTTTCTTCCCCTCAAAAATTGAGATTTTAAGCTTTCCAATGATGTATCACACATGCATATCGGACAATTTTGAAAGTTGGCTAAATTGGGGGTCTCAGAGCAGAACTTCAAGTGACCTGAGTGTTTTCCGCCATATACATCAGAGAATCTTTTAATCTTTACATTTTCAATATGGAAATTTGAATGTGAGATGAGGCGACTGTTTTGTTTTTAATACCAAAATAAAAATGGCATTTTTTGTAATATGTTTTTTACTTTTAGGCTTAGCTCAAAAAACAAAATGGAATTCGTCAGGCATGTCGGAAACGATACAAAAGCTTGTTAACCATTACATTCAGCAGGACCGCGACCATCATTCATCACATGATTCTTCAGCTATATATTGTGACATAAACAACAGAATAAAGTGTTATCAGCTTCATGAAATACATCTGCTACAGTTTTTGTTGCCGATTGCGTTGTTTCGTCACATTGTTTCCAATTTCCACTTGTGCAAATCAATGTTGCGCAAATTACCTTTCAAGGGTATGACACCGTCTCTGAACCCTTCATCGGGCAAATGACTATTTTTGGTCCTTTAAATAATAGAGACCTGGTGTCCACATATGGATAATTGTAATCAGTGGTGGGTAGTAACGTCTCACATGTATTCCGTTACATTTACTTGAGTAACTTTTTGAGAAAAATGTACTTCTAACAGTAGTTTTATTAAGCTATACTTTTTACTTTTACTTGAGTAGATTTGTGAAGAAAAAAACGCTACTCTTACTCTGCTACTTTGGGCTACACAAGTCGTTTCTTTTTTCCTCTTTATTTTACATATAGGATTTTTTTTTTTTTCTGCCAGCGATGCTAAGAGTAGCTCTACCGATTTCACCAATAAGACGTCGCAACAATAATCACATGACTCCATTATACCAATAAGACACAAGCTTGCCGTTCTATCTTCACGCCAGCCTGTTCAATAATGTGGTGTCTTTAAAGCATTGTAAAAAATGAAGTATTTATTATGGTATTTGGCACCGACTGACCACGGAAAACCGGAGATATGATGCTTTTAATTTCAAAATAGTACCGTATTGGCCCGAATATAAGACGGCGTTTTTTTGCATTGAAATAAGACTGAAAATATTCGCAGTCTAGACATTATACCCACTCACGACGCTAGATGGCGCCAGATATCATTGAAGCGATGTTCTGTCATGACAGATCTCAGCTACTCTCCCCATTCACGACGCTAGATGGCGCCAGATATCATTGATGCAATGTTCTGTCATGGCAAAGCTCAGTTTCCCTCAAGTTTAACCAGTTTGATTATTTTATTGCAATGTTGTTCCTTATTCAGATTTGTTTCAAGACTACAGTTACAGTTAGACTACACTTTGATGGTTAATGCAGTTATTGCAATTTTGTTATTTTATCACAATAGAATGGTTTATTTACATTTCAAAAACCAGAAGCCCTTCATTTACGAATGTGATTGCACTTTAGTTTACATATTTAAATGTTCAGATATCAAGATTTAAATGAGGCAAAATAACATGCTTTCTCTCTCAAATATATTGTTATGATCATTTCTTTCGGATGTACTGTGATTATTTTCTGTATCTGTATATGTTGTGGGGTGGTGTGGCTCAGTGGTAGAGTAATTGTCCCCCAACCCGGAGGTTGTGGGTTTGATTCTTCACCCTGATGAACTCGTCTAAGTGTCCTTGAGCAAGACACTGAACCCCACGTTGCTCCTGGTGCTGCGTCACCAGTAGGTAGATGGTGAGATAGTGTAAAGCGCCTTGAAAGGTGGAAAAGCACTATATAAGTGTAACACCATTTACCAAAAATTTGGTGTTCAAAAAGCCTTTTCAAACTTGAGTCTTGAAAAAGAGGGGGATCATCATATAATTAGGGCCGTCTTATATTCGGGCCAATACTGTAATTAAGAAGGAACTATTCATTATTCAAACTTGGAACTATTTTCTTGACCAGAAGAGCACTCATGCTCTTTGGACGAATAATGTTTCATTCACGTAATTTTTTTTTTCTCTCGTCGGAAGTGAATGATTTTTATTTTTGTATTTCTTGGGCTTAATTTGTTTATCTATTGTAACAACAGTTCATATAGATAACTTTCTGCTCAGAAAAAAATGCCATTGTTTAAAAAAAAAAAAAAAAAATCCAACAAAATATAAGCATTCATTCATTCATTCATTCATTCATTCATTCATTTTCCATGCCGCTTTTTCCTCAAGAGGGTCACGCAGTTACTCACAATGTTACTAATTAATTGTGTATTCTTTTCACCAAATACTTTTTTACCTGTACTTGAGTACATTTTTTGGACAACTACTTTTACTTGAGTTAATTTTGAATAGACGCTATTCTTACTTGAGTATTAATTTTTGGCTACTCTACCTACCTCAGATTATAATTATATGATGGTTGTATTACTAATAATTATTTTTACATTTTTTATGAATTAGAAAACTGAATACACTCAAATAATGTTCCAGAGTTGTTTTTTCAATTAATATTTAACATTATTTAACTCATTGTCAACGGACGTCCAAGTCATTCAAGCTAGGAGGATCGACTATGCCATCGACGACGCTACATCCAATCCATTAAGACTGGCAGGGAATGATCACTGCCAGCCTCTCCCAGTCAAAATGAATTGGACGTCTAGCACTGTCAATTACAGCCAATGAGCTCAATTAGTACTACATGAAGGGTTAAAGGCTTGAGACTTCTACTGCACACAAATCCAAACTGATCTCTGACTTCTCCATGATTAGTACTTGTTCGACTGATATGAACAACAACAGGAGAAACTCTTGAGGCTTTTAAAAACAATGTAAAATCTTCATTTTAGTGTGAAATTATCCAAACAACTAACATTCTTGAAATACAAGCTCCCTTCCAGAACACTTCCCTCGACTGTTAACTTAATAAACCTGGAAAAGTTATGCACAATTTGTGTAATTGAAGATGCAATTAACAAGTCAGGGTTCTTTTAGAAGCTTGGAGACAGATTTTATGCGGTGCCACAGAATACCATTACGTTCCTCAGTCACCGTCCCTGCGGTCTTAATGGACATGAAACCCAGAGCTGAAGAAATACACAAACGCAATTGAGTTAGCGGGCACTTACAGGGGAGAGGCCACCTCCATACATTTGCGTAAGGACACATAACTGTCACTAAATTACATGTCATTATTGGGCAGATCGTATGGATCCCACTTATTGGTGCTTAATGGCCTCTTTTTAGAAGAAAAAAAATGTGGTTTGAACGACGTTTAAAACTAATACCAAGGAGGAGGATGTGATGCCCTCCCACCCTGCTCTGCTTATTCAGTTACTGTCCAAACCTCAATTTCCGTTTGCAATCAGCTCATTAAAGCTGACTGATGGAAAGACAGCCATTAATGACACTGTGGCTTGATGTCAAGAAAAAGGCCTGGACAGCGGACACAATCAGCAGTGGAGGAAAGCCGCCCCCTGCTGGTCGATATAGGAACAACTCTTTCAGAGACCTCAGACAGCATTTAATTTTTAAAAATCTTCAATGTGTTGACCTTAGTAAGAGTAAGATTTTAAATCAAATTTTGTAAATTTAACTTTACATTGAGTTTAGCAAGTCAAATCAATTTTTAATTACTTTCCCCCCAAGAGGGTTTTCGCACACACAGTAGTGTATCGTTGAATGTATTTTGTGAGTACGTTCCAAATTATGAAAAATTTGGGTCAATGGCTGTGATCATCACTCTTAAAATAACTATAGATTTTTTTGCATCTCCAAGGTAACAATATTACAAAAACATGTTTTGCATGAAGATATCTAAACTACTCAAAGCTAAACATTATTTTTATTATATTTAACTGGTTGACTTGATTCACGTTTCCTCAATTTGTAGTGCAGCAAGTAAATTGTACTTTTTGTAAATTTGAAAAAAGAAATTTTTGGCACCCTACTGTGCAGGGCTAATTGTGCAAAATCATTTGCGTCAACGATGAAACAAGAGATAAGAATTAGATCTGGCACAGGTTTAACAGCTACAAACCAACCCGCTGCTGCATCAAGAAAGCCTTCTTGCCAGAAGTTAACAAACGCACACACAAAAACAAACCCACTCTGTTGGTGATCGGCACCCATGAAGGGTGGGATGCGCGGATCGTTAGAATAAACGACTTGGACCCTTGGACCAAAAAGGCGTTTGACTGTTCAAGGGAAAGCCCTAATGACTGCATGACACATTAATCAATCAGCATGTTACAGTCACATTTGAACACATTTGCCCTCCTGGCTCCTAGTAGTCGAGTCACATGAGGCAGGCGTCACATGAAAAACACCACAATACTGGATTTCAAAATAGATACTTGCCCACATGCAAGGACATTACATCGATATTATTTTGTTGTTGTTTTCATGCAGTTGAGTGGCATCTGATGCTCGCTTGTAAGTGACATTTTGGCCAAAAACGCAAAGCAAAAAAATTATCGAGCATGCGACAGCCTGTAACCTGAAAAACTCACAAAGTCGGGGCAGTTGTAAATCAAAGTGTCACTGT
This sequence comes from Corythoichthys intestinalis, assembly GCF_030265065.1. NCBI lineage: Eukaryota > Metazoa > Chordata > Actinopteri > Syngnathiformes > Syngnathidae > Corythoichthys > Corythoichthys intestinalis. The sequence goes on along the minus strand of NC_080396.1, from coordinate 28,553,592 downwards.
TCTGCTTATTTTCTGTCGGCAGCATGATTCGTCTTTAGAATGCCCGATACAAACCGAGTCACGGGGCCCTACACATCCTTGTACTGCACTGACAAAAGTTTATTTTTGTCTCAATACCAGGGGCTCTATTTCCGAGGAAGGCGCGACTATAGCGGGATGAAAATTGCTCTTTGCAAACATGGGCATGTCGGTGCAGCAGAGTCAATGAAGATGTGCCTGGCACATTGAATTTGGTGGAAGAAAATCTAAGGCTACGTTCATACTACAGGTCTTAATGCATGAATCCGATTTTTTCGTGTTTTTCCGACTCGAGTGAGGCATTAACTTGACAGTCTGAACGTGACAAGTCGCATAGAACTGGACCATTTCAAATCGGATCTGGGTCACTTTCGTATGTGGTTCAAATCCGATCTGGGCCACATTTTTCCAGAATGACGTGGCGGTCTGTACTGTCAAGTCTCCCAAATCGGAATTCATGCAGCAATTACGTTATCAAAGAGCGAGAGAGACGCTACGATAGCGGTGCAGCTGTGCGTTATTAGCGCCTAGCTTGCATTGAACAAGGCTTTTGGGGAAGGGCCGGGCAACAGTCATAAAAAATAGAAATGAGTTGAGGATAAGCCTGAGAATGATCGGTTTTCTCTCTGCTCTATATGAGCAATATTTCAACATTGCTTACACGGCTGAGAGTCGGGGCAAACTGCCTGTATGTGTGTGTGACATGCATGGACAGTGCTTGCATGCTATTGATCCATATAAACTTTGAACATAAGCCTAAACGGGGATTATTTATGTCTGTTATTTGTGTCCTCTTTTTAAAAAGCAAAATATGATATCCCTGGAATGACGGATGACAGCCAGCATGTGTGGCCATTCGTTTTAATGCTTCTGCGCATTGTGGGTCTTCTTGCTCAGCGCGTGTCGGACTACGAATAAGTGCGCATGCATAATACTTGAATGGTCTCAATGGACAAAGGCAGTTTGAACGGGCACGCCATAAAACCAGATATGAAAAAAAAAATCTGATTTGTGCATTAAGACCTGTAGTATGAACCTAGCCTAAATGTACACCTGCTCTGGCCACATCTAAGAGCATACCGACTGACCCTTTAAAAAAAAAAAAAAAAAACAATGTTCGGCTTTTGAAAAAATTGAAGGCCTTTAGGTGCCCATTACTGTGCAAATAAAAACATTATTTTGGCATGAGCATCTGACTCTCGCTACTGCTACAAGTTAGACATAGTCAAGAGCTATCATTTAAAAAGCTTGAATCCGTATGTAGGTTTAATTGAAAAATTAAATTTGTTTTCCTTTCCCCATCTGCAGTGGAGCGACTTTAACTTCATTTTCCTCGAGTACTGGATGAGGTGTTGTGTTTTCTGTTTTTTTATTCTTGATGGGGGGGTTCCATGTTGGCGTTTCGGTACCAGGATTGAGGTACTTCATGAATGTGTTTTACCGAAGACTAAATTTTGTATCATGACAACACTGTTTTTCTTACTTAAGACAGCAAAAGGATGAAATTTTCCCCTGCATCAGGAAGGCGGAGAGAGCAGTTGAAACAACGATGATAGATCCCGCATTCTGTTTTCAAGCCCCCGACTAAGGCTAAACAATACTAATTTCTTTATTTCGAAAACTTATTTGTTTAGGAAATGTTTGTTGACTCTACCAAATTGCCTGTGTTTGCCTAATGGTAAGGTCTACCATGTTTTTTATAAAATAATTTATATTTGTTCATTCCTGCTTTAGTTGCATGAATTCACATTAATTTCCATGGAAATTTTTCAACTAAAAATTCTCACCGTTTTGAAAGCCCAAGTTTTCAACACTCGTCGAACAAATGACCTGATAGCATTTGGAGACACGGAGCCAACGCCGACTATAACACTATAATTTACAGCTGTTAACCCGAGTTGGGAGTCTAGGCATCCATTTAACTCTACTCAACATCTTTATTGCTGCTAGTTCATGATCACCCATCCTAACGGACTGCTTAATGCCTGAAGCACGGAGGAAAAGCGCACCGTAATGATGGGAGGACACAAAGGGGTCATTGGGCCTGTTGGCTTTAGTTTGTGTCTGCACGCAGCATAGCCTACCTGGGCTTCGCTCACGTCAGCTCAGGTTGGTCTAAACTAAATATTTATTCTCCCAACCACGAATTATTGTAAAGTGCAAGAATAAGAATAGGATTTGATGATACCTTTTCGGTTTTAACTCAAATCAAGTGGGCTTTATTTGAGCTTTTAGAGGACTATATCAACTCTGTCTTGAAAACATATGTTGATGTTTTCCATTCTAGTGCATTCTACAGAAACTGTAGAATATTACCCAACACTAAACGGACCAACAGTTTAACGTGATGTATACTATAAAAACAGGTAGTTAATTAGACCACCTGGCATGAACAGACCTTCCAACAGACTTCCACACATGCAGACATACAGACATGCATCTTCAATAGGGCTGGTCCCAAGAGTGTTGTATCACAAAGTCCTTCAGTTTGGATTCGGTGAGCTCTCGACAGTTTATGGTTTTGAATCAAACTTGAACAAAAACTATTTATCAGCATTAAGACCACCACTGTGAACATAATGGCTATAATCGTGTGATTAGCATTTTAGGTTAGGTCTATCATGTAAATGAGACCTTGGGTCTCATCTGGATTTTACTGGTAAAATAAAGATTAGTGTGGTTTAATTCAAGTTCAAAAATATTGGTCTCACAATACCTCAAAGGCTTTCTTGACACTGCAGGGTTTGAAGTCCAATTGCTCTGTTTTTGTTTTTTGTTTATTCCAATTAGCACCCCCCCCCAACTTTCTGCCGCCACTGTAAATAGTACCATTTGTCTCTAAAATTATTATTATATGTATAACCCTGCATAACATTGTCCTTTTTTATATTAACTCATTCACTCCCAGCCATTTTCACCAGAGCAAGGCCCTTCGCTCCCGGCCGTTTTTCTGGATTTTGACTGATTTTGCAAGGCCCAAAGAAAATTCTGTTCTATTGCTATATAAACATGGAACCCACCAAAAGAAAGATTAGAATCTCTTCTTTCAGCAGAAAAAAAGTAAATTAATATCTTTTTCCATTCTTTAGAAATCAACATTAGAAAATAGCTTAGTTTCAGCAATTTTCCAATTTCTGATGAAAAAACTGAGAAAATGAGCTTTTTGTAAACGCATACATTTCACACATAAGTTTGATTTTAACAAAGCTATTTTTTGCATTACTTACATCCCAAACATTCAGATGTTTGGATGTTTTCCTTTTACAAAATACCATGAACAACCAGACAAATAGAGCTTTTGATAGCAAAGTAACAATTAATTTACACATGACAACTGAATGACACTTTGTCGCCGAGATGACGCCGTTGTCGCCACGTCAGCCATGTAAACGTTTCCCTCATCGTTGTCTGTCTTACAAGGAGGGACTATTTTTGCGTCTCTGCGGGGTCTGCTCGGCGAGCCGCTGCACTGGGGGTCCCACTCGTTTTGCTCGGTCGTCCAGCGCCTGGCCTCCCAGGCGTCCTCTCGGTTGTTTTGTTCGGTCGGCGCGCTGCCTGTCATCATGCCGCCAGCGCTCTGACAGTGCTGCCCGGCCATTCATTGCTGTTGAATCGGGCTGCGGGTCTTATAAAATGCGCTACTGCCCTCCAGTGGCCAGTTTTATTGCTTTACAATGGGTTTGGAGCCTTGTTTTTTGTTTCTCAGATAGATCGCAAGCTATAGATGCTTCTTGTAAAAAAATTTAAAAAAAAAAAAAAAAAAACGCAAAAGACGTATAAATATGTTTTTGGGACAATGAAGCATTTAAAAATAGAATGTATTTATATGTTTCTGGAAGCAAATGAGTTAAAGGGAAAAAGTAATATAAATCAACTTAGAATAAAGTAAAACTTTATTAGCCTTGTTTTGTCTGTTACAGAAAAGAATTTTGCCCGATTTGCCCATATAAAAAAAGTCACATCCAAACTGTAAAAATACACTCAATGTACATTTTTTGACCATTTGATAGAGAAATAAAACCGAATAAAATCAATCAATAATAATGAATTCAAATTAAATGACAGTGTCATTGAACAGAAGGACAGTTTTTATTTTTGCTGCAGGCAGTATCAGCTGCTTTGCTATGGTATGGGGTTATTTTACACTGAGTATGCTAACAGTGCATGCTGGTATACTGCTGTAACATTGACCAAGAGGAACGATTGCTGGCAATATTCGGCACGTTTTCGCCGAAAAACAGTTAAGCGGCTTATCAATGTGATCGGGGTCTAATGTCTTTAAGTGACATCTTAACTGATTTGGCTTCTCGCTGTCAACTGCAAACGTTTTTAGACACAGTAAACAGACTGGTCTTTCCTCGTCTCCTACTGTATTATTTTCTGTGTGCTCTTATTCTGTTCAAAAATACTGCATACACTCTGAAAATGAGCATGCCACTGCCACCTACTGAGTGGTTTTGCAAGTACACTTTATTCTCGTACGGCAAAAAAGTATGTTTCCCTGAGGTCACATGCACCACCCCGGCACCCCACTATTCGAGTACTATAATAGGTTAAGGTGAGTATCAGTGTTGTTAATCTTGCTTTAAAAAGGTAATTCGTTACAGTTACAAATTACTTCTCCCAAAAAGTAAAGTAAAGAGTAATTAGTTACTCAGCAAAGTACCGTATTGGCCCGGATATAAGACAGATTTTTGCATTGAAATAAGACTGAAAAAGGGGGTCGTCTTATATTCGCGGTCTAGACATTATACCCATTCATGACGCTAGATGGCACCAGATATCATTGAAGCGATGTTCTGTCATGACAGATCTCAGCTACTCTCCCCATTCACGACGCTAGATGGCGCCAGATATCATTGAACCGATGTTCTGTCATGACAGATCTCAGCTACTCTCAAGTTTAACCAGTTTGCTTTATGTTATTGCAATTTTTTTCCTTATTCAGATTTGTTTCAAGACTACAGTTACAGTTAAGACTTCACTTTGATGGTTAATGCAGTTATAGCAATTTTGTTGTTTTATCACAATAGATTGGTTTATTTACATTTCAAAAACCAGAAGCCATTCATTTACGAATGTGATTGCACTTTACATATTTAAATGTTCAGATATTAAGATTTGAATGAGGCAAAATAACATGCTTTTTCTCTCAAATATATTGTTATAATCATTTGTTTCGGATGTACTGTAATTATTTTCTGTATAAAAATTAATTTGGTGTTCAAAAAGTCTTTTTTCAAACTTGAGTCTTGGAAAAAGAGGGGGGTCGTCTTATAACCAAGGCCGTCTTATATTCAGGCCAATACGGTAACTTATGTTACTTTTCAGGTTCTACTTACTGATTGAATTAAACTGCTTTTTTCATTCCAAAAAAAATTATGAAAAAAAAAAAAACTAGGTCACACTTTTTACTTTTTTTTTTCTTAATTTCACTTATATAAGAGTTAAACAGTATACAAAGTTTACTTTTAAATGCTGTGATAAAAAAAACCTTTTTGTTTTCCCTGTTGTACTGAACTGACACCTAACTGTGATCCCCATACCGAGGAGCGTAATTAACCATGACTTGTGTGTATCGTCACACACCTAATATACAGAGATTTTGACATTTTGATATTGATTAAAAAACATCACACAAGGTTCATGGATATGTCGTTCAAGAAAAGTGACTATTTTTGGTAAAAAAAATACATATATAAATACATATAATTATTATTATCATATTGTAGCGTCTACAAGAACAACGCCAACTTGGTGATGATCAAGCACACTCAGCAGGAAAACAGTACAATATTTTTAATTATTTTGCACCCACCTGGACGCCACGAACCACAGTATATGTAAAAAAAAAAAAAAAAAAAGTTTCCTGAGAGTTTAAGATGACCCACGCCACGCTAAATGCTAATGCTAATTAAAACGCGAATGGTATACCAACGCTCCGAGCCACCTAGCCCATCATCATCGCGTTTACAATAGCGTCACCACCCCTTACTTCCTCCCCCCTCCAGCTCTGCACTCTCCAGGGCAGGCAGGCAGATGTGTGACAAAATCAGACAGCTTTCACTTCATTCAACCAAATTGTAGTAATGGTAAATGGTGTTATACTTGTTTAGAGCTTTTCTACCTCTCAAGGTACTCAAAGGCACCCCTTCACATCTTCAGTAACGGTAAGGGCTTTGCAAAGATGGAAAAAGTAATCAAATAGATCACTCACTACTGAAAAAAAATACACAGTTATACTCGAACCCAGTTATCAACAACACTGGTGAGTGTACAAGCAATGTCAGTAATGTCAAGTGGGGAACCCAGTATTAGGACAACTCACCTGTGTTTCTTAATGAGTTGATATTGTTAATCTTACTTTAAAAAAGTAATTAGTTACAGTTACAAATTACTTCTCCCTCTTCTGGATCGCTAATACTGAATCCTGAATGTGTCTGGTTGCCACTGGTCATCCGTGTACCCATTCTGGTGTGTGTTAGTCTTGCAGAAAATTAAACTGCTTGCCGTTTATTTATTCATTCTTTGATCTTTTGTTCCGTTTATCCTCACGACAGTTGCAAGGGTGTTGGAGTTTGGTTAACTATGGGCAGTAGGTGAGGACTCCCTGAAAGGCTTTCCAGCCAATCATCCTTTGTCTGCAATGGTGTGCTTGCACACAACAACATCAGTGGCGTATTCCACTTGCTATTGGCGTATGGGTCGAATTAATTTGATATGCATTCATTCTGCAGAGGTGTCAGATAGGTATTTGATTCTTATCCACATACTCCAGATGGTCGGATTTGGAAAAAAATCAAAATTAGACTGTTCACACAAGGTAAAAAAAAAAAAATGATGTGTCGCAGTATGGGCAAGAAATCAGAATTGATCTGCAAAGTGAACCATGTGCAAAGTCCGTTTCTTGACTTCCTCCCACAGCCACTGAAGTCACTTTGCTCAACAACTGAACATTTTACAGTCCAGATTTTTTTTTTTTAATAAACGTTCCATTAAGCAGGTCAAGAATTGCGGTCTCTTTTCGTTCATGTCATCAGGCTAAGATTGTGGGGCACTCATCAGTGTTACAGGAGTAGTCCACAAATAGAAAAGTGCAATTCAGTGTGTTTGTTTTCAGCTTTATGTTTCGAAACATTTCTATAATTTATGGATAAAAAAACAGCACAGTGTATGTAGCCTGTATATATTCTAAACTCAGAAGGAAGCTTAAAGTCATGTTACAATAATTGCACTTTGTGTGTCAGTGCATGGAGCAGTCTGATGGAAAATTAACATGTTTCAATGAATAAATTAATTTCAAATCTTTATTTCTCTTTCTACATTATGCAGTCTAATATAAAACACAAATATTCATATTGTTTATAACTTAAGCACTGGTGTTGAAGTAGTACAAAATATTGCTTTGCAGATGGAATGAGTCCCCCCACGTTACAAAGGGGGGAAAAATGAGTTGCGTTCAAAAGGGCTTTGGGTGTAAAAAGTGCCACTGATTGCCCTCATAGGGGGAATTGGTTAAAGGTGCTAGATAGAGTTTGAAACTTTTTTTACTCAAAACTGTGCTAGAAGTCGGTCTCTTTTTACTGTCTGCAGAATTAATGGTCAATAATGTTCAGTAGTTTGCGTGTGCAGTGTTTTTGCCAAGCAAAGATAAAGAACTTATTTATGCTTCTGCTTTTCGTTGACAGCGGAGTGACGGCGGAGACCCTACGTCATCATTGAGCATTAAAAGCTCTGCATCAAGGGAACGTCTTGTTCTGTAATTCACTGCCAAGCCACTAAAGGGATTTGGCCTTGTCTTTGTACAGTTTTGGGGAACTCTTGTCGAATTCCTTTAGTTTTCCTTTGGTCATAGACAGCATTGGCAACAGAGATGGAACATGTGAGTTTGGAGCTGCAGCTAATTAATATTGAACAACAAGTTTTGTTAATACAAATTTTGAAGTGTAAGCAACACAGAAGACATTTGCGAAGGTGTTTGAATGTTTGAAAATGTCCGTGTGAACCGGAAACAACATTCTGAGCGGACCAATGAGTCCTTTGACGTTCACATAAGAGCGTAGGGACGGTAGGTACAAAACACTACCAACTTTTCAGGTTGCTTAAATTGTCCCCACCAACTTTTAAGCAACCTTATTTGCATTCTATCATGTGTTCAGTTGTATAAGTCATTTAGATCGTCTTTCCATATGTTGTAAGGATAGAATTGACCCTACCATTATTAAGTGAGTTATTTTCATTAGTTTCAGACTTACATTTTTCCCTTTTTGCTGAATGACTTTTTTGCTGACTTGCTGAATGAGCCAGTCCATGTTTTTTTTCCCTTAAACACACATTTGATTGGCTGCTGACTTGACACCCTCCACGCACACTATCACAGTGCAGAATTACGTTACATGTCTACATGCCACCTCCTCCGCCTGCTTCAAAGAGGAGGGATACTAGAAGTTTTTTTTCAGCCAGCAGCCGCTGTAAGCAAGGTGAAAGCCTGAGTAGGAAACTGCTTCAACAGAAGAGTCCTCCTGTATGTGTATTCTACCAAGTTAACATTAATTAAACTGAGAAATATAGTGAACTCTGATCAGCTGTAAGACATGTAGTGAACCAAGGTTTACTCCCTTCTTCCCAGTTTTCATTTTTACTTAAGCTTATGTGGTCTTAAAGCAGCCCAATGGAGCTTTCATTTTTTGTTGAGTTTGGCTGTGCTTATGGAAGGCTCCATTTTTATCTATTTTTGTAAGACAATTTTGAGTGGTAGTAAGACAAATTTTTATTTTTTAGCATTCCTGAATACCGTAGTTATGATTAACAATTTTGTGTTTCTCTGTATGTTAACACACAAATTTGTGTTCAAATATTGTAAATTAAATTTGCTAATAAAAAAGTTTTCAAATGTTTCTTTAGTAGTTTTTGAAAACAAATGTTTGAATCTAACTGTGTATCACCTGAATTTATGCAAAAACCCATATCCTTAAAACTGAAAAAAAGAAACCCTTAATTTCCCTTTTTTTCAGTGTAAAACTACTAGGAAAAAAAGTGAAAATATCTGCCAATGCTTTAAGTAATTTTTACTCAGATTTCTTGAAATTAGATATATATTATGTAATATATATCTTAATATTTAATCTTTAAAAAACGTGCTTGTCAGAAATGTTCTTAACTCTAGATATTTTTCAAAGCATTTCTAACATTTTTTTCTTGATTTAAGTGAAAAATGACCGACTTTTTTATTTTTGGGCTTAAGAACTAATAGTATGATTTACTAAAAGTAAGTGGAAGAATCTGACACATTAATCTGTTAACTAGCCTTAACTCAAAACAAGATGAAGAAAATTATTCGATTAAAGAAAAAATATCAGATTAAGATGTTATACTGTAAATTTGCAGTGTGAAAGTTAATTTAAGTCAATGCAGATTTATTTTGCATTAGTCATTTAGCCTATCAATTAATTAGGTTCTTATTGGTGAAAAATGTACCCCTGACCGCTGTTCACCCAGTCTTATTAATGTCCCGTCCCCAGCAAATAGTGTACATGCGGGTTTTGCTGTTATAACGTCCCTATCAATATTGAAATCAAACCTACGCCCTTGCGTTCACGTCACGACGCATTGACGTGACGCCTAGTCAGGATTTTTTGGCGCACATCAAGCGCTGGCTTAGGGTCCGAATCGGTTCTGCGTTAGCGGCGCAAGGCCACCATCACTGCAACGTAGAAGCATAAATCAGCCTTCGGTGGTTGCTGCGAGGACACGTGTGGACATGAACAGGCATGTGTTTGCCTAGAGTGTACAACCCAGACCCTCTCGAAGGGAAGAAAAGGGGTTTTTGGGAGCAGTCTTAGTTAAAATGTCAGGGCTCTGTGCACTCATCACAGCCTTGGTGTAGCATGCATGATGTAGAAAAGTATTTCATATTAACACTATAAATTCCATGTGGTACCGCTAAATAAATAAAAACATAAATGAAACTTTGAGACCTATACAGCTTTAATTGTCCACCCAAAAGTTGCCTCAAGATAACACTTTGTATTTATAACTAAGCGCACAATATATCTGATTAGTCTGGTTGCATTTATTGTTTTTAATCACTAATTTTCTTCACAGACCTCCCAACAGTGAGCGCTGCCTCAATTTTCAGCTTCCTCCAACATGTTAAGCATTTTCTTTTCAGATACTGCTCTCCATTGCAACTCTGGCATTTAATTTAGTTGACTTAAAGGTTTCTTTCCACTAATTTTGAAAGCCAGATCAAGTAGTAGAGGGACCCATTAATTGCAATAATGAAGTCTTGAGTGAGAGATCATGACCATCTCCAGTGTGTCATTAATCCTTTTAAGAAACCATCTCAATGTTTAATGTCCGCCTTTAACGTGCAGCCAGCTGTTGCAGCATCTAATTTGTCAAAAGAATTAATAAGCATAATGCAAACATGATATCTCCCCTTGCACTGAGGAATCATTTCTTTTCATTACGTCATCTTTCCATAAACTCTGCATTCAAATTTATTGTTATTCTTCTGCCTACAAACATCAGTTTAAAAAAAAAGTCGCAATATGGTGAATCAAAAAGAACCTAGTATTTTATGTGAAGAAAATACTTGGACTCCAGTTCGTTTGTGTAAAAACTCATAAGTCGGGTCACTTTTATCGCCAAACAAGCACTGTAGATGGATGGAATGATTGACTTAATGTTCCTTAATGTATCTATATCTATATCTATATCGATAGTTATTAAAGGTGTAACGGTACATGTATTTGTATTGAACCGTTTCGGTACGTGGTGCTCGGTTCGGAACGGCGGCGTACCGAACGAGTTTTTGACGTAATGTAACCCTTATTTTCCGAGGCTGTGAGTCGATCGGGTTACAGTTTCTTTGTGTAGATTATATTTACTCCGTCTTCTCTACTATAATGAGGTACGACATGGTACGACAGTATAACCCAGAAACGTCAACGGCGCGACAACGTGGCCGCCGCGACAACGCAGTGAAACGCGGGCGTTAAAGTCAATCAGCCAATGCAGTGCGGCCGCGTTTTAGACGCGTCCCAGAAGCGTCTCAACACGACGCACGCGAAATCAACGGCAGAGTTTATTATTTGACGGGAGACGCAACCCTCCTGCGTCAATACTACTACCGGTAGCTATGATCGGGCAGACCGGAAGTCACTCGTGTAAAAATACGGTGGATCCGGTCAATTTTCAAACTAATATGCAATCGTAACCCACTTTTTGAGTCCATCAGATCTCTTGAGTGGTAAATCGGGGCACAGTTGACTTGTCTTTGTTGATTTACTGCTGTCTTCTCTGCTATAATAATAACCAACACAGCCCCATGTTCAATACAAAACCCTCCTACCACAACAAAACAAGTAGGAACTAATATTCACATAGGAACTAAAGTTATACAACATAAAATATATAATATAAATGAATACTACATCACATTTGTAAAATATAAACACATACTAAAATAAATAATAGCCCAATTAAATAAAATTGAGCTAAAACACCTGTAATGACACCTGTAATAAGAATAATACACAGATCCTGCTTACACAATTTAAATTTCTGTGTGGTGCTTTAACTTGAGAAAATCCACCAATAAAGCTTTTGAAAACCATTCATTAAAAAAAAAAAAAAAAAAATGATTCATTGAGGCATTTCATTTGTAAAATCTTTGTCAATGGAATTGTTTTTCTCTTTTGCACGGGATTTCTTTTTTCTTCTTTCGTTCTGAAAGAAAGCTGACCATTACGCGGTGTCTGAAAGGCAAATTGTTGTCGGATTATTATCTTTAAATATCCGCTACTTTTTGAGCAGAATTCTAGCTTTGTATAGGCTAATGTTCCTATTGTTATAAGCACAAAACTTTGTAATAAACAACTAGCACATTTATATTTTGCATTTTTTTTTCTTACTGTACCGAAAATAAACCAAACCGTGACCTAGAAACCTAGATACGTACTGAACAGAGATTTTTGTGTACCGTTACACCCCTATTAATAAGGGATTCATTTCGAATGGTTATCTTTATCTCTATAAAGGCGAGATTGGCTGTGTGGCTGTCTATGTGTCCATGTTTTATGGACACCGAAACAGCTGGGCGGATTTTGATGAAATTTTATACAGCCTTACTTTATGTGTCTGGGAGTGTCGTTGGATGGGTTTGATCTCCGTAGGCTTCCATTTAGTGCGGCAAATTTATTCGAAACTCAAAAAAATAGTATAGAAAATGCCAATTTTAACTTTTTTACCCGAGCAATGCTCGATAAAACCATTCATCATACATTCGAAAAATGTGTCGATTTAACAAACTCTGGCCCCAACAACCCAGCACAAGTCACATGCCCGGCAATGCTAGGCCATACTGCAAGTTTACTATGGTTCAGGCTTTCTTTTCGGCAAAAATATATCATACTCACAGTGACTGAATGAAAAAGTGCATAAAATGCTAAGTCAGGGTATACCAATCTGACGCTGCTGCTTTTCAGACTTGAAATATGGACCCACTCAACTCAAAGACTAACCATCCCAGCTAGCTCGTCACCTCAGCCCCAACAAAGCAGGCGAAACCTCGACACTCTGGTAGCGTGGCCCATGTCAAATTGGTCATTTGAGCTCTAATCATGTCATTTATCAAAATGCTGGACAGCCACATCAGAGAGCAGTCGATATGCTAATGAGATCCAAGCAGGGACACAGCTATTGGTCCTGGATGTTAGTTAGCGCACATGTCCTCCGGTTGTTGAAACGTCTGTCAGTTGGTCTAGAATACACTTGAGTGTGACTCCCAGGACAAGTTTGTCCCATTGTGGTTTGCATGTGTACGGCAATCAAAGCAGGTCACCACCCTACAACAAGAACAGGCAATAGGCAAATTCTGCATTCAGTTCTTGCTGTTGATTGTGAGCCACTGCTGATGGAGACATTAATCTTGCTTTGATAGAAATATGTCAGTTTCTGCTGGAGGTGATGGATGTGATTTATTGTTCCAGACAAATCTGCCGCTGCTCCTGACAGCTCAATTGTGGCAAGAATGTCCCAAAATGTCACCTGTTGTACCACGAGTGACCTTCTAATTTTCTAATTCAATTTCTCTACTCTCCCCGCCAGTCGGCTCTGATCATGGAGCAGTAATAACAATTACACATGGTGGCTGGCTTCGAAACCTGCAGTCCCCCCACGTTAAATCATGCTCAAGTAGTCTTTTATTAGGCTGCCCGCTTAAATCAATCTAAATCTAAGCATAATAACTCTCTAATCAGGTGCTGAGGAGAATAATAGGTTGTCACGCTTCAGGAAAAATAGGCAATCATGGAATGTTTTCTTTAATTAGGCCGGTTTACGTAGAAGGGCACGGCAGGAGAGTGGGACACATTTATCATAGACAAGGTGGAAAATTACTTCAATTACTCAGGGAGGAGAGAGTGAAGAGAAGAACACAAGTCAGACAAGGGAAGGAGTTTCCGGGCTACACTGAGGCAAAAAAGGCAGTGAAGAGGCTAGTGAGGAAGCGAGGAATAAGGTGTTAAGAATCTTGTGAGAAGGATAGGGAGAAAAGGGGTATGAGGAGACAATTTTGGGAAGCAGTTAGGAACAAGTGAGACAAGGGAATAGAGACACATCAAAGCGAAGAGGAAGTCAAAGCCGACAAATGGATTGAGGAGACGAAGCAGAAGATGAGGACACATGGAAGACGTGGTGTTAAGGACGACAGCGCGACGAAAGTGCGGTGGTGTGTGAGTCGGGCATAGGATATTTTATTTTGAGCACTGTTTCATAGAACAAATTATCTCAAGGCACTTTACTTAGAGTGCAGTTATAAAACCATGTTCTTCACTCATTCAAGGTGACACATACTAAACTGGCTTTGTCTATTGAGCATGCAACAAGTGTGAAATCAAGCAGCCATGTAAATAATTGTGAGCTGACATTTTTCAGACCATGAGCATGTCATTCTGAACTTATCCGAATTGTAAGGGAAGAGTGGGGTTAATTTACATTATACATAGGGCTGTCAAATTTATCGCATTAACGGGCGGTAATTAATTTTTTAAATTAATCACGTTAAAATATTTGACGCAATTAACGCATGCACGGAATGACCTGCTCACGCATCGCCTCAAACAGATTACAATGACGCCGTTTATACACATTGAGAGTGAAGAGAATGCCACCGGCAGCTTGGGGGCAGCACCATTCCATAGTAATGTTATTCCTTCTAATAGTGGGAGAACTAGTAGTTGTGAGACATTTATGCTGTTGCATTGTGCTATTTGTGCTCCACACATATTTCTGTAAGTTTACTTTCTTTTTGGCAATTATGTGTCTCTTGTTGTATTTTGGGTAAGATATGTACAGAGATATACAGTATATGTTATAAAGGTGAGTGGACACAGGCGTTCATTGGACTGTGCCGTTTATTGGCATAGGCTTCGGCAACTCCTTCACAACAAACATAAGTGTCATTTAGTGAAAGCACAACCAAAATAATATTCCTATCTCTCAAAATATAAAAAAATAATGTTCACAAAAAGAAAAGCACTTCGATCTGTTCTCACACAGTTAAACAACAATGCAAAGTGAACTGGCATTCCCAATCAAAATAGCTATGCAAAATACACATAAAACTTACTCAGACTTTGGTCACTCTATTCTTATTATTGTTATTTTTATTCTTATTATTATTATATTAACTCTACTTTTGATTGAAAAATTTACAAATTTTATTAAAACGAAAACTTTAAGAGGGGTTTTAATTAGGGCTGCAGCTATCGAATATTTTAGTAATCGAATAACTGACTGAAAATTCTATCGATTAATCAAGTAATCGGATAAAACAAATATATTTTTAGGTGAAGCACAATTATAAATATACATGAGAAAACAAGACATTTCATCTAATCTTGAACCATTTTCAGTCAATCAATGTCTTTATTTTCGATGTATATTGTTGAAAACAGCCAACAATTGCATCTTAGATGTAACTAGAATTAAAAAAAAAGACTAATTCACTGCTTTCACTCAAAAAACCTTTAGCTCTTATAAAATATATATACCTAAAAATGCCGTTACGCTTGATAACACACATCACTGATAGGATTTTGAGTTTTTGCAGTTTTCAAAATAAATGTATGATACAGGCTGTATTGGAGCACATTTGGGACCAGTGCTACTTGGTGTTTTATCCAGCAATGACTACTGAGCTAAAATTGATAGTTAGCATCATTGAGTTTTTATTTTACACCCTCATCTCTCCACAACGCTATGTTATGTTAAAGCCTGTATGTAAGACACGTTAGCCACGCATCGGAAGTGGTCATAATTAATAGAAACCTAGCCCTCCGCAGGGCTAACGTTACGTGAGCTAGTGACAGTTACGTTAATCTTATTTATTAGCGCTTAGCATTCTTTATTAGCGTTTAGCGCGCGACTGCTTTAAGATGGCGGCTGTTTACTAACGCTGCTCAGACGCGGCCGAATCTGTCATTTCGCATTTAGTTCAACATACATGTGATCTCTATGAGACTCATCAGACGCTACCTGCTACCAACGTAGCATCGTGCGTGCTAGTATTTAGCAACGTCGGCGTCGTTTGTAGCGGCTGTCGGCTGCAGTAAGTTTTTTTTTTTTTTTTGCTTCTTCCTATACACACTTGACATCAGAGCGTTGTCCCGCATTAAAAGTAGTCCAAGCAAAACGTGATGCTTAGAGCTGTCAAAATAAACAATTACTCGAGGTGAATAAAATTACTCGGATCAGTTTTTAAACTCGAGTTACTCGAGTTGCTCGAGTATTCGTTTCAGCTCTAGTTTTAATATAAAATTACTATAACATAACTACAAGTCTTTCTATCCGTGGATCCTTTTAACAGAAAGAATGTTAATAATGTTAATGCCATCTTGTGGATTTACTGTTATAATAAACAAATACAGTACTTATGTACAGTATGTTGTATGTATATATCCGTCTTGTGTCTTATCTTTCCATTCCAACAAAAATCTACAGAAAGATATGGCATATTTTAGAGATGGTTTGAATTGCGTTTAATTACCATTAATTATTTTTAAACTGGGATTAACTCGATTAAAAATTTTAATCGTTCGACAGCCCTAATTATAAACTAACGTTTTAAGCCTATGACAAGCTGTACTTGGCATTGGCCAAACTGTAAAGGTGATGGTGTGAGAAGAGCATCGTAACTAAGGGAGTCATATGTCAACTACTTATTGATGGTCAATGTATTTTCACTAAAGTGAATCGTAAATGAATCGTACACAAGAAAATGATTGAGATCGAGAGATAATATATGATCATGCTTTATCATAATTCTCCAAATAAATTCCAGATAAATCTTTGTAGGTGACATTTTGATTCCAATGTAAACAAATGAAGTTAGGAGTAAGAAGTAGAGGACGTGGATGTGATAACAGGTGTCAGTTCCATCATCATCACAGTCCAATTTTTATTATAAAGGCAATAAATCATGCGGCCTCTCATTTATTGCTATTGATGAACGACCAATTATTTTCTGTCTAATATGGTGAAAAACTATGACCCATGAAGACAAATCTCTTTCTTTCCTCCTCCATCAGTGCCTGATGCATCACAGGACACCAGTGATGGATGGGATCCCTAAACTGTTATTACACATTTAATGTAGCGCTCCATTGTTACCTTAAACAAACCACTTCTAGCCAAGGATGAAGTTATTCTATGAAGAGGTGAGTCATCTTATACAATGTTCTGCAAATGTTTTTGCAAATGCAAATGTTCTGTACACCACTTGTATTTCATGTCTGTAGATTATTTCTTCTTCAGGTTTTTGTCCAATTTTACCATAACTGGCGACTAAAACTAAACTGCCACTGTTAAGAATCTCTGTAAGTTTACTGTTTTCTCAAAAACGTTAAGGAAGCAAACAATGGTTGCTTTTTAAACCTTCCAAAGGGAGGTTTTAAAATCTCATCTACTTTGTTCTTCGTTTTCTTATTCTCTGGGAGGACGCTAACTAAAATTGCTAGTCCTCCTTTATTCGTGGAAAGAACACAAGGAAATTTGGTAGGGTATATTTTAGGGATGTATATGTGTCAATCCTCAGAGCCCTATTTCTTTGCTCTTTTGTTTCAGAGCTGAGTAATTTCATTAATTACTTCCGGACTTATTGTTGCCTGAAGGTTTCAAGTTAGATTAGCTAGCCAGTAGAGGGAACTGGACTGTTGTAGTGCCTTTTAATAACACGTTTATATTTGTTAAACCTGACAAAAATAATCTCCAGAGCTTTCATATTCACTCATCACGATGCAGTAAGGGCTATAAGAAGTAGTCACATGCGTTTACTGAAAGTAAACCTTTAGTACTAGATACAGTGGGGCAAATAAGTATTTAGTCAACCACCAATTGTGCAAGTTCTCCTACTTGAAAAGATTAGCGAGGCCTGTAATTGTCAACATGGGTAAACCTCAACCATGAGAGACAGAATGTTGGGGAAAAAAACAGAAAATCACATCGTTTGATTTTTAAAGAATTTATTTCCAAATTACAGTGGAAAATAAGTATTTGGTCACCTACAATCAAGCAAGATTTCTGAGAGGAGTCTGGCTGCAGCCCGCCTCTCTCAGTACCCTGCGCCGCTCTTCTCAGTACCCATCCCGCAGACAGGAAATGACGCAATACCGCAGCTCTCAGTCCCCTCAGACTGGAAATGTCGTCAACCCTTGCGACGAAAACAAGTTACGTTATTTCACCTCTCGCGAAGAAAACACGGTAAGTGGCCGCACTGAAAAAAAGTTTTTAAAAGCGTATGCATGTTTAAAAATGTTAAATAGTTAAACAACACTTGCGGTGAAAATATGAAGTGTTTATTCTGAGTTGAAAAGACCGTACTTATATCTCGTATTCTTAATGTAATTTGAATAATGTCTTCCTTTACTAACTGCACATGACTTTGCTCTACTTATATTGTTTAATACGTACTGATGAATTCAGCAGCGAATTGGCTAATGCTGCTAATGCTTTTTACATTTTTTTTTTCACGATGAACAGTCTTCTTTGTGTAGTTTTCATTATATTGCACTCTTATTTTTCATCATGTACATGCCTGCAATTCGCAGCTCGCTGTTTTTGTTGTTGTATGGTATTGATTTTTTGCCTTCATTTGTTTTGTCTGGTCCTTTGTAGTTTGAATGTTGTCACATGATCCAAATAGGACAAGGTTGTAATTTTTTCTCGATATTGTTACTCTGCTTAGCTATATATTTTTTCATTATTTTGTTTTTTTTACTAGCTCCAAGATCACCACCCCATTGGGAAGAAACTAAATCACGACCCCCAAATGGTAGTCTTCCCATGCAGATACAGGGATGTCACACAGATCCAAATTGAAGTAAGTAGCATAAGTAGTAATGTACTTTAGATTTTGGACTGTGCTGAACACTTTTATTGATAGACATCGAACACTGTAAAACCCACTGTGCAGACAGGACCAATGGTGACAATATAAGACCATGCCGAGCTTCATGGACGGTTCAAACTCATCCTGCCCAGGAACGGCTGGTATGTTTTTATGTCTGAGACAAATGTTGTGCACAGTGGAAATCTGGATAGGCTTATTATTCCTTATATTAGTTTACAATTGGACATAATTGATTATTT
Organism: Corythoichthys intestinalis; assembly: GCF_030265065.1. NCBI lineage: Eukaryota > Metazoa > Chordata > Actinopteri > Syngnathiformes > Syngnathidae > Corythoichthys > Corythoichthys intestinalis. The sequence goes on along the minus strand of NC_080396.1, from coordinate 28,534,920 downwards.
ACTCTTTGTTTATTTAACCAATCAACATTCTCATTAGCTTATGCAGATCTTGAATATAAAGAGGCCAGAAATGGTGTTGATTGTCTAAAAAAAGAAAGTTTGATTGACACGTGCTGACTTTTGGAACGTTGGCCTGAACAATGAAATGGAATCAACTGTGAATTTTGAGGATTTAGTTTCTCTAAAGAACATAATGTCACTTGTACAATTAAGTAAAATGCAACTTTTTGTGTTTGTTTTTTTTGCAGATATGAAATGCATATTTATAACTTGTCTAACAAGTAGCTCATTCAAAGGTATAAAAAAGTATTTTTTGGCGTGTGTAGGGTATTATTTTAACTATGTAGCCTACAGAATGCTTGTATGGGCTCATGTAGGTGTCTGCGTACATTTGTATTTATATAACATATGTCCGTGTGTGTAGATTATGTATTTTTCAGGGAAGGACCATATTTGTGGCTGACCCCTATGTTGTTGCAACATGGTGAAAGCCTACAGGATGTGACCCACACATGCATTTGCCTGTAAGGCTGATTAGTAACAACTACAACTTGGAGCATTGGTTCATTTTCAAAGAACAGTCAAATCATAACAAATTAAATGTTCCAAATTCCAATCATTTGTGGGAAGAAAAACAGATCCAATCATGATATCAGAGAACTTGTTATCTCTAATGAAATTCAGTATCCATTCATATTGGCATGGCGTTTCCATGATGATCCAGAATAGCCTTGTTTGGTTTTGAAGGTATGTTCCAGTCGATCCTTTTATGTTGCCCCTTCAATTAAAGCAGAATTGCACTCCAGATGATTAATCCAATCATTTGAAGCAAAATTCTAAAATGCCACTCTAAAATTGCGAATGTTTTGTTTCAAGGGCGTTGGCCCGGTCTCAACATTGGTAGGGACGAATATAATGCAAATAAGGTTGCTCAAAAGTTGGTGGAGACAACTTTAGCATCCTGAAAAGTTGGTCGTGTTATGTCCCTACCGTCCCTATGCAAACCTACGCCCTTGTTTTGTTTGCATGAATCATTTAAACCTGACTGGTTGGTGTTCTTATGCATGGAAACACGTTTGTAATTGTTTAACTACTGTATTTAATATAAACCTATATTTTCAATTGCAGAAAACGTTGACAGTCAATCAACAGGGGGACATGGAAAGAGAGGATTGGAAGTGAAATAGAGGTATTTGTAAAAGTGTGTATATTCATTGATTCAAAACTTGAAGGAAGTGACTCGGTTAAATTCTTACGTTAGGGTTTTCCGGGACAGCCATAGGAGAAGGACTGTGGCATCTTCATGTTGATGGTAGGTGAGTTTAGCTGTCCAATTTTGTCCTCTGTGATATTTGTATTCATTTATCCATTTGTAATATGCTCTTTGCACTGTTCTGGATGCTGTCTTTGAGTTTAACCATTGTAAAATGAAGTTCACCGAATCATTCAAATTGGGCTACAAAATATCCTTGTCGTTATTCTTTATTTACACTTGTTTTTAATTTTTGTTAGACTGATATGCCAACTCTGAGGAAATGGTGGTGTATATTGCTAGCGGACAATTTCAAACTTGGGTGCATGGTAAGTCTTTGAAACTGTTGATATGGCATTCATAGGAAAGTAGGTGCACAGCACCTTAATTCCTTGTTGGAAAATGCGGAATACTTATTTTTGTATTTTTTCAACTTATGTGAGCCACAGGAAAGAGTTTGCCCATTGGACAGATGAGGCAAAAGCATTACTGCAGGGTGAAGTGCCACCAGTCTATCAGTTACGGAAATGAAATTTGAATATAATTGCTGAGGTCAGCTTTTAAAGACTTTTTAGTGTCCATTACTCTGACGCACTTTTGAACATGCCCCCCTTTATTCACTGATTTATTTTTAGGAAGAGGTGCAACCACAGCTCCTTCAAGTTAGTGGTGGCCCACTCCAAAAAGGTATGGCGGGAAAAAATGGTAAGATTGTTTATATACCTAGTTTAATGCAATGCCTGAAAAGAAAAATCAAGTATAAAATTAACAAAGCATCATTTTTATTTTACTTATGTAATATTCAAATAGCTCTTTTCTTTCTCTTTTCCAATGAACAGTTTTGGTAAAAGGATTGTGCAAGACAGCACAAAAGCCTCAGACAGGGCTGGGGGGGGGATCAATGCAGTAGGAGTTCCCAAGCATCCTGCAGATGGAAGAGGATGAGCACGAACTACAATGTTTTGGAGCCATTCAAGTTCTGTTTCAACCATCTGGAAGATGGATTTACCTTTTTTGAGGAGATTGTTGACTAAAGAAAATATCTGGTATTCTCTCAATAATAATTAAACTAAAAAAATAAAGTTTACCACATTAGAACTGGTTGTATTGAGTTCATTTTTCTACACTTATAAATTAGTTGTTTTTTTTTTTCTTTTATCCCAGATGTTAGTTGTAGGTAGTTTTAATTACCTGTGATGAAGGCGGGAGTGCTTGCCGAAAAATGTCAGGTAATTAAAACAACCTACAACTATTGTCTGGGATAAAAGAAAAAAACAACTAACACGTGACAACTATTTTGTCATTTCTGTTTGAAATAAAGGTGCCTTTCCTGGAGCAGAAAGTTTAATATAGTTTCTGAATTAGTTAATTAGGATCTTCACCCACATGAATGAATTTAAGTAGCAAAATGAAAGACAAAATTGGTTTGGTTGCAACATTGAGAGAATATTACGTTTTTGATACATTAAATTGTAATTAAGCTATATTATGTGTCCGTTCATAAAAATGTAAGGATGACAGCAATTTCTAATAATTCTCAATTGGAGTATATTTTACAATTGACAAACTAAAGTACACACTGTGATAGGTCACAGGCGATCTTTCAGTCACTAATTAAACCTTTATTGCAGTAGTGTGTATTTTAATTTTGATGTACTGTAACCGTGTTTTTCATTTTGGTAAAATCAGCAGGCTTTAACAAATTGACCGCGCTTAAAGAGTTAATCTCACGATTTCACCAAATCAATTTAAGGAGCATGGAAATAATTATTTAAATAATAATGAGTGATGCTGAAACCGAAAATAAAAGACGTGCGAAAAGAAAAGTAAACTAGTATTACGTTCGAATGGACGCTAACTATTACGATAAAACCGGAAGCTCGGAGCTCGAGCGCTGCTTCATGTTGTCATTTCCGGTCTGAGAGCTGCTATATTGCGTCACTTCCTGTCTGCGGGATGGGTACTGAGACGAGCGGCGCAGGGTACTGAGAGAGGCGGGCTGCAGCCAGACTCTCTTGAGATTTCTGGCTGTCAAAAAGGTCTAACTTCTTCTAACGAGGTCTAACGAGGCTCCACTCGTTACCTGTATTAATGGCACCTGTTTTAACTCATTGTTGGTATAAAAGACACCTGTCCACAACCTCCGTCAGTCACACTCCAAACTCAACTATGGCCTAGACCAAAGAGCTGTCGAAAGACAACAGAGACAAAATTGTAGACCTGCACCAGGCTGGGAATACTGAATCTGCAATAGGTAAAATGCTTGGTGTAAAGAAATCAACTGTGGGAGCAATTATTAGAAAATGGAAGACATACAAGACCACTGATGATCTCCCTCGATCTGGGGCTCCATGCAAGATCTCACCCCGTGGCGTCAAAATGATAACAAGAACGGTGAGCAAAAATCCCAGAACCACACGGGGGACTTGGTGAATAACCTACAGAGAGCTGGGACCACAGTAACAAAGGCTACTATCAGTAACATAATGCGCTGCCAGGGACTCAAATCCTGCACTGCCAGACGTGTCCCCCTGCTGAAGCCAGTACACGTCCAGGCCCGTCTGCGGTTCGCTAGAGAGCATTTGAATGATCCAGAAGAGGACTGGGAGAATGTGTTATGGTCAGATGAAACCAAAATAGAACGTTTTGGTAGAAACACAGGTTCTCGTGTTTGGAGAAGAAAGAATACTGAATTGCATCCGAAGAACACCGTGCCCACTGTGAAGCATGGGGGTGGAAACATCATGCTTTGGGGCTGTTTTTCTGCAAAGGGACCAGGACGACTGATCTGTGTAAAGGAAAGAATGAATGGGGCCATGTATCGAGAGATTTTGAGTGAAAATCTCTTTCCATTAGCAAGGGCATTGAAGATGAGACGTGGCTGGGTCTTTCAGCATGACAATGATCCCAAACACACAGCAAAGGCAACAAAGGAGTGGCTTCATAAGAAGCATTTTAAGGTCCTGGGGTGGCCTAGCCAGTCTCCAGATCTCAACCCCATAGAAAATCTGTGGAGGGAGTCGAACGTCCGTGTTGCCCAACGACAGCCCCAAAACATCACTGCTCTAGACGAGATCTGCATGGAGGAATGGACCAAAATACCAGCAACAGTGTGTGAAAAGCTTGTGAAGCGTTACTGAAAATGTTTGGCCTCCGTTATTGCAAACAAAGGGTACATAACAAAGTATTGAGATGAACTTTTGGTATCGACCAAATACTTATTTTCCACCATGATTTGCAAATAAATTCTTCAAAAATCAAACAATGTGATTTTCTGGGGGTTTTTTTCCACATTCTGTCTCTTGTGGTTGAGGTTTTCACATGTTGACAATTATAGGCCTCTCTAATATTTTCAAGTGGGAGAACTTGCACAATTAGAGGGTGACTAAATACTTATTTGCCCCACTGTGAGATGTGCTTTAATGCTTTTGCACACTAACAGTATTTAAACCAATTATGTGTGTTTAAAACTAGGAGTTATGATTATGTTTTCTCATGTAACAGTCTATTCGCTTGTGCTTTAGTGCTTACACAATGAAAAGAGTCATAATGTTTCCTTTTTCAGTAGACGTCACCATAATGTTTCTGTTTTCAGTAGACGTCACCATAAGGTTTCTGTTTTCAGTAGACGTCACCATAATGTTTCCTTTTTCAGTAGACGTCACCATAATGTTTCTGTTCTCAATAAAAAGGCTGCGCTCTTCAGGGGTTAGGTTAGATAAGCTTGTTGTGAGCCACATGCTCCGCATCAACCTTTTCTCCTGACGGCTGTCAGCGTAAAGCCTTATCACTGTCTCCGATCTGATCCTTGTCTTCGTCCTCCTCTAGGTCTTTATTATTTTGCTAGATACAAGTAAGTTTAGACCTAACATTTTTCTTTGGTGCCGAAACCCGGGACCTAAAATCCGCGTCCTTCCGGACCGCCGCGGGACCAACGGACGCCGCCGGGATATTTACGCGTGACCGGACGGCTGCGCCTTTGTTCCTGCGACGACCCGGATTACCGGTGACAGGTCCCACACGAACCAGGGGAGGATGATCCAAGGTAGGACAGAATTTAAAGCTTTTTGAGTCCGTAGAGATATTGATGTGCATTTGTGTAATGTCAGGGACTTACAAATTTAGTTCAGGGAACTGCACATAGAAATAACGTGCGTGCGTCTTGCGTTACGAGGCGTTTCGGGAAAAATAATATTCTGCGTTACGGAATATTAACACGTACATAGAAATAACGTGCGTACGTCTTGCGTTACGAGGCGTTTCGGGAAAAATAATATTCTGCGTTACGGAATATTAACACGTAGAGCGGTATTTTGCGTTACGAAATATCGTAGAGAAAAGGGTCTGGGACCCAACGGACTTTAAAAGAGTGATAAAGTAGGAGCAGAAGCAAGGAAGACTAAAATCACACAAATTATAAGCCATAAATAGACGGAAGCGTACAAATAACGTGCCGACATAAAATACTTAAGTTATACAAAGAGACCGTGCACGGCAAATAAAATCGAAATTACGTGAAATAGAGGTCATTGAAACAACGAAACTTGCGAAAATGGGTCAAAACGTCGCTAAAACAATAGAAGATAGACCGGAAAATGATGAAACGGGAAAAACGAAGGTGAATTCGGTTGTGAATAGGAATTTCTGTGTATCTGTGTTGACAGTTTGTCATTGAGCTCAAATTGTTTGTAGGTTTTTGTTTTTGGTCTGGTGTGAGCCATTAGTTGAATGTACGGTGACTTCGATTTGTATTTGAAATTGTACTGTCTTGTATGATAAGTCATTGTGGATAACTATGGTTGTTGTCATGTGACTGATTATGAGGCTTCGTTGTGTCTTTCTTTCATGATTTTTCATGTTCATAGTGATAATTGGTGAATTGTGATGTTGAAGGTTTGAGTAAGTTGCATGAAGGGCAGAGATAACACGTCTGAAGTGGAAAAGAGGAGCTGAAGGGGTGGAGAGGAGCTGTGGAAGTGGGGCTTGGAAATTTTTGGGCGTGTGAGACGAGCGTCGATAAACGAGGGAATTGTTTGTAAATAGCTGAACGTTCGTTGCGTAATTAGTTGACCGTTTATTGCGCAAAATCGGGAAAAAAAGAGATGTTTTTCAACATGAGGAGTGCGGCCCTTCGGTGGCCCCTATTTGCAACATGGGGTCCTCGACGGCATCCGCTGGGTTTTTGCCCAAATTAATTATAAGGGAAGGTTGTAATTGCAGCTGGGAATATTCCAGCCTTTCCCTTGTACTATTTAGGATATGAATTTTTGAAATGGAATCTCATTAGAGATAAAAATAGACTATTGAGCTAAATTCAAAATAAGAACGCTCTTAAAAGAAAATAAGAGAATGGCTAAAAGAGAAAGAAAATAGTTAATGTTTTGAAAAAGGAAAAGATCAACTGTTGATAAATAGCTGTTTGAAAATAAACTTAACAGATTTATTTTAAACAAAGAGCTAGTATGTTTGATAAAAAGAAAATCAGATTGTTAGAAATGTTCATTCAAGAATAGATATTGTTAAAGTAAATTCTTTAGAATGAAAGCAGATAATTCTACCAACCTGGAGTGGAATACAAATGGATGTTTTTTAGTGCACGAAAAAACATTCTTTGTTCTCCTCTGGACTGCTGAATTATCCTCCATTATAAATTATATGGATGTCAGTTGAAAATGATTGGAATTAAAAAATTGAATTGAATGCTATAAGAGGTATAGTGTTTTAAGTGTTAAAGAATAGCAGAGAAGCCATAGTGGAATAAAAGAGAAAGTTAAAGTATTTTGTGAAGTAAATTGATCCTAAAGAATTAGATTTTGACTAAAAACAATCAATTGAATAGATTATAATTGTGTCATGGAATCGTAATTTTTGGATTACATGTTGATGAACCTTCAACAGTGACCCAAAGAAGGTGAAAAGACATTTTGTCAGCTCTAAAGAAATTCCAAAACAAAGACAAATTCCAATTTTGTAATTTTGAGTGGAACATTGCGCGATATATTAGTGCCGCTGCAAAATTCAATTTACTGATTAAAATGGGAGCTGACAAAATTGATCATAAGCAAATATTGGCATTTGCCAAGTGGAAATTATTATACTGGGAGGATTGTAACTCTGCAACTTTGGGTCGATTGCGGAACGTAAACGGTTATGGGGTTCGTTGTTCTCAAATTTGCGATATATGATTACAATTCTCCCAAGATAAGCTTAATTTATTGAGCTAACCTTTGGTTGATTTTGTGGAATTTGTTTAACGTGGAGTTTATAGAAGCTAACTAAGTAAACAGAGAAACTTAGATATGGTGCCTTTTGTGCCATCAAAGAAGACATTTAGCAAAGGAATTTGAGTGGGAGATGGAGGAAGAAAAGGAGGGGGACAGAAGGCCGAGGGGGAGAATCTGAAGGCCGTGTGGCAACATGGCGCCTCTGAAGGAGCGGTTTCGAAGGAAGCCCTCCCTGAGGGGGATGCCGGTGTTGACCCCCCCCGAGGGTGAGGCCTCTGAGGAGGGGTTCTTGCCTGAGGGGGAGGCTGATTTGTTCCTCTCCATAAACGACATGAATTTTAAACAAAGGCCAGAAATGACAATCTTAATGGGAAATACTCCAACTTTTTTCTTGTAGATTCAGGAGCGGAACATTCGTGCGTTAAAGACATTGCACGTTTAAGACCAAGTAATAAAACAATCTGCGCCATGTCAGCTAAAGGGAAAACAACTTTAAATGCGATAAGTGAACCCAAAGAAGATCCAGAAACAATGTGTATAGTTGTCATGGCACCTAACTGGCCACACAATCTACTGGGAAGATACAAAATAGCAACTGATCAGACTTCCCAGTTCGTTGTGGAGGCTTATGATGACGTCTGATACCATTGGTCACTTGACGCTCCCACTCGGGGGGCTAGATAAAACAGTTGAGGCACTAATTGCAGAAACTTAAAGGCTATCAAAACATAGCATCGCAAACAGAAAAGCAAAAATGGGCGATGAAAGGTTTTTACCAAAATTATTGATCATATGGGCAGCTGAATTGAGCTACACGATTGTCAAGTGTCTACAGGGGGGAGGACTGAATTGGTTAATAATTGGTTAATAGACACTATGACAATTGTGGCCCAATGTCTTCAATTCATACTTGGAAAACAAAAAAAAAAATTTTCAGTGTTTACTTTGCATAAACAATGTTAAGAGAGACCAAAAAGAGGGAGGTTTCTAGAACCAACTGAACTATTTCATACATTGCACATGTATTATATTGAATTAAATAGAGTGTTGGGGAAAAGATATTGCCTGGGGAAAAATAAATGTATATCTAGATGAGTTAAGATTTTTTCTAGCGCACATGAGGACGAAAAAACAGACATTGCATGTACAGACCCCAGTCAGCCAGACTAGTGGAAAAACATAATTGGGACAGATAAATAAAAGACTGATGCAGAAGGAAAGACTTTGCCACTTTTTAGACTGCCAGATTTAGCCCCAGGACCTGTTAAAGGTTCTGGCAGCATTCCAGCTCACATAGGGAAACAGTTTGATCAAAGACAAGTTTGAGACAACAATGATCTGCCAGAATGTTCCGATCCACAGACTCTCAAGGTGCGGGTCGGAGACTTGGTCTTCCTGAAAGTGTTGCAGCGTGCCATATGGGACAGTGAACGCTGGGACGGTCCTTAAGAGATGGTTGGCGTCAGCCCGACTGCAGTGAAAGTCTACGGATGCACTGGGTGAATTCGTCAATCCCAGTGCAAGCTCTTCCGGTTGCCAGAAGGACCTAGCGACGCCAGTCCACCAGACCCTGATTCCTAACGTCCCGACCTCACCTAAAGTCATCAAGAGAAAAAACTGGTCAAGCCCACGCAGGGACGGCCCTTACACGGTTCTCCTGACCACCCTGCAAGACCTTGGGAAACCTTGACCCTCTGATATGCAACCTTCAAACCAAGCAGTCCAGAACACCGGCATGTCATCAGGACCGGCCTCTGGTGGTTCTGTGGAGGAGTAACCCTATACTCCAAGCTCCTGATGGAATGGATCGGACGATGTGCCCTCGTCACCCCCGTCCAAAAGTCCACAACGATCGTGCTCGATCAAAGACACAGCAACATGACAGCTGATGAAGAACCAAAGTCCACTCGCCGAAGAAAAAAGATCCATCTTGGCTGAGTTGCTCACCGACGCAAACGGAGTCCATCCGGCAGCCGAGGAACATTCCTGACAAGGCTAAGCTCATCGACGAAGGTAACGCGGCAGCAGCATCCCAGCTACCTATCATTGGAGCGCTCTTCTTGGTTACCACCTACAAGCACTCATATCAATTGCACGACATGGCAAAGAATGGCTCAATCACCTAGCTCATGGAATTGCTCGAGGAGTTCAAAGACTGACTCCATCAACAGGAGGGAGTCCCACAGAACGCCATCTTTAAGTGGTTCCAGGACACGTTCGGCAGCTGGAAGTACGTCATCATCTCCGCCATCACTGCAGTGGCCTCCATCCTGGCTGTTGTTATCGTTCTCTCCTGTTGCTGTGTGCCCCTCTGCAAGATCCTCATCAGCCGCGTGCTCTCGAACATGGACCAGAAGGTTAGCGCCATGTTCATCGCCCACACCGTCCAGTACGAGTCCGTAGCCCAAGATCACTCAGAGGATATTGACAGCGATATGGACAGTGACGAGTCGGACTCTCTCGTCTAAAGCAGAATGATTTGGACAGTGACGATACGGACACTATCGTCTAAAGCAGATTCCCCACGTCGGCCATCCCGACTCTGCAACCCTATGGACTCTCGATAAATAACACCGACGCGGCGATCATAAATCGCTGAAATATGGCGTTCAAAAGAGTTCCAGCCTTTATGTACACTTGCTCACCATATTATTTCAATGTTTTGTGTTCCATGAAGCCATGGCAATGAAGCTGCTCTCGTCCCTAGCATTGGGGAGGGAATAGGGGAATTTTTTCCTACGTGCTTAGGTTTTTCGCCCCTATCGTGGCATTTCATAACTCCTGCTAATGGATAATTGACGGGTCTAACACCAACCCCACTCTCGGGAATGTCTAACTCTGATGAAAGCTGAAAAGTTTTAAACCCACAACAGGAGGGAAATGTGAGATGTGCTTTAATGCTTTTGCACACTAACAGTATTTAAACCAATTATGTGTGTTTAAAACTAGGTGTTATGATTATGTTTTCTCATGTAACAGTCTATTCGCTTGTGCTTTAGTGCTTACACAATGAAAAGAGTCATAATGTTTCCTTTTTCAGTAGACGTCATCATAATGTTTCTGTTTTCAGTAGACGTCACCATAATGTTTCTGTTTTCAGTAGACGTCACCATAATGTTTCCTTTTTCAGTAGACGTCACCATAATGTTTCTGTTCTCAATAAAAAGGCTGCGCTCCTCAGGGGTTAGGTTAGATAAGCTTGTTGTGAGCAACATGCTCCGCATCAACCTTTTCTCCTGACGGCCGTCAGCGTAAAGCCTTATCACTGTCTCCGATCTGATCCTTGTCTTCGTCCTCCTCTAGGTCTTTATTATTTTGCTAGATACAAGTAAGTTTAGACCTAACACCCACTGTACACGCATCCCCATAATATTAATGGGAATCATGTATTTCTAATCCATCATACTACAGAAGTGAAGTCTTAATTGCAGCAAATAACAACAGTATGTATTTGTATGAAAAACACTTACTGGTACATAAATATAAAATAATCAAATGGAAAACAGTACTGTTACCATAAAAATAGTACAATTTCCTACCATAACTGTGGTTGGGACCCAGTACAATTTTATGGCAGGCTCCTTGTAACTCAGGGACCATTGTACTTTATACGCAAGACCCTCTGTACAAAAAAAAATAATGAATTAATTAAAAACATGTGCCCTGTCTAAATGAAACGCCTTTCCATTTTGATCAAGCCAACCATGTCAGTTTTATTTTATGCCATTACTTGGTCATAAATCTAAAATAATCAATGGCATAAATCTAAAATAATCAGATGGAAAACAATAACTGTAAGAACTGGAAAAAGTTCTTACCTTAACTTCTGTAGTTAGGGCCAGAAATATTTTTAGGCATTCATACCCCAAGAGAAAAGACCACGTGTATAAAAAATAAAAAATCAATAATCAATGGGCACTGACAGACCTTGCTGGAATGGTCACTGTGCAGATCCCTTTTGCCACCCTACCCAAACACAAACACACTGGTCGGGGCCACATCTTTTCATTATAAAATTAGAATAGAGCAACAGTAACAAAGATGTATAATTAGAATTGGGGAAAAAAAAGAGTTTTTTGGTTTGTTTTTTTTTTTTTTTTTTTGTCGTTCATAAAAATACAAATTTTAAATTGCATTAAACATTTGTTCTATATCACCATCATTGCTGTAATTCAGGATATAAGACATCTGAGCAATATTACTGAAGTCAGTTGTCTCGGCCACCATAGCAGAAACGAAAGAGGTTTTCCTCACCGCCGCGCTTATGGTGCCGTTCATAAAATGTGCCTCCCGTTTAAAGAATTTTGACGCTCCCCATGTCCTCAAAATGTGAATCCTTGCTGTCCGAGATATGCATTAACGAGACATTTCAGGATCTCTGTTCTGCACACTTTCTTGTTGTGGGCCGTAGTGTGAGTCAGATTATTCCACTTACTTGATGTAAATATTAATTTTTATTCTTAAAAAGCCCATGCATCTAGAAGTTGGTAGAAGTTGGAAATCAAGAAAAAAATGCTTTCAAATAATATTTTGAACAATATCTATTCTTTAATTAAGAATATTTCTGACAAAACAAGTCTGGTAAGCTTATTTTCAGAAAGCTATTTTTCTTATTTCAAGAAATCTAAGTGAGTAAAATATACATGAAGAACCGGCAAATGATTTCACTTATTTCTAGTAAATTTACACTGAAAACAAGGGATTTTACCTAGCTTTAAGGAGGTGTGTTTTTCACTGCATTTTCTGCATTGAACAGGCTTTTAATCAAGCTAGCCACAACGTCAATTTTATTTTCTGCCATTAATTGGTCATAAATCTAAAATAATCAAATGGAAAACAGTACAGGTAAGCGCTAAAACAATTTCTTACCTTAACTTCGGTGGTTGGGGCCGTAAACATTTTAGGGCATCCGCACCCTAATAAACAGGACCCCCTGTGTACAAAAAAATCAAATGGCTCAATATTATCATACAATAATTGACAGTCATTAACTGATAGGCACTGGCATTCTAACATATTAATGTGTCATATTATACAGTACTTTAAGTAAAAGGTTTGTTCTTTGTTCTTTCTAAGCTAAAAGTTGGTAATTTTTCACCTAAATAAAGAAAAATTTGCTCTCAAATGTTTTTTTTAACAATATCTATCCTTGAATTATGAACATTTCTGACAAACACGCCTTTTTTAAGATTAAATGTACAAGTTTATTGCTCAAAATACATCTGTTAAACTTAATTTCAGCTAGCTATTGTTCTTATTTTAAAAAATCTATGTTAGGAAAATTTACTTTCAGTAGATTTACTGTGAAAACAAGGGAATTTAACTAGTTTTAAGGAGGTGTGTTTTTGCAGTGCTGAACTATTTGAAGGACCTTAAACGTTAAAGTGCATATGACACCAAAAAGCATATACAGTGGTACCTCTACATACGAAGTTAATCCGTTCCAGGACCTTGTTTGTAAGTCGAAATGGTCGTATGTCGAGCAGGATTTTCCCATAGGAATACATTATAATTCCATTAATTCGTTCCACAGCCCAAAAACCTGCACTAAATCCTTAAAAAATACTGCTGGTGCTATTACAAATGGCAATTACACGTAGCAAAACAAATAAATTATAAATCAAAATTGGAATAATATAATAAAAAGAATAATAATAATTCCTGTAATAGTGTAACGAATCGGGTTCTAATAAGGCGGACGTTTTTTTGTGTACCTGAACGCACCACTGACGTGCCTGGACCGGTGAGCTTGAGTTTCACTTTCACTTTGAATGTTCTCTTGAGAACACCGTCAATTGCGGCAGACAGCAGGCGTTTTGTGTTGAATAAGTTGTGAAAGAAATGATGACAACGTGGCGAAGCTGGCGATTTCTTTGGAGATGTTACCACAATAAGAATTGTCAGCTTAACTTATAAAGACTGGCGAACGATGGTCGTCGGAGGACCGTGGAGATGTATTGTTGAGCCATTTCACGGATGCCCACCCCACGCTCATATTTTTCTGTCATTTGCATCTTCATTTAGAAGGTAAGCGTCAACTTTTTCCTTGTTTCACCACCTGTACCAACCTTTTCTGAAACCTGTGTTGATTTGTCACACAAGAAAATCCGCCGTGCATTCGTCTGCGGTGCTGCCATTGTCGTCGTATTTCGAGCATGTCGTCGGATGTAGAAACAAATGGCGAGTCAAATTTTACGTCGGATGTCGAAAAGTTCGTGTGTCGAAGCGATCGTATGTAAAGGTACCACTGTATATTGCATATTTCATGCGGTGTTTTATGCTCCTGAATGAAATGGACCGCTTGGATGTGTGTGGAAGCGACTGTTTTATATATTCAATTTTTTAATCCCGCGCCAGAAAATGAGTGACTTCCGGCTTCAGTCTCGGGTTTAGGACGAATGCGAATGTGATGTCACCCGGGTCGGCATCTCACAATACAGCCTTGCTTTATAGCATGCAGATTGACTGCGGATTCAGCTGATTTGCGGATTATTTTGTTTATTTTTCGCATCACACCAGCCAAACGGCTGCAGAAATTTGTTACCGCACCAGGGAGAGGCATGTGAGCCTTTTTGGGTTTCAGAAGGTTCCCGTGCACCACGGATATTGGCCAAACCAAGCCCGACTACTGTGGGACCATTGGACTTACGAGGAAGTGAGTAAACATCGTATTTTGTATTATGTCAAATACTGGGATTATGGCACACGTTTTAATACAGAGGTGGCTTGCATTTTGTGGCTCATTGTCCACCGAAAATGAAACTCTGCCGACGACCGGCCACTTGTCGCACCCCCCCCCCCCCCCCCCCCAGGCTTTTTGCCTTCTTCGTGTGCCCGGTGTTCTGTCAAATTTTCAACCCAATCAGAAATTGCAACTTTGTGTTAAAAATCATGCGGTTACAAAGTAAACACTAGAAACTATATTTTAAATAAAGGACTATTTACTTGCGTTTGATCATGGACGAACATGTAGAAATGTTCTCCTCAGACACATTCTGCCATGTTAGCTGCTCAAAAACTGCATGCCGGTCTCTGTTTACGTCTTCACCGTATAGTAAAGCATTATTTCATGCCATATTGTGTTGACCATGTGGCAGCTAAGCACTCCTCCGAAGTCGGCCTGTTTGTCCGGCGGTACTCTCCAGCTGCTTCCCAGGCAAGCTCTCCTGTCCGTAACAGGGGAACGAGCTGTAACTTGCTCACCGCCGGGCGGGTTGCAGATCGCCGAAGACAATCGACAACCCTGCCTCCGCGTGACATGATCCGGGCTAGTTTTGTGTGATTTTCCGCTTCAAAAAGCAAAAATAAGACTTTGAGACGTTACTCGATGGGGTTAGCATGTCAGCTAGCAGTCATTCCTCTTGGTTTGTTTACATTCTCCAAAGCCGGGGCAGGGAAATGACAAAAGCCTGACTAACTACGGTGGCATAAAATATCGTTCGGGAGGTGCGACAGTAAAGGTGAAGTCGACACTTTTGACCTTTATGGAGTAATTTTTCCATGTCGTACTAAATAAATGAATTTTTATTATTTCATATTCCATTTAACACAAGACTGTTATTTGTCATGACCATACCATTTATTTAGCAATGAGGGGAAAATACTTCAAGAAAAAGAATATCCTGTAAAAATATTGGAGTACAGAGACTGAAACAATGACATTTTGCGGCTCTCTTCGTTGCATTTTCCTCGTTCCGAATAATTCCCCCTCAGTGGGGTGAATTGTAAATCAGATGAAACCATTACCCTGCCTGTTGGGGACGCTAGAGCTTTATAGGCATAGGCGTGGCTAAACGGCGGATTAAAAAACTAGTTTCTCGTCATCTGCGCTTTGCTAAATTGTTGTATATAGTCGAATCGTCTCAAAATACGATTCTAATTCACATATTAATGCTATTTAAGATTTTTTTTTTTTATCCTGTCGTGCACACTTTAACATACTAGACCAAATACAGTATTTTATGGCATTACTATTAAATATGAATAGAGCAACAGTAAAGGATATTTAAAATCAGGAAACGAAGTTTTTAAAAAAAATACAGATTTTCCATTGCATAAAAGCTAAAAACAAATAAGTATCACTTAAAGTAGGGAGGCGTGTGTCCGGACGATGCATACACATGTGAAATATGCATGGTTTGAGCATGTAAATTACCTTTATGTACACACTGTCGCCAACATCTTGAAGCCTACCACCTTACTGTTATTTTTATGTCATGTTGATTCATTTGAACCGAAGAAAAGTAGACAAAATTGCATTTTATGTAAGCAGGAATCGTCGAATGTCCCGCAACCTCGGCAATCAATGCGACCTCGGCAGCTTGAAGGGAAGGCGATTGGCTCCTCCCCAAATTACAACAATGACATAACTGTAATTTGACACTGTCACAAACCTTTATTTGCAAATCCCTTTGTCTCCACAAGATGGCGCAAATTACCAAGACAAACGCCAATCATTTCCGTGCGTACACTGAAGAGAGAAGCCTTTTTGTTGTTGTTCATATTTCTTTTTTTTTTTTTCGTCTTCGAATAAAATTTGACAGCAATTAAAGAAAAATGTAACAATAAATGACATTCTTTCACTCAGTAACTTGATAACAGAAAATATGCAAAATTGGAAATGAACTGGAAATTTAATAATTAGGATCCCACGTTGTTGTTTTTTTTTTGTTTTGTTTTGTTTTGTTTTGTTTTGTTTTTGTTTTTAATGAATCAAATAAAATGACATTTGTGATCATAAAATTAAGAAAAATATAGATCTAAACATTTTTTCAGAAACATTGATATAGAATCATTCATCCATATATTAATCTAATACAGTCTATTCATTTAGTTTGAAAATATTTTTAGTTCATAGGTTAATAGCTAATTTTTGTGAGCATTTTCTACGGCTGGATGCGAATGAAAAGTGAACCGTGTTCCTCTGTGTTTGTGGATGTAGTTACGAATTTAAGACACACGAGATCAGTGTTTCATAGATTAAAGTTTCATATCATTTTAGAACGTTCAGAATCTCTAGATCGGTATTGATGGCTGGTAATACATTTCTGTACTGTTACATAGGTACTTTTACATGAAAAAGTCAATTTACACAAAACCTGTGAGAGGAAGTTATCATTAGATGAGTTTCGGATTTATCTTCAATTTATTTGCAGCCTCCTGGGAAACCATACATCACATACATCAAGGTAAAAAAAGAAAACCAGTCAACTGTTGCTTCATTTGATGTGACATTAATTTTATTACAGCATGGCTGCTTTCTCTGATTGGTAGAGTTAATGTAGTGCAGTGCTTTTATTGTCTAAAGTATTATGAAAAAAGTGCCTTGGTCCCATTTCATTTGTCAAGGGGCTACTTAAGAATGAAAGATGTCTCTCGCCCGTTTATTTTTCCAAGGACACATGAGCTCATGCTGCTTGGCCAGGTGCCTGGACGTGGAGGAGTTGGACACATTCATGAGGTCCATTACATCACCACTGACCAATCCACTTCTTTCTGACATGAATTTCCACAACAGCGTCTGTCTGTGAGATTAGCTTGTGGGAATTGTGGCGCTTTCCCTAACCCTTGAGAAAGAGTGCTCCCAAATCCAAATCCACTGTGATCCACGGTAAACTGGTGCAGGTCCGAATGCCTTTGATTGATTGATTGATTGATTGATTGATTGATTGATTGATTGATTGATTGATTGATTGATTGATCGATCGATCGACCTACTGATCAATCACACATTGCAGATGATATTAAGTTCATGGTATAGTCTGAATCAGGGGTCCCCAACCGTTTTTGCACCACGGACCGGTGTGATTTGGGTCTTTTTACCACGGACCGGTGTTCGTCAAATTTTGCACCCTTATAAAATTTTGCTCCCAAAGCTTTTGTGGTGGTGGAAAAAGCGGTCTTTTATATTCAGTTGGACTCTCAATGTTATCCAACGGTGCTAAAAAAACTATTTACATCATAAACATACATGTGCAACACGAAAATGGTGTAAATTAATGCTTAACGACATTAAGAAGTCGTTAAGTGAGAGAGCTGCGTGCAGTTGTTGTGTGCAGCTAACATGGCAAATGTAAGTTAATATTCCTTTCTTTAAAGAAAGTTTGTAGTGTGTACTTTGGAATCGCTGCTTTCGCGGTCATTTTTATTGTTACGCGCATGCCAAATTTGTCAGAACACCGGCATTGTGCGACAGAAAATTACAGCAAATATAAAATAACATTCATGTTTAGCCCTGTAGTGTGAAGTGCAAGGAAAATACAACTCACCCGCTGAATCAGTGGGAAGCCTGAGCTTGTTTCGTTGAGACGAGAAGGTCCTGGGATGGGCAAGTGAGAGAAGCCCGCTTCACAAAGATACGATGTTGGAAATTGTAGCACAGTTTTCAGTGCTCTCATAGTGATGTCAGGATATTCCGAAATGACTTTAATCCAGAACCTTGGTAGAGTTGTTGTCTCAAATATATGTTTAAGGTTGCCGTGATTTGCGATCGCTACAAGCTGATATTCCTGTTGCACAGACATGCTCAAATCACTCGCTTTATTCACATACGGGTCACGAATCCACTACTTCGCAGTTTGTGGGACTTTAGTGATTGGGAAGTAGCATAGATTTTGTTTTCTTCGAGGTTGTAGGCTTATCTTCTGGCTCGTCAGGTTCCCTTTTCCCCGGGAAAATCTGTCCAAAGATGTCCGTTTTTCAGTCATTCCAGTGTGGGGCTAATTATTTCCGGGAACAAACGTAATGGGCGACGACCTACATCATACGTTATTATCGAGGCCAAGCGCACATACAGTAGATATACAAAACTAGATGTACTGCTAACAGGCCAGTCAATGCATTTTTATGACGACCTCCTTTGCTGTAGTTGTATATCTAGAATAGACAGGGATATTGGTGTGTTAAGCGCCCCAGGCCATAGTCAATCGGCCAGAATGCAGTCGATAATAAATTATTTAACACTTCTGTGCAGCCCGGTACCAAATGCGCCGTACCGGTCTGCGGCCCGGTCATTGGGCACCCCTGGAGTAAATTACGTCTGAAAGCTACCTGTGCTGTTTATCTGCAAACAAGCAACTCTTTTATTTGACGCGCAGAATATTCCTCTTAAGCGTGTGCAACAATTCTCAAAGTTTTTTGACAGTCTTAATTTTGAAACTCCATTGTCAAGATGCCTTAGAGCAATAGTTCTTAACTTGGGTTCATTCAAAGCCCAGGGGTGCGGTGAGTCAGTCTAAGGGTCTAAGGTTAAAGGTACTATACAGATTTTTTTGTGTTAATATAAAATACTTTTCTAATCCATGCCTGCTCCAACAAGCCCTGATGAGTACACAGCCCTGACATTTTTACTGAGACTGACCCAAAAAGCCCATTTTCTTCCCTTCAATGAGGAGTGTTCGGGTCGAACACTCTAGGTGAACATGCGCATGTGTACTTCCACGTGTGTCCCTGTAGCACTGTTTTACCTTGCCTAAGCCTAGTGCCTAGTCTTCGCTTGCCAAAAACACTTTTGTTTGTGTTTCTAGTGCTGATTTGATGGGCCAAACGGTCATTGCTTTGTGTTCCTGCTCTTACAAGCATGAACGCCAGACACTGGGTTAACATGCTGTGGTAACGCTTTAGGCCGGAGGAGGTGAGTTAAAAAAGTGAACAATGTCCCGATCACGTGATTGGAAACCAGGCCGATCACTTCATTTTTCACAGGATCAAAATCGGGTGAAACGGATCGGGGTTATAATTAAAAAATATATAATTATGACTTTCTGCTTCATCCTTGTACAGCGCCACACCCTCCATCCGGCTAGGCAGCGTGACCAAACTATTTTTCTTGGTCACCAGTGCAGCTGGTGTTTGGTACTTAAAGTGAAAGTTGATTGACAGGTTTGTAGATTTGATCATGCCAGATAAGCTTGGGTAGCTCGATGATCAAAGGCACAAATACATTAATCATCGTTAAACTTGCAGCCCAGTCATAAGTGCGCTGTGCCAACTCAGCACAACTCATTGTGTAAGTGAGAGGTTCTTCTCGGCAGAGTAAGCATCAAAGCATGACTGGATTCGAGTGGAGTGTCTCGATGAAGTATTCAATAAAGACAAGCATTTTTCTACATTATTCTTGTTTAAAAATAATTCACATTATGAAGGCGGCACAGTTGGATAATGCACGTCCACCGCACAGTTCTGGGATTGTGGGTTCAATCCCGGCTGCAGCCTTCCTGTGTGGTGTTGCATGTTCTTCTCAGTGCCTGCGTGGGTTTTTCCCGGGTTCCTGCCACATCCCAAAAAAACCTGCATGGTACGTTGATTAAGCATTAAACATTCCTCATAACGATAAACGGTTCAGAAGATGAATGAATTAATGAATGAATTCTATGGATGTGTAGGACGAGATTATGGACAATTATTTTTCGCGCATTCTTATGAATGTACTTAGAAGCGAATGATTGCTGTTGGCTGTGGATGCTTTTTTTTTCTACAAATGTGGTGGTGTAGATGTAATTATTTTTTCAGGACGTATGAGGGCAGGATCCTTGGTTTAAAAAAATAAATAAATAAACTGCTAGGTGTAGACAGACAGGCAGAGTGGCAATTTGGAACGCTATATCTGTAAAGATATAAACATTAAATGTCAAATTCTGACCTGTTTAAAAACATGCTGTCAAAATGAGTTGACATTCAAACAATAATTCCCTTATGTAGATATTAGCTTGCTAGTTTAGCAAAAACGGATTTTCAATACAAAAAAAAAAAAAAGATTTTCTAATTCAAAAGGGTTCGGTGAATGCACATGTGAAACCCATGGAGTTTAGCAAGGTTAAGAACCAATGCCGTAGAGTTACTGCACAATAAATATACTTTTTAGGAGGAAAACCTTGCTTTATGAGGACTTTAACCTCATGTAGTAAAGTAATTTAAATAATTCAATACCACGGACAACGGTAGACGTGAAATCCATTTGAACTGGGAGGACTGGCAGTAATCATTCACAATCAGCCCACCCAGTTTACACGTATTGCACATCTTTTTTTTTTTTTTTTTTTTTTTTTTAACCTGTCCTGTTCAGCTGTTTGACACAGAGAATGGAAGTCTAAGTGCCCGGATAGTCTGAATAGTTTTAATGTTTCACATTGAGAGTCTGACATACTCCCTTTGTGATCATTCAACATACCTCATTTATTATGACAAAACAGTGAACAGGAAGGGGTTATGGGGGAACAGAAGAAAAGAAACACAAGAGAAGAAAGAGAAAAAACACAAACAACAACAAGAAATACGCCTAACTACACTAACTACTAATATGTTGGTGCTATCGTCAGCTAAATGTATGTCCGGTTGACACCATGTGGGGGGCCTGTTTACCAGGGAAAGGGGAGGAAGAAGGTGGGGGAGTCTATAAGCTAAGTGATAGGGGTAGAGTGTACACAAATCATCTCTGTGATTTAGAACCCAGTAATCGTGTTAATCCCTAGTGAGTGTAAGCCCGTTGGTGACCGACCCTACGTCGCCCCGTCACCAATCCCGGCACCGGGACCCCCCGCCCGAGCGCGCCCAATAACATCCAGCCACACGCGGGCCCCGCCAGGCACGCAGCAGCCACGCAGACGAGCGGAGACACCACGCGGGCGCCGACACAGGGCCACGGCCCCCACCCAGCCAGCGGGGGAAGGGAGGGCAGGCCCTGGGGGGGTGGGGCAGCGCAGCCCATCCCTCCTCCCGCAGCCCAGCAAAGGAGCCCTCACCCCACCCGGAATCCAGGGTGGTTCCCCCGGGCCACCCGCGCGCCCATCTACCGGCCCTTGGGGATGGCAAGAGGGGACGCACCACCAACCCCACGCCCGTCCCCATCCGCCCACCTGGGCCACGAACCGCCGCCGCAGCCCCCCAGCCGACACAGCACGCTACAGGGACCCCAGCGGCCCACCAAGCCCATGGCAGGGCAGGGTCCCCCGCCGTAGCAGGCAACATCCAGCCGATACAACGGATTGCACATCTATCGCCCTAACAGGCACTGAAACATGAATGTTCACTGGCAGCCTTCCCAGTTCAAATGAATTGGATATCTATTGTCATTAAAGGCAGTGAATGAGTCCATGTTACTAAAGACTTTGGAGCTATGTAGTTTTTAGGTAGTAGAATAAAATCCCAGATATCCAGTTGACTTAGAAATAATTATCAGTCAGGTATTCACAAATGTATGGAGAACATTTTTTTTGTTGCATTTGGCACAGAGCAAGAATAAGAATATGAATCTGAAAAAAGGATGGATAAAATAAAAATGGCTTTGTTGTCTCATAGTTTTTATTATGCGACCAGCAGTGTTACATGGAAGGTCTCATATTTTATACTTACAGTAATGGAGATAAATGTGTACTTCCAAATTCAACAAGCGTGCACCAGTAAAGTGAAACTTATCTCAGCAGACGTAAGTAGCATACAGGCCTACTGTTGTGATGAAAGTTAAGTTTTAAGTATTTAATATTCAAATGTCGCTCTTGTTGAAGACAGATTGAGGCCAGCCCACAAAGTCTGTCATGCTACTCCTAGCAAATCACCAGCAGGGGAATAATAAGGAGCACATCTCCATCATTGTTATTCTGTTGTCGCTTACATAATTGACGGATATTAACTTCCTATCAAGCAAGTCTAATTAAAATCAATTCACCAATAAGGCTGGCAAATTAATGGAGCAATATGAGTAGTTAGGGTTTACAGGCTAATGAAGAAATACACACAAACAAGTCATTAAGTTGTCAGGAAGTCAAAATAAACATCTGGAAGAGAAATCAAGAATCAGCAGATGCCTTTCTTTGTGAAAATGTGACCTTGGGACTATGTAAAATTAAATATTTATCTTAAATGACGCTATTTCCTACTGAAGAAAATCAGATAAACATATTGGTAATTTAGTATTCCTTTCTAGTTTATCAAACATTTCTAATTCCAAACACATTTTTTTTAATAAGACCACTTTCTTTGTAAATGTCATTCTTTCAAACTTTCTAGTGATGCTTGCAGCACTTAATTCTCTTTTCACATTTCCTGAAGGACATCTCCGTGACATATATGATGGATAATCCTGGCTTTTGATGTAAATCCTGCACGCGAACTGACTCGAGTACCTGTGAATCCTTGCTTTAATGAAACTCAGGCAAATAAAAGACGGTGGTCGGGTTTGATGTCAATGGAGCACTAAATCAATGCCTGCAGCCTAAATGAAAGATGAAAGCCCAAGCGAGACAGAAGCCATGAAAATGATGGTGTTGTTAGAGTCCAACAGACATTGATCTGAAGTGAATTGTCCAACTAAAATGGATCTGACTGAACACGCAAACCCATTTGCATCATGTTTTATTAATTATTGACAAACTTCATCCTTTTGTCACTCAACGTTTATTAAAGAGGTCGGCAACAATTATCATTCTTTCAAAAGGTGACCTTTTATTACTCCGAAGAGTGGTATTTTAAAGACAACATTTTGAAGTTGCTCCAGTCACACACTGACACAGACACTACATTGAGGGTTTTAGGGCCGTGGTGTAATGTGACATCTTTTGAAATGGTGTTTCCAGATGTGTGAATTCAGTGGTTTCAAGAACAGGGCTTTTACACATATACATACAGTGGAAAAATAGCTTGTAAAGCATATGTGCAACCTTCACACCATCTGTACACCCAAGACACTGAATCCAAGCACCAAGGCCGGCCCAGCCTATACGCAGACTATGCTGCTGATTTGGGCCACCACTAGAGGGCCCCCAATCTGGCAACCTCATTTTATTTGTTGTTAATAGAGCATCGTGAATAATGTGGCGCGAATTGCCGTTTATCTATGCAAACATCCATTTTCTTCCATTTTTCATTACAATCTGGCAACCTGGGGAGTGACGTTGAACCTGCTTTGCGATGATTGGTGCTCAAACTTGCTTGGAAAATAGATGCGTGAATATGTCAAAGAGAATTTATCCTTCTGGAGCAGAGAAACGAACGAAGAAGAAAATCGGAGAAGAAAAGAAACAACAGTATCAAGGTAATAGACCATGTTGTTGACGTTGTTGTTGTGCAAGACACTCCGATTTGAACGTTGTTGTCAGCTGAGCTTGTCAATAAGTCGTACTGGTAATTGCCATTAGCCGCAGGGCGA
Organism: Corythoichthys intestinalis; assembly: GCF_030265065.1. Taxonomy (NCBI): domain Eukaryota; kingdom Metazoa; phylum Chordata; class Actinopteri; order Syngnathiformes; family Syngnathidae; genus Corythoichthys; species Corythoichthys intestinalis. The sequence continues at coordinate 28,511,303 of NC_080396.1, read as the reverse complement.
AGGCCCGGAGCGAATCAAGTAAAGCCGGGCAAGTTGTCACCTGTCGGCAAAGGCAAATGTACCGCTTCTGCTGATTGTAGTAAAACGAAATATTGGCCTAATATGCATTTGGACTGGAGAGCATAGATATACTGATATTATTATCAAGTAGTATGCCATGTATCAGCCTACGGTGAACCTACTTAACTTGTTGCACACTCCCCACAGTACACGTTTTGTTGACGAATATTTTCCTGGGCTGAATTTTGTTCCACGTAATCATATTTTTTACTTTGGATGATTCAAAGGAGCTATTGAGAAGTATTTTGGAATTGGAGGTGGAGTGCCGTACTCTTCACAAGATGATGATTTCCCCAAATGTACAATTCAAGGTAATGCTTGGCAATTTCATGTACATAGTTATGAGATCAGAAGTAAGAAAGATGCACATAAAGTTACAATTTTAATACATTTTTACAAAAATATGGGCCCCTTTGCATTATTTTGCTGAGGGCCCCCAAATGACCTGGGCCGGCCCTGCCAAGCACAATGACCCTGGACAATCAGAGACCATCTAACAGCCATGCAATGGCACAAGTAGTTGTCTACGATTATAATTGACACCCCGAGTGTTGTAGTGATGCCCCCTGCAGACCGCAGTTACTGTCTGCACGCAACCCCAAGAGGAGAAACTATTTTTTGGAAACTGCTGTTGCTTTTATCTCCAGTTCTGCATTTCCCGGTTCATGCGTCTGCTCCTTCAAAGATGATGTCAGTATGCCTTGTAAAGTGAATTAAGGGCGCTGCACATAGATTGTGAACATTCCTCATAATACCAAGTGGAGGAATAGTTGTGTTAGATGTGTTTTTGTGTCCGTTTTTTTTTTTTTATCGTTCACGCTTTTAATTTCGTAGCTGTTACCTTGTGTTTTTTATCGGCTATAACTGTTAGCATCATATCCAAATAAAAATAATTAAGGTGAGCATTGAATGTAGTGGTTTGAAGGGAGATAGCGTGCAAATGTTATAAATATAGTTGGTGTATAGCTAAAATGATGTGGTTTAATGTTTAATAAGCAAAACACATTAAAGGATCTGGGAATGTTGACTATACGTCTGCATGTTATTCACCAGATATTAAATGTGTGTACATGTATGCACACCTGCATATGAGCCCAAAAAAGTATTTTGATTTTGATTATGATTTAATCTCCTGTGTTCTCTAATCGGAGACCCTGTAGTGGTCAGCGCATCTGAGCCAACTAGTCACAAGTAGAATCTTCCACACTTTGTTTATTTCTACAATATTTTATTTATGTTGGTGATGTTAAATTAATATTCTCTTGCACATATTTATTGTTGTGCACATTCAGCTGGTTTGATAGCATTAATAAGGTAACATTCTTAGCAAATACTGTGTTTTGGTTGCTGGGTTGTGCTAAGTATACTTCATCTACTGTATTTTGTCGGTCAACCATTTTTTTAATTTTGTGTGATTTTTTTTTTTTTTTTTTTTTGTGTGGGGGGCGGGGGGGCACAAAAGTGTCTTTTTGCCCAAGGTACCATGTAGGCTTGGAACACCACTGCAGCGCCATGTAACTTGGTTTCTCCTTGTGAAGACTGTGTAGAAGCTTACAGTGTGTAATGCCATATTAACTCTACTGTGTCATGTCATGTACATCAAACATAGGGAAAATGAAACAAGATATCTTCCCCTCTTCATCTTTAAAGAACAAGACATCTGCAGTTAATCTGTTAAGGCCTTGACTGATTCTGGTTTCATGTCTTAACCCTTTTTCTTCCTTGATCTTTACCTTCAAAATCCTTGGAGCTTGTGCAAAATTTTTTTTAAAAATGAATGAATGAATAAAATACAATATGAAATCAAATTTTCCGTCACTTTCAGTAACATGCCACTGTTAAAGTGCAATACAGATTAAAAAAGAAAAGATGCAATGAATTAAACCCTGAAAGGAAAATGTAGCGAAAAGGTCTGAGCGATATATTGCACTGTAATTTGCATAGTCAATGCTAAAAATAACTAACGTTTTGCATTTCAAGGCAACTCAAGAATATGATGAAGCACAATGTTTTGATAAATGAGATTTACAAAACCATTGTTTACATTTAATGACCATGGAAAAGTATAACGTCGCAAGACTCTAAATCAGGGGTGGGCAAACTATTCCACAAAGGGCCGCAGTGGGCGCGGGTTTTTGTTGCAACCCATTAAGAGGACACCTTTTCACCAATCTGCTGTTTTACAAGTGCAATCAGTCGATTGCAGTCAGGTGCTTCTCATTTCTGCTGAAACCTCATTGGTTAAACTACCTGTGCTGGCTCAGTTGGAACAAAGACCAGGACCCACTGCGGCCCTCGAGGACCGGTTTGCCCACCCCTGCTCTAAATATTGGCGAAAAAAAAAAAATCAAGTTCATTGTCAAATCTGTAGTGATCACCGCCCAAACTGTGCGAGCTGTCCCTGTCACACTCCTGGTCAGTGCTTCCAATAAATTTTCATTTCACAAAAAAAAAACAAAAAAAAAACAACAACAACAAATAAAAAGCAAGCATTCCTAAGATTAGTTATCTTGAATGAAATAATTCAAATAACCCTTTGAATGTAAAGAAACCCAATAATTTTAACAAAATACTTGCATTTGTAAAACAAAACACCGGTGTCCAGCCAGCGACCCAAGACGGAGCTCAGTGCGGATACCCAGGCAGAGTAGAGAGGGGAAGGCGGAAGCAGGAGAACGCTGAAGAGTCGCCGCGGGGCGACGCAAGATCGGAGCCCCAACTTGCCCCCCCTCCCAGGGCCGGCAGTCCAGGCAGAGGGGAGGCCATGCCCGGGAGCCACGGCATAGAGAAAAAGTGTGGGACCCACCTACCACCCTATTACTGTTGCTGCCAGGTCCCCGACTGGCAGCCATTACCCAGCACCGTGATGGGATTGTGTGGGGAGGGTAGTGCCATGTATGCATTAAAATAGGAGAGCTCGGCTTGGGGCAGTGGGACCTCTGCATGGAATTTCTACCCAGCCGCCCGTCCCACCGCCCTTTGCCGGAGCTCCCCCGTGGAGTATGATGTGTGTGGTCTGTTAAAAAAGGTGCGAGAATGGCTGGGCCTGCCGTGAGGAGGTAACCATGATGTCAACCCCCCCCCACCCCCCCATCCCAATAGATCCCATCCATCCCACAACCTTGGTGTGTAATGGATTAAAATCAAGGGGGAGCCGGGCTGGGACTGTATAGCCCCATCCCAACTCTCCCCGGAGAATAAATGAGTACGTAGGTGCCACGGTGAAAGATATTTACAGTGCAAAGTGAGGAGTGCGTGAATTAAGAGGCAGGCTCCCGCAGGCGTGGCCCCGTCCGCCAGAACCACTGGTCACAGAGCGGGAGAAGTGCCAGGGCCCCGATCAACCCCCGCCCCAGATCACCCCCGGCGCACCCGCATCCGCCCACCCCTCCTCCCGCCGCCCGAGCACCCACCCCGAACAGGCACTATGCCAAGCGGCCGGAGACCAGGGGATATCCACCCCACTGGCAAGGGACAGCAAGCCACACCCAAGGCCCCAAGAGGCCCCGCCGACGACCACCCCGACAGGAGGGCAGCGGCAGCCGCCACAGTCCGGAGAGGCAGACAGACGAAGGGAAAAAGGCGCGACCCCCCCCCCCCCCCCCCAACCCACCCCTGGGCCAGGAGGGGTGTGTGGGGCACCTCCCCGGTACCCGTTACAAAGAGACGAGGCTCCGGCCTGGCCGACCCGGGAGGGAACTGTGTCCACCGCATATAACCCCCATCCCACACCCCACTCCACCCCACCCCAGGCCGACCAGGGAAGCGCCGCGGCACCCGCACAGCACCCCCACCCGCACGACCAGATGCAACTAGACAAGCCCAAGCCCAAAACCCAGGACCAGCGAAGGGACAGCACAGGGCAGGACACCAACAAACTCCACCCAGCACCTGTGAAGCTGAGAGAAGAGATTTATCAAACACCCTTAGATGTGTGCCGAGGACCAGTGAAGTGTATTATTTAAACATAGTTCCTTAATTGTTCTGAATCTGGTAGTTTATACTAGTACCGGTATATCCTACACGTTCAACAACTTCACTAACCTGGTCTCCTCCCTCATATGTTATTGTAGCCTCCGGTAGACTGATTTAAACCTCATCTTTCTGTCACTCCAGAAAGAGCAGCAAACCCAAGGGGACAGAGACATACCCTTCGCTTCCACCTCACTCCAGAAAACACAATACCTCTCAGAATCTAACAAAATGAACCCATCTGTTTAGGTGCTCAGTTATTTATAAAGCACTATTCATACACAAGCAAATCCAAACAGCTTTACAGAAGCAAATAAATAATGATTGAAAACCAGACTAAATTAAACGATAAAAAGGAGGACTAGTGTAAATAAACACACAAAAATGAAATATCCATTTGTTATTGTTGCCGCCTCCATGATATTGATTGCAAATGGACCTGGAGGCCAAATCAGTATTGATGTATTGCTTCTAGGTGAGTTTCCAAGTTTGATATTTAGGGTAAGATTCAAACAAACAGAAATTCAACAATTGACAGTGCCATTTTCAAATGTGGGTTGTATTTGCTGTGGTGATGTTTGCCAAGTGAGGAAAGCTGCCCCATGAATTGTGAAAAAGATGTCACGCATGAGAGGGGTCATTGGTGCTGCACGGTGCTATTCATACCAATACTCCATAAAGTGTCAGGCAACCTTTCTAACTTAGATGTCGTTCATCAATTTTTTGTTTTGTTTTGTTTTTACATGAACATTCTGACGAGTAGGCAGTTATAACACACGCTGTTGTTGAATTTGAGGTAACCCAGGTCCTCATTGCACTACTTGACCACTCGAAAAACATTATTAATATATGATGTTTATAAAAGTAATCTCGTGAATGATAACTTTGCGAAGGAGTTCAAATCTTAAATTTGGACTGGACCCCAATCAATCAAAAGCATCCCATATGCATTAGTTAGAAAATGTGCATTAATAAAAAGTTAAAACACTGATGATGTTATGACGGCAAGCCGTTATTGTGGATCCAAAAACACAGACCAGGAGATCAATAGAGCAAATGTTTGTGTTTAATTAGTATAACAAAGGGCGCACGCTAGAAAGCGCGGATATAATAAGTACAACTTAGGACGCACGCTAGAAACGCGGATATAATAAGTACAACTTAGGACGCACGCTAGAAAACGCGGATATAACAAGTACAACTTAGGACGCACGCTAGAAAACGCGGATATAACAAGTACAACTTAGGACGCACGCTAGAAAACGCGGATATAACAAGTACAACTTAGGACGCACGCTAGAAAACGCGGATATAACAAGTACAACTTAGGACGCACGCTAGAAAACGCGGATATAACAAGTATAACTAAAAGAGCACCCAAGATGGCGTGAATATAACAGAGTACAAAATCCTAACTACAAAATCCAGAAGAGCACAAAAGTAAATAAGATCAAACCAGAACACGACCGAAGAACGTCGGAAGGCACCGAGGATGACGATGAGCACACAGCGGTAAGCAAGGCAGGAACAAGCATATGCAATAGTCCGACACTCGCAGACGGTGACAGGAGTCCTTAAATAGTGAGCGCTCCTAATGCGCCACAGGTGTGCGGCCACAGCCCCGCCCATCCAGCTGAATCAGATGCTGGAAAGAAAAAACAACTGAGAAGGCATACAGATATGACAGAACCCCCCCCTCAACGGACGCCCCCTGGCGGACCACCTGGTTTCGAGGGATGAAGGGAGTGGAAATCCCGCAAAAGCGATGGATCGAGGATCCAGGAGCGGGGGACCCATTGGCGCTCCTCAGGGCCATAACCTTCCCAGTCGACCAGGTACTGCACCCCCCTTCCCCGCCTCCTAGAATCGAGAATAGTACGCACCGTATATACCGGCCCACCGTCAACCACGCGAGGGGCAGGAGGAGGCACTGGTGGAGGGTTCAGGGGGCTAGTGGAGACCGGCTTGAGCAGAGACACGTGGAAGACTGGGTGGATCTTCATTGAACCGGGAAGCTGTAGCCTGACCGCGACGGGGTTCACCACAGAGTCCACAGCAAAAGGGCCCACGAACCTAGGGCCCAACTTCTTGGAAGTCCCAGCAAGGTTCAAATCCCGCGTTGATAACCAGACCATCTGGCCCGGACGATAGACCGGAGCGGGTCTTCTGTGGCGGTCAGCAATCAGGCGGTTGCGGGCTGCAGTGCGGACTAGTGCAGCCCTAGCGTCCCTCCAGACTCTATGGGCCCTCCGCAGGTGCACTTGGACGGACGGCACGACGACCTCGGCTTCCTGAGAAGGGAACAGTGGTGGTTGGAACCCGTATGCCGACATAAAAGGCGACCTCCAGTGGCTGAGCTAATGAGGGTGTTGTGGGCATATTCCACCCAAGGCAGGTGTGAGGCCCAGGAGGCCGGATGCAGTTGGCAAACGCAACGGAGGGCAGCCTCCAGCTCCTGGTTGACCCGTTCTGTCTGTCCGTTGGACTGTGGGTGGTAGCCGGAAGACATACTTGACGTGGCCCCCAGAGCTTTGCAGAATGCTCTCCAAACCCGAGACACAAACTGGGGTCCCCTGTCAGAAACTAGGTCAGACGGAATGCCATGGGTTCGAAAAACGTGTGTTACCAGCAGGTCAGCGGTCTCCAGAGCTGAAGGCAACTTGGGGAGAGCGACGAAGTGCGCCATCTTGGAGAATCGGTCAATCACTGTCAAGATGACGGAATATCCCCTTGAGCGTGGAAGGCCAGTAATAAAATCGAGTGCAACATGGGACCAAGGACGAGATGGAACAGGCAACGGACGCAGAAGTCCTGCTGGAGCTTGATGGGCCGATTTGCCCCGAGCGCAGATGGAACACGCAGAAATGTAGTCCATGACGTCCTTTCGCAAACCCGGCCACCAAAACCTCTGGGAAATGAGGAAGAACGTGCGGGACACACCCGGGTGGCAGGCGAACTTCGAGGTGTGCCCCCACTTTAGCACTCCTGCACGCTGAGCGTCCGGAACAAAAAGTTTGCCAGCAGGGCAGCCTCCGGGCACCCTAACACCCCGTAGAGAGTCTTCCACTAGCCGCTCAACCTCCCATCGGAGTGCGCCGATGATCAGGTTCTCTGGAACAACAGGCTCCTCTGAAGACATTTCCTCCACCGGTTCATGAATTCTTGACAAGGCATCGGGCTTCCCGTTGCGTGATCCCGGAAAGCAGCCGGTGGAACAACCGGAGACGGGGCGGAGTGATCGGGCGCCGCGGCAGCGTTACCTACGCCACCGGACTGTGCAGGTGGGGCCATATTTTCAATTCTAGTGGTTAGCGCGGTGATCACGTTCACTAGTTCATTTAACGATTGTTCATGCTTGCTGATCATATGACCATGACCGGCAAGCGCGTGGCGAATACCCTCCGAGTCTGTGGGATCCATGGTCGGACTATTCTGTTATGACGGCAAGCCGTTATTGTGGATCCAAAAACACAGACCAGGAGATCAATAGAGCAAATGTTTGTGTTTAATTAGTATAACAAAGGGCGCACGCTAGAAAGCGCGGATATAATAAGTACAACTTAGGACGCACGCTAGAAACGCGGATATAACAAGTACAACTTAGGACGCACGCTAGAAAACGCGGATATAACAAGTACAACTTAGGACGCACGCTAGAAAACGCGGATATAACAAGTACAACTTAGGACGCACGCTAGAAAACGCGGATATAACAAGTACAACTTAGGACGCACGCTAGAAAACGCGGATATAACAAGTACAACTTAGGACGCACGCTAGAAAACGCGGATATAACAAGTATAACTAAAAGAGCACCCAAGATGGCGTGAATATAACAGAGTACAAAATCCTAACTACAAAATCCAGAAGAGCACAAAAGTAAATAAGATCAAACCAGAACACGACCGAAGAACGTCGGAAGGCACCGAGGATGACGATGAGCACACAGCGGTAAGCAAGGCAGGAACAAGCATATGCAATAGTCCGACACTCGCAGACGGTGACAGGAGTCCTTAAATAGTGAGCGCTCCTAATGCGCCACAGGTGTGCGGCCACAGCCCCGCCCATCCAGCTGAATCAGATGCTGGAAAGAAAAAACAACTGAGAAGGCATACAGATATGACAGATGATAAAGACCACCCCACCGATGAATTTGACTATTTTTTTCCATTCTTTTTTTTTCCACTTCAAATTACTAAATTTTCATTTTCTTTCAGTTCTAGTGTCCTTTTTTCTTTGTTTTTCATTTCCTTCATAGTTCTAAAACCAGTTTTTTAATCCTGCCAGGAACTATAAATTAGTGGATAAAGGCTTACTTACTGTGTCAGCATAAAACAGAAATTTCAACTTCTTATGTTAGTAAACATTTTTGTTGAGCAATGAGCATCATTACTTTGGTTTGGACATACTTTTGTAAACAATGGACCCTGCCATCATGTGACACAATAACTTGTGGTTTGAAACAAGCACCAGTGTGCTCCAGCACACTAACAGGCTGAATTCTGGGCATGCATGCCCTCGACTATCTCTGAACTACAGACACAATAAGTCCTCAAATATTAATCAGCCAAAGAAATAAAAATCAGACTCCGAGGATGGGGAAGATTTGAAGCCTCAACCTCAAAGCTACAAGGAACACAAATGAACCACTTTTCTCTCTATGCTGTCCAGTTGTGCACTTTTCTCACACAAGAAAACTGTTTCCAGCTTAACTAAATCTTTAAAATTATATTGAATTAGTGTTGGAGAGCTTTTGTATTTAAATTGTTTTGTCACTTCATATCTGACACAAATTCAAATCATTATTTCCACATGTACACTTACCATAACCTCAACAGTTCATCTCAGCGACTCTCCCCAGAGATCAGTGATCATAAAGCGGCGTGCCGTAATCTACGTCGGGTCAGTCTAAAAATGACATGGTAGCAATGTGTTCCAGGTCCGCTGTGTTTAATTCATTAATATTTTGTCTCAATGTGTCCTTAAATTATACAAGCATGAGTCACAAACAATACTTGTGTCTCATTCTGCCTTAGAGTTAAATGAGCATGAGTTGCGAACAAAAAGTCCACACTGCCTTCTGACAACTGACAAATTCCTCTTATAATAATTCCGTCATTAATTAATCCACCCTGATACTTTTTTTTTTTTTTTTTTTAAATCAGGCTCCTAGTCTGGATCGATACATATTGGCCAATGTTACTAACAGACCAAGTTTCAAGACAATCGGTTAAAGAATTAAAGAGGAGTAGCACTTCAAAGTTAAGTATCCACAAGAACAATAACAACCGAACTGACTCGGCAGGCTTTCAGTCTGTACTAAAAATGTTAATTTGATGAAAGTTTAGATGCCTCACATCAAATCAAAAGAAATACGTTTAATTCGATTTGAGGGATCCGATGTTTGGTTTCAGTCGAATGAAACAGATTTTTTAGATAAATTAATAAATAAAAACAAAACTGAAATCCCCGATTTTTAATCACCGTATTTTTCGAACTATAGGTCGCACCTGAGTATAAGTCGTATTTTTGGGAGAAATTTACTTGATAAAATCCAACACATAGAACAGATATGTCCTCTTGAAAGGCAATTTAAAATAAAAATTAGGGCTGTCAAAATTATTGCGTTAACGGGCGGTAATTAATTTTTTAAATTAATCACGTTAAAATATTTGACGCATTTAATGCACATGCCCCGCTCAAACAGATTAAAATGACAGCACAGTGTAATGTCCACTTGTTACTTGTGTTTTTTGGTGTTTTGTCGCACTCTGCTGGCGCTTGGGTGCGACTGATTTCATGGGTTTTAGCACCAAGAATGACATTGTGTAATTATTGACATCAACAATGGCGAGCTACTAGTTTATTTTTTGATTGAAAATTTTACAAATGTTATTAAAACAAAAACATTAAGAGGGGTTTTAATATAAAATTTCTATAACTTGTACTAACATTGATCTTTTAAGAACTACAAGTCTTTCTATCCATGGATCGCTTTAACAGAATGTTAATAATGTTAATGCCATCTTGTTTATTTATTTATTGTAATAATAAACAAATACACTACTATGTACCGCATGTTGAATGTATATAACCATCTTGAGTCTTATCTTTCCATTCCAACAATAATTTACAGAAAAATATGGCATATTTTATAGATGGTTTGAATTGCGATTAATTACGATTAATGAATTTTTAAGCTGTAATTAACTCGATTAAAAATTTTAATCGTTTGACAGCCCTAATAAAAATACAATAGAGAACAACATGCTGAATAAGTGTACAGTATGATAATGTTATATGATGCATGAACAACGAAATGCAAACGAGGCCGATATGTTAACGTAACATAGCTATTAAGAGTTATTCAGGTAACTATAGCATAAAGAACATGCTAAAAAGTTTCGAAACCATCAGTGTCACTCCAAAACACCAAAATAACATGTGAAATGATATAATATGTTAATAATTTCACACATAAGTCGCTCTAGTGTATAAGTTGCACCCCCAGCCAAACAATGAAAAAACGAATGCTTTATTTGGACATTAGAAAAAAAATAATAATAATAGACAAACAAAACAAACGAAAAACAAAATGAATTTTTTTTTCTTTAAAAAATAAAATAAAAATAAAAAAAATCAGACAGAACCAATGATATTCTCGAGATAACAGAAACAATAGTTAAGACAATATTAACAATGATGAAAATAAACAAGATCAGAATTTATTCATTGTGTCCACAAAGGAGTAGGATGAAGCATTTGCTTATTAAAACCTACCCCCCATTTCTACTCCTTAATTATATCTGTCCGCCCTATGTAACTAGTCCTCATATTAACAATGAAATAAACTAAATAACCATATACATAAGATGCAAGATAAACAAAATAAACAGGACTTAGCCAATAACAGATATGTGAAAAACCCCTATAATTTAACCCCTTCCTCTTCCCTATACCCAGTGAAAACCATGTGCTTGTACCACTTCCTAAACTGGGTCATGCTTGGACATTGCTTGAGCCCCTCATCTAGTTTATTCCACAGCTTCACTCTACAAACTGAAACACAAAAACTTTTTAATGTAGTTCGTACCCTCTGATGCTGTAAGCGAAGCTCCCCCCTCAAACTGTATTGTGCTTCTCTGTTAAAAAATAATTTCTGTATATTGCCAGGAAGTGACCTGTGTGAAGCTGAGCTGTTTGAAAATGAACCAAGTCCATGAATTTTAATGTTCCGGAATTTAAAAATAATGTATTTGTATGATCCCTATAACCAGCGTTATTGACTATTTTTATGGCTCTTTTTTGTAAAATGGATAGTGAATTTATTGTACATTTATAAGTATTACCCCAGACTTCTGCACAGTAGTGTAAATATGGCAAGAGTATATATTATAGTCCAAAAAATACTGTAAATTAATGTAAAAATACACTTGTGACACTTTGTTCAGTGATATGAAGGGATTTCTACAATTGTGAAGAAGAAACAAGGCCTCTGCAAAGAGAATTTAGTGAATCATGATACATGTGAAATCATTGAAAGGCGGAATTGTACACGTGACTGTAACACAATGTTCCTGGAAGTGTGAATTAGTCGCCAGAGAGTGACTGTTTTTGCATGGGAAGGTCATCAAACACTTTCAGCATCTGTCTCCTCGCCGAGAATCCGAATGTGAGATGTTGGTCTGCATGTTCATGATTTTATTTTTTTCATCCTTATCTTTTCTATGGAATTGGGACATTTTGTTGCAGATGAACATGATCTGACACTGAATGTAAAAGATATGTTGCTGCTTTATTTCTACAATATTTTCTGAGCAATAGCTATTACCGCAGTTATTAATATCGTTTTAAGATGACTGATGTCAAATGGTTAGAATAAAAATACCATGATCGAGAGAAAAAGACATCAATGGAAGAGAGGGCAGAAAGGGTATTAAAATTCAGTTAATTATTTTACGTGTCTGTTCTCTGTGTGAAAGACAACATGTCATCATGAGTGGTTTGTTCCTTTGTCCTGTTTTTGCATCTGTTAAGACATCTGCATAGATAAAAAGAAAGAATACAAACAGCCTGCCATCTAAGTTAAATTGTAAAACAGTAATAAAACAAGCAGGGACACATAAATGGAGAGCAAGAAAGAAAAGCGTGAGATGACAAGTGAATGGAAAACTACCGATGATAGAACCACACAGATGAATAACTATTATATTGAGCATTTAAAGTCATTCAAAAAGATTTTGTTTTGGACACTAACATTAATAAACGTTCAGTTGACAACTTGTTTCTTATTACAAGTTTAAAACGAATTATTCGTTGGCGCCTTACAAACCCGTGTGTCTATTTGTGTTATGCTGCTAGATTACAAAGTGGGCTCCCAGCTAACTCAAACCAGCTAACTCAAACCAGGAGGTTGATAATCAGTTTTGTCTTTTGCGGTTCCAAGTCTTAAGTGTACCCTGAAAGATCTGAGAAATGCTTCCTCTTAAAGGCCAAATTATACCTGACGCGTGTGCAGTATGGATCTGCCAAGATATAGCGGCCGAGCCAATCCTATTCCATTCTATCATATTTTTCAAATTATATGCGCTATGGATTGACTGCAGACCATCTACGACGTGCCGGAGCCCGCCGGATAGTTTGGGCTATTTTCTATTTTTGCCAGAAATGCATCCATCAAAATGGGTGGAGCCAGGCTTGGAGTCAACAGGCCAGGTGCTTATTCACGGTTTAAACACCAGCAAACATGGATGATGTACGATTCATTATGGAGGTGGAAAGTCACAAAGTGATTTACGACACAGCAGATCCTTTTTATAAGGACAACTTTAAAAAGAAATCTGCATGGAATGCCATCGCAGAAGCTATGAGGATGGATGGTCAGTTATCCAAGTTATGTCATTTAAAACAGTAAATAAATAGTAGAAAATGGGTATAGTTGACATGGTCAGGGTGTCACAAACCCAGGTAAAAGCAAAAAAATCGGGAAAAAATGTTCAGTCAAATCAAGTCACCTCTCTCTGTGCTTCTCTGTTATGTACAGACTCCGTGTGTTTGTCGTTGTTTTTAATGCCACATTATCGCGCGCGATCACGCAAGAACTCATGACGGGACGGAGCTGCTGGACTGCAGTTGTGTGCAGCCAGTATGTTTTGTCCTATTTTTGACGTACGTCGGAGCACGCAGTCAACGCAGAGATTGGCGGATCCGTACCACACACACATCCATTATAATTTGGCCTTAAGACTTTGGGCTTTGTTCTAGTTTCACTGCATGAGTTCAGAGACCTCCAGCTCTTTAGAACCTGAGCCAGTTCTAAATTTAATTTCATAACTTATCAAAAATAATTTTTAGTGATGGTTTATCATATAAACTTCCAGGTATAAGATAAAATCCCTGTGAGCTGGCCTGACTTTTGGGCGTTCTGTACGGTAGCCGAGAAGTATTTCGCCTGATACTATTCGGCCACCATAGAATAATATGCAACTTGCACCATGTGATACGATGGCAACACATAATTGGGGAAACTTGACAGGGATCAGAGAACAAACGGACCCAAGTATGCAGAGATCAGAACAGGTTTTATTGACTAATTTCCCGAGACGGAGCAGGCTTGGCTTTCGGCGAGGCCGGGAGGGATGTTCGAGCGGGGGGGGGGGGCAAGGTGGCGGCCCAGGCAGGATACGTTCCGGGTCCGATTCATGACACCGGTTGCAGGTCACGGTTGCTGGAATACAGGCCAGAGGGCAGAGGCACAGAAGAGGAACAGGCTAGAGGCAAAAAATCCACAAGGTCAAAAAAGTGTATCAAAATCCAGGAAGACAGGGTTACTAGAAACGCTCATATGTTGCAGTGAGGGCTAACAAACTCGCAACGGAGCAGAGGGTTGTGGGTGTTTATGTTGGGAGACTGTGGTAATGACCAGGTGTGCAGGACAGGAGTGTGGAATGAGTGCTGATGACTGGGAGGGAAAAAAGAAAAAGACATACAGGCCTGCTTTGGGGCTCTAACAAAACTTTGTCTTGTAGCTAACTGTGATCATAGGCGGAGTTTGACTTTTGGGGCGGGGGGGGGGGGGGGGGCACAACATGTTGATGCCCCTTAAACGCAGTGTCAACAATAAAATTAACTTACAAGTATATTCATAATAATAAGTTGAAAATTAGCGTTTTTTGTTTCCCATCATTCTTGCGGGGGATTCTAAATAAGGCTACTTTGGACAGCTATACTTTTTGTCAAGATTATCATCCATCGAATATGACATACATGCCAATGTCGTGCCAATGTAGTTACCTGAAGGGGAAAGGATATCATCATCGCACACACCATATAATTGTTTGCATTAGTCTAACACATATATAGTCTAACACATACATATGGTACAGGTTCTTGTAGGCACCGTCTAACTGTTTGCATTACTCTAACACACGCAATATAATTAATCAGGAAATAATATCATTTTCATATTTAGGGTAGGACTACACTACTAATATAAAATAAATAGAACACCATAGTTTAATGAGAAGAAATAGAAGAGATACACAATGCCGTCTTATCACAAGATTGACGCACCAACTCTAGCAATCAGCTCTCCCAGCAAACTCCAAGGACAAAGCGCTGTGTCCTAAAACAAGTACAACCAGCCCGGACAGCAAAGTTGATAGCGGGCGTCCCAATCCACGCACGAACCTAAGCCGCCCAAAACCGGCCACAGAGGGGATGACCCAAAAGCAACGCCCAGAAATGCCTTCGACAAGGCCCGCATCAGCAAAGACTTTAAAAAGACTGGACTCTGAGATAACACAGATTTTTTCTGCTCGGAAACATGTAGCCTTGTTTTGGATCCAGAATTGTCCCTCCGTCGTCTGTTTTTGCCTTGTTTTTACCATTGTCGACGAATAAATTGTCACCTGTTTTCGGTGAGTGTTCTTCAAGCTTTTGAAACATGGAGTCAGTACAAAGGGTTAAAATAAGAGGACGCGCGAGATTCGGCCTTCCCAGCGGGCGCACACGGGGCGGCGTCAGCCGAGCGGCACTTGTTTTGGTTGGTGCTGTCCCCGGGTGCGTCTGGGCCGGGGGGGGGGGTGAAATTTCACCATACCCCAGTCAAAAACTGTATCCCCCGGGCGGAGCCACTGTGCTACACTGATTTGCTTGATTTCCATGTTTTGGTGATGCAGTTATCTACGAGATTTCAAAATGTGGCCCATCCATCAAAAAAATCTTTTTTTTTCTGTCGTATAACGTAAAATACGTACTGAACGTAAAATAAAGCAATGCTTTACTGTTTTACTCATTGGATGACCTATAACTGTTATTACTGGAGGTGTGCGAAATTTCTGATTCTTAGATTATTCACGATTCGGCCGTGGAAGATTCGAGAACGATTCACAAATATCCAAATTCCGATTATTGAATTATACCAGGTAAAGCGGAAGTAAAACACAGTCTTTGGGACGCAATGAGGAACGGACCGAGAGTAAATATCATGTTCAACTCATGCCGCTAGATAAAAAAAACAATCATACCTGACTGCGGCTGACAGCAGCTACAAACAACGCCCAGTTGCTAGTTGCTACAAACATACGGCTACAGTAGATATCATATATATGTAGAACTAGATGCATAATTACAGATGACGTCAGTGTTAGAACATGTATTATTGAACAGAGAGGCGAAATGACAGACTTTCCGGCGTAAGTAAACAGCCACCATCTTAAAGCAGTAGACCTCTCTAGAAGGCTCTGTTGTAGCGAACCTAATTAACTTTTTATCAAAAATACTCCTAAATCGGCAGAATCTTGTCTTGAATCTATCTTTAAATGATGAAATAGTTTTAAAGCTTTGACAAAAGTAGACAGAAGGGAAATTATGGAATAACGGGAGCAATTTTAACAACTGTAACAGTTGATTTACAACATTGAATTAATTGAAGGTAGTTTAAAGCTGCTGATACAGAATGGGGACTGGAGTTTTTTATTTACTGTTATTTTTGTATATTTGTTTACTGTTATATGTTAACTTGATACTGAAATAGTAGTTTGGTTTAGCCTGAGAGGATTTTTGAACAATTTTGGAACTAATGTACAAAACATTTTTAAAAAATAAATAAATTTAAAAAAGGAGGGGGGTGCATCAATAATCGTTTTATAATCGAATCGGAGCCTCTGAATCGTAATCGTAATCGAATCGTTAGGTGCCCAAAGATTCGCAGCTCTAGTTATTACTAATTAAAGTCCTGTAAGGAGTTTCTCCAGTTTAATAAATGTCGATGTCCAAAATATATAAATGTTTTTTTTTTTTCTGGCTTCAATTAATTGTTTAAGTCAACATAACTCATAGCTAATGTGTGTGTGTGCGCTCCCGCAGCCAGGGGATACAATTTTTGATGGGGATAACTACACTGGCAAGACACCGGTGGTGGCTCTGTTATACAATTAGCGTCTTTAGTGGGGCAAATTGAAACTCCGCTCACCATTTTGACGGTGGTCGCTGGCGTTTTATGGTCTACATTTTCAGTCTTTGGTTCTTGCTCAGTAGTTGTTGTCGCTTTTGAAAGCTTAGATTTGAAAAAAATGACGTACCTTGCCTCTTCGGTCCTCGGGTGGTTTTGGCTAAGCAAAGCAAATATTGTCTGAGGTGCTAGTCACATGAGCTTTTCGAAAAATAATTTCTTGGTTTTAAAATCATATCCTGTATAGACACTACTGACCAACGTCACAGAATGACGTGTCGCTGTATCCGGCCGCCATATTGTCCGTCTCTGTTTAGCCCTATTCTCAATGGTTTCAATTAGTCGTTCAGTTTATAGAGCAATTCATGGAAGCCCCGGTGTTTTCAGACGCTGTAAACTCATTGGATGCGTTGCATAAAAGGCGTTATGTGGAAAAGCTTCAGTCTATCCATTCACCAGATCCATATTTGATGCCTAAATCGATATTTTTCGACCCGCTGTCTTCACCCTCTCTGCCTGACATCTGCTACCCTGATACCTACAACTATCTGGTCCACACAAAATCAGCCTATTCTCACGAAAGTTTGAAAAACTTTAAGAGCAGGACTCTAAGCAACATTACCCTGTGTGATTTCTAAAATGGCGACAATCAAAAAAAAAAAAAAGTTGACTGCAATGGCCGACGCTTCAAGGATAGATGGATATTGGACTATTTCTTCAATAAAACATGCAACAACTGTGTCTGCCTCATTTGCAAAGAGACAGTCGCTGTTTTCAAAGAGTTCAATGTGACGCAATATTACTAAACAAGACACGCTGACATGTACGACAACATTACAGGGAAGATACGCAGCGAGAAATTATAGCAACTTGAAGCTAGTTTATTTTTTCACAGCAGCAGTATTTCGCAAGAGTCCGAGTGTCGAAAGAGAAAGCCACAAAGACGAGACTGTTGAAATTATGAATTTAAAAAAAATAATAAAGCAAATGTGACACACGGAAGGGCTTGCTAAAATTTGTTTAAATTAGGGCTGTCAAACGATTAAAGTTTTTAATCGAGTTAATTAGGGTTTAAAAATTAATTAATCGTAATTAATCGCAATTAATCGCAATTCAAACCGTCTATAAAATATGCCATATTTTTCTGTAAATTGTATATATATATTCTGTAAAATAAATTGTTGGAATGGAAAGATAAGACACAAGATGGATATATACATTCAACATACGGTACATAAGGACTGTAGTGGGCATTTCACTCTACTGTCATTTAAATCTGTCTATGCTGTCCTCACTCCGAAGCGTCTACTTTTTCCAAAGCGAGACAGCTAGTGAACGACGCCTTAATAATTCTTCTCCCTTTTTCATCTGATTTATTAATAAAATGGCCTCAAACCATTGTCCTCTTTAGACCGTCGTAAAACTACAAAATAAAAGTACACAAGCATTGCATTAGCAACAACGTTAGCTTAGCACGCTATACAGGTTCACTAAACATAAACAAAAAGCGTCTCATACAAAAAATATAACATTTCGCCTACTAACATAATATGTACATTCTTTACAACAACCATACTTACGGACAAATCTTGTCCAAGGATCATATAAGCACAACATTATCAGCCCGAGACGTCGTGCAGCCATAATGAACTGGTAAGAAAACAATAAACCATGTGCCACAAGAGTTAGCTGTTGGACAGCATAAAAAGCCTTGCTGTAAAACTTAGCAAAAGGCAGAATACTTTCTGAGCGGGACATGTGCGTTAATTGCGTCAAATATTTTAACGTGATTAATTTAAAAAATTAATTACCGCGCGTTAACGCGATAATTTTGACAGCCCTAGTTTAAATATATTGTTCTATGTAAATCAGCCAAAGTAGCCCCCCGCATTTTTACCACACCAAATCTGGCCCCCTTTGCAAAAGGTTTGGACACACCTGTTTAACTGATGATCCGTAGACGAGGCCAGCTTCTTTCACTTGGTACCAGCTAAATATTATTCAAAATGTATCGATGGTGGAAGAAATAAGCATCCTGAATTTGAAACTGTACACTGTAAAATATTATAAGTTGACTTTACTAAAAAAAATATGCAAACTTGCTGCCTTAAAAAATGTATGTTGACTTAGATGAATTAGATTTGATTAACTTAATTATTGTGAGTTGACAGTACTCAAATTAACTTAAAAAAAAAATGAATTATAGTCACTTGTTTATTGTGAGTTGGCAGTACTCAAATTAACTTAAAAATTTTGGATTATAGTCACTTGTTTATTTTGAGTTGGCAGTACTCAAACTAACTTAAATAACTGGATTCCAGTAACTTGTTTATTTTGAGTGTACAGTACTCAAATTAACTCAAATAAATGGATTGTAGTAACTTGTTTGATTTTGCAGTATTCAAGTGATAATTGTGTATTAATTATCTTTAGTTTTCCATTTCATCCATCATATTCAGGTCAACTTAATTTTCTTGACCTAAAAGAATTCCACAATAGAAATTACAACTGCACATACTAATTTCATTAAAAACACATTTTCTAACAGTAATGACCCCCAAAACACAATAAAAGGAGAAGACTCAATGGATTAATTCAGTGGAATTAAAATTTACTTTAAAATGCTCAAAAGTGCATTTAATGGGAGACACTGGCTCCTGGCAGGCTGAACAGTGTTTGGTTAATGCTCAGTATCAATGAAGTGGATTATTATAAACCAACTTTTGCAAACATTTTGCACCTCATACAAAGTATAAGTACCAAAAATAACCTTTTGCTACAGAAATTACTGAATAATACCTGAACTGCATCAATGTCCACTCCTATCCTTTGATTTCCAAAGACTAACAGGCGAGATCCTATTCTCATAATTTCAGGACATTAACTCGAGCATTGAAGACATGGCGTCAAACTAGTTTCCCATTACAACATGAGCTTGAGCTCTGGTAAAGCTAACAGTTCTGATTTCTCCAACAATATTAGTGATCAAAACTGGTACTACAATCAACATTGTGCCGTGGTTTAAACTGCGCAGCAGTGATAAAATAAACATAAAAATACAGAACTGTTTTTGAAACACACAACTCAGTTCAAATTCAAATTTCACTTTAACACCTGATACAGTAAACAAGATACCTTGTTTTTTTCACATCACTAAAAGAGTAAATGCAAAACGTGTACTGGAGTTATACACTTGAGAAACCTAAAATCTTACCAAGAATATCTTATTTTTATTCAAATTCTAATTTCATATTAAGCTTTTTCCTCTAAAAAAAAGTCTAATTTCTAGTCAAAAATATGTCATTAGTATGTATATATATTTTCAATTAAAAAAAAAAGTCATGGCAATCAAAAAAATGTGTTTGAATGCAAAAATAAATTTGTAAGTCAAAAAAATTTATTTGAAAACTATTTTTCTTTGATTTTTTTTTTTATTTTTTTATTTAAGTCAAGTTTTTTTTTTTTTTTATTGAAACAACTTTTTTGATTGATGTAATTCTGCGTTTGGACCACATTTTGGCTAGGACATTTGTGTCTTTATTATTCAATCAAAAAATAAGTTGCTTCAAACAAAAAAATTATATTTTCAAAAGAAAATCACTTCAATCCAAAAAAAAAAAAAAAAAAAAGTAGAAAAAAAGGTTTGAATGTGAAAAAATATTTGAGACTCAGAAATTTACACTTTTCATTGAAACTGTTTTCTTCGATCAAAGCAATCCTTTTTGTTTTCAAGCCATATTATGGGTAGGACATTTGTGTCCAAATCAATCAATCCCAATAAAAGTTGCTTCAATCAAAAAAACTATTTTTAATAAAAGAAAAAAAAACTTTTGCAAAAACATTTTTTTGAAAATATTTTTTTTATTTTAAATATTTTTTTTAATTGACTTGTCACTTTTTTTTTGAAAAGCAAAAAGTTTTAAACTTTTTGTTTTTTTTCTAAGGTGGAAAAAGTTTTGAAGGCACTTTTTTTTGGTTGAATCATTTAGACACGAAGATCCAAATTCAACGCTACTTCCACATGTTTGAGTGGCAGGTGATTACGCCAATGGCATAAAAGCAGGAAGCAAGAATAATGGCCACCAGGGCTCCATCCAGCCATCGGACTCTGCTCGAGTCCAAGCCAAAAATAGGGCACCGGTGCGGGGGTGTGACATCGGCATCTAACCGGAGTGCCGGCGATGGTACGGTGCCCTGTCGCGGCGCACTGGCGGACCCCATTATCACCCCCCCGGCGCGGAGGCCGGCTGTTGAGTAGACGGCCCGTGAGTGACACGACACTCATTCAAAGCTGAAGCGACGGGGCTCCCGACGGGGCTCCCGGCGCGGACTCGCTTACTGGGCAGGCTAGTGTCGGGCCACTCCCATACCGGCGCGTTGCGACACTGCGGTTGGACCCCGATTGCCAACCGTCACGTCAGGGCAGCGGGTGAAGTTCCCCTCTTGAATCACATTAAGCAGCAGCGCACCATACCATCGCGGGCACTCCGGTGAGATGCCGATGTCACCCCCCCGTACCTGTGCCCTATTTCCGGCTTGGACTCGAGCAGAGTCCGATGGCTCGATGGAGCCCTGGTGGCCATTAGTCATTCTTTTATGCCATTGGTGTAGTCACCTGCCACTCAAACATGTCAGAAGTAGCGTTGAAGTCGTATCTTTGTGTCAAAATGATTCAATCGAAAAAAAGTGCCTTCAAAACTTTTTCCACTTCAAAAAAAAAAAAAAAAAAAATTCCACTTTAAAAAAAAAAAAGTTTTAAACTTTTTCCTTTAAAAAAAAGTGACACGTCAATAAAAAAATATATATTTAAAAATATATATATTTTCAAAAAATATATTTTTGCAAAAGGTTCTTTTTCTTTGATTAAAAATGAGTTTTTTTTATTAAAGCAACTTTTATTGGGATTGAATGATTTAGACACAAATGTCCTACCCATACTATGGCTCAAACACATTTCACATTTCTTTGCTTTTGTGTGCAGTGAAAGTAGAATAAACACTGCTCTGAAAGTTAGTCTTGATATGGGCAAGTAACCATTTGCCTCAGCTTAAGATGTCTTTGCAAATGGGTGAAGAAGTCTGCTTCTGAGCAAGGCTCCACAAAGTTGCACAACTGACGGTCAAATGCAGTTTCTCCACTTTTGCCTGCATCTTTTTGAGAGTGCCATGTCGACAGGTGTACTTTGAGTGCATTAAAAGATTTAAATGTGCAGAGGCAGTCCTTATGAAGACATGGGAGTAGGGATGTCCGAGTGTGGTATCCATGTTTTAAGCGGTAATGCTTAAGCAAGTAGCCTCTTTTCAGCAGAAAATGTGCAGTACTTGCAAGTCCACTGCATTAGAAAATACTGCTCTGGTTGACCTGAAAAGACACGATAATTTCAGCATTGAGAACTTGTTAGAAAAAAAAAAGTTACATTTTTTCTTAACAGTCACAAATTAAAATGTACAATTATTTTTAATCACAAATTAAAATCTGCAATGAATTATTTTAATATGCACAAACTAAAATGTGTAATAATGAGTTTTTAAATTAACGTAATTGATTATTTTTGAACATTCAAATTGAGATGTACAATTAATTTCTTAATCCATCTGTAAAAACATTAATGCATGTTTGTTATCCCAGCCCATGAAACAAATACAAATATTAAATGATTCATTGATCAGTGTATGAAACATACCTGTAATTGCTGAGACTGAGGTATGTGTGGACTTTTGACCATTTGCTTCAGCCTGATTGGGGGATGGTGAAAAAGAACACAAAATTAAGGCAACAATTTCAAAATATAGACACATAAATGACCAACCTTCAACACACCAGGTTGTTATAGCATTGAGTGTGATCTCTGCACTCTTTCTATCTGTATTCCTATATTAGGTTAGACCAATGTTAAAGTGGTGAAATAACAGAGAGAAATGTGATCTAGTCCTCTGATTTTTGCGATTAATGCATTTTAAAACAAATTTCAAATTATCAGTGCAGTTTGGTCAAAGATGGAGGGGGAGCACTGCACATGAAGAAAAGCAAATGGAAGGGCAGATGACACTCTAAAGCAGGGGTCCCCAAACCTTTTCCTGTGAAGGCCACATGACTTTTCCCTTCTCTGATGAGGGGCCGGGTCAGTTTGTAACAGAAAAAGTGTGACGATTGCAGCAGTGCCTACATGTAAAAAATTTTGGTTTTTCAGAAAGCCACAATTAAATAACCCTTTCTGGATTCTTCGCGGAACAAAATAAAATAAAAATAATAATAACATAATATAATATCATATAATAATGAATAATAATAACACAATTAATTAAACAGATAATAACCAAATAACCCTGTCTGGGTTCTTCACAGAAAAAAGCCAGGAAATAATAACACTATGGGGGAGGGGGGGGGGATGTTCAGGGGGCCGGACCAAATGTGGAGGCGGGCCGTATCCGGCCCGCGGGCCGTAGTTTGGGGACCCCTGCTCCAACGCAAGAACCGATTACGTTGGCACACATAAAGTCTGACTGTGCATTTAGCTCTTACCTGAGCCGAAATATACAGGCTGAAGCTGACTTAATTCTAGCACTAACTCTGTAAATAAATCACTTTATCGACATTTCTAACATTTTTACGTGAGAAAGTAGCCGTTTAGCTCCACAACGTGCAAATTCGGCGCTTCTCAAGCTAGCCGTAGTGACTAAGGCACTTCCTGTTAGTTTCACAAAATAAAACACCCGCTAACGATAGAATTAGTGTTTTTATTTTTAAAACAGGAAGCGAACCTCCCCTCGGTCTAGCTAACTTAAAACCGCTCGGTAACACAGGAAGCGACCCCCCTCGGCTCGGTCTAGCTAACTTAAAACCGCTCGGTAACTGTTTTAAAAACCTCTCCCATCGCCTAAAAACGTTAACGAGCCCCGTCTGTCAACTTAATTGCCAAGAATTCAAAACGCCGGCATAAAATGGTAGTCTACCATAAAATGTAGTCTACATTTGTTTCTGAAAATGATGAGGTTACTGTCACGGTCATATAGCATGCTTGCTAGCGGTGATATTTGATGTAATTGACATTCTCCTCCCTGGCAGCACACAGGCTACTACGCTACAACAAGACAAATCGACGGTTTACAAAAGAGTAAAATATTTTCTTACCAAATCAGTGTGCTGAGGACAAGTAAACCCACAATGGCGAAAATAACTGAGAAAGGTGTTGGAAAGAGCGCGAAAGTGGGCAGGGCAGATCTGCGCTTGTCTGATAGAACGCCCAAAGGACACTGGGTACAATAAATTATTTTTTCTAATTTGACTTAACTCGGATATATCAAGTTAAGCAAGTTCTCCAACCCCAAATTACTACTTACTTATTTAAAAGTAGTGTTCACAACAGGTTGATGAAAATTGAGTTTAGTTCACTTATCACATTTAATTAATTTGAATGTTAGCATTTACAGTGTATGTTTTCGGCGATTAGCCTCGCAATGATCTTAATTGTGGTTGTCAGCCCAAAACCCTCTAAATATATATTAAATGCATCTTACCAGATATAAAATGACTACTACATAATCCGTGGTAATCGTTTGGAGCCCAGTTTTCTCGTCGAATTGCAGCAGTCCATCTCGCTCTCCTCTCCGGGTCTCTCGGAATACGGTAGAACTTCAAGTCTCTCCGTCTGTCTTCTCTGTTATTGCAACCAACCGCCACACACGCCTTCACCATTTTGATTATTAATGTTAACGAGCAGAAAAACACGCCATAATAGGAGGAATTTACGTAGCGGTAATGCATCAACACGACGAGTAGACGGACAATATGGTGCAGAGGCGTGGTTGTGACGTCATGTGAGTAGAGTCTATAGGAAAGTCAATTACATGCAATGACACTTTTCAGCCACCAGGGGGGCCTGGCCCTCCTGGCCCCCCCTGAAAATCCGCTTATGACTGTGATGTATCGTTGGAGCATAATAATAGGTTACTCTTCTTTTGTAGCAAGTTAGCAACCATGTTTTTATCCCATATTACGACTTTACAACACATCAGAACAATTTTCCAACTTGGGAACTCCGATCTCCCGACACACTTGAACGCAGTATGCAGGTATCTCCCCAGCATGCTCAGCGAAAGTATCAACTCATATGCTTATCACAGCCAAAGTTACGTGCATAAATTACCATATTAAGTAGCTATGTGCAGATTGTGTGTATGGACTGTATATTAAATAGGTATATTCTGTAGATTATGCTATGAAGATTTAAAACTCCAAAGTATTTTTTAATACCGGTGAAATTTATACTGGGGGACTGTAGATCAATATCATATATCACATATATATCATATATCACATATATATATGTGCCCCAGTGAAATATGTCTGGTGACGCCTATGTTCTTACACCTGACACACAGATGTCGTGCCCACCTGGTTTTTCTTTCCTCTGTGGTGGTCCCTGGCACCGGTGGTGATTTCTGGCATTCTGCAGTCAGCAGATGCAGCACAGTGTCATATTTCAAAGGCTGAGAGGAGAGAGATTTGTAAGGCCCTTAAAGAGCATACGACACCAGAAAAAAAGTCTTAAATGGCATTATTATGTGAATTAGAATCATATTTTGAGACGATTCGACCATATACAACAATTTAGCAAAGCACAGATGACGAAAAATTAGTCTTTTAATCTGCCGGTTAGCCACGCCTACAATTATAGGGCTTTAGCGTCCCCAACAGGTGGATGACGTCAGCGGTAGACTAGGCTCATCGGTTTTACTATTCAGCCCATTGAGGGGGAATTGTTCAGAACGAGGAAAACGAGACGAAGAGAGCTGCAAAATGTCATTGTTTCAGTCTCTCTACTCCCAATATTTTTACAGGATATTCTTTTTATCCAAGTATTTTCCCCAATAGCTACATAAATGGCTTGAGAAGGACCAGTCAGCCCGTCGAGGGGGAACTATTCACAATGAGGAAAACGCGACGAAGAGAGCGGCAAAATGTCATTGTTTCTGTCTCTTTACTTCAATATTTTTACAGGATATTCTTTTTATCCAAGTATTTTTCCCCAATAGCTATATAAATGGCTTGAGAAGGACCAGTCAGCCCGTCGAGGGGGAACTATTCACAATGAGGAAAACGCGACGAAGAGAGCGGCAAAATGTCATTGTTTCTGTTTCTTTACTTCAATATTTTTACAGGATATTCTTTTTACCCAAGTACTTTCCCCAATTGCTAAATAAATGGCATGGTCATGACAAATAACTTGTGCTAAATGGAATATAAAATAATAAAAATCCATTTATTCAAGACGACATGGCAAAATTACTCCATAATGGTCAAAACAGTCGACTTTACCTTTACTGTCACACCTGCCGAACGATATTTTATGACACCTAAATCGGACATATGTCATTTCCCTTCCCCGGCTTCGGAGAATGTAAACAGACCAGAAGGAGTGACAGCTAGCCGACATGCTAACCCGAACCGAGGGATGTTTCAAAGTCTTCGAAGTGGAAAATCACACATAACTAGCCTGGATTATTTGACATGACGACCCGGTTGTCGAGTTTCTTTGCGGATCGGCAAACCGCCCGGCGGAGAGCAATTTACAGTTCGTTCCCTGGAGGAGGGTGGCTGGAATTGTTGTGTAGCTAACGTGCTAACAGCTAACTGCTAATGAGCGTGAGGATAGCTTTTTACATGCCTATCAATGATCAAACGTAAGTAGTCCTTTATTTAAATGAATTTTATAGTGTTTACTTTGTAATCACTGTATTTGTATTTGACATAATACAAAACAAGATGTTTACTCACTTCCTTGTAAGTCCAATGGTCCCACAGTAAATATCCACGGTGAATGGGAACCTTTTGAAACTCCAAAAAGGCGCATACGCCTCTCCCGCATACAGAATGATTTTTCTGCAGCCGTTTGGCTGGCGTGATGCAAAAAATAAAAGTATTAATCCGCAAAATCAGCTGAATCCTTCGTCCTCATACACAACAGTACACTGTAGCGTGAAGAGGACGTCTTCTACCGTACACGTCACAACGCCCTCCTCCTCAATGCGAGACCGAAGCCGGAAGTCACTCATTTTCCTGGCGCGGGATTCAAAAAACTAAATAAATATAGCGATCGCTTCCACACGCATCCAAGCGGTCCATATCATTCAGGAGCATAAAATACCGCGTGTATTATGAAATAAACATGCTTTTTCGTGTCACAAGCACTTTAAAGCCCAAAGGCAGCCTGGCGCCTCCCATTCTTGATACTAGTCAGAGGGACGAAGCAAAAGCCTCCGACCATATTATCCTGGGCAGCAATTATTACCGAGACACCAAGAAAGGGAAACTTGTGTCTTGATTGCTTCAAAACGTTATCCTTTAGCATTTGTTGAAAACTGTTTTCAAGTAACGTTCAGTCCTCGAAGCAGTCAAAATGAACTCTTTGTTGCAGTAACGCTGCCAATAATGCTGACAAGTTATATAACTGCTATTCTTCATTTCATAACACCTCTGTTGGCTGTTTGTTGAAGTAATACAAAATCTGTCACAGGCGCCGTGTTTCCAAGCCTGATAAGGAGTCAAGTTCAGCTACAGTATTTGACTAGAAATCTGTTTCTTACCAATATTTTACACAGTTTTCATTTTTTCATAGCCTTATTGCTTGATTTGATATAGTGTAGCCTGGTACAAGATACAGAATTATTTAAATTTGTTAATACGCAGAAACCAAAATTGTTGGCAAGCTTGTTTTTGCTAGAATATCACGCATTTTGGTCTGGCAGGCATCAATTGCTGGCGGGGTTTTTGTTTCATTATATAATTTCTTTTGTGTGCTCATTGTGAATCCTGCACACAAATTATCAGATTGACCCCAAGAAATTAATTGTGGTTGTGAAGAATTGTATTCTCTTGCTTGCTTCACGCAATTAAGTTATTAACAGGAGTTGATGATGATTGAGTCATTAATTCACTTATCCTCACAAGGGTCGCTGGACTGCTGGAACCTATCCCAGTTAACTCTGAACAGTAAACGTGGCATACACTGAATCTGTTGCCAGCCAATCACAGGGCGCAAAGTGATGAACAACTGCTTACGCACACACTCACACTTAGGGACATAAATTTTTGAGTGATCACTCAGGCTACCGTGTACATTTTTGGGTTGTGAGTGTTAGGGTGTGCGACGAGAGGGGATCCAAATGCAGACAAGCAGGGGTTGTGGCGAATAATATTTTATTGGCGAGCACAAACAATAACGTGGCGGGCGTAAGTTGTTCTGCTCGGAGTAGCTGAGCCGACGCGGGGTGTGGAAGCTCGGAAGAAAGGCAGGCGTGGGATCCGATAGGGGCGCGCAAAGTCAGGACCTGGGGCGAGAAGAGAAAAGTCGTGAGCCGGGGATCAGATAAATAATTAAGTACGCGAGACGCAACTGACGTGGTAAACAGACTAGTTGATCGGGCGACGAGGTGGTGGCGTCCACTGGCTTATGAAGATGGCTGATTGTCATTGCCAGCAGCTGTGGCCGCTCCACCCGTCTGGCGTCCAACCTACAAATCAATAAAACACTCACACCTGCCCAAGGTGGGCCAGGGTTCAGGAGGGAGGGGCCGAGGCCCTAACAGTGAGAGGAAACTGGAATATGCAGAGAAAACCGACGTCATCACGGCGAGAACATGCAGACGCCACACAGGAAGGCCGGAGCCTGGGGTTGAACCCATTATCTTCGAAAAGTGAAGCAGACGTGCTAACCATCTAAAGATCCATCCATCCATGGGTCACGGGGGCAGCAGCTTTAGCAGGGAAGCCCAAACTTCCCTCTCCCCAGCCACTTCAACCAGTTCCTCTAACTCCCAAGGCATTCCCAAGCCAGCCGGGAGACATAGCCTCTCCAGCATGTCCTGAGTCGTCCCTGGGGCCTCCCACCGGTGGGACATGCCTGGAACACCGCTCCATCTCAGCAGGCTCCTCTCAACGTGAAGAAGTAGCGGCTCGACCCCGAGTCCCTTCCGGATGACTGAACTTCTCACCTTATCTCTAAGGCAGAGCCCGGACACCCTGCAGAGGAAAGTCATTTCGGCCACTTGTATCCGAGATCTTGTTCTTTCGGTCACAATCCACAGCTCATGACCATAGGTGAGGGTAGGAACTTAGATCGACTGGTAAATCGAGATCATTGCCTTATGGCTCAGCTCCTTCATCACTGCAGACTCTGAATCAATCTACCTGTCGATCTCTCACTCCGTCCTACAATCACTTGTGAACAAAACCCCAAGATTTGAACTCATCATTGATATGAACCCAGAGGGCACGCCACCCTTTTCCGACAGAGGACCATGGTTTCGGATTTGGAGGTGAAATCCAACCCTCACTGGGTACGAATCTGACTTGCTGCCAGCAACGCAGACCAAACTCTGGCACCTGTCTTACAGGGACCGAACAGCCATTACCAAAGGGCTCGGTACCCTGTATTACCGAAGCACCCCTCGCAGGACTCCCTCAGGGACACAGTGGAACGCCTTCTCCATATCCAAAAAACACATGTAGAGCGGTTGGGCAAACACCCATGCACCCTTGAGGACCCTGCCAAAGGTGTAAAGCTGGTCCACTGTTCCACAGCCGGGACAAAAAACACACTGCCCCTCTTGAATCCGATATTCCACTTCCCGACGGACCATCCTCCCCAGCACTCCTGAATAGACTTTACCAGTTAGGCTGAGGAGTGTGATTCCCCTTTAATTGGAACACCCCGGTCTGCCAATCCAGAGGCACTGTCCCCGATGTCCACACGATGTGTAGAGGAGTGTCAACGATGAATGATGTCAAAGTAATTTTCTAATGGGAGGGCATGCAGTGAATGAATATGTTTTCATTTCAGGCAGTGATTTGCTAGCCCTCCCCCTCAAAATGGATTGGACATCTATTGCTGTCAATGGCAGTGAATGAGAAAAGCACAATCTGTTGTCTTCCAGCATTGTTAATAACGGTGTTAGAGTATAACAGCGTTTCTAATGAAGTTATTTTTTTTCAGTAGTGAGTAATTTAATCAATTACTTTTCCCATCTATGCAACGCAGTTACCGTTACTGAGGATGTGAAGGGGGCGCGTTACTACAGTTTGGTTGAATGAAGTGCGAGTTGTTTGATTTTTTCACACATCAGGTGCCTGACTTGGGGGTGGGGGGGTGCCACCGGTGCAAACGCAATGATGATGGGCTAGGCAAACACAACAAGACCGCAATAATGGTGACGGGCCAGGGAATTTCAAAGGAAGCGTTCGCAAACTTGAATTATGTTTAATGTTGTTACATTACGGAATATTTAAGGATAGTGTTGAGCTTATTGTGCATTAGGCCTAACATTCAGTTTCAGAGATTTGCACTGGTTAATGGTCATTTCACTTTTTTTTTTTTTTTTTTTTTTTTTTGTATCTGACCAATATATTTGATACAAATAAATACCAAATGTTCTAAAATACTGTATATCGTGTTTTTATTCTTCAATGAGTTAATACAAACTTCTTTGATGTGAAAGATGTTATTGAATGTATTATGTAATAATCCTACAAAAGTCCACCTATGTTTGTAACTGTAACTTATTACTTTTTTAAATTAACAACACAATTTACTGCACTTGGGTTCTAGTGACGAGATTTGTCGTTCACTTGAGTAAACGAATCCATTCCGGTTCGTTCAGTAAAAAGATTCGTTCAAACAAATCGTTCAACGAATCGTTCGCCCCCCTCATCTCCCTCCCCGCCCAAACGAATCGTTCGGTTACTGAACGGGAAGTGACGTTGCCGAACGAATCACCAAAGACCGCTTCGCAGTATAACTGAACGGGAAGTGACATTGCTTGGTCCCTCCCTCTCTTCCACATTGACCACTCGTCGTAGTTTCAGAAATGAGTGACAGGCGGTATCATTCTGCTTTCACAGACAGCCTCGTCTCCCTCCTGCTGCTGCAAAATCGAGGGAGAACTTCCGCGTCGTCTGTCCTAGTTCTATGGGCTCAAAGTCATGGCTCGTGCTTGCATTTCGATTTAGGACACGGTTCAACATTTTCCTTTTGTGAGGGGAGTAGGGGGCGGGGGCGCACGGACTTTCTTTAGCAGGTTCTTGATCACACATACAATCACATATACAGCATGTTTGCTGTCACGAAAATAAAAATACATCGAAAGTTTAATTTCTGAATATGGAACGACCAACACATCATATTTACATCTCGCTCTGTTGTATTTTTGTTTTTTAGTATTAAGATGATCGTGTTGAATTTTTGCACTGGTATTAATAAATAAAATAATCCGGTCAGCTCCCCTGTCGTCCCCGCATCTCAGATCGTCAAATGCTGACGAGAAATAATTGTTTGCTCTTTACGATGTCGCCTTTCTACTCTCATTAGTCTGTTAAGAAAAATGTAGACATATTGCGACATCTCCCGTGTCCGCGTGCTTTGTTTTTGGGCGCTTGAGTAGCACATGATGGACGGATTGACATAATTTGTCAAACCAACCAACACCTGACACGAAAAAAAAAAAACACTCGGAAAAAAATTACATGTATATACAGTTTCATTGCAAATCAGTATTATGGTGATCATATTGTTTTTTTGCACTGGTATTAATAAATAAAATAATCCGGTCAGCTCCCCTGTCGTCCCCGCATCTCAGATCGTCAAATGCTGACGAGAAATAATTGTTAGCGCTTTACGATGTCGCCTTTCTACTCTCATTAGTCTGTTAAGAAAAATGTAGACATATTGCGACATCTCCCGTGTCTGCGTGCGTTGTTTTGGGCGCTTGAGTAGCACATGATGGACGGATTGACATAATTTGTCAAACCAACCAACACCCGACACGCTGACACGAAAAAAAAATAAAACACTCGGGAAAAAATTGACATGTATATACAGTTTCATTGCAAATCAGTATTATGGTGATCATACTAAATATTTTTTTCTGTGCACATATGAGGTAAATATCGCTGCCATGAAGCCTCCATATAGTGACAGTTCTCTGCCCGCTTCACTGCCGTCACGCGACCGCAGCTCAGCTTTTGCTTGCCTCGTAGCTACCCGTGTTTTAAATTACTATAAATTTGATAGTATGTCGTCATAGGCAGTCACGAGTTTGTTGAGAAAAGTACTACTCTAAACAATGCTCGCTAGATTTGTGTGGTGTTTTTGTCTGTTTGAGCAGCATTTGATAGGCTTCACGTTAACAAATATGTGACAAAGTCATTTCCTTTCATTTTCTGATTCGTTCACCGCATAGTCATTACTGGAAAATCAAGTTAGCAGCAAGCTAGGTCAGGAACCGGAGGACCGAGTCACTGAACGGGAAGTGACAAAACTCAGTCTTGCCCCCCTGCCTGCACGCTGGCTGCTTATTGGCCACACGTGGACGTGAGTGACAAACGCCCTGATTCTGTTTCCGCTCCCTCCCCTGCCCGCGATGAGGCTGGCGTCTGATTGGTCGTGTGCGATGTCAGAAGACGCTGCCGCTTGCTCAACGCCCTCCCACGCAGCGAACAAGCACCACCTTCATAGAACGAATCAGTGCAGATGATGATTAGTTCGGTCTCGTTCACCAAAACAATTCGTTCAAAAAGAACGAATCGTTCGCGACCGATACAACACTATTGGGTTCATCTCGTGCAACCAGAAACAATTAGACTATGGAACTACTGTACTGTAAATGTTTTATGTTCTTATAAATTGGTTGGTCATCTTCAGTAAGTTAAGCCCATCAGTTGGCAGTTCAACCATTTGAACCCAATTTATGTAATGCTTTAGTTTTTAATTGTTTCCAACCTGTGATCCCATTATAAAAAATATTCCTAGTGTTTTATGTGACAGAAATTCAGGAAATGAATGAAATAATTAATAGGAGTTAAAGAAGGAGCAACATCATTGATTCACAGGGTGAATATGTACAGTATATCCTTATTGTAGGTTTTGACTGCAGTATATCAATAATTTTTGGATGTCAGCAACATTCCAATACGAATGGTTCAAACACGTCTGCACCAACTAAACACCTGGGATGAGTTAAAAAGAGCAGCATCTTTGGGGTTTCAATGCATGCATTTAGAGTAGTCTTTTGGTACATTAATGACTATGGTTCCCGTAATTCCCAGAGAACCTTGTGCCTCCCCATATACAGAAAAGGCATGTGGACCTTTTGATATTACCTAAATGTCCGCATTATTTTATTTTATTTTTAAATGTGCTTTTGATAAAACTGCATTTCCATTTCAAATTGTGCCTCACTGAGCAGGAACATATATTTGTGGAATAGGCATGGGTGGCGCCCATGAATGACTTGTTTTGATCTTATTGCCCCCCCTACTCCCCAAGTGTTGAGCATAAACCCATATATTCAGGTGATACAAAGGGGAATGAGCTGTCTTTTCAGTAGTATACCTTTATTTTCTTTTAACAAGAAACCTTATTACAAATAAACCTACAAAACACAAATGTCCTTACTTTCGTATAACGTTTATTATTCATGTTGCATTTCTCCTATACTCTGCTTTGTATTCTGCAGAACAGATATCACTTTATCTCAGAACCTTGGCGCGAGAGACGATGAATGCCTTCAGCTTTCTAGGCTGCATGATAAATATGTGCATATGAAATCTGTTATTCCATAATTTCCTTTAAAATTTGAAGATTTATCTGCGTCACCTTGGCTTTCTATCGAATAATTTATGTCCAAGTTTGTCTTATGGTGATATTGTGGAAACAATGATGCGCTCTCCTGTCAAATGAATGAAATCTATCTTTACCTCAAAGAAATAACAATATAATATTCTTTATATTGCTTATTGCTTTCACATTGCAACATAAGGCGGAAAATACTCAGGTGACTTGAAGTTCTGCTCTGAGACCCCCAATTTGGCCAAATTTCAAAATTGTCCCATATGCATGTGTGATACATCATCGGAAAGCTTAAAAACACGCGAGAGCAGAATTACAGACGCCATGACTTTAACGAGATATTATCTCGTACTTACTTTGTTTCGATCCAAAAACTCCATGTTGCATGTATCACTGAGTGTCAAGCCACAGCTGTGAATGGCTGTGAATCTGTTTTGGGGGGATTTTATGGGTGAAACATGGTAATATAACAATGGTCACAATGCAGAAATCGCAGACATCAAGGAGTGGTCGAGATTTTCTTTTTCATATATTTACCCTTTTTAAAGTTTTTTTTCTCAATTTTTCTTTGTTTGGAACGATTATTAATCATCTAACATCGGAGAAAATGTGACAGTAACAAAAAAATACAATTAATCGATAGTTATGAGGTAGATAGCCGTGACTTTTTTACAGACGCCATTTTTTTCTTTGTGACGTCATTTGTTTCAAAGTTTAAAATATGGGAGTGAATAATTTTTAAAGTCTTTTTTTTTTTTAATGAAATATTAGATATCAATTCATGATTCTAAGCGAAAAATGACAGGCCTTTTGAATGATAAATATCATTAATTACCTTCGTTTTATGGCTGGGTTAAAACAAAAACGGTTGCGCGACATCTGTAAACGGAGGTTTCCAGGGTAAAACGGACAAATCAAAAATAGTTTGGGGGCTTAATCCGCCATGAATCTGCTATAGCAGCATATAGACATATTGCTCTATCAAATACAACCGTTGTTTTGGCTTTAAATACAGCAGTTTCCTTTAAAGAGGAGTGCAAGAAAAGAAACTGCTTTTTCAGTCTTGTTTGTGTTTTTCGCCATATACACACACACTCACCGGCCACTTTATTAGTGTGTGTGTATATATATATATATATATATATATATATATATATATATACATACACATACATACACAGTATATTTATACACTGCTCAAAAAAAATAAATGAATGAAATATTTTTATTAAGTACTTTAAAATTATCAATGAAAGTCAAATGTATCAACCCATGGAGTTACACTCAAAATTTAAGTGGAAAAACACTGTACAGCAGGGGTGTGCAAACTTTTTGTTAAGGGGGCCAGATTTGGCGTGGTAAAAATGTGGGGGGCCGACCTTGTCTGACGTCCTTTACGTAGAACAATATATTTAAGCAAAATTTAGCAAGCGAGTCAGTGTGTCACATTTGCTTTATTATTTTTTTAATAAATAATTTCAACAATCTCGCAACTAGCCTTTGCGGCGTTCTCTTTCGACTCTCGGGCTCTTGCGAAATACTACTGCTGTGAAATGAAACTAGCTTCAAGTTGCTTCAAGTTCTCGCTAAGTATCTTCCCTGTAATCGTGTCGTACATGTCAGCGTGTCTTGTTTGGTAATATCGCCTCACATTGGAATCTTTAAAAACAGTGACTGTCTCTTTGACAAGGCAAGACACAGTTGTTGCGTATTTTAGTGAAGAAATAGTCCAATTTCCACCTATCCTCGTCGGCCACCACAGTCAACTTTTTTTGTTGATTGTCGCCATTTTGGAAAATTGGAAGTAGAGGTTCACACGGACTAATGTTGCTTAGAGTGCTGCTGCCTTTTAGTGGGTAAATGAGGAGCAGTATTTCGTGTGTAAGCTACTTCATATGCTGGTTGCAGTACTGCTGGCCAATTTATTAAGTCTGTGTGCGGGCCAGATGTTATTGATTTTATGACAGAGGCTGGGGGCCGGATGAAATTTGACCACGGGCCGCATTTGGCCCCCGGGCCGGACTTTGGACATGTCTGCTCTACAGGCTAATCAAACTTTGATGTAATGTCCTTTAAACGAGTCAAAATGAGGCTCAGTAGTGTGTGTGGCCTCCGTGTGCCTGTATG
This sequence comes from Corythoichthys intestinalis, assembly GCF_030265065.1. NCBI lineage: Eukaryota > Metazoa > Chordata > Actinopteri > Syngnathiformes > Syngnathidae > Corythoichthys > Corythoichthys intestinalis. Next base: position 28,476,066 of record NC_080396.1, on the reverse strand, counting down.
ACCGCCCTACAATGCCTGGGCATGCTCCTGATGAGGTGGCGAATGCTCTCCTGCAAATCCGGTCCTCGAGAGCCGCTATCCAGCTTGTTTTCCATGTCTCCTTTCTTTAACACAGCTGAATAAAATGACCAGCTCATCAGCAAGCTCTGAACCTGATCATGGAGACCCCTCTCCTAAGGTATCCCGTCCCAGATCTGGACCAGGGCATCACTGAGTTCAACTGGTTACATGGGTAGGGGTGGGGTTGTTATGTCATCAGAATCTTCTTCGAAAGTTAGGTGCGGAATGTCCACCGAATAACCTCTTTAATGGCTTCTGTAATGCAACAAACATCGGCACTTATAGTATTTTACAGTAGAGTACCTAAATAACATGTTTTCAGATGCAGGGAGACAGTCAGTATTGATTTCATACTTGTTTCCTGATTTTGAAATGTCACATTTTACATTTGGTGAGGCAGAAGAGTGATATTGGAAATGCAGGTATGGATTAGCTTACTTTCGTTGAAATTCGGTGAATTTTAGACCCTTTGTGTTTTGTTCTTAGGCTATATTGATCAATTTTAATAACTTGGGAACAAATATTTTGATCCTCCTCAGTCAGTGTTTGTGAAATGGGAGAAAATCGGTCCAATTTTTTGTTCTTTTAGCTAAATAACAAAGGTTAGGAATTAGATTATTCGCTACACGAAAGACGCCAACTTGAGTAAACTTGTTGTGTAGAGAGTATGGTCATCGCTTCGAAAAAGAGTTTCGTTAGATACTGTAGCTAGGCCAACTTTGGTGTGTTGATCTCGCCTGTTTTTTCATTTATTAAACTACTAATTGAACATAATTATGAGATACTGCTGTATCTTTGTTGATATAAGCATTTCAGAGGCAGTTCCAGATGGCTTCAAAATTGATAGATATTATTGAGAACATAAATGCCAGTTTCAGTTACCTGAGACAAAATACGTTAAATGAGCTTGCTGTTAAAAATGGATCAACAGCTAAGAATAGGCTTGTTGAGTTCTAAATGTTCGGTAAAAATATGTCATCAAGCATGTGTCATAATCCTGAGTATTTCAAGCACCAGTTTTTGTAAATAAACTCCATTTTAAAAATCATAATTGTTAACTATAAATGTTTTGGGTGAACTGTGTTTTATATTTGTGTGACAGTCATGACTCATGAATGTTAAAAAGAGTCAATTTTACTATTTTATAGGTATTTTTCTGATTCAAATCCTTCATTCATCTTCTGTGCTGCTTATCCTACTATGAGAAGTAGGCAGAATACACCCTGAATTGGCTGCCTGTCAATCGCAGGGCACAATGAGACACGCTTACACCAGACTGACCCTATGGAATCAATTGAAATTATTTTTTTCCTAATAAATAATATACGAGTAACAATATTAAGAACTACAACGGGAGTACACCAAACCACAATGTGGGATATTAAAATTCCCGTTCTACATGTCTAAGCAGCCGAGCAGGACAGGCTTAGGGAAAATGATAATAATAATATTTGTGGAGTGTTATGGTTGTGAAGAATTGTGAATCCTTGCTTGCTTCACGCAATTAAGTAAATAATTACAGCTTCTGAAATAAACTGTTAACCGTAAAATTTCCATGGAAATACATTTGATATGTCCATCTTTTCTCCCTTCAGGGAAAATTTCAGACACAATCTCAACATACGATGCAGTTCAAGCGAGCGATGCATCAGAGACGCCCAGCACGTGACGGTTAAAATTAAGATCAAACGTGTCACTAGCTCCTCCATCATGACTCTTTAATAGGTGCCTGGAGGAAAAAAATGTGTTTTCTTATCCCATGAGCAGGGACTTACTGTAGATGTTTATCAAAACATTTCAAGTGTACAGTACATGCATAATGTTATGCAAACCATTTAAAATCTTTATTTGGACTGTATGTGACCCATTTCAGGAAATGCCAGAGCAACTGGGAGATCCCATGCAGATAAGTGGCGCCAACAGCACCGCTGATGTCACCATCTTTGAACCCATTAAGCCTCCTCCCTCACTCCCTCAAGCCCTTGTCTACTATAAAACAAAACACACACACATAAGAGGTGTTTGCTTACAAAACACAAGAACGCGCCATTCCAAAACAGCAACATTTTTGGTTGTGTTTCTACTGCCAGAAGAACAAGATGGTTTCATTTAATGCGCACACATACACCGAAAATACAGAGGAAATATGCATGAAGGATGGTAGAAAATCAATTAAAGACTTACAGCTATATTGCACCACATAGTAAAGTATAAACGTATCAAGAGATTTGAGTGACTCAATTTTTATTAGATGCGAGGCGCAGTGACTCAACTCACTTCACAACAAGCATCATTTTAGCAGAGAGTAAACAATTCTTAGAAGAGAGCCTTGAAACTGTTTGTTGCGGGTACTTGAAGTTTGTTAGCTTATCACTAAGGGTGTAACGGTACATGTATTCGTATTGAATCGTTTCGGTACTTGGTGCTCGGTTCGGAACAGAGGCGTACCGAACGAGTTACTTATCGAGGCTGTGAGTCGATCGAGTTACAGTTTCTTTATGTAGATTATATTTACTCCGTCTTCTCTACTATAATGAGGACCAACACGGTAGGACAGTAGAAACGTCAACGGCGCGACAATGTGACTCCCGCGAGAATGCAGTGAAACACGGCCGGTAAAGTCAATCAGCCAAAGCACACCAGTCGCAATTCGGACACGTGTTAGACGCGCCCCAGAAGCGGCTCAACGCGATGCACGCGAAAAGAACGGCAGAGTTTATTATTTGACGCGAGACGCAGCCCTCCTGCGTCAATACTACTAGCTAGCAAACCGGGCAGACCGGAAGTCACTCGTGTAAAAATACGGTGGATCCGGTCGATTTTCAAACTAATATGCAATCGTAACCCACTTTTTGAGTCCATCAGATCTCTTGAGTGGTAGATCGGGGCACAGTTGACTTGTCTTTTCTATTTACAGTTGTCTTCTCTGGTATAATACTGTAATTTCCCCAATATAAGGCGCACCCGTGTATAACACGCACCCCAATTTTACTTGTAAAATCTAGGGAAAATTATTGTACCCATGTATAATGCGCACCCTAATTTTAGCACCAATAAATAGAAGAATACAAGAAAACAGAGCTCATGTACAGATACAGAAATGTAATTTTACTGACTGGTGAAACACAGCACAAGCATAGCACATTGGTAGTTCAAAACATTACCGTAGACTGACAATATGTACGATAATAATATGATCTGATAACTTCTTCAACTTACCAGAATCCAGGAGAAAACAAAACAGATGTGACTTTTCTTTTAAAGGCTGCTGTATAACTTGCTCGTTTCATCATGATGAATAAATGTTTCTTCCATAGATTGATGCGGTAAAATAAAAGTGAGAATTTAAGTCGGAAATGGTAACGAGCGCATTGCTGTAGACTAGAATGTAACAATAGGAACTATTGTTATTTGGATTTTAGTTTCCCGAGGGACAGATATAGTTGACAGACACAGAAAGTGTGTTGTGTTACGTTTGTTATGGTCCGTGTTGCGGAGATGCAATAAACGTTGACTCAAATGAGTTCAAGAAATTAAATTCTGTGCTTTATGTAGAGTAAAAAAAGCAGAATTTAACACAGACGAAATCATTCGACCGATCACAGTGAAGTATTACCGAAGCAAAATGGTGATGTCACGTACCGTAATGGTCGGCAACGGATCGCCGCATACGTTTCTTTAACTCAACATGGGTGTGTCAATAAAAAAATAAAAAAAATTTTTAATCGGTCTTTTTATATTTATATATATATATATATATTTCTGTCTCCATCCCTGTACCCGTGTATAATGCGCACCATTTTACAAGTTGATTTTGGGGAAAAAAAATGCACGTTATATTCGGGAAATTATGGTAATAACCAACACGGCCCTGTGTTCAATACAAAACCCTCCTACCACAACAAAACAAGTACGAACTAATATTCACATAGGAACTAAAGTTATACAATATAAATGAATACTACATCACATTTGTAAAATACAAACACATAATAAAATAAATAATAGCCCATTTAAATAAAATAAATTGAAATGAGCAAAAAACACATGTAATTAAATAATAATACACAGATCCTGCTTACACAATTAAATGTATTAATTTCTGTGTGACGCTTTAACTTGAGAAAATCCACAAATAAAGCTTTTGAAAACCGTTCAAAAAAAAAAAAATTCATTGAGGCATTTCATTTGTAACATACACGTTAAAATCTTTGTCATGGGGATTGCTTTTTTCTTTAGCACAGGACTTTTTTCTTCTTTCTTTCAGAAAGAAAGCTGACCAATACGCGGGGTCTGACAGGCAAATTGTTGTTGGATTATTATCTTTAAATACCCGCTACCTTTTGAGCAGAATTCTTGCTTTGTATAGGCTACTTTTCTTATTGTTGAAAGCACAAAAGTGTGTAATAAACAACGAGCACATTTATATTTTGCTTTTTGTTTTCTTACTGTACCGAAAATGAACTGAACCGTGACCTCAAAACCGAGGTACGTACCGAACCGAGATTTTTGTGTACCGTTACACCCCTACTTATCACTAATGCTAAAGAGCATCCATGTTGCACTACTTTAAAGAGCATATGACAGGAGAAAAAAAGTCTTAAATAGCATTATTATGTCAATTAGAATCATATTTTGAGACGATTCGACTATATACAACAATTTAGAAAAGCGCAGATAACGAGAAACTAGTCTTTTAATTTGCCGGTTAGCCACGCCTACCATTATAGGGCTCTAGCGTCCCCAACAGGTGACAAGGATGCACCAAGGACCCAAATGCTCGATAGTTGTGCTCAAACAGAGTGTTTATTCTCCAATTAGTAGAGTTCAAAAAAGGTTAACAAAAATTCACAGCAACAGCTGGACATCAATCAACCAAAATTCACAGCAACAGCTGGACATCAATAAACTGAGTTACTTCTTCAAGAAACAAAAAGGCATGGGTTCAAAAACATGAATCGTGATCAAAAAAGGGCTTACACAAGGATGTGGCATAGGACGTGGCAGGATAGCAGACAAACCGACACAGAGCAAGGTTGAAGCAGGCTATTTATACAGAGGGTCACAGGTGGACATGATCAGCCTGATTGGCAAGAGCAGGAAGTAAAGTTAGCCTAAGGAGGCACGCAACTACCAAAATAAAAGAATCTGACATGAACTGACAAAAAACATTAACAAGATGTCCGGGACGTGACAACAGGTGGATGACGTCAGCGAGTGACTGGGCTCATCAGTTTTACTATTCAGCCCAATGAGGGGGAATTATTCAGAACGAGGAAAACGCGACGAAGAGAGCCGCAAAATGTCATTGTTTCAGTCTCTCTACTCCAATATTTTTAAAGGATATTCTTTTTATCCAAGTATTTTTCCCCAATCGCTAAATAAATGGCTTGAGAAGGACCAGTCAGCCTGTCGAGGGGGAGCTATTCACTAGGAAAACGCAATGAAGAGAGCTGCAAAATGTCATTGTTTCTGTTTCTTTACTTCAATATTTTTACAGGATATTCTTTTTATCCAAGTATTTTCCCCAATTCCTAAATAAATGGCATGGTCATGACAAATAACAGTCTTGTGCTAAATGGAATATAAAATAATAAAAATGCACTTATTCAGGACGACATGGCAAAATTACTCCATAATGGTCAAAACTGTCAACTTCACCTTTACTGTCGCACCTCCCGAACGATATTTTATGACACCTAAATCGGAGATGCAGTATGTCATTTCGGAGAATGTAAACAAACCAAGAGGTGTGACAGCTAGCCGACATGCTAACCCCAACCGAGTGATCACACAAAATCACACATAACTTGCCCGAATTATTTGACATGACGACTGGGTTGTCGATTGTCTTCGCGGATCGGCAAACCGCTCGGCAGAGAGCAATTTACAGTTCGTTCCCCGGAGGAGGGCGGCTGCAGTTGTTGTGCAGCTAACGTGCAGCTAATGTTTTTATATGCCTATCAATGATCAAACGTAAGTAGTCCTTTATTTAAAGAAAGTTTGTAGTGTTTACTCTGTAATCGCTGTATTCGTATATGACATAATACAAAACAAGATGTTTACTCACTTCCTCGTAAGTCCAATGGTCCCACAGTAGTCGGGCTTGTTTTAGCAAAATTCCCACGGTGAATGTGAACCTTTTGAAACTCCAAAAAGGTGCACACGCTTATCCCTCGTAAAGCAAGATTTTTCTGCAGCCGTTTGGCTGGCGTGATGCGAAAAACAAACGTATTAATCCGCAAACTCAGCTGATTCCTTAGTCCTCATACACAACAGTACGGCTGTTTAGCGAAGAGGACGCCTTCACCCGAACACGTCACAGCGCCCTCCTCCTCAATGCAAGACCGAAGCCGGAAGTCACTCATTTTCATGGCGCAGGATTAAAAAAAACTAAATACATATAGCGATCGCTCCCGCACACATCCAAACGGTCCATATCATTCAGGAGCATGAAATACAGCATGTATTATGAAATAAACATGCTTTTTCGTGTCACATACACTTTAATCCTTAAAGCCAGAAAGAAAATGTATAACAGTACGGTAATCACAGTCCAACATTTTTTATTATCTGCATAGAATGACTAATGCTAGTTTTGGTTTGAGTCGAGATGTCTCAATATATGTGTGACAAATTAATTATATTTAATTATGTGTGTGATTTTATTTAGTACACACTTTGCAACAATTTTGTATCCTGGGCATTTTTGCACTGCGTTAGAGTGAAGTATTGAATTGTTTGACAAGTCAAAACTGTTTTTAGGGGAAGGAAAGGTTTTAAAGCCAGAAAGAAAATGTATAACAGTACGGTAATCACAGTCCAACATTTTTTATTATCTGCATAGAATGACTAATGCTAGTTTTGGTTTGAGTCGAGATGTCTCAATATATGTGTGACAAATTAATTATATTTAATTATGTGTGTGATTTTATTTAGTACACACTTTGCAACAATTTTGTATCCTGGGCATTTTTGCACTGCGTTAGAGTGAAGTATTGAATTGTTTGACAAGTCAAAACTGTTTTTAGGGGAAGGAAAGGTTTTTGGTTCAACAGAAGACCTCTATTCCTCCAGCCATGTCTTAATGGACAAAGCTTCCTGACCCCAAACCAAGCCAAAAAATAGAGAGCGCAGAGACATTAGTCTCCCAAGAATAAAGATACTATGACTTTTTATTAGGGCTGTCAAAATTATCGCGTTAACGCGCGGTAATTAATTTTTTTAATTAATCACGTTAAAATATTTGACGCAATTAACGCACTAGGCCCGCTCAGACAGATTTAAATGTCAGTACAGTGAAAGGCCAACTTGTTAATTGTGTTTTATGGAGTTTTTTCGCCCTCTGCTGGTGCTTGGGTGTGACTTGCATATGTTATGTGGCGTAATGTCGCCCTCTGCTGGCGATTCAGTGCAGCTGATTATTTGGGTTTCGGCGCGCTTTTCTGACGTGATTATATGTCGACGCGAACTCACACTAATAGACAGTGCTATTCAGACCAGCTAACGTCCGCATCCAGTATTCAGTGGCAGTTCTCATAGCCCCATCACACTGTTTGTGTCTAATACATGCATCGCTTGTGAGTTATATTCCTCCTTTGTTTATATTCATGAGCATTAGATAGCTATTGATGATGTGTATTTGAATTTGTTCACATATGTGGTGAAATGCAGTTACATTGTTAGATGCTTGTGAGCTAATTGGCTAGTGCTACTGCTCAAATGGACACGTGTATGTACATTTTATGTTATTTTGTGATTTATGCAAGTTATTGACACATTGCCTTGTTATTTTCAGTTTTACAAAAATACAAGAAACGTGCTCCTGTCAAAAAGAGATGACTTCAGTAAAGCCCATGCAACTTTGCCACACCGTCTGATTTCTTTTTGGAACTTATGTTCGCTATCTGTCAGTTTGTGTACTCACACACATTGAGGACAGAATAGGGCCACTAGTTTATTTTTTGATTGAAAATTTTACAAATTTTATTAAAACGAAAACATTAAGAGGCGTTTTAATATAACATTTCTATAACTTGTACTAATATTCATCTTTTAAGAACTACAAGTCTTTCTATCCATGGATCACTTTAACAGAATGTTAATAATGTTAATGCCATCTTGTTGATTTATTGTTATAATAAACAAATACAGTCCTTATGTACCGTATGTTGAATGTATATATCCATCTTCTTATCTTTCCATTCCAACAATAATTTACAGAAAAATATGGCATATTTTATAGATGGTTTGAATTGCGATTAATTGCGATTAATTACTATTAATTAATTTTTAAGCTGTAATTAACTCGATTAAAATTTTTAATCGTTTGACAGCCCTACTTTTTATATTAGGCTAAGCGACTTAAATGAGTTTATGTGAAGCTTAAGAAATCACTTCTGCATCATAGTCAGAATGACCCCCACCCCCACCTAAAAAAATGAAATATAAAGAGACATAAACATTGAGAGTGCATGAAGGGAGTCCCTGGTCAAGGCTCTAACAGCTGTTGAGTGCTGTCACTCCAGAACTATTATCTAAAACTACACACTCACGACCCCCTCTGCTTCTGCACACACACTGTGGGGATTATAGCAATGCTGACACGCCAAACCATCCTTTGCAAAGTCTGATTGGATGGGAGCAGAAGGCAGTAACAAGCAGTGGGCCGGTCTTACAGTAAAACAAACATGCCGTGCTGGCGCCGCTGCCATGCATTTGCATTTAAATACCTTAACATCACGCAATGAGATGAAAAGCTCTACAGCCACTGGTCCCATAAGTATTGTGATTACGCTACAGAGTTTATGCTCCTTTAAAACATAGCCCTCTTTTGAGTTTAAATGCACGTACGCACTGCTGCAGTCACCCTCATGAACGCCGGGAACAACTTGTCTATAAAGGTTTCAGTGTATTGGGTTACATTCCACAAATAGCGTGGGGTAATTGCACAACTGTTTCGTCATGCTCACTTTTACCTGCTGTTACTTTCAAACTAGCCTGCTCATGCCGACTCATATTTTTGGCATACTGCACACAAAATTTAAGGCTGTCACTCGTCCTAGTCCCACGCAAACAGGAAACAAATAGTCATAATTCTGCAGCATTAGTTAAGTCGAGCAAAGCTTCAAAGGTTTTTTTTAAAGCTTTTTGAAAAGTTTTTCAAAAACTTACTGAATCAATTAAGGCTTGGAGTGGATGTTGATTTGAAAAAATTTGAAGGTTGCTTAAGAATAACAATGAAATATAATCACAGCATCAAGCCTGCATTAAAACAAACAAACACTGGAAACAGTTTAAGTCAGCCATTTTTTAATTTGGAACACACATTTACTATAATAGTGTCAGCTAGTCAGCTTATCTTATTTTAGACTCAGTCAATTTAGCGTTGCAACTATCCTCTCAAAAAGTTGGTTGTATATAGGCCAGAGGTTTTTGTTTTGAAGTTCACAACATGGCTGAACCACCACTGCTAAGTTCACAGTCAATGTGAATAGTTTTGTTAACTTGTTGATGATTTAAACAATGAGGACTTTACAAAGTGATGATAGAAGATGAAAAATGATGAGCGGATTCGATTTTTACATGTAAGGTTGTTGCTGAAATCGTTTACAACCCCTAGCAAAAAGTATGGAATGACCAGTCTCAGACAAGCACTCACACAGACATGTTATCATGTAGAAAAACTCAGATAAAAAGCTTGAAAAAAATAATTAATTAGTTCAAAAGTGCAACTCTTTAGCATTCAGAAACACTAAAAGAAATGAATAAAAAACATTGTGGTGGTCAGTTAATGCTATTTTTATAGAGCAAGTGCAGGGACGTATATATGGAATCACTCCATTATGAGGAAAAAAATATGGAATCATGAGAAACAAACAAAGAAATAACTATCAAAACACATCTCTAGTATTTAGTAGCCTCACCTCTGGCTTTTATGACAGCTTGCAGTCACTGAGACATGGACTTGATGAGTACTCTTCATCAATTTGGTGCCAACTCTCTTTGATTGCAGTTGCCAGATCTTCCTTGCAGGTCAGAGCCTTGCTGTGGACCATTTTTTTCAATATCTACCACAGGTTTTCAATAGGGTTGAAATCTGGGCTATTTGCAGGTCATGGCATTGAATGGATGGGTCTTTCTCCAAGGAATGCTTTAACAGTTTTAGCTCTGTGGCATGATGCATTGTCATCTTGGAAAATGACAAACGTATTTTCAATTGAAGGGATAAGAAGCTAAAATTTCAATGTAAACTTGTGCATTTATTGAAGATTTAACTACAGCCATCTCCCCAGTGCCTTTGCCTGACATGCAGCCCCATATTATCAAGGACTGAGGAAGTTTTGATGTTTTTTTTTTCAGGCAGTCATCTTTGTAAATCTCACTGGAACAGCACTAAACCAAAGATCCAGCATCATCACTTGTCTTGACATGTCTTGGTGAGTTACATTTTCCCTGTACTTAAAGCACAAGTTCATAAGTTTTTTTACATTAGGCTTAATCTTCGAGTTAGCGGGGGTTAAATTAGTCAGTGGAGTTGATTTCAACAAATTCCTTGCATTTAGTTAGTTTTTTATTAATTTCAGGACTCTGGAGTGGCTAAGCTAGCTCGAGTTAATGGTCCCTTCCTAGCATGCTGATAAAAAAAAACGATACTAACAGATCTAACATAGTCAAATAAATTAAAAATGCAGATCGTTGTCCAAAATACCCATGCAGCCAAAACAATGTCACACTAAACTGCCGTAATTCATTTATTTCTGCGGGACTATTTTTTTAGATAAGTAATGTGACCACATTAAAGAGGACTGCTTGTCCACTCGTGCTCATGCTGTATTCGAGGAAGGTGGGAAGTCAGAATTATCCCACTCGGATGGTACCAGTTGTGACCTCAAAGTGTTTTGTTTTTTTTATTTTGGCCATCAAAAGACATGGTGACCTCCAGGAAACATGGCTTCTCGGAAGCGATCAAAAAGTGGAGGAAAAACTACGGCTAAGGTAAATAGAACACATTGTTAACTGTCTGTAGTTTTACTACTGACGGGTCTGTTTTACAACGGGCAGCGCATTTTGTCGTGTGACGTCTGATTGAAGCAACTCGTGAAGTCGTGTACTTTTTTTCTGATTTCGCGACTATGGCCCCCCAGTTCGTGTGGATTTCCAATTATATCCATCCTGGTCGGAGGCTGGAAAACTCCGATTTCCCACATTCCTTGAATGTGGCATCAGTCTACAAAGTCTAGACTGAAGAACGGCAACATAGTGAAACGTGCATTTAGAGGCTGTGGAAACAGAAGAAATGGGCAAATGAGAGTTTCCACCAATTCCCTATGAAGAACAAGGAACAAATACAAAGTGTGGATACTTGCTGCTAGCTACAACATAAACACACCAGTGGAAAAAATATCACTCCGCTCTGCAGTCTGTTACCTACAGAGCTACTGGATTACAAATGTTGCTGTTCATACTGCAGTTATTGACATACAATGGTAAGTTTTAAAAACTTCATCCTGAAAACATAGCCAACACTATTGATTGCATGGGTCATCGGTGATTTTCATGCGTACATATATTGTTTTTAATTGGCATGCTAGGACAGGCTCATTGACTCGTGCTAGCTTAGCCACACCGGAGCCTTGAAACTAATAAATAATTAACTAACTGCACGGAATTTGTTGAAATCAACTCCACCGACTAATTAAACTCCCGCTAACTTGAAGAACAAGGCTAATGTCAAAAATTCTATATTTCCCCTTTAATATTCATTTTTAGCCCTGTCGTCTCATTTTATATTTACTGTATTTTTCTCTAACAAATTCCCGGTCCATGAAAAAAAAAGGTCACATAACACCAGTCTCCATCCATCATCTACCGCTTAATCTGGGGACGGATCGCGGGGGCAGCAGCTTTAGCAGAGAAGCCCAGACTTCCCTCTCCCCAGCCGCTTCAACTAGCTCCTCCAGCGGGCTCCCAAGGCGTTCCCGGGCTAGCCGAGAGACATAGACTCTCCAGCGTGTCCTAGGTCGTCCCCGGGGCCTCCCGTCGGTGGGACATGCCCGGAAAACCTCTCCAGGGAGGCGTCCAGGAGGCATCCGAACCAGATGCCCAAGCCACCTCAACTGGTTCCTCTCTATGCGGAGGAGTAGCAGCTCGACCCCTAGTCCCTCCCTCACACCAGTCTGTGGTGCAAAAAGGTTGAGGACCACTGATCTAAAGAACGTGCTCAGTCAGAACAGTTTGTGGTATGCTTCCACTATACGGTCTGTGCATATGCTTTGGGTCGGGCGCCTTGGACAGTGAGTCGTTAATATATTAACTCATAATGCTGGCTGCCACTCACGTTGATAAACACTTCTGATGCCTTAATGCATATGTTTAATAGGAATTCCTACTGCCACAACACATACTCTGTAAAAAATACTGGGCAGTTAATGATTTAAAAGTCTTAGAGAGCTTCGCAGTTAGCAATGGTCACCGCCAACAACAATGTAATTCAAGGCAAGGAAAACTTTAAATTGATCAATGAAAAGGTGACCTTCACAATGATTTTGATGATCATAACACATTTTATTACCTCATTTTATGTGTGATATTGCCTATAAAAATCTCATGCAATCAGTCTACTTTAGTAATGAATTGCTTTCCCTTCCCCCTTATTTTCAGATTTTTTTTTTTTTTTTGTCATTGAAGATTTTGGAAGTATTTAAAGTGATCACACAAAAATGGACGCCACTTATCACATTACAGCTATATACAATAAGCAGAACTCCTCAAGAAATCAGATGTATAATATGTCAGGTACACCACAGGGATGACCATATAACCACTGTCAAAAATGTGAGATTATATATTGTCATTTTGCATTACTGTGATCTTTTGATCTCATCATTAACTTGAACCTTGAAGGGGCAACCACTTTCCTCTTTGTGCGCTCTCATTAGGAGAAGAAGATCAGTTCTCACTCAAAAGCCACAGAAGCATACATAAAGCTTCATTTTGACTCAACAATATGATGTTTCACCGTATGGATCTGTCCAAGGACAAGCTGAGAGCTGTAATTAGGCAGTTTCTACTTGGCTTTGGTTATTGGTGCTACCAGTCTGCAGGAATAAACAGAGTTGTCAATGAGAAAGATCATTTGTGTCTAAACAACAGGATGGGGTGTGTTCAGAATCTGAGCAAACACATTAAATCACTCTGGCACTGTAGTAAACCAAAAGGGGGCAAACATATAGGCTGTGTTTCTCCCTGGAAATCCTTAGCTTTTCCTCCAATTCAACAGCCAAAATAGAAATGGGAAAATGTTTGTATTCAGCTAATCTCCATAGGTGAATAACTGTCTTTGGAAAGTCCAATGCAGATGACCTGGCAGAAACAGCCAGATTCGGGGGTCTTGTCTATTTGTCATGTATTTGAATATTTAGTGTCCTATTTCCTCCCAAATACACTGACACATTATAGACATATTTTAAGTCTAACCTATTAATGCTAAAACACATGTATCCACATCTAGGTGTATTTACATCTTTTGTTGTGCTGCAATGCACTTTGCCAGGTACCTGCTTTTGTTAAAAGCCCTTTGTCAATAAATTTGTCTTCCCCCGACACTCAATACTGAGTCCATTAAGCCTGAGGGCTGCTCTGTGCAAAGGGGCCGCTGGTTCCAGTAAGGTATCTGCTGAGCTCTCATTAGTGAGCATCATCATACGTAATTCTGGCACGTGTAATGCCATTAGAGGGGATTTGGCATCTGATAGTTGAGTAATGGGATGAACTGGACAGCAAATCTCTAGAAGCATAGCTAGAAGTCTTCCTTGTTCAAAGGTACAAAGGCTTTTTTATGTTAGGTGTCTTAAAGTCCCTTTTGTCATAGTTGTATTTCTATTTAACAGCTTGTGACTACGCCAAGGATTTGAAGAAAAAAAACAGAATTCATTTCTCGCTGGAATGCTACAGATTTAATGTTCAACTTTGCTGAGAGTTTACAGGTGGTTCCTCAACTAGAGTATCACAGAACTAAAAATCAAAGTTTATCTTAAAATTTTAAAGCGAAAAATGGGCATATAAAGACGAAACACCCATTTTAACTATTGGCTGTCATTGACGACAATAGACATCCAATGCATTTTGATTGGGCGGGCTGCAGTGATTCCTCACTTTTTGTTGTTAATAGGGAAGAGACTCTCCGCGAATGCTGAATTTCTGCGAAGTAGGATCATCCACCTCCCAAAAATTAGACCAAAAAAAGAATCACCTCCGCCTGACTGATGTACTGTATGCTGAATTTTACATGTATATATTTATATAATATCAACAAATACGTTCTATATTTGACGCTATAAATGCTTTTAATAACAATGAAACATTAAAAAATGCATAAGATGTAAACAAAATATACCATACTGCATCTTTACTGCAGCAAAGTCAAGTGCTCATCTTGATTAGCCAACGCTTTTGCAGAAAGATCTGACGAAGGTTTCCGGCTGACGATGAACATTGCGATAGGGAGTTGTTGGTGTTTTTCTTTTGGGCCATAATGCTCTTTTTTAACGCCATGTCCGACTGAATACAGTTACTGAGCTTTATGGCTTAAAAGATATCGAAGCTGTTTTGGGGGCAGCACTGTGGATAAGTGGTTTGCACGTCCACGTCACGGTTCAATCATGGACTCATTCTTCACAGTGTGCACTTTGTATGTTCTTTCAGTACCTGGATGGATTTCTCCAGGTATTTTTTTCCGTCTTCCCAAAAACATGCATGGTAATCTGATTGAGCACTTCGTAAATGTCATGAGTCTGAGCGTGAATAGTTAGTCTTATTGTGCTCTGAGATTGGCTGGCACCCAGTTCAGGGTCTACCCCGCCTCCTGCCTATAGTTACATAGGATAGTCTCCTGCAATCCAAGCGACCCTCGTGAGGATCAGCGGTATGGAAGGTGAACGAATGAATGAAGCCATTTTGTGCATCTTCACTTCATCCTTCTTTTTGTAGCACACTGTCTATTTGTTTAAACCGTAATGGCATGCTATGGCCATATAGCTGTGGCCTTCATTAATCATGGTTAATAATATCACTTTTTCTTCCATTGTCATCATCTTCCACTCCTTCAGTTCAGCGGACGATTTAGAAGGGGGATGTGGTTTAGAAGGCATTTTCAAGGGTGTCACAAACACTTTTTTCGTACAAACAAATGGCACCGTAATAAACAAAACTGATCGTTACACGCTACGTCTATAAAGTAGCTGCCTTCCACAAGAAGGGATGCTGGGAAATTCATCGCAACCAATTAGCTTGTGAGATTTCAGAGACAAGTTAATCACAAGTCGGTAAGGACTTTGCAACATTTTTCTTAATTCCATCATTATTTTTTTTTCGATGAATATTTTTGAAAAACTCGCTATGCACTGAAGCTGCTGAAACTGAAGCGCAAAGTAGTATGATATCACTGTAGTTCCACTTTTGGAGATTAGCTGCAGTCAGTGGCATTGAAACATGATCATTCACTGGCATGCATCCAAGTTCAAATGGATTGAACACCTATCACCGTCAATGAGGGTGAAAGCTACATTTATGTAATGTCGAAAAAATGAGACCAAAAAAACATAACTTAAAATACCCTGTATTTTCCAACATTTAACCCAATTCTTTAAACCACCAGTCAAAAAAGTGACTCTGGGAAAAATTTGGGGATTAAACAGGTTTTAATATGGCCTACTGTACCTGTCTAAAGGTCCATACAAATAAATTGAAGACCATGAGCTAAAAATATACAATTGAGATAATAGGGATGCATAAATGTGCACAGCCTCTGGTAACAAAGGAAGATGTAACCGTGTTCGGAATTACAGTGATCCCTCATTTTCACGGTTAATGGGGACCATGACCCGCCGCGATGAGTGAAAGAATGCTAAATAAGTCCCCCTAACTCCCCCCTCCCCATTTTTTGTGTGTTCAATGTATTAATTCAGATTTAGCATTGGAAAGAGATACATATACAATGGAATGAAAAAGTATCTGAACCGTTTGGAATTTCTCACATTTCTGCATAAAATAACCATAAAATGTGATCTGATCAATCACTGATGAGTGGTTAAAAGCTGCCCTGCCCACTACAAAACACACACCTGGTAAGAATTGTATTGATGAGAAGCATTGTCTGATGTGCATCACGGCTCGGTCAAAACAGCTGTATGAAGACCTGTGATCAAGGTTTGTTGATTTGTATAAAGCTGGGAAAGGATACAAAACCATCTCTAAAAGTTTGGGTGTTCATTAATTGACAGTCGAGAAGTTGTCTACAAATGGAGAGAGTTTGGCACTCTCCCAAGGAGTGGCCGTCCACCAAAGATGACGCTAAGAGTTCAGCGCAGAATACCCAGAGAGGTAAAAAGAACCCTAGAGTGTCTGCTAAAGACAGAAATTACTGGCACAGTCCAATATCTCTGTGCACACATCAACTATTTGTAAAACTATGGCCAAGAATGGTGTTCATGGGAGGAAGCCACTGCTGTCTAAAAAAAAAACATTGTTGCTGGTTTAATGTTCGCAAAAAGGCACTTGGACACTCCAGAGAAGTTTTGGCAAAATATTTTGTGGACTGCTGAAACCAAAGTTTAATTGTTTGGGAGTAACACACAACGTCATGTGTGGAAGAAAAATGGAGCAGCTCACCAACATCAACACCTCATCCCCACCGTGACGCATGGTGGAGGTTAGCATCATGATTTGGGGCTGTTTTGCTGCTTGCAATCATTAATGGAAAAATGAATTCAAAAGTTTTTCAGCATGATTTGTAGGAAAACTGTAGGGCCCTCTGTCAGACAATTGAAGCTAAAAAGAGCACGGATGCTGCAACAAGAAAAAAATCAAGAAAATCAACTTCAGAATGGTTTCAGAAGAAGAAAATACACGTTCTGGAGTGCCCAAGTCAAAGTCCAGACTTGAACCCCATTGAGATGCTGTGGCATGACCTAAAGACGGCGATTCATGCCAGACATCCCAGGAATCTGACTGAACTACAGCAGTTTTGTAGAGAAGAATGGGCCAAGATTAGTCCTGATCAATTTGCCAGACTGATCTGCAGCTATAGGAAGCGTCTGGCTCAGGTTATTGCTGCCATGGGGGGGCCACAAAATATTAAATGTGATAGTTCACTTAATTATTTTTCCCCTTCTGTCATTCTTTGCATACTATCCTCATTAAAAAGGATAACCTATAAATATTTGGGCGGTTTTAGTTAAAGCAAGCACTGTATTTTCATCTGTGTGATTTTGACAGAGATCAGATCACATTTGATGGTGATTTTACGTAGAAATGTGAGGAATTCCAATAGGTTCAGATACTTTTTCATACCACCGTAAGACATGTTTTATAAGTATAATTAAAAAATATACTGTTTTGTCTAAATATATTTTAATAAATGTTTTTTAAGGACTTCAAATGTAATGATTATGATGAAGTTATGAAGTAATATGATGAAGTTTTAAACATGTTACTGTCCCACCGAATTATTTTTAAACAAGAATAATATAGAAAAATTTGTTGTCACGGCAAATGTTTCACAAGCTAAACAATGATTCACACATGCGGCGCCTTGAAATTTTGGCTTCCATGCTTCTCTGGCAAGACCAAACCTTAACGCCTGTCAATCATCGTTAACTTTAACAAGCAACTCCAGAGCACTGCCTGACCAAGAAAAGCAGCAGGAGGGAGAAAGAGACTATGTGATTGGATCGGGATAGGTCTATAAAATACTGTATTCATTTAGTAATTGAAAAAAAAAATCCACGATGGACTGAGGGTGCGAAGTAGCGAGGGATCACTGTAAATTATTACCATCAAACCAGTGTTAAAGGAGTCAGCGCAGAGCAAATATTCCAGTTAAGAGGCTGTGCAACCACATTATTTCACCCATTAATTCTTATTTCCCCTCGCAAATATACATCAAATTAATGGTTGAGAAATTCTGAAGAGTATTTACGATATATTGTTAAAACTATGTACGCTTTTTACACTTATTGTAACTGGTTGTGATGCAAGACAAAGGAATCTGATCACAGTATGTAATCTCATTAAGCAGCTTTTTACCGTTGCAATGACCACCTCTTGCTAATTACCTTTACACTTGTTCGTTGTTAAACATGTGAAATATGATTGAATATTTCATCCTCGATTTTAATAGTGATATTTCTATTCTAACTGCAAGGGAAATCTCATCTAAAGAAAAATGAACTCCTCACCTCAAAAGCGTTGGTGCCTAGAGCTATGTACAGAAATGTGTGTTTTGCTGAAAATGAAAGCTAACACCCCAATATAGAAAAGGTGACTCAGCTTGCATCTTGGCAGTAAGATCCCCTGAGACCTTTGACCCCATAATCGCTTAGCAGCGCTTATGTTTGAGATCTGCTCCGGGCTATTAGAGAGATTAGTGTCACGCAGATTTGGGGATGGGCCAAGCCTATATCTGGACTTCATGGTATTCTCAGCATTTATTACAGAGCACCCAACCTATGTTGAAACCTAATTCAGTATGTGGCAACATCTTTGGCATATGCTCACAATGGAGACTATTTCAACATACATAATTTGTGTTGACTAACATAGAGACATGTATGATGCCATGGACAGACAGATTCTATTTGTATCATTTACAAAACCATCCATCCATTTACCACCTTGCGCTTGTGCTGGAACCTATTCCAATCCACTTGGGTGACACCCTGAATTTGTTGCCAGCTAGGCACATCGTAAATATAGAAAAATAAATTTTCACAACTGTGGACAATTTACTCTTTTAAATAACCCAACACAGCAGCATGTTGGTTGCGTGGTTAACATGTCCGCCTCACAGTTCTCAGATCTAGGGTTCAATCCCAGGCTCCAGCCCTTCTGTGTGGAGTTTACATGTTCTTTCCTTAATTTATTTTCCTCCCAAATTCCAGAAACATGCATTGTAGGAATAGTGGAAGCTCCAAAATTGTCCATTAGTATAGGTGTGGGTGAGAGTGGCTGTTTGTCTCATTGTGCCCCGTGACTGGCTGGCAACAAGTTCAGGCGGGACCCTGCCTCCTGCCCTTAGTTAGTTTGGATAGGCTCCAGCACCCAGAAGCATCGCGTCCCACTAGGCAAACCAAGCAATTGCCTATGGCCCCCAGCCAGCAGGGGCCCCCAGAGGGCCAACAGATTTAGCACCCACAGCTTTGCTGTACAGTCGCAGCGACAAGTGTCGGGAGTGTTATAATACCATGGAATCATTTGGCAGATTATCTAATGCTTCTATTGTCAATCCCATTTAGCATTAACCATGTCACGTAGATTATACATGTTTAAAAAAGTTCAATGAGCTATCAATACCACATGATTGTTTAAAGAGTGACTTACCAAGTACCCTCTGGAAAGTCCTTGCCGAGTTGTTTAACGTTGATTTTCACAGTCCACCTCATTTTTCATGTGACTACTTAAAGAAATGGTGATTTTTCCAAAAAAGTCTATTAATGGGTCTATCGTATTCCTCGTCGAATACTCTATAAGAAAAATATACCACATATGCATCTAAAATAATCCTAAACAATTTTATTAGCAAATGTAATACTCATTTCGATCGGTATTCCACCAATCATTGTTTTTTACGGAATAATTTGAATTTGGTGGGTCGTAGAGCCAATGTGACTACTGATTTCTCACAAAAGGTATATACTTTCGCATCCGATGGTGGTATTTTTGTGTTGCTACTCTTTCTTCTATTGCTAGTCCAACTAGTCCAACTGTCCCGCTTACTTTCACACGCTCGAAGGGCCCCATGTTGCTTGTTGCCTGGGGCCCCCAGGGACCCTTGCTACGCCTCTGCCAGCACCAATGCAACCCCCATGAGGATCAGCAGAACAGAAGATTGACGAATGAAAAACTAACCCAAAATCCACATTTGGGAAAGTGGGATAATGCGTGGGTATAAGTGCAAGGGGAGCACACAAACGAGGGGTTACCATGCAAATTCCTCAAAGAATGGCAAGAGCCCAGATTCAAAGTTGCAACAAAGGGAATTGTGCTGTTTTGTCCCAGACATTTCAGATTTGAAAAGGCATACAGTACATGCACAATTTATTGTAACGTGTCCAGCGAAATTTAGATTGCCAATCCTTCTGGCAATATGATGAATAAAAGCCTAATTTGAACAATAATAAAGAACTGCAAATCCTACATGCATCTGTTGTGAAATCAACACAATAAACCTAAAGATATCACGGGTAATGCGAGCCACTGCTCCAAAAAAATCAAAATAGCACAAACCCTAAAAAATGATGAGGAGGCAGCAGCACTGGTTGCTTTATTAACGGTGCTTATTGCTATTGGGCTAAATCTAACGTGAGTGCACACAAAATCAAGAAAATTAAATTCTATTTACTAGAAAAATGAATTTAAAATTCCTCTCGGGTTCATTTGAGAGCAGTTGGACTGCTCAAAAAGTGAAGTAAGGACACCTAATACGGAGAGAATGACTTTGATTGTGGATTACCATGACTCGTGGACTAATGAAACAGCAGAAACGTCTACATACTTTGGATTTAAACCACCCTCTCGCTCGCAATGACAAACGCAATGTAGAGAAACAAGCATACAACCTCGAACAAAACAATATCGCTCGTGAAGTGAATCAAGCTCAAAGGAATTAGCAGAACATTTACCGGATATTAAATGATTGATATACTTCTACATATAAAATATTCACGACGAGAATAGTAATATAAAATCTGGAGAAATTCGTAATATTATGAGTAATGTTAACCACATAGGAAATGTTTAAAAATCTGAAAAGCAATTGAATCTTTGTTAATAGTCTTTTGTTTTGAAACAGTTTACCGGAAACGTCATAATCCATGTCTTGTTGCGGCTCTGTTCGCCATCTTGGATTGTCCCGACCAGAAACCGAGAGGCGGCGGCGGACTTTGGAGGGGGAAAGCAGCGCGTCCTCAATTCGAAAGCCATATTAGTTACGCGGATTACGGGGCTTCCAGCGGTTGCATTCGTCGCATGAGCCTATCTCGTCGAGAATATTTCGCCCAGGACGTCTGTTGAAGAGGTTTAAACGGAGAGCGCCTCGCAGTCGGCGCTGTTTTTGCCTTCTGGAGCGGCGGACCGAGCTTCAACTGTGGCCTGCCTGCCTTGTCGGACTCTTGGGCAATATTCAGGCGATTGCGTGGAGTTGGACAAACATCGAGGCAAGACAACGCACTTGGGTGTTTCAATGTTGGGAAATGGTTGACAATTTGACGTTTTAATGCAGCGCTACACCGCTCACCGAGGAGAAGTTTGATTGGAGGACGGTGTGCGCTTTATTTCCAGTCCGATGGATATTGCCTCTGTCCGGTTGTGGCTTGGTTCTCTGTCCCGCTGCTCTGACAAAACAATCATTCCAACAAAGCCACGTTTGTTCGTAACGATGCTGCAGCATGTCAAACGTATGCTAGCATTGGCTTGAATGCCAAGAAAAAAATCGCCCTCCATTGCTCATCTGTAAACGTGGAAATACCAAGTACCCCCTCCCCCTCTTTTGGAGTAGCGAGGCTTGCATTACCCGGGATATCTTTGGATTTATCGTGTTGTAAAGATGCAAAGACAAACCTGCTTCTGACTCCGCAGCTGGGAGGATTTCCCCCCCTTTTTATTCTTCTTGTTATTGCATTATTATTTTTACTTTATTAAATCTGAGGATCGGATTCGAATGGAAAATGGGAGACGCCACCAAACTGGCCCTCGCCGTTTTCCTCATCTCCTGTTCTTCAGGTGGGTGCGAAGTAGTCTACTTTAGAATTGCATTCCTATGCGCGTTGTGTGCAATGTATACCGGTGGTTATCGGTGCAGAATGCGGTGCAATGCAACCCCGCGGAAGAACGGGTGGGTGTGAAAATCTTATCCTGGCATCTGTGTTTGTGGCCCGTGTTGTCTGATTATTTTTAATTTTTTTTTCAAACTTTACCCACTGCATACAGTAAACGCACAACATTGGTTCCAATTTGCAAATTGTATATCGTCTCCAGATTGTATGTGATGAACTAGAAATTTTACAAAATGACTTGCATCACAGTGAATCAAAGCATACTGTTTGGATGTTTAGTTATGATCTTCTAAGGTAGTAATGTTGCGGCATATTACTTTCCCTCAGTACTTTTGAACAGATACATTTTATCTAAAAGTGAAAATAAGCACTTCAGAACATTTTTATGTTTCACCACTTAATTTCTAGAATAACATTTGTGGTCATGCATCCAAGTCAGGACATTCCTTGATAAAAGGCTTGATGTTTGTTGTGCCACACTTTTGCCATATGCCTAATTGCAAATAGCACTGGCACTTTAATAAAACAGGTTTCATTGTCCTATTTCTGCCCTTTGTCAAAACATTTGTATGCAACATGCTTCCAGCAGCTGTTGATGAAGCTCAGTCAATGACACAGTTATATATTGCAAAGGTCACTGACAGTTTGATTCAGTTGATCTACACCAGGGATGTCCAAACTTTTTGCAAAGGGGGCCAGATTCGGTGTGGTAAAAATGTGGGGGGCCGACCTTGGCTGACGTCCTTTACGAAGAACAATATACTTAAGCAAATTTTAGCAAGCCATTCTGTGTGTCACATTTGCTTTATTATTTTTTTAATTACCGGTAATAATTTTGACAATCTCGCAACTAGACTTTGTGGAGTTCTCTTTCGACTCTCGGGCTCTAGCGAAATACTGCTGCTCTGAAATTAAACTAGCTTCAAGTTGCTTCAATTTCTCGCTGCGTTTGTCGTACATGTCAGCGTGTCTTGTTAGGTAATATCACCTCACATAGAACTCTTTAAAAACATCGACTGCAGATGAGGCAAACACAGTTGTTGCATATTTGAGTAAAGAAATAGTCCAATTTCCGCCTACCCTTGAAGGGTCTGCCATCGCAGTCAACTTTTTTTTGTTGATTGTCGCCATTTTAGAAATTTGCAAGTAAAGGGTCAAATGGAGTAATGTTGTTTAGAGTGCTGCTGCCTTTTAGTGGGTAAATGCGGAGCAGCATTTAGTGTGTAAGCTAAATCATATGCTGGTAGCAGTACTGCTGACCAATTTATTAAGTCTGTGTGCGGGCCAAAAGTTATTGATTTTATGACAGAGGCTGGGGGCCGGATGAAATTTGACCACGGGCCGCATTTGGCCCCCGGGCCGGACTTTGGACGTGTCTGATCTACACGCACACAACTGTGTTGTTTTCATGTTGTGATAGCACATGTCATGTTCATGACACATTTAATTCATTGTTTAAAATAAGTGAAAGCTTTGTAGGGTAGCACTGAAGACTTGGATTCTCTGCAGAAGTTGTGTGTCATTACTCATTACCCATCTAGCATGTATATTATATTATATTATACAACAAAATGTCCATATCCATCACCTGGCAGCTATCTAAATGACACTGAGTGCAAAGTGCATGTTTGCAGCAGTGACACATGGTAAAGACTGCTCTAATGCATGAACTTATCAAGAGGCCTACCAATCTGATTTTGTAAGCTGATCTGATCTGAAACTGTTTTTATTGCCTCCTTAGTTATGTCTGTTCATCCTCCAATATCTAAGTTCTCAGTTTTTGGTGGTGCTATGAAGTAGGGCTGCAGCTATCGAATATTTTAGTAATCGAGTAATCGACTGAAAATTCTATCGGTTAATCGAGTAATCTGAGAAAACATTTTTTTAGGTAAAGAGAAACGATAAATATACATGAGAAAAAAAGACATTTAATCCAATATTGAACCATTTTCAGTCAATGTCTTTATTTTCGATGTACATTGTTGAAAACAGCCAACAATTGCATCTCAGATGCAACTAGGGAAAAAAAATCACTGCTTTCACTCAAAAAAAACTTGAAGATCTTATTAAAAAAACATATTTCTTACCTAAAAATGTAATTACGCTTGATAACACACATCACTTGAAAGCTACGTGTTTTTCCCCACGTGTTTCAATTGAATTTCCATTTGTGTCAAGCTATTTTCAAGTTCTAGTTAAGTTTAAGTTAGTCTAAACTGTAAGTACTGATAGGATTTTGAGTTTTTGCAGTGTTCAAAATAAATGTATGATACCTGCTGTATTGGAGCACATTAGGGACCAGTGCTACTTGGTGTTTTATTCAGCAATGACGACTGAGCTAAAACTGACAGTTAGCTTTATAATGTTTTAATTTTACACCCTCATCACTCTACAGCGCTTTGTTTTTACAGATTAAATAAAGCCTGTATGTGAGACACGTTAGCCACGCATCGACAGTGGTCATAATCAATAGAAACCTAGCCCTCCGAAGGGCTAACGTTACGTGAGCGAGTGACAGTAACATTATATTTATAAGCGCCGAGAAGTCTACTGCTTAAAGATAGCGGCTGTGTACTAACGCTGCCCAGACGCGGCCGAGTCTATAATTTCGCATCTAGTCCTAAATGCATGCGATGTATCTATGAGACGCATCGGACACTACCTGCTACCACACTAGCCTCATGCGGGCATAGTTTTTAGCAACGTCGGCATAGTTTGTAGAGGCTGTCGGCAGTAGTAAGGTTTTTTTTTTTTTTTTTTTTTTTTTTTTTTTTTTTTTTTTTTTTTTTTTGCTTCTTCCTCTATGCACGTGACAACAGCGCGTTGTTCCGCATTGAAAGTAGTCCAGGCAAAATGTGATGCTTGGAGCTGGCAAAATTAAACGATTCCTCGAGGTGAATAAAATTACTCGGATCAGTTTTTAAACTCGAGTTACTCGAGTAGGGCTGCAGCTATCGAATATTTTAGTAATCGAGTAATCGACTGAAAATTCTATCGATTAATCGAGTAATCGGATAAAACAAATATATTTTTAGGTGAAGAGCAATTATAAATATACATGAGAAAACAAGACATTTCATCTAATCATGAACCATTTTCAGTCAATCAATGTCTTTATTTTCGATGTATATTGTATCTATAATTAAAAAAAAAAGACTAATTCACTGCTTTCACTTAAAAAACTTTTAGATTTAAAAAAAAAATATATATATATATATATATATATATATATATATATATTACCTAAAAATGCCGTTACGCTTGATAACACACATCACTTAAAAGTTAGGATTTTTTCCCACGTGTTTCAATTGAATTTCTCTTTGTGTCAAGCCATTTTTAAGTTCTAGTTAAGTTTTAAGTTAGTCTAAACTCTAAGTCCTGATAGGATTTTGAGTTTTTGCAGTGTTTAAAATAAATGTATGATACAGGCTGTACTGGAGCACATTAGGGACCAGTGCTACTTGGTGTTTTATCCAGCAATGACTACTGAGCTAAAATTGATAGTTAGCATGATTAAGTTTTTATTTTACACCCTCATCACTCCACAATGCTATGTTATGTTAAAGCCTGTATGTAAGACACGTTAGCCACGCAACGACAGTGGTCAAAATTAATTGAAACCTAGTCCTCCGCAGGGCTAACTTTACGTGAGCTAGTAGCGACAGTAACGTTAATCTTATTTATTAGCGCTTAGTGCTCTTTATTAGCGCTTAGCGCTCTTTATTAGCGCTTAGCGCTGTACTGCTTAAAGATGGCGGCTGTTTAATAACGCTGCCCAGACGCGGCCGAGTCTGTCATTTCGCATCTAGTTCAACATACATGTGATCTTTGAGAGACGCATCAGACGCTAGCTGTTACCAACTTAGCATCGTGCGGGCTAGTATTTGGCAACGTCGGCGTCGTTTGTGGCGGCTGTCAGCTGCAGTAAGTTTTTTTTTTCCCCTTCTTCCTCTCCGCACGTGACAGCGCGTTGTCCCGCATTAAAAGTAGTCCGAGCAAAACGTGATGCTTAGAGTTGTCAAAATAAACGATTACTCAAGGTGAATAAAATTACTCGGATCAGTTTTTAAACTCGAGTTACTCGAGTTGCTCGAGTACTCGTTTCAGCTCTATACTCGAGTTGCTCGAGTGTTCGTTTCAGCTCTACTATGAAGTAACCCATATTCCTTTTTGGCACAAAAAGTGCAATTACAAGTTGGAGAGGAATGTAGTTTTGAGTTAGTACTTTTTTTTAAATGTGGGATTTTTGGTTAAGAGCATAGTGTTTTTTATAAAAAGGCAAGTCGAGGTTAGTTGCTGATATTCTTGGCTGTGGTGGTGACTCGTCCCTTCCAGTATTTCTTTGGAGTTCTTTTTATGTTTAAAAGCATTGCTTTACTCCGTTGTGGACCCCAAGAAATGCCATTTGAGAAGTAACCTGTACAAAAAAGTGATGTTTTCTTGAACTTCAAATTGGTACACGTACAGTACATACTGTGCTGCCACATAAATGACATCAGTGAAGTGAAAGCATATAGGAAAAAGGGTGGTATACTAGTATTGTGGGACCTCGACATACAATCGCTTCGACACACAATCTTTTCGACATCCGACGTAAAATTTGACTCGCGGTTTGTTTCTACGTCCGACGACATGCTCGAAATACGACGATTTATGACAGCGCCGCAGTTTCTTTTTTTTCCTGCAAGACGGACACCCGGCAGATTTTCTTCAAAAGAAAAATCAACATGGGTTCAAACAATGTTAGTGCAGTTGGTGAATAAAAGGAAAAAAGTGAGGCTTAGCATTAAAATGAAGATGGAAATGATAGAATAAT
This sequence comes from Corythoichthys intestinalis, assembly GCF_030265065.1. Lineage (NCBI taxonomy): Eukaryota > Metazoa > Chordata > Actinopteri > Syngnathiformes > Syngnathidae > Corythoichthys > Corythoichthys intestinalis. The sequence goes on along the minus strand of NC_080396.1, from coordinate 28,449,354 downwards.
ATGAGCGTGGGGTGTGCATCCGTGAACTGGCTCAACAATACAGCTGTAGACGGTCTATGATCTCGGCAGTCCTCCTCCGTTCGCCAGTCTTTAAGGTTAAGGTGACAATTATTATTATAGTAACATCGCCAAAGAAATCGCCAGCTTCGTCAGGTTTTTAATCATTTAGAACATGTGCAACACAACATGCCTACTGTCCGCCGCAGCTGAACATGAAAAGTAAAAGTAAAAAGTTCTTCCCTTTGACACTTCAGCCACGCGGTGCGTTTAGGTACACAATGCAAAAATACATCTGCCACATTGGAACCCGATTCATTACATTATTACAGGTATTATTATTATTACTATTATTATATTCTTATTCAGATTTTTATTCGCAATTTATTTGATTTGCACGGTTTAATTGCTATTTGGAATAGTACCAGCAGTATTTATTAAGGATTTAGTGTAGGTTTTCGGGCTGTGGAACGAATAATGGAATTATAATGTATTCTTATTGGAAAATCCTGCTCGACATACAACCATTCCGACTTAAAAACAAGGTCCCGGAACGAATGAACTTCATATGCAGAGGTACCACTGTAACCTTTAATTTAAATGTTGTACCCCGAAATCCCACTATCTCCGTGTGCGACGCGCTCAGCTCCGATGCGAACCGCCTGCGATGCCCAATTCCCACTGTACACGTCTCTCATGCGGTCCGTACATCCGCAGACTGTGGACGCGCATGCGCGAAACGGAGGAGACCACGTGATCAGATCAACAAAAAGTTTACTATTGTGACAGTATTTTCAGAAAGAAAACACACTTATATGGACCAAAAATGCACAAAGGCCAATAGTACAGTTTAGCTACTAGGAGTGGGAACCTCAGGGCACCTCACAATACGATACAATTTGCGATACAAGGCTCACAATAACTATTATCTCACGATATCACGATACAGCGATTATCGATATACTGGTCAGAAATTTGATACATAATATTCTACGATACAACTGTTGAAACAAAAAAAAAAATTCAAAATCGAAAAAATACTGTTTGTCATTTATTAAATAGTGATACCTTTTCTGTGCAACATTGCTGTAAAATGTAAATCTACTGCAAATTGTTTACCTGCACATATAGAGGAAACAAACCACAACCACTGATATCTCTTGGAGAGATCATGATGAATGGCACCCTTAATTTCTTTAAAGTTTAAAAAAATATATATTAAACAGTGCTGTAGGTGTCAGTCAGCAGTTGAGCTTGGAGTGGGGCAATGATAATATTGGTGGGTCTTTTCTTCGTATATGACCTTTGTTGCCAAAAGCATTGGTTTGAGCACTTCCACCATCTGCCTCAGCATTTGAGATGTCGGACTCGGTCAATCGCATTCTTCCTCACCTTAAAAACAACAAAATAAACCAAAAACGATTAGCTACTTAATACCTTTTGAGTAGAAATCAAGATTTTTTGTGTGTGTGTGTGTTGGAAGTATTGAGTGAATTAATATGAATTGAATGTATAGAAATTAAAAATGCAATAATTACCCCTTTTTTTAATATGTAGCCTACATTAAATATTAGAGGTGTGCAAAATTTCCGATTCTTAGATTATTCGCGATTCGGCCGTGAAAGATTCGAGAACGATTCACAAACATCCAAGTTCCGATTATTGAAATATGCCAAGTAAAGCGGAAGTACAACACTCTCAGCGCGCCGCGCGGTCAATGAGGAACAAAGCGAGAGTAGCTAAACGTCATGCTTCTCATTACCCTGCCCCTCGGGTAATGCCACTGCTCAACTCACGGCTCTAGCTCAACTCATGCCACGAGATAAAAAAACACAACAACATACCTGACTGCTGTCGAAAAGCTGCTACAAAGTACATCCACATAATGATACGGTAGATATAATTTATATAGGACTAGATGCAATATACATTCGGTAACGTTAGCAGCACACCTACAATAAGCTAGATGCGGGCGTTAGTAAACGGCCGCCATCTTAAAGCAGTACGCTTCCCTGCAAGGCTGTTGTAGCGAACCTTCCAAGCAAACCTAATTAATTTTTTATCTAAAATACTCCTAAATCGGTAAAATATTGACTTGAATCTATCTTTAAAATAGTTTTAAAACTTTCACATGTCGAAAGTAGACAAAAGGGAAATTATGGAATAAAGGGAGCAATTTTAACAACTTTAACGGTTGATTCACAACATTAAATTAATTGAATGTAGTTTAAGGCTGCTGATACAGAATGGGGACTGGAGTTTTTTATTTACCGTTATTTTTGTACATTTGATTTACTGCTATATGTTAACTTCATACTGAAATAGTATTTTTGAACAATTTTGGAACTAATGTACAAAACGTTTATTTAAAAAAAAAAAAAAAAAAAAAAAAAAAAGGAGGGGGGTGCATCAATAATCGTTTTATAATCGAATCGGAGCCTCTGAATCGTAATCGAATCGTTAGGTGCCCAAAGATTCCCACTTCGTCACCAGCTGCCAGTGAACCTTCTTTTTGTTAGACAATTATTGCATATAGCAAAGTCCTTGTTCACCTTACTTCCTTTCTTGTTGGTGTAAAACGTAATGTGTGTCCACATGTGTGATTTGTAGCAATATTTTTCTCACTTTTTCCTTCACCGTTTCACAAAGCTTTTTTATTTTTTTCTTCTTCTCTCGACGACCTTTGTACACTTTACCTTGAGCGCCCCTAGTGGACTGCCAAGGAATTGCTCAACAAACATTGAGCAGTTTACAGCATCCATACTCCATCGTATGGCCAATATGTCAAATAAAAGTATTGATACTTGGCGGGAGCATATCGATAACCGATCGGGTTGCAAAATATCGCGATATATTGCTTTATCGAGATATTGTCACACTCTTATTAGCTACAGTTAAATTCCATTCAACACACACAAAAGCACACAAAAACAAGCGGACGCAAACACCCCTCCCCCAGTCCACGCACGCATGCGTGTGCACACAAATATAGTGTAGTACTTGCACGTATTGGCAGTGGAAATCAGATCAGCTTCAGTAAATCAGCAAGGAAGTCTAGCTCACTTTTTATTGTTTATTTTTCTTCACACTCAATCATGATGTCAAAAAAACGACCAATGGGAGCGTCGCGTCTCGGCATCAAATGAACCAATAGGAGCGTTGCGCTGACACATCATTGCAGTGCTGACTATTCCTAGTGACGCTACAATAGTTTTATGAAGAATGTCATTTTCTTTAGTCATTATAAAATACATTTTATTGTTTGGAGATACACAAGCATTGTACATCCCATGCAAATGACCTATATACAGTTTGGTTTGTGTAAATGTCAATAAAATACAGTAAAAATTAGATGCATAATGGATGTGTCAGCAAGGTGAACATGAATACTGTTAAAATATCGGTCACATCTAACTTTGCTTAAATTTGCAATTATGCGCAGTCCTGTTGAATTTTCTGTTGTAAGGTTCTGTGGTGATCTTGAATGATGTCCCAGTATTTATTTTATTGCCGCAGAAACTACTGGATGCTTAAGGTTGAATCTTCTGTTTTGTGCAGTGCAGCAGTCTCGGGCAGTCATCGATCCTCCTTCTCACTGGTGTAAGGTTACATTAGCATGGCAAGGATCTTCTGACCTGACCAGTCCAGGAAGTCCTGGAAGGCTGAGCAAAAATGCATCTCACTAAAATAATAGAAAAGACTTTAGGCAGCTTTTGATTTGTATGTTCATTTTGAACACATACTGACCAAATAAATACACTGTATATTGGAATTAATAATTGACAGCTGGCTTACTTCTCAAAGGCATTAATAAGTAAATGAATACGCAAATCCTTTTGGATGTGGTGGTGGTGGGCTGCATCGGAGTCGGACAGCGTGCCGCGGCAAAATTGTTTCATATCATGACAAATAAGAATTTATTCTTAACATTTATTTATTTATTTTTTCCAAGAAGAACCACAACAAATACCTATTTGCAAAGTTTGCATCCTGCCTGCACTTTATTTTCCTGTATATTATTTAATTTATTTTAGGGCTGCAGCTATCGAATATTTTAGTAATCGAGTAATCGACTGAAAATTCTGTTGATTAATCGAGTAATCGGATAAAACATTTTTTTTTTTTTAGGTAAAGATCAGTAAATATACATGAGAAAAAAAAGACATTAAATCCAATATTGAACCATTTTCAGTCAATCAATGTCTTTATTTTCGATGTACATTGTTGAAAACAGCCAAGAATTGCATCTAAGATGTGACTAGAAAAAAAATTCACTGCTTTCACTCCAAAAATTTCTAGATCTTATAAAAAAACAACAAAAAAAAAAAAACATATTTCTTTCCTAAAAATGTAAATACGCTTGATTACACACATCACTTGAAAGCTACATGTTTTTCCCACGTGTTTCAATTTAATTTCCATTTGTGTCAAGCTAAAGTTTTAGTTAAGTTTTAAGTTAGTCTAAACTGTAAGTACTGGTAGGATTTTGAGTTTTTGCAGTGTTCAAAATAAATGTATGATACCAGCTGTATTGGAGCACATTTATTCAGCAATGACTACTGAGCTAAAACTGACAGTTAGCTTTATTATGTTTTAAATTTACACCCTCATCACTCTACAGCGCTATGTTTTTACAGATTAAATAAAGCCTGTATGTAAGACACGTTAGCCACGCTTCGACAGTGGTCATAATCAATAAAAACCTAGCCCTCCGAAGGGCTAACATTACATGAGCGTGTGACAGTAACATTATATTTATTAGCGATGAGAAGTCTACTGCTTAAAGATGGCGGCTGTGTACTAACGCTGCCCAGACGCGGCCGAGTCTGTCATTTCGCATCTAGTCCTAAATGCATGCGATATCTATGAGACGCATCGGACACTACCTGCTACCAAACTAGCATCATGCGGGCGTAGCTTTTAGCAACGTCGGCGTAGTTTGTAGTGGCTGTCGGCTGCGGTAAGTTTAAAAAAAAAAAAAAAAAAAATTATTGCTTCTTCCTCTACGCACGTGACGTCAGCGTGTTGTCCCGCATTAAAAGTAGTCCGGGCAAAACGTGATGCTTAGAGCTGGCAAAATTAAACGATTCCTCGAGGTGAATAAAATTACTCGGATCAGTTTTTAATCTCGAGTTACTCGAGTTGCTCGAGTATTCGTTTCAGCTCTAATTTATTTTTTTTAATCTGAGGGCTCTTTCATAAGGGAAATCGGCAATCGGTGGTCACATTTATAGTTAATGTGAGGTATGCCTCCGGTCCCCCTGCAGCCGGTTCCTCAGGTCTTTCTTCACCTACACAAGAATTAAAAAAAAAAAAAAAGAAGAAAATATATAGTATCTCTAACTGACATCGTACAGTTCTGTACATTGTAGGGCTGCAGCTATCGAATATTTTAGTAATCGAGTAATCGACTGAAAATCCTTTCGATTAATCAAGTAATCGGATAAAACATATTTTTTAGGCAAAGAGCAATTATAAATATACATGAGAAAACAAGACATTTCATCTAATATTGAACCATTTTCAGTCAATGTCTTTATTTTCGATGTACATTGTTGAAAACAGCCAACAATTGCCTCTCAGATGTGACTAGAATAAAAAAAAAAGACCAATTCACTGCTTTCACTCCAAAAACGTTTAGATCTTATATTATATATATATATATATATATATATATATATATATATATATATATATATATATATATATATATATATATATATATATATATATAAAACAGTGTTTCCCACAAATGAACGAGATCGTTTGGGCCCGCCACAGTCTGGTCCCCCCCCCGGCGCCGAATAAAAAAAAAGAAGATAATAATCAGATGCGTCAATCAGCCGATTACACAGCTGTAGCCCACTCCACTGTAGCATTTTAGAGTAGTATTTTATTTATTTATTTATTTAAGAGACGCAAGGGGAACGAGTAGGAAGAATGGGAGAACGAGCGAGATAGCGAGAGATAGCGGTCGCATGTCTTAGCAGCACGCTGTTATTTTGTTATTGTTTTTCTGTATTATTGTTACCACAATCAAGTGGGTAAGCAAATACAGACTTCTCTCCTTCTTCCCCATATCCGGGGCATTACAATAGTTTGGATCGGACTTTTCGGCGAAAGTGAGCGGTGGACGGCCGTCTTGGACGGAAAGCAAACTTTGAACTTGCGCGGAGAGGCGGGGCCCAAAATAAAGCCTTGCTCTATTTTCAGAGCGTTGGTCACAGTAAAATATTTATTAGTTCAAGCAGAGTAAAATGATACATATTCACGGTACAAGAACGTCGTTTCCGTGTCCATCGATTGGTAAGAAAAGGCTGTTTGTACGAGTGACGCGTGGGCACTCCCGTCAAGGGGGACATTTCGCGTGGAGTGGCTATTTTTCGGCGCAACACCGGCGCGCCAACTTCAGACAAATTACGGCTGACGAAACTTTGATAAATGCGCCCCCCCCCCCCCCCCCCCCCCCAATTTCGCGAGCTCTGGGACACTCGAAAAATGACTGTCGTACCTCTCCTTGCTAAGTTAATGGTACCTCGATGTGCGTTTGTGTGGAAATTTAGTTCACGAACAACGGGGAAAAAACTATTCACCTTCTCACCGAATCAAGCAAAACTCTTTACACGGCTATTAGAATTCCCCCAGTCCTGTAAATGGGTCAGTTGACAGAAGGACTGTTATTGTTGTGGTAATGTAGTACTTACGAGGGTCAAATAAAAAGGAAAAAGGAGGACTACGACGGGGGTCTGAAACCCGCGGCTCTCGGGCTGCACGCAGCTCTTTAGCGCTGCTTTTTTTTTTTTTTTTTTTTTTTTTTTTTTTTTTTTAAATGGAAAAAGATGGGGGAGGGAAATATATTTTTTGTTTTAATAGGATTTCTAGGAGGACAAACATGACACAAACATTCTTTCAATTCATTAATACTGTAATGAAGTTAAACTTGTGGTGGCATCGTCACGTGGTGCGCTATAGGATCCACTGCAGGGAAAATAAACATTTAATCATGAAGGCTAATTATGTATTTCTAGCCAACTTAGTCATTTTTAATATAGCTAGTATTGATAATTATAAGGCTTGTACAAGGCTTTGAATTTTTTGCTGCTCCAGACATACTGTATCAGTTTTTTTTGGGGGGGGGGGGGGGGGTAAAATATGGCTCTTTCAACAGTTTGGGTTGCCAACCCTGAGTCACTACGAGATGTAAGTCGTACTATTGCTACGAGAAAAAAAGTCGCATTATTACATAGGGTAACGTAGCTGCAATCAGCTACGCATTTTACATACATATACCGTAGCTGAGAGCTATAACATTAGCCTAGCTAATGAAATATTTCAAATATATCTTTGTTATGGTTCTTCTTGGGGGAAAAAAATAATGAAGAAAAAAAAAAAAATTCGCCGTGGCACGACATGGTGAGGCTGTCCGACTCCGATGCAGCCCACCACCACAGTTTCAAAAAATCCTATGGGGAACACTGATATATATATATATATATATATATATATATATATATATATATATATATATATATATATTTCTTACCTAAAAATGCCATTACGCTTGATAACACATATCACTTAAAAATTAAGTGTTTTTTCCACTTGTTTCAATTGAATTTCTATTTGTGTCAAGCCATTTTTAAATTCTAGTTAAGTTTTAAGTTAGTCTAAACCGTAAGTCCTCATAGGATTTTGAGTTTTTGCGGTGTTCAAAATAAATGTATTCTAACATATCAGGTTATAATATGGCGGGGATATTTGCATGCGTTCCTGAATGCACCGCGTGACGTACGGAGGGTGAGGGAAGTGCGGGAGAGCGAGAGACGTGCCTTCTTGTTGTTGTTGTCGTTCCACAAGTTCGCAAAAAAGAAATAATTGCAACCTAACGAAGCGGGTGACTCTTTGTCAACGTTACAATATGATACCTGCTGTATTGGAGCAGATTAGGGACCAGTGCTACTTGGTGTTTTATCCAGCAATGACTACTGAGCTAAAATTGACAGTTAGCTTTATCATATTTTCATTTTACACCCTCATCACTCTACAACGCTATGTTTTCACAGATTAAATAAAGCCTGTATGTAAGACACGTTAGCCATGCATCGACAGTGGTCTTAATAGAAACCTAGCCCTCCGCAGGGCTAACATTACGTGAGCGAGTGACAGTAACATTAATCTTATTTATTAGCGCTGAGAATTGTACTGCTTTAAGATGGCGGCTGTTTATTAACACCGCTGACTCTGTCATTTCGCATCTAGTTCAACATACATGTGATATCTATGAGACGCATCAGATGCTACCTGCTACCGCCGTAACATCATGCAGGCTAATTTTTAGTAACGTCGGCGTAGTTTGGAGTGGCTGTCGGCTGCAGAAAGGTTTTTTATGTTTTTTTTATTGCTTCTTCCTCTACGCACATGACGTCAGAGCGTTGTCACGCATTAAAAGTAGTCCGGGCAAAACATGATGCTTAAAGCTGGCAAAATTAAACGATTCCTCGAGGTGAATAAAATTACTCGGATCAGCTTTTAAACTCGAGTTCCTCGAGTATTCGTTTCAGCTCTAGTACATTGTACAGTTGACCACATGTCATAGGCTACGTCTACACTTGGACAGATAATTTTCTCCAGGGAATTTTGCCGACCATTTTTATACCTGTCCACACTTCATTTAAGGTGCGTTTAAAGCCCACCTGCTTCTGCAAGGTACACCTGCATTTGCAAGGAGAAGCCTCATGTGTTATGTCATCGCCCGCACGGTTTACCTTGACCTGGAAACTAATTACTCGCCTGCGGCAAATTTCGAAATTACTACACCTGTCATTATTTTGTGATCACTGTTTTTTCGTGATCACAATTGAACGCATCACGCAGGAGCGAGAGTGTAGGAAGAGCACACTTGGCTTTTACGAGCAGGCGCCGAGTTGTGATAGAAATAAATCTTCATGAAACAACGAAACCCTGATATAATAACTTGGGATGTTACATTCGATGCTCAGTTTCGCTCCCACCACTTGGAAAATAACAAATAGAAGCATATGGTGTGGCGCTGCTTATATTTCCTGGAAGCCGCAACCAGGACTGCTTGTGCATAAAAGTGGCGATCCTGGAAGTGGCGACAGTTTTGACAGCCAGAAATGTCTTGGGAAAAAAACTTATCGCGCGCCTCCTTTTTGACTGGGGGTACCACGCAGGTCACTTTTCGGGGTTTAATTTTCCTCTATTCTATATACAGTACTTATGTTCGGTTGGCATTGAGTTGGGAGGGCCCAGCCCGGCCCAGCCCCGCTGCTGGCTGATTGGAGACAACTCGGGAGACGAGCTCTGTAAAAATGCTCATCTCAACCTCATCCGCGATAGGACGGACCACAAATGGGCTCTGAATTGAAGCATATTATTGAAATGTAATTTGAGGGTTCAAGAAAAATGTGTGGAAAAGAAAAGAGGAGCAGGAATGCCACGTCGTGATTGTCCGCCTCCATTGTTTACAATGCTGTCATGCCGCATCAAAAAACAGCGACAGCATGACGTCCCTTCCTGAATATCCGAATGTTGTACGGAGACTGCAGTCCATATAGGCGGCGGGTAACATTACCCGCCTACATTATCCGTCTAACAACTAATGGCATTAACTACTGCAAAAAAAAAAAAAAGTAAACGGAAACACTTTGACTCCACCTTTATTTAACAGGAAAACAATTCTTACTCTTTTTGTGGTATGTCTATATTGTTCTAAACGTTAAAATAAATTGTAATCGGCCTCATGTCCCAGACAATCAATTTTAGATCACTTTGTGTGAGTTCAGATTCTCTTTCTGGTGTGCATTCTGCATTTTTTGGGGAAGGGAAAAACTGTTCAACTTTTGTCTGTTTTAACCTGAAAATAGATAAAGCAGAAGGCTTCCTGAAATATTACCACAATTATTTTGAATCAAAGGCACACATAGTCATAGTAACAAAAAAATAATATATAGTATTAATTTTAGAGTATACTGCTACATGTATATACACGTTTCCATGATCCTAATAAATACAATCTGCATGCCGTGCACAGAAATGTCAAGATCTACAGCTTTCGGGAGCAGCAGCAGAGTAGATTAAAAACGTGAAGTACGGGGGGGGAGGGTGCATGTTGATACGGCACACATAAAGGCAACTTTAATTTTTTAAAAAATCATTAGAAAGTTGTATGGATCCGCTAGCTTGTTGTTTCTTCTCGTCTTACAAAATTACACCTGCGTGACGGCGCTTCAAGTGTTAGTTCATAGCCGACGTGCTACCGTGGTATGCGAGCTCAGCTTGGCAAAGAATCACACAGTGGCACCCTCCATATTTTCCTTGAAATAATTCCAGGCTCTGGCCATTCTGGTCCACTTTTTTGGCTTTATGCCGCGTGCATGGCGAGTGTCCGTCATTCTAAACTTAATCCGCATATATATATTTTTTTAAAGACCAAATGTGAAGTAATTTCATAACATGCCAAATAGGGTCACAATTAACGTAATTAAACATTGTTCAAATAAAGAATGAAAAAAATAATTTATATGTTGTAAATTTGACAAAATAATCGCGTTTCCGAAGTTCGAGCCTGAAAGGGGACGAACCCGGAAGTGATACGTCACACCGAGAACAGCGATGGCAGCGCTCCATACGGCCGCCATACAAAGCCCTTCAAAGAAAGATTCAAACAGCGATATAAGCGATAGATGGAGCGCAAGGGAAGAGATCCAAGTTTTTGAACAGTTGGAGGAAGAAGAGGAGATTGGAATTTTATGTTGGACCTAACATGTATTAGCCAGACGCTAATCAGGATGCAAACAATGTGCCTAGACTACCTGACATGGAATGGAGACAAGACCCATCGAGATTACAAGATTGGTAAAATATAGGCTGTTATTATTTTCATGATTTGAAGATGCAGGCATTTGCACATAATTTTATGTTTTTGTCTATCTGATGACATTGTTTGAAAACAAATAATAATCAGACTTCATGTTCATTTTGGCAGATCCGGCAGCTCTCGTGCATATAAAATAATAATAATATAAAAACTTTGGGGGGAAAGAAGATGAGTCGTTAATGGCTTTCTCCACTTTATTGTGGCAACAATAAGAAAACAACGGACTGCCACCACATTCGACCACAAAGTTTTGCTTCTCGCTCATCTCCCACTCGCCTCCTACTACTCACACTCTCCAGTCCCAGCGTCTCTTAAACGGATCGTGCATAGTGTCTTGTTATGAGCTTTTTGTTGACAAAGGTATCGAACACACGGTGTGCTGACAACTTTGTTTCTTTAGTAACACATGGAGCTAACAGTACGAACACAGCTTGGGGCTCTCGGCAGGCTGTGCGGAGCGATAGATAGAGCCTGTGCCTCTCTATCACACTCCCGCATCACGTGACCAAAACAAGAGTAATGTTGCGTGCACTTCAGGGTGCCTTGAAAAACATATCAGAATATTACATATGAAAGAGTCAGTGATTTGTTGATGCACTGAGAAGCTGGTCCAACAAATCACACTCCTGACATAAAAATAAATAAATAAATAAAACTTGAAATTTGCGGCATCTTGGGTGCAAGTAGTCAGGATGCCAAAAAGACTGTTGCATTTACTGTCTTTTTTCAAAAAGAAGGAAGATGGTTCAAAACGAGTCAGAAAAGCACATAGAATAGTATATTTTTATTATATTACGTATATACAGGATATACTGTATGTATATATTTTCCCCAAGTGGACGCTTCCATGATCCTAATAAATTTAATAATTAAAAAAAAAATATATACAGTATTGTGTTAAGTTTTAGGCAGGTGTCCTGCCTAAAACTTTTGCACAGTACTGTGTGTTCCGGGACCTGTCCACGTGCCGCCATCCCTGCGCTGTCAAATGTATTTTGCATTCCGGCACCTTTGATTTACAAATTAAGCACTGTTCCACAACAGTTGTCAGCTCCGCTTTGACAAAGTCATCAGTCATCTATCCAAAAATCACATTTACTTTTTTGCAAATCCTTGATCATAAGCAGACCGGTTGAGGAAGCAGGCATCTTCGAAGTGTTTGTAGCAGAGAACACTACTCGATGATGGCGTGAAATTCATTCGCTTCATGCGAACGAAAGATGTCCATTTACGTGCCCTGCTATCCTTTGGCCACTCATACAACTTTTCTTTAGATTGAGAACAATACATCGCCACACACCGCCGTGGCATCTTACCGAGAAGCAATGCAACAATACTGTTCTATGGCGGACTTCCCTCGCAGTTCTCTGTGTGACGTAATTTTCGAAGATTTCCGAAGATTGTCGAAGAAAAGCATTTTTGTTGTCAAGGGCGTTGCTATGGGTTAAACAAAGAATCTGGAAGGGTTGCGTTAAAAAAAATAACGAAAATATGCCTATAATTGTTTAGCCATTGATATTCAAAAACATGGTTGGCAACCTTACTTCACATTTGGTCTTTAACCCATCATTACCCGTCGACGGTATGTTGTGCTTGTCGACGCGTTTACGTCATCGATGACTAGAGCTGGGAATCTTTGGGCACCTAACGATTCGATTACGATTACGATTCAGAGGCTCCGATTCGATTATAAAATGATTATTGATGCACCCCCCTCCTTTTTAAAAAAAAATTTTTTTTAATATTTTTTTTTTTTTTTTTTTTAATGTTTTGTACATTAGTTCCAAAATTGTTCAAAAATACTCTCAGGCTAAACCACACTACTATTTCAGTATCAAGTTAACATATAGCAGTAAACAAATTTACAAAAATAACATTAAATAAAAAAACTCCAGTCCCCATTCTGTATCAGCAGCTTTAAACTACATTCAATTAATTTAATGTTGTGAATCAACTGTTAACAGTTGGTAAAATTGCTCCCGTTATTCCATAATTTCCCTTTTGTCTACTTTCGACATGTGAAAGTTTTAAAACTATTTTAAAGATGGATTCAACTCAATATTTTACCGATTTAGGAGTATTTTAGATAAAAAGTTAATTAGGTTTGCTTGGAAGGTTCGCTACAACAGCCTTGCAGGGAAGTGTACTGCTTTAAGATGGCGGCCATTTATAACGCCCGCATCTAGCTTTTTGTAGATGTGCTGCTAACACTACCAAATCTATATTGCATCTAGTCCTATATAAATGATATCCACCGTAAACTTTGTAGCAGCTTTTCGGCAGCAGTCAGGTATGTTGTTGTGTTTTTTTATCTCGTTGCATGAGTTGAGCTAGAGCCGTGAGTTGAGCATTGGCATTACCCGAGGGGCCGGGTAATGGGAAGCATGATATTTAGCTACTCTCGCTCCGTTCCGCCCCGAAGACCGCGCGGCGCGCTGAGTGTTGTGTACTTCCGCTTTACTTCGCATATTTCAATAATCGGAATTTGGATGTTTGTGAATCGTTCTCGAATCTTCCACGGCCGAATCGCGAATAATCTAAGAATCGGAAATTTTGCACACCTCTATCAATGACGTCGTAGGGCTGTCCCCGATCCGATCATGTGATCGGAAATCGGGTCGATCAGGCCATTTTTCAAAGGATCGGAATCGGATGAAAAACATTGGGTTTTTAACAACAACAACAACAACAACAACAAAAAAAATATATATATATATAATATATATACACTAGGGTTGGGCGATATGGCATTGAGTACGTATCACGATAAATTGAACAGATTTACCTCGATGACGATAAATTCGCCCAAGCGGACTGTATATAATTTGAAAATTTGAATCAATGCATGGAATACAAATTAACAGTTTCTCGTTTAATTTATTTACCAGCTTTCATTTTAACAATTGCACATGCAGTCTCAACATAAGTATATAAAAAAAATCTTATAAACAATAAGAATTCTAGTGTGAAGATTTATAACAGCTTGTATGACTTGAAAAATGTACAACATTATAAAAATCAATATGACGACTGTGCAAACATGTCATTGTAACACAAATGACTTGCAGCTTTAACAGTACACTTCAGACAACTTATTGGTAATGGCTGCTGTGACATAATTATTCAACACAAGTGTTTACGTCAGGTTTTTTTCCAGAACATTTTTTAATGCATTCACCCCCCACACAGACACAACCAGATTAAAGCTGTATTGCTCTGATGCCAATGAAACATTTGAAATTTTATGATGGCAGAATAAAGCAAACACATACAGAAAAATAGCTGTGGCCATTAAACTGTCATATTACATATAGGCTTCACTGTTGGATTATACTTTATGCTGAGTGCTTTACCATCATGAAAGCTTTCAGAGAAATCAGAGAGATACCAAATAACGCGACATAATGATTGCTAGATGATGTCCGTTCCCAGTCCACTCATTAAGTTCAGCCGTTTCGACAAGGTTAGAGCCGCAATCCGACTCCGTCACGTTCATTTGTACCGTTAGCCGCTAGTGTTAGGCTGTGGCTTGGCTACCAGAAGAAAGCACTGAAAGCATCATCTTCTGAAATAGTGAGAACCAGGGAGGACAGCGGGTGAAAGCCCGTCTGGAACCTGCCAAGAGTTTACTTAATGTTGCGTGAAAGTTTGGCGAAGCTCCCTTAAGCCCGGCTCCATCACGTTTGCTTCTAGCATTAGCTGCTAGCGTTAGCCTACCGGTCTTCTGTTTGTTTGGCTTCCTGAAAACCATGTGACTCCATACGTAAGCGCACTGACTGCTTTCTTAAAGGGGAATGAACATAGCCGAACAACACAGAGTCAAAGCGGGATGAAAAGACTATATTTTCTTGTTTTATTAAATTACCGAATTTACCGACATGGTCAAAATTACGTCAGTCATTAGAGGTGTGCAAAATTTCTGATTCTTAGATTATTCGCGATTCGGCCGTGGAAGATTCGAGAACGATTCACAAACATCCAAATTCCGATTATTGAAATATGCGAAGTAAAGCGGAAGTACACAACACTCAGCGCGCCGCGCGGTCTTTGGGACGGAACGGAGCGAGAGTAGCTAAACATCATGCTTCCCATTACCCGGCCCCTCGGGTAATGCCAATGCGCAACTCACGGCTCTAGCTCAACTCATGCAACGAGATAAAAAAACACAACAACATACCTGACTGCTGCCGAAAAGCTGCTCCAAAGTACATCCATATAATGTTACGGTGGATATCATTTATATAGGACTAGATGCAATAAAGCTTTGGTAGTGTTAGCAGCACATCTACAAAAAGCTAGATGCGGGCGTTATAAACGGCCGGCATTTTAAAGCAGTACACTTCCCTGCAAGGCTGTTGTAGCGAACCTTCCAAGCAAACCTAATTAACTTTTTATCTAAAATACTCCTAAATCGGTAAAATATTGACTTGAATCTATCTTTAAAATAGTTTTAAAACTTTCACATGTCGAAAGTAGACAAAAGGGAAATTATGGAATAACGGGAGCAATTTTAACAAATTTAATGGTTGATTCACAACATTAAATTAATTGAATGTAGTTTAAAGCTGCTGATACAGAATGGGGACTGGAGTTTTTTTATTTGTTATTTTTGTATATTTGTTTACTGCTATATGTTAACTTGATACTGAAATAGTAGTGTGGTTTAGCCTGAGAGTATTTTTGAACAATTTTGGAACTAATGTACAAAACATAAAAAAAAAAAAAAAAAAGAGAGAGAAAAAAAGGAGGGGGTGCATCAATAATCGTTTTATAATCGAATCGGAGCCTCTGAATCGTAATCGAATCGTTAGGTGCCCAAAGATTCCCAGCTCTAACAGTCATCATGAAGAATTTTGGTAACGGTAAATTTTCGGTTTACCGCCCTGCTCTAATACCGTTTTGGTACGTGGTCCATGGTTCGGTACGGGGACGTACCGAACGAGTTTCTGACAGAATGTAAAGTGCTGTCAAGTTTGGCGCGTTAACGGGCGGTAATTAATTTTTAGAATTAATCACGTTAAAATATTTGACACATTTAACGCAAGCGGGGAATGCCCGCTCATGCTTCCCATAATCCCACTGTTACGTCCCACGGACGGCTGCTAAGGGCGTAACATAAAACGAGCCACGCACACAAGTTGCAAGTGGACACAAATTTATTCACACAAGTCGAACTCGCAATGAACAAAATATACAAAATGCGGAAGAAGCTGGCTTCAGCATAAGCCCAGGCCAAAACAACAAACAAAATGAAACTACACTTCAACCCCACCCGCTAAGTAAACCCTGATCGTAAAAAAGAAAAAACAATACAGCCACTACCCTGGCTTCTACACTAAACAAAACGGGTTGAACGAAAACGGCAGTTTACCTCTACTGCTGCGGTGCTCTTATTTACAGTGGTGAACAAAAACGATCCAATAACGAATGAACACAAAATACCTCACCGAAAAAGCGAGAGTGTAACAAAATAGCGATAAAATGCACAGGTGAAGGAATGGCGAGCAAACAGCTGGCGAGGAGGTACACGGCGCGTATGCTGTCATATGCGAAGTTGCGATCTCTGAGTGTTGACTATAAAATGACGAGCGGTCAGATGACTTTTAGTAACGCTGCCTTTACTTGGTTAACAAGACTCAGGCACAATACAACACACGCGGGTATGCAAGCTCAAACAACGGCCTAATAGTATTACCCAGAGCCGTATTACCGTGTATCGGATTAGCTGCCGTAAAGCAAGTGTCGTTATTGCCCCAAATGTAAACAAAGCGCTGCATAATGGATACATGTCAGACAGCGGCTAGTTCGGGTGGCCCGTCAGCGGCGGTGACATCGTCTGCCCGTCCGGCGTCAATAAGAGCACGCCACGTTGGGAGGGGAGGCAGCCAGCTGGCGGACGGGGCGATCAGATGACTGACAGTCTCAAAAAAGATAACAATTAAACGGCCTGAGCCATCGCACCACTCAGAAGTGCAGTGAGCAGCGTGGGTAACGGTTAAATGTTAACATGGAAGATGGTTGGCCCTCTGGGTGGGGAATTCAATTTAAAAAAGAATATAGATGGAACAACTCTTCACTTCATTGTTGCAACTGTTCAATTTTGCACATCAGATATTTATTTTAAAGAAAAAGTCTTAGCCGAAGTTATTTTTATTTTGTTTTTCAAAATATCTACATTTCAGAGTATTGTATTTTCTATTTTTGAGCAGAATTCTAGCTTTGTGTAGGCTAATGTTCCTATTGTTGAAAGCACAAAAGAGTGTAATAAACAACTAGCACATTTATATTTTGCATTTTGTTTTCCTACTGTACCGAAAATGAACCGAACCGCGACCTCAAAACCGAGGCACGTACCGAACCGAGATTTTTGTGTACCGTTACACCCCTAATATATATATATATATATATATGTATATACACAGTGGTACCTCGACATACGATCGCTTCGACACACGATCTTTTCGACATCCGACGTAAAATTTGACTTGCCATTTGTTTCTACATCCGACGACATGCTCGAAATACGACGACATGACAGCACCGCAGACAAATGCACGGCGGATTTTCTTGTGTGAGAAATCAACACAAAAGATTTCAAAAAGGGTGGTACAGGTGATGAAACAAAGAAAAAGGTGACGCTTACCTTTTAAATGGAGTTGCAAATTATAGAAAATTATGAGCGTGGGGTGCGCATCTGTGAACTGGCTCAAGAATACAACTCCACGGTCCTCTTCCGACCACCGTTCGCCAGTCTTTATAGGTTAAACTGATAATTATTATTGTGGTAAAATCGCCAAAGAAATCGCCAGCTTTGCCACATTTTTATCATTTATTTCACAACTTATTCAACACAAAACGCCTACTGTCTGCCGCAATTGACGGGGTTCTCAAGAAAACATTGAAAGGGAAAGTGAAACTGTGAAAGGGAAAGTGAAACTGTTTCTGGCACGATAGCCCCGTGGCGCGTTCAGGTACAGCAAAAAACATCCGCCACATTAGAACCCGATTTGTTGCATTATTACAGGAATTATTGTATTATTATTATATTTTTCCGATTTTTATTTGTAATGTATTCGTTTTACTATGTGTAATTGCCATTTGAAATAGTACCAGCAGTATTTATTAAGGATTTAGTGTAGGTTTTTGGGCTGTGGAACGAATTAATGGAATTATAATGTATTCCTATGGGAAAATCCTGCTCGACATACAACCATTTCGACTTACAAACAAGGTCCTGGAACGAATTAACTTCGTATGTAGAGGTACCACTGTATATATATATAATATATATATATATATATATATATATGGGGGGGTACGTTGGTGTGTGTGTGTGTATCGACTATAAAGGGCTAAAAAGTAACAAAATAGTCCAGAAATACAATGGCATTGCCAAAAGAAACAAAAATAGTTTTATATATAGTTATATACTACGCAATACGCAACACTCCCAGAAAAAGCGGAAGAGGAAGTACTGTTAACAGTACAGTACTGTAACATGTTTGGAACTTTTGTTTTAAAAAAATAAATAAATAAATAAATTGCATCAGATCGGGACTCTATATCGGCAGATTCTCAAAATGAAGGGACTCGGACTCATCGCACTGCAAATATAATACGCCCAATTCTGTCAACACCGCTGCACCTACGCACTCATGACACATGCGCTCTTCAGACAACAAATAATGCTGCGTACTCTGAGTATGTTTCAGAAACTGTTTTTCTTACCGAAGTAGCGCCAATGGCAATTGATGTGTGATAACCGGCGCCATCGGTAAATGTCCTTCATTACTATAATGCATATAGTTTTCACGAGAATCACCCAGGTCTATTTGTGAAGTCCATAAGGAAACACAACTTCCCACCAGTCCTACCTAACAAGACTCAAAAACAGAAAATCTACAGTATGTGCCCCACCACTTCAAGTTCAGATCTCATGACGTACGAGAAAATGCATGTTGCCCGGCTGTCATGTCTGGTAAAATGGACCTCTGCAGATGTACTCGATTTGGTCTGTTTGGTGATGTCATATTATATTTGTTTCATACAAGATGTACGATGCATTCAATATAAGTCATAATTCAATCTAATCAGGTTTACCGTGCTCCTGGACAGGATAATCACATTAATGTGGTGAGAGAACGTCATCTGAGAGGCAGTTAAGTCTACCTTTCTTTTAATCGTAGAAATTGCGTCCAGGCAGCAGTTGTTGCTGTTTTCACTAAAAGCAGAATGAGTGGAAGCAAACTTCCTCGGCATCGAGGCCCCTCAGTCAACTTATATGTTGATTCCACCTTCACCATTAATTCATTTATCATAAAGAGCAGTGTGTCCGAACTACTAGTGAGCCAAGAAATATATTTTCCTTTGGGGATGGCGTGGCTCAGTGTTAGAGTAGTTGTCCCCCAACCCAGGGGTTATGGGTTCGATTCTCTGCCCTGATGAACTCTCCTAAGTATCCTTGAGCAAGATACTGAACCCCACATTGCTTCTGGTGCTGCGTCACCAGTAGGTAGATGGCACTGTAGTGTAAAGCGCTTTGAGAACCTTGAAAGGTGGAAAAGCGCTATACAAGTATAAGACTAGGGCTGTCCCAAACGACTAATTTTCTCCCGATTAGTCAGCCGACTATTTTTACGATTAGTCGACTAATCTAACAATTTTTTTTTTTTTTTTTTTTTTACTAATTTAGCAATGAAATTTTTGTTGACGCTTATCAATTCACAAAAAACATATTGGAACACTCAAATTATTTATTAAAGTACAAATAAACATGTAAATAACAATAATAAATCACAAATAAACAATGAGTTCAAATGCTGATAGAATTAACTAGTGTAGCCTCCCGATTGAAAAGATGGTCTCTTAAACTGATGGTTTACAACTTTTATTCCATCCTTGATGTAAACACACTGTAAGAGCTACGGTGCACACAAATAAAGCAACATAATTAGAAATTAACAAAAACTTTTCACCTTTTTCCTTTTAAACCTTATTTATATATCAATGAATTGCCTATATGAATTGCATTTACCTTAATTTATTACCTTATCACTGACAATCTCTCCCTTGAGTGCAATCACTGTATATACTGTATATATTTATGACCTTTTAACCTTATATAATTTTCTATACCATAAAATAAACCATAACATGAAATAAACCTTTCAATTAGCATTAAGAACAATAGTAATAGCACTTATAGGCCCATTGTCAATGAAACATTATTATTTAGTAAGGCGACAGCACCCTCTGGTGTACAAAAAATGAAGAAAAAAAAAAATTACAAACTGCGTGAAGGCGCTTGAGGTTTTTATTCACGGCCGACGTGCAGCCAAGCTTGGCATTGAAGAGACAGGACATAAGAGTGTACTCTCCTTTGTTTCTTTGAAATAAGGCAATGTTTTGGACACTCTGGTGCGCTTTTTTTTGGCTTTGTGCCGCTTTCCCTGCTTGCAAACAGAGCATCCGACATTCTAACTTTCCACGCATATATTTTTTTAACCCTTCATTAACCGTCGACGGGATGTTGTGCTCGTCGACGGATTTACGTCATCGATGACGTCGACTATGTCGACTAGTCGGGACAGCTCTATATAAGACCAAAAAGTTACCGCATTATCAGGCGTCTGGAGAGCTCGCTGATGAGTTGATCATTTCATTCAGGCATGTTAGAGAAAGGAGACATGGAAAACAGACTGGATAGGTGCCCTCAATATATTATTTGTAAAAATTAACATTCCGTATTAATAAATTAAACTCTTAAATTACTATTTATATTTTTTTATGGCTTTTAACCTATTCTAACTGAAACACATTGAAATCACGAGTGTTTTATACAAGCAAATGAATTATACAGCATGTCAAAAGTAAGCACGTTAACTAGCCGCACATTTAGTATTCACAAAATACCTACAGAAAGATGTATTTGGACTGTAACCCATTCTCTTCAGATGTTTAGCTCAACTGCATCCTTTTCTTCTATAAGACTGACCAAAAGTCAATAAAAAAGTTACTTATAATTTACTGAATTCAATTACACAGTTTATGTATAACTAGTAAAGATGCACCGATACCGATACTAGTATCGGCAGGGGGCGCCGATCCGGCCCGAAATGGTGGCATCGTTATCGGAGAGTACCAACAAAGACCGCGCCGATACCATTTACCGGTCCATTATTATAACATTTGACCGCAGCCTTTTTTTTTCCCTCCTGGCGCTCACTACACTCTGTCTCTATGTTGTGTGATGACATGTGAACACCAAGCAGCTATCGCTATTGGCCTGCATCAGACCAATGAGAACGGGCCAATAGCTACTCCTGACCAATGACAAGGCCGCTATTTCAAAATAGAAATCCCGTCAATTAAAATCAATGGCTGCATGCAAGATTTGCGGCCTGAAAGTTTCGAGGTGAGGAGTTAAATCGGCCAGTTTCAATACCTTGAACCTGATAAAACATTTGAAGACGAAACGTGAACGAACACAACGAGTTTGAGCCTGCAAGAGCAGGACTGCTATCCAGCGGAAGGGCGCTGGACCGGTGCAACAATCTCTGGTCAGTTCACTACGTCAACTTTACTTTGTCTTTTACTTAAAGAAATGCTGCAGTAATTTGGGAACTGTTTCCAAAGTAGGGTTGCCACCTTTCAGAAATAGAAATGAGGGAGTCCCCCCTCCTCCCGAAAAAAGGAGGCTAATAGAGAGACGGGATGCTGTGGTCAATTATTTTTACTTATAATTGTTAGCGTCCGCAAATGCGGAAACAAGGTTGGACCTCGAAGCGGACAACAAGCGGGGGATACGTACAAGGATTTAATGATTGCAAACAAAAAATAACACGCGATAGTAGAAATAACAAAAGGAGTCCGTGACAGCAGGTCGATGGAGCTCAATACTACAAACGTGAAGGTTAACTAAGACGATAGGCAGCAAGCCAAAAAGCCAAAATAAAAACACTCAAATACCTGCACAGGGTAGAGGTTACAAACGAGTCAGCACAGTAACAGAAAAAACCCAATGCAGGGGCGTAACAAGCAAATGTAGCGAGACTATAGTGCGAGATGTCAAATGGCGATCAGCAAAGCAAATATCTCGGCAGCCTTCTCTGAGCTCACCCGTGCTTAAATGCTGCGTTGATGAGCCTGCATTGGATTCAGGTGCGATGTCAGGAACGCCGCCACTAACAGCCCAGCAACAAAACACAATCTAACCAGCAGCAGAATGTGACAATAATTTCATGAAAGTTGCAGTGTTTGGCCTTTAAAGCGTTTAAAAAAGTTTACTCAGTTCATTCAGAGATTATTATTATGAACTTATTGTTACTTTCTTACTGTTGGGCTAGTATTATACTTTGTAATAGTCTTTTTCCTATTTTGCAAAGGTAAGCAACAGCCTGACAAAGCCTTGATAGCAAATATTTCACATCCAATTATGTAGCTCTTTGGGGGGAAAATAAATAAATAAATAAATAAATTATATACATATATATATATACATATATATATATATATATATATATAATATACACACAGTGGTACCTCTACATACGATCGCTTCGACACACGAACTTTTCGACATCCGACGTAAAATTTGACTCGCCATTTGTTTCTACATCCGACGACATGCTCGAAATACGACGACAATGGCAGCACCGCAGACGAATGCACGGCGGATTTTCTTGTGTGACAAATCAACACTGGTTTCAGAAAAGGTTGGTACAGGTGGTGAAACAAGGAAAAAGTTGATGCTTACCTTCTAAATGAAGATGCAAATGACAGAAAAATATGAGCGTAGGGTGGGCATCCGTGAAATGGCTCAACAATACATCTCCACGGTCCTCCGCCGACCATCGTTCGCCAGTCTTTATAAGTTAAGCTGACAATTCTTATTGTGGTAACATCTCCAGAGAAATCGCCAACTTCCCCACGTTTTTATCATTTATTTCACAACTTATTCAAAACAAAAACACCTTCTGTCTGCCGCAATTGACGGTGTTCTCAAGAAAACATTCAAAGTGAAAGTGAAACTCAAGCTCACCGGTCTGTCTCCGGCACGTCAGCCCCGCGGTGCGTTCAGGGTCAGCAAAAAACATCCGCCACATTAGAACCCGATTCGTTACATTAATACAGGAATTATTATTATTATTATTATTATTCCGATTTTGATTTATAATTTATTTGTTTTGCTATGTGTAATTGCCATTTGTAATAGTACCAGCAGTATTTTTTAAGGATTTAGTGAAGGTTTTTGGGCTGTGGAACGAATTAATGGAATTATAATGTATTCCTATGGGAAAATCCTGCTCGACATACGACCATTTCGATTTACAAACAAGGTCCTGGAACGGATTAACTTCGTATGTAGAAGTACCACTGTATATATATATATATATATATATGTATATATATATATATATATAAATGGGGTGGTATCGGTATGGTATCGGTATCGGGGCCAAAAAATGGTATCGGTGCAACACTAATAACTAGTATTCAAAATGTTATATTTTTCTGGATTACAAAACTTAATCTGTTTGTGCGTGAGTCCCGTCTCCTTCAGAGAGAATTTAATAGTGCAAATGAATATTAATGACACGTAATTTATCGCGTTCTGAAAAACTATTGTTGGCAATTTTTGATAAGTTATAGTAATTACTGTGACAGGCCTAATTCCAGGTGTAATCAGATACTTGTTGCATGATGTCTTATCCAGATTATTATTGAAATTGAACATAGGCATTTCCTGTCCTTGTACAGCAAAGAGTCTCGCTGTTTACATTCCATAATGAATGCAGTCAGAGAAAAGAACAATGTCACCTATTTTCTCAGAGTACATATTGGTTTGCTGGGTGAGCAAGTAAACAAGAACTAAACCTTGTACATTGTTTATAAAAATCAACTTGGACAATTACTCGGATAAAGCCTCGAGATGGAGAATTGAAAGAGGCACCTGTTAAAATCCTATTTTATTGAGGTCAATAAAATCTTAGTATTGAGTCAACTGGAAATCAAACGTTGTGCTTCATGGTTCATGTGAACTCTCGCTAAACTGGATCCACAATCATCTAAAAAGGCATACACACTCGTAGGTATAAATCTTGTGTTTGATGGCTTCCGTGTTGTGCTTCCCTCCCACCTGCTCTGATCTTCTCTCATTGGCCATTTGATAAGGACAAATGGCCTGTGCTGCAGGCAGGTTATACAGCACCATCACTGCAAATTTAATATACACTTCAGCTATAAAGCCCAAGTGACACTTAAAACACCCTTCAAATGATTCCAAGCAATTTAAGATGGGGGGGGGGGGGGGTCTATACAAGGTCTTTCTCATTTACTCAAACAGATAAAGAGGCATTTTGAATAGCTCATCTTCAAAAGAACGTTTGGAATGTGGTGGCAATTTGCAACTCATGACGCACAAGTGAAACAGGGATGTGTGCTCTCCTCCCAAACTGCTGTATTTCATGGTAAGGAATACAGGCTCTTCTCTGACCTGTCCAGTGTACTGCCCATCAGCGCTTATTGAAGTCGAGACCAATGGGCATTTGTCGCTGCAGCATACCAGCGAGGATTAAAGGGATTGAATTCAGTCGCTGAGTATGGTGCTTTTTAATGCCCCCTCTCACCATGGCTATGGAAAGAGTGTAGCCTTTGTAACTACGTAGCCCACCCAGCCATGTCACGACACCATCTGATCTCCTTCAAGGCTGAACCATTCGTTTGGTTGCTGTAAAGTTGGGGTTGGTGAGTGATTTATTATAATGGTGGACTGTCTCTGGTGCTTGATACCTGTTGTTGGCAGACATCCATTATTGACATTAAAACTCACCAGATGCTAGCCTGTAGCAGTTTTTTTGTCATTGTTCTATAGGGGAGGGAGTAGATTTAATCGCAGTTTCATCATCCTAATGTTATGTCGTCATCTTCCTCTTCCAGTCAGCGATCCTTATGATCAAATTTCAATTTATTTGCATTGTAGCAGTTCCAGTGTCCATTTGCCAGAAGTTGGGCGATGTATGATATATATGTTTCCTTCCTGAGCCATAACTCTCAGACATAAATCTTTTTCTTTCCCGTAACCTTTCTTTTGCACGAATATTCTTAACTGTCACAATCTTGAGCCCACGAAGGTACAAAACATGGAAGCTAAATGAGACTAAATATTTCCCCTCAAAAATATGCTTTGTTTGTGCCCAGGAAAATAGTTTTTTCTTTTGTTGTATGGGCTGTTTGTCGGATAACGTCAAATAATGCTTCAACCTACACTGGCCAGACATAAGGCCAAGACGTTTACTTACTGTTATGAGTAGGGCTGCAGCTATCGAATATTTTAGTAATCAAGTATTCGACTGAAAATTCTCTCGAGTAATCGTATAAAACATTATACTTTTTTAGGTAAACAGCATATACATATGAACATACACATAAATATACTTGCGAAAACATTTGACCTAATATTGAACTATTTTCAGACAATGTCTTCATTTTCAATGTACAGTACATCGTTGAAAACAACTAAAAATGGCATCTCAGATGTGACTAGAAAAAAAAATCACGCTTTCACTCAAAAACCTTCTAGATCTTACAAAAAACATCTTATTTCTTACCTACCACATAGTCATGCACGATAATGCATTTTTCAACCGATACCGATAATGTCAAACCGATAATTCTATGAAAAGATTTATGTAAAATTTTAAAGTACATACACAAGAGAAAATATTACTGTGCACAAATATAATTTATTGCTCTTTTTTCAACATCAAATGTGAACAACTAGTAAATTCAACATCTAAATAACGACAGATTGTATGACATTGTGTAATGGTAAACTTTTGGCAACAATTACTTACAGAGAAAAAGACCTAGGTTGCACAAAAATGTCTCTGAAAGTAAGCCATTCCTAACATATATAGCATTACTACACTGCAAAAACACACCTCCTTAAAACTAGTCAGTTTTAAGTGTGAATCGATAGGAAATAAGTGAAATTATCTGCCAGCGCTTCAAGTGTATTTCACTCAGATTTCTTGGAAGAAAAATAGCTAGCTGAAAATAAGCTTAACAGCCTTATTTTAAGCAATAAATTATTATACTTAATCCTAAAAAAACGTGTTTGTCAGAAATGTTCTTTATTCAAGAATAAGTATGGTTCAAAACATTATTTGAAAGCAGTTTTTAAATTGAGGAGCGTTAATGAATGCTAATAAGTTTTGATTATCTACTGTGACTGTAACTGAGCAGACAAATAAGTTAAATAATTTGAAAAGTGATTGCTAATGTTATATGCTTTGGTGCACACTGGAAATGATTAACTCAAAAGAGGGAGATGTCATGTATCCATTGTACAGCAGCTTGTTTACATTTGCGGCACTCACGACACTTGCTTTATGGCAGCTCAGCTGATACACGGCAGTATTATTAGGCCGGAGTTGTAGCTCACATCCCCATGCGTGTGCCTGAGTTTTGTTAAGCCGAAAATAACGGCAGCATGGATGAATTTATTCTTGTTGGAAAAAAAAAAAATCTCCTCCCGCCTGTGCCCTTCAGTCCGTCTGGCCGCCAAATAGGCACCCGCGCCAGGCCTCTGTCTGACTCGATGAGTGGAACTGGACTGGCGGCGGCAGCTACGTTCGTAACGGATATCCGCCCGCCCCGGCCGGCTCGCAGCGGCATATTCGGGGCCTGGCTCTGCTCCGGACGGAGGCGCACAGCGTGGGGGAACACTGGAGAAACACGCCCCGCCTAGGGCGAGGCGGTGGCGGCGGCTTCCAAGGACTGGCCAGAGCGGCAGACTCCGTCTGAAGACTGCTATTTGTCGACTATCGGTTTCGTGCCGGTGTTTAGCATTAGATGGAGTTTACCACCCGCTTTGGGCTGAATGAGGACGCTTTTTTCCCCTTCGTGAAACTTATGCAGTGCATGTTTCGCAGATGGCGAGAGCCTCGGGGTTTTTTTTTTTTTTTACGCTAATCCAGCCACGCCAGTGACCGCTGCCATTATCTCAAACTGCTTCTGTTGTGTAACTCCCTCCTCCCTCAGGGGCTTCAGAGAGGGGAGGGGTTGAGGTGCAGAAATAGACAAAACTGCTTCGGTTGCGCACATTTGGAGGCTAAATCAAGTATATAATTATCGGACTACATTATTGGTTGATTTTTTTTTTTTATCTGGATTATCTGTGTGACATCATAATGGCCATTATCGGCCGATAAATATCGGTAACCGATATTATCGTGTATCTTTATTAAACGTTACATTAGCAAAGTACAGCAACGTTGATCTTATTTATTTGCGCTTAGAAATCTACTGTTCTAAGATGGCAGCTATTAACTAACGCCGGCGAGTTTGTCATTACGCATCTAATTCTATATACATGTGCCAACGCCGTCAAGCCTGTCGTTTCGCAATAGTTCCATATACATGTGATATCTATGAGATGTATCAGACACTGCCACCTTAGCATCAAGCGGGCGTACAGTAGTTTGTAGCAATGTCGGCATAGTTTGTAGTGGCTGTCGGCTGAAGTCAGATATTATTACTTCCTTCTCTACGCAGGTGAGGTCAGCATGTTGCCCCGCACTCAGCCTTGAAAAGTAGTCCAGGCAAAACGTGATGCTTACAGCTGGCAAAATTAAACGATTCCCCGTGGCGAATAAAATTACTGGGATCAATTTTTACACTCGAGTATTGACCACCTCAATCTCAGCCATCGATTATTTATAGCAGGGGCCTGCAACCTATGACACGTGTGTCTGCACTGGCACATGGAGGGTTAACCAGTGACATGCTAGCGCATGGCCAAAAAAAAAAAAAAAAAAAAAGCGCCTTTTTACCTGAAATTAAGACATTTTCAGTTGCACGCCCTGTTATTTAGGGGCTTTACCTCTGCCTATAGCAGGGGTGGGCAAACCGGTCCTCGAGGGCCGCAGTGGGTCCTGGTCTTTGTTCCAACTGATTCAGCACAGACAGTTTAACCAGTGAGGTTTCAGTGGAAACAAGAAGCACCTGACAGCAATCAACTGATTGCACTTGTAAGAAACCAGATTGGTGAAAGGCTGTCCTCATGATGGGTATGAACAAATACCTGCACCCACTGTGGCCCTTTGTGGAATAGTTTGCCCACCCCTGGCCTATAGCATTATATGCGAGCAATAATGGATTTTGAGCACACCTCCAGCGCTTCCTCAATTTCTCGATTCCTGCGCTCGTTGTTTTTTTTCTCTGCGCGCTCAATTCAGCACATGCTGCTAACATGTCACGAAGCCAATCAATCAGAGAGCTGGCGGAAGTACACTGTGTTACCAATCTGCACTTATTGGTAATTGCGGTGCTTTCAACTCCGCACTGAAGTATGGAGTGGACCGGCGATTAACGTGGCTCGTTGCTTACTTCGGAGAGGTGGGGATGTGTATAAAAACACAGTGAAGCGTTGGATGGCGTTTTGCTGGAGACTTTTATTTTAAAAAAACAAAGACCAGCGGAGGACACAGCCTCTTTTCACAGCGCTTTCCGCGCAACGATCTCTCAACACCTTGCTTCGCTCCCTCTTCTTCTACGCTTAACTAGTAAGCCGGTCATACTGTAGGGGACTGCGGCCCCTTGGGGATTCCGGTAACAACTGGTTGGCTTGTTACTTCCGCTAGCTCTGTCTGTTTGTGCGTTGTCTCGAGAGTGTTGTGTGTCGCACAAGTGTCAAATGCCACTACGCGACAAAACATGAACATTCATGGAAAACAGGGCCAGGGATCGCATTAAGGTAGGCATCTTTTATATTTGTAATATAAAATCTAAAATTGTGCATATAATTCACTGTTTAAGTTGCTAGTGAACAAGACCTAATGTAAGAGTCGGCATTTCTGACTTTGATGGTTAAAATAGCTCCATCTGTAAGAATCACACCTGTTCCCCTTTTCCTGCTGGGGTGTGTGTGTGTGTGTGTGTGTGGGGGGGGGGGGATATGTTTACATAAGATGATGCTACAGTACAGCTAATATTACTGTTGTACTTATTTTCAAGTTTTGATATTTTCTACAATATGCATTTATTTTTTAGTTAATTGATAAAGAAGGATGGTAGTTATACAAATTCAATGTATGTCCATGTTTTTTTCTTTGGAGTAAAATTACAGCTCTTTTGGATATAAAAATTCAGATGTGCATCATTAATCGTGGTGTGGCACACTGATCGAAGAGAAAATTTGAAAGTGGCACTCCACACTAAAAAGGTTACTGACCCCTGATTTATAGGGATGTCACAAATCCCGTCACGTAATCGGAAATCGGGCTGATCACGCCATTTTTCAGAGGATGGGAATCTGGTGACAAGGACTGGGATTTTAATGAAAGAAATATATTTGTTTTTCGGCTTCATGCTCATACAGGGCCACAGCCTCTAACCTTCCCTCCTGCTAAGCAGTGCGACAAAACTATCCAGTGCAGCTGAGTTTAGTACATAAAATTAACGATGATTGACAGGTTTCTCGCTTTGATCTTACCATAGAATCTTCGGTAGCTCTACGATCAAAGGCACAAATGTGTTAATCATCATTAAACTTGCAGCCTAGTCGTAAGTGTGCTGTTGCAACTCAGCATAACCCTGGCAAGAGCCTACAGAGGCTTCAGTATGTCCAAAACACCGCTGCCAGGGTCCTGATGAGTGTGCGTAAACATGAGCACATCACCCCCATCCTCCGCACCCTACACTGGCTCCCTGTTCACCTCCGTATTGAATTCAAAATCCTCCTTCACACCCATCACTGTCTACACGGTGTAGCCCCCACCTACCTCACCGAACTCCTCACATCACATACTTCAGACAGAACCCGGTCAGGCCAACAGCACCGTCTACTCCCGCCCAGGACTCGGCTCAAGACTATGGGCGACAGGGCCTTTACAGCCGCTGCTCCCCGTCTGTGGAACGCCCTCCCAGACCATCTCAGAGCCCCGCAGACGGTGGATGGATTTAAAAAAGGACTAAAAACTCACCTTTTTAAAAAAAGCTTATTCTAGCTAATTTTATTTGACTGTTTTACTTTTATCTGATTGGTATCTGATTTTATCTGTGCTTGTGTCTGTTTTGCTTTTACTGTTTTATTCTTAGTCTTTTGCATTTTATTTATTATTTTCTTTTTTTGCCAATGTGCACTTTGAGATTTGTTTTTCAAATGTAAAGTGCGTTACAAATAAAATGCATTATTATTATTATTATTATAACTCATTCCGTAAGTGAGAGGCGGTTCTCGAGAGTGTGCGTCAAAGCGTGTGTGAATTTGAGTGGACTCGTTCAATTAAGCATTTAATAAAGACAAACATTTTTCTAAGTTATTCTTGTTTAAAAATAATTCACATTATGAAGGCGGAATGGTGGAACAGTGGTTCGCACGTCAACTTCATAGTTCTGGGGTCTTGGGTTCCTGTTCTTGTTTAAAAATAATTCACATTATGAAGGCGGAATGGTGGAACAGTGGTTCGCACGTCAACTTCATAGTTCTGGGGTCTTGGGTTCCTGTTCTTGTTTAAAAATAATTCACATTATGAAGGCGGAATGGTGGAACAGTGGTTCGCACGTCAACCTCATAGTTCTGGGGTCTTGGGTTCCTGGCCTTCCTATGTGGAGTTTGCATTTTTTTCCTGTGCCTGTGTGGGTTTTTTCCAGGTTCCTGACACATCCGAAAAAAACGTGCTTGGTATGCTGATTAGACACTTCAAATTGTCCGTAGGTGTGAGTGTGTTCATGAATGATTGAGTCAACTTGTGTGTCTATATTTGCCCTGTGACTGACTGGCAACCTGTTTAGGGTGTACCCCGCCTTTTGCCTGGAGTTAGCTGTGATAGGCTTCAGCACCCCTGCGACCCTCGTAAGGATAAGCGGTTTAGAAGACGAATAAATTATATGAACGTTATGGGGAGTGATTGAAAGTATGGCGTTAAATGTAATGCAATGAAAAATGTGGGTGCGCCTACATTTTGTGCTGGTGCACCTGAAGAAAAAAGTTTGGCTCACCATTGTGTAACATAGTGTAGGCTACACTAGATTACTGTATGTTGTCAGTTATCACTGCATCCCTAATTGTGTTTGTGCCCTTCAGCACATTTGTTTACTTTGCGCAACAAACTGCACAACGACTGGCATGCAAAGAGTTTTGCCAGAAGACCCAGTTTAGTTTGCCCACGCCAAGCATGCCACTCCCTTTATTTTTAGACAAGTTTTATCTCCAGATCGTCAGCTCAAAAACCTAATCCTATAGACCCTACTCACATGACATCACAGCCACGCCCCCGCGCCATGTTGTCCGTATACTCGTCATGTTAATGCATTAGCGCTTCGTAAATTCCTCCTATTATGGCGTGTTTTTCTGCTCGTTAACATTAATAATCAAAATGGTGAGGTCGTGTGTGGCGGTCGGTTGCAAAAACAGAGAAAATAGACGGAGAGACTTGAAGTTTTACCGTATTCCGAGAGACCCGGAGAGGAGACCGAGATTGACTGCTGCAATTCGATGAGAAAACTGGGCTCCAAACGACTACCACAGATTATGTAGTAGTCATTTTATATCTGGTAAGATGCATTTAATATATATTTAGAGGGTTTTGGGCTGACAACCACAGTCAAGATCATTGCTAGGCTAATCGCCGACAACATACACTCAGACGTTGTGAATGAACTACCTGAAAATATATAATTATAAGGGGATAATCAGACAGTTGTCATACAATTAATTTACAATTTCATTATTGAGGTCAAAAGCCAAAAAATAAATTCAACTAGGGACAATCTGGAGTAGTGCTATCGCACTTCATATTTATTACATATTATATATGTATGTAGTGAGAGTGCTATCGCTAAACCATATAAACATTAAAAGCCCTAGCTCCATTGACAAATGACATGAAATACTGAATGAATGAATAGGTTAGGGTTAGGGTTAGGTTAGGCTCACCTTCCCGAGCACACGATAGATTCCTGCTGAATTTTCGTGGACGAGGACCTGTTTCACCCAACCAGCAACGAAGTATTTATAAGCCTCCAAGCTCTTAAAGTTTTTCAAACTTTCTTGAGAATAGGCTGATTTTGTGTGGACAAGATAGTTGTAAATATCAGGGTAGCTAGCAGATGTCAGGCAAAGACGGCGAAGACAGCGGGTCGAAAAACATAAATTTAGGCATCAAATATGGATCTGGCGAATGGATAAACTGAAGCTTTTCCACATAATGCCTTTTATGCAACGCATCCAATGAGTTAACAGCGTCAGATAACACCGGGGCTTCCATGAATTGCTCTATAACTTGCACGACTAATTGAAAACAATGAGAATAAGTCTTAAAAAATACGGACAATATGGCGGCCGGATACAGCGACACGTCATTTTGTGACGTAGGTGAGTAGGGTCTATACTGGTGAAACTCTTTATATACAAAGATCACCTTGTTTCCTTTTAATATTGTTGAAGGCTATTATAGAACGCAGTTGTTTTCGATATTCATGAGATGCTCTTGTAAACCTTGTTTTGCACAGGGCTGAATTAAGTAAGGCATAGACAAGGAATCACTGAAGAGCGAAGGGTTGCGTTAATAATTGAATTTGGTGGCCTGTTGCCTTGTTAATGTGTAAAAGAATTTATATTTGTATAAAAATGCTAATGAGATTTGCACTTCTGTTGTTTACATCCATGGCAGGTGCAATCCTGGGACGCTCAGAGACTCAGGAGTGCAGCTACTACAACTCCAGCTGGGAGAAGGAACGTACCAACCGCAGTGGCACTGAACCATGCTATGGTGACAAGGACAAGAGGCGGCACTGCTTTGCCACATGGAAGAATATTTCTGGCACTGTGGAGATAGTCAAGCAGGGCTGCTGGTTGGATGACATCAACTGCTATGACAGGTATGCTTAGGGAAATTACGCAAAAGCAGAGACGTACATAATCATTTGGAGAGCAATTTACTGGGATGTACCTGACCAATTATTCTGTCCTATAGAATTATAATTAGCATTGACTGTTGTGTCGTTCTCATCAGTAATTATGTTCATGTTAGTGTTCTTACAAGAAGGCACTGCCCCCTGGCGCTGGTGGCATTCTCTTCACATTCATGTTGTGCATACGTCCGTTAAAGAGCATACGACACCAGAAAAAAAGTCTTAAATGGCATTATTATGTGAATTAGAATCATATTTTGAGACGATTCGACCATATACAACAATTTAGCAAAGCGCAGATGACGAGAAATTAGTCTTTTAATCTGCCGGTTAGCCACGCCTACAATTATAGGGCTTTAGCGTCCCCAACAGGTGGATGACGTCAGCGGTAGACTAGGCTCATTGGTTTTACTATTCAGCCCATTGAGGGGGAATTGTTCAGAACGAGGAAAATGAGACGAAGAGAGCTGCAAAATGTCATTGTTTCAGTCTCTCTACTCCCAATATTTTTACAGGATATTCTTTTTATCTAAGTATTTTCCCCAATAGCTATATAAATGGCTTGAGAAGGACCAGTCAGCCCGTCGAGGGGGAACTATTCACAATGAGGAAAACGCGACGAAGAGAGCGGCAAAATGTCATTGTTTCTGTCTCTTTACTTCAATATTTTTACAGGATATTCTTTTTATCCAAGTATTTTTCCCCAATAGCTATATAAATGGCTTGAGAAGGACCAGTCAGCCCGTCGAGGGGGAACTATTCACAATGAGGAAAACGCGACGAAGAGAGCGGCAAAATGTCATTGTTTCTGTCTCTTTACTTCAATATTTTTACAGGATATTCTTTTTACCCAAGTACTTTCCCCAATTGCTAAATAAATGGCATGGTCATGACAAATAACTTGTGCTAAATGGAATATAAAATAATAAAAATCCATTTATTCAAGACGACATGGCAAAATTACTCCATAATGGTCAAAACAGTCGACTTTACCTTTACTGTCACACCTGCCGAACGATATTTTATGACACCTAAATCGGACATATGTCATTTCCCTTCCCCGGCTTCGGAGAATGTAAACAGACCAGAAGGAGTGACAGCTAGCCGACATGCTAACCCGAACCGAGGGATGTTTCAAAGTCTTCGAAGTGGAAAATCACACATAACTAGCCTGGATTATTTGACATGACGACCCGGTTGTCGAGTTTCTTTGCGGATCGGCAAACCGCCCGGCGGAGAGCAATTTACAGTTCGTTCCCTGGAGGAGGGTGGCTGGAATTGTTGTGTAGCTAACGTGCTAACAGCTAACTGCTAATTAGCGTGAGGATAGCTTTTTACATGCCTATCAATGATCAAACGTAAGTAGTCCTTTATTTAAAGGAATTTTATAGTGTTTACTTTGTAATCACTGTATTCGTATTTGGCATAATACAAAACAAGATGTTTACTCACTTCCTTGTAAGTCCAATGGTCCCACAGTAAATATCCACGGTGAATGGGAACCTTTTGAAACTCCAAAAAGGCGCATACGCCTCTCCCGCATACAGAATGATTTTTCTGCAGCCGTTTGGCTGGCGTGATGCAAAAAATAAAAGTATTAATCCGCAAAATCAGCTGAATCCTTCGTCCTCATACACAACAGTACACTGTAGCGTGAAGAGGACGTCTTCTACCGTACACGTCACAGCGCCCTCCTCCTCAATGCGAGACCGAAGCCGGAAGTCACTCATTTTCCTGGCGCGGGATTCAAAAAACTAAATAAATATAGCGATCGCTTCCACACACATCCAAGCGGTCCATATCATTCAGGAGCATAAAATACCACGTGTATTATGAAATAAACATGCTTTTTCGTGTCACAAGCACTTTAAAGGTGTCTAGGCGGCACCCGTGCCTTGCATTTCTTTCCGCTACTAGCGTCTGTCATAAAGTTATGAGGGAAAATCATCGTTTTTGAACATTTACGAATCGTAATCGAATTGTAACGTGTCGAATCACGTTGCATCTAATAATCGATTTATTGGAACACCCCTTAATAATCATATGAATGAAAAATAGTTTCTATCATGTCTTGGTCGGACACTGATTAACAACCTTTATGCCCTCCTGGAATTGGTGACAAAAAAATGAATGAACTCGAGAACGTGAGACTTCAAATGCTCTCAAAGGCCAAAGTGTTTTTTTTAATGTGTTAAATTTGGTATCAAGCCTGATAATCGTATTGAAGTCCACAGCCTGTGCCATTATACCACATTAGTACATTAGCTTGGCTCATGGGCCTTCCACCTTCCAGGTTTGTACATGTTCACTTATGCTAGCAGTGGTCAAGTTTGTTTGCTTAGTTTTTCTAATTTTCCCTTCTAACAAAGCTAACATCCTTATGTCAAAGTCCATGTTCATGAATCTTCAAATCCTGGTTTGTATTACCATTTAACATGTACATTTATCCGCCATTTAAAGTATAGGCCCATACATCGAAAATATGACTGCTAAATGAGCATACTCAACAACATTTACCAGAATTAAACTCACCTAGGCTCAAAAATACACTTATTATTTTCTATATCTTCTTCTGGTTCTTCCTTGCGTCTTCATCTGCTGCTGCTTCTTCTTTGGCAACATTAGTAATCGGTGGCCATCTTGGGAAGGGCGGCAAGCATTGCTTCTTTTAAAGCAGCATTTGTAACTAGCGGCCATCTAGGGAAGGGCAACCGGCGGTTGGAAACTAATTCTCGAACAGTGCATATTGTGCAGCATTGACTCGCTATTGGCCAATATCGATGCCTGCATTTTAATGCTGTATCAGGGCCCCTTCTGATACTAGTATAGATTACGGTGCAACATAGTTCAGATGAAAAGGTAAATAATGTAAAGAGCTCTCCTATCATTTGTACTGTACTGAAATTATTTGCTGTTTCCTGGTGGCTGCCAAGTCAGTATAGATTTGGAACCCTAGCTGAGACGGCGCCGTCTTGCATCCCTGGAGAGTCCAGAGCAAGTCTAGGGTGGCTGCCACTTCCTCTGACTTTTATCTGATGGCTGTGAGTGTGTGAAAGAAGGAATGAGCGTTATTGTACAGTAACTATATAGACTCGAGTGTATTTTAGAACAGTGCTCTATTGTGTTGAAGAAAGGGAATGGAAAGTGTGTGTTGACATGTCTAAGGGCTTACCCACAGAAATCTGTCGTATTCAGCCTACTTGACAGCAAAGGTTTTGGCTGTTTGGCTAAACCTCTCCTCCTAATACGCTATTGCCCAGCACAATTGGACATGCACATAATGAACACGGGTGCAGTGGTAAATTACTCAGCCCCTCCAGGAATTGTCCAGCATCTTGTGTGATATTGCAGGGATGAAAAAGGTGAACTGCTGTGGAGCGGGGATTTACGTTAAACAGAATGCAGCGCTGTATAATGAAGTGACGCATAAATGAGCCGGAGCGTGAATGCTTAAATAGCACTATGAGGGACTGAAAAGGATATCTATACCAACCGTGGCATAGTTGGAATTCTTAGTGTGAGGATGCAGTAAGTGCATTAATATGTTTGAAAATGAACCTTGTGGAGAAGTGATTTTAGCTATGTGTGTTATTATTAGAATAACAACTATGTACATTAGTAACATTAGATCAAGCTTCACATGATCGCTCTTGTAAACTTGCAGAAACCAGCAAATTGATTAATGAAAGAAACCTCACAGGTTTCCACTGGTGTCAACAATAATCGATGCGGCGATGCATCCCGATGCAGGGCATGGACGATTCGATTCGATGTGGGCAACAAGCCGAATCGATTCAGCGCATTTTAAAATATGTAAGACTAATAGCCTAGATCTTGAGCCCGAACTCGACCCGAATTTCGGGCCCAAAATGTCAATGATTTACGTTCGGGTCGGGTCGGGCCTGACTTCTCACTCGCTTTTTAAAAAAAATATATATATATATATTTGTATACTAAAACGATGTATGGATGTTAAACTAAGGAATATTAGTTATAAAAATAAATAAATTGGATAAAACAGAGAGAAGGCGCTTTGGTAATCCCAAACATGAGCCGCAGCAGAGCCAGTGCATTGTTTGCTCACATGAACGCCGTGGCCCCGCCCTCCTTTTAATCTTCTCCTCGCGCTTTGGCCTCTCCGCGAGTCTGCAACTGCATCCTCGTATTTCCTTTTCGAATTTCGATATAGAGCAGCAAGAGGTGAAAAGCAAACTAAAGACGGGGGGATTGAAAAGGCAAGAATCCACGAGTGGTGTGTGGAAAGGATTTAAATCGATAGTGGAAGATGCTACAGAAAACTGTGTCGGCCTTGCCGAATGCAACATATGTGGCGCTTTGCTCTCGTACGAGAGCAGAAAGACTGGCACCTTGACGCTGAGCAGGCATTTTAAAAACTGTACTGGCCTAAAAGATGATATTAGTCAAACATCGTTATTATCATTTGTTTCGAGGGCTGCACCTCTTCGTGCTAAGCAGGACATCGTGGTGTTACTTTAAATGTTATTATTTATTTTGTTTCAGTGCTCCTTAAGGCAGGTTGTTCTTTTGTGTGTTCTAACGAGAGTCATTAAAATAAAGAATGTTGTTTAAAAGTATTTTAGTTTATTTTTGTATGCTGCTGTTCCTTTCATTGTCATAGAGGCGCGTAGTGAGCAAAATATCCCACACAGAAATATATTTAACAAACCTTTCCAGCGTTATTTCGTTGTGTAAATGCATTTTTAATGATCAGAAAAATAGGTAGACTATTTAAACATTAAGAAAACTTGCGTTTTTTTCTGCCAACTCGAAGAAATTAAAATAAATGTGTATTGCATTTTGCTGAGGAAATGACGAATGAACTATCTACCTGATAGAACAGACACAAAAATATAAAAGATATAAATGTTTATTGAATATGCATCTTACAGTCTTGTTTAACTGGGAGAATTTGTTAGAAAAGACGGGCTTTAATTTGTTATCATTAGCACATGGCATCGTCACAAAAAAATGCAACCACGCATCGCATCCCCGCATTTCCTCCTCCACCTGAGTCCTCACAAATAAAACGGGCTCGGGCCTACGAATAAAACGTACATTTTCCGCGGGGGGTGGGGGGGGTTCTGGGCACGGGCCTACAAATAAAACGTAAAATTTCGGGGGGTTTTCGGGCTCGGGCATACAAATAAAAAATGAAATTTCGGGTTTTTTTCGGGCTCGGGCCTGCAAGGTAAGTTAATTACTCGGGCCGGGTCGGGCTTTAATACGCGCGGGCCGGGTCGGGTCGGGCTGGATTTTTTAGGCCTGAACTAGGCTCTAATATAAGCATGTTCAAAAGTCTTCCCTGCGCAATTCCGGTGATGCAACGGATTTGGTTTCCTCATTTGTATTATTATTCTCATGTTTAGCTGTAGAGGAAGCTACACTACATTTAAAGCAATGCAGGGGTGACGAGGAACCCAAATCAGCTTCCTCACTGGAGTAACGTCACAGACATGCGCAGTTGCAATCGAGAGAGCAGAGAGATAGGACATAACAATGGCTGAAGCGGAGAAAGAGAGAGTGCTACTGTGTTTAAAAAAAAAAGAGAAAGCCCTGGTCTCATTCAAAGCACAAATTAAATGCTGTGATGTTTTTTTTTGTTTTTTTAAATATACATATCTGAAAGTATACTATTTTCATTTGACTTCAACCAGGAGTGACACAAGAGCCAATAAAAAGTTGTTTAATGTCTGACCGCTTGTGTTGCCTCATAATTCACGAAAAATATGCTTTGCTTTAGAATTTTAATGCATGGCGATGCATTGCCGAATCGAACCGAGTCGAATCGTGACCCTCTGAATCGAATCATATTGAATCGTGGCCCTCCAAATCGTAATCGAATCAAATCGTGAGGGCAGTGCCGATGCACACCCCTACAGGTTTCTACATGTTGTTAACGCTGTATGTTTTTTTTCTTTTTTCCCAGCAATGAGTGTGTGGAAAGGAAGGAGAATCCGGATGTTTTCTTCTGCTGCTGTGAAGGCAACATGTGCAATGAGCGCTTCTTGTATGCACCTGATACACCCCCACAAAGGGACACCCAGCAATCAACAGCCTACAGTATGTTCTGTCAACACACACATGCTCATATACATACCATTAAGATTCCATGCGAGTAATTATTATTCACTAGTATTTATTTGTATTGTGCTCTTGAATATTTAGTTCCTTATCCTACTGTTTTTTTGGTTTAGGCAAATGATATTGTTTATTCTATAAACCATTACATTTTGTAAAATAACTCTGCTGGTCATAGTAGCTGGTCTGTTTTCTGCTGCCTGGACTGAAAGAAGAATCTTCAGTCAATAAGTCATAGCCATTCATGAATGGCAGATCACTTGGTGAAAAACATTCAGGTGGCTTGAAGTTCTGTTTTGAGACCCCCAATTTGGCCAAGTTTTAAAATTGTCCAATATGCATGTGTGATACATTATTGGAAAGCTGAAAATCTTTATTTATTTATTTGGGGGGGGGGGGGGGGGTGTTTTGAGCAGGAAGGCATTTTTTGACTCCTTAAAAGTAGGTCAGATTACATCAGCTAAAAATAGACATTTTTTGGCACATTTGAAAATATATTTCTCATTTTAATAAGTTTCGAGCATACTGGTACAAACACTTCAAGTAACATTTTGCAACAAAAAAATTATTTACTTAAAACTTTTTTTTTTTTTTTTGAAAAAATACTTGAAAACAACAGATTCAGGGAACCAAATGAAAACAACAACTAGATCATGAAGAGGAATTCCCCCTCCATGTAATTTCGTAGTCAGCACTGGTAAGGAACCATTTATAAAACAAGTTTTTATAAATGCAGTATAATTTGAAAATAATATGCATCAATGAATACAACCTATGCAGTACGAAATCATGACCGACTAATTATCCATGAACAAAAGTTTAAACATTCTTTTGTTGATTATATTTTCATCATCGATAACTACCGTTTTGGCCCGAATATAAGACGGTGGTTTTTGCATTGAAATAACACTGAAAAAGAGGGGGGTTGTCTTATATTCGTGGTCTAGACATTGACGACGCTAGATGGCGCCAGATATCATTGAAGCGATGTTCTGTCATGACATCTCAGCTACTCTTCAAGTTTGCATTATTTTATTGCAATGTTTTCCTTATTCATATTTGTTTCACGACTACACTGCTACTTTACAGTTAGACTTCACTTTGATGGTTAATGCAGTTATTGCAATTTAGTTGTTTTATCACAATAGATTAGTTTATTTACATTTCAAAAACCAGAAGCCATTCATTTACGAATGTGATTGCACTTTAGTTTACATATTTAAATGTTCAGATATTAAGATTTGAATGAGGCAAAATAACATGCTTTTTCTCTCAAATATATTGTTATAATCATTTGTTTCGGATGTACTGTAATTATTTTCTGTATAAAAATTAGTTTGGTGTTCAAAAAGTCTTTTTTTTTTTTCAAACTTGAGTCTTGAAAAAGAGGGGGTCGTCTTATAATCGGGGCCATCTTATATTCGGGCCAATACGGTAAATTGCATCCATACGCACGGCCTGTTTACGCTCTCCTACTTATACACAGCCCACCCTGCTTTGTAGACAAAGTACCTCGCTAACTCAGAAGCAGGGTTCGTAATAGTAATTCAGATATCAGATTATACTACACAAAGCTATGTGCTAGGGGCTGCAGCTATCAATTATTTAGGTAATCGATTAATCTATCAGTTGGTTAGTTCGAATAATAGAGTAATTGGATTGCTAACATAAAATGTGTTGCAGAATAAATATTAGGATATGTAAAACAAATAAACAAGTGTTTATGCTTGCAATGATATTTATTTTGGCTTGCTAAGATTACACTTTCAAATGAACATTCCATGCGAATACAAAATAAAATTCCTGAGTGTTTCTTCAAATTACGCAGAATTGCATTTTCTTTTCCCACCAGTAATAGATGCATTCAAATATAACTTAAAATACCTGATCTTAGCCTCAAACGATATAAAAAAAAAAGAATAAATGAGGATCTAAGTTAGGGCTGGGCGATATGGCCTAAAATAGGTGTCTCGGTAAATTGAGCAGATTTACCTCGATAACGATAAATGACGATAAAGTCGCCCAACCGGACTGTTAAATAATTTGAAAATCTGAATCAATGCGTGAAATACAAATTAACTGTTTCTCGTTGTTTTATTTACCAGATTTCAATTTAACATATTTAAACAATTGTACATGCAGTCTAAAGATTAAGCCAATGAAACATTTTAACTTTAAACATTTTATCATAGTATTAATGACACATAATGAAGCAAACACATACAGAAAAGCAATTGTGGCCATTAAACAGTCATATTGTAGGCTTCACTGTTGCATTACAATTTATGCTGAATGCTTTACCCTCATAAAAGATATCAAAGAACACCCAAAGATACAAAATAACACGACATATTAATTGCTAGATGCAGTCCGTGCACAATCCACTCATTAAGTTCAGCCGTTTCGACAAGGTTAGAGCCGCTATCCGACGCCACCACGTTCATTTGTAGCCGCTGTGAGCCGCTAGCAGTGGCCTGTGGCCTGGCTACCAGTTCAAAGCACTAAAAACACACGCTCCTGAAATGGTGAGAACCAGGGAGGAAAGCGGGTGAAAGCCTGTCTGGAGGCCGCCTAGCGTCTACTTAATGTTGGGTGAAAGTTTGGCAAACCTCCCTTAAGCCCGACTCCATCACGTTTGCTTGTAGCGCTAGCAGCTAGCATTAGCCGCTAGCGTTAGCCTACCGGGCTTCTGTTTGTTTGAGTTCCTGATAACCACGTGACCTCATACGTAACTTCATACGTAGGCACACTGACTGCTTTCTGAAAGGGGAATGAACATAGCCGGACAACACAGAGTCCAAAGCGGGATAAAAAGACTATATTTTCTTGTTTTATTAAGTTACCGAATTTACAGACTTGGTCAAAATTACGTCGGTCATCGTGAAGAATTTTGGTAACTGTAAATTTTCGGTATACCGCCCAGCTCTAATCTTAGTACAAGAAAAGTACAATTGGCTAATTTGCATAACAAAAATCCGCTATCTTAAATGCTATAAAATGAATGAGAGTCCCAAAGAGTTCCTCCATGTGCAAAAGTGAATATTCTTCTACCCCAATACAATGATAACGGCCAAAGTGACAATGACAACTGAGGTTCACTGTGGCTGACTCCGTGTGATGGAAGGACAGACACTACCAACAGGCACCACCCTGCTCCTGCAGGGGTCAGGCACAGTTCAGAGCTCTGTTATTTTTGGCTAAAGGATTAAGTGATGTCACAAGAGGGATTTGCTCGTCCTGCTGCGTGCATGTGTGTGCTTGAATTTACACTGCCCTGTAAACGTACTGGAACAGTGAGACCAGTTCCTTCATTCTTGCTGTAAATTGCTCATTTTGGTCTGACATCAAATGGAAAATGTGTGAGATAAGCATGAAAAATATTATCTTTTAATTCCAGGTTTTTAGATCTGGAGTAGATATGATATACAAATCAGCTCAGTTTTTTTCCAATCCAACTATATTCAACCCTAGCAAAAGTGTTGAGATGTGTGTTTTGTTTTCCAGATTTGTTTCATTACATTGATTATTTTACAACGAATAGTGCGGAAAGTTTGCTGAAAGTCTACATTTAGTTTCACATTTCAGTTTAATTGTGTAGTTAGATGTGCATCCTTAAAAATAATCAAAGGACTACCAGTGGGTGGAAAAATAGCAATTGTGCACCTGAAAAATTAAAATCAGTCTTGCACTAGCCATAGCCAATACAGCCACTGTAATGTCTTGATGCAAATGTAGATATTTTGATGGCAAGCTGGCATCGCTGCTCCAATATTTTAGGACAAAAGTTTATACTGCAAGCATTTAAATGATTCCCTCAGTGCAGCAGCAATTTGCGAGCAAGGTTTAATACGCACATCGAGAAAAATGTGGCTCATTGTCAAGCTTGTTAGGTTAATAAAATGTTTAATACGGTTATTCCCTTCCTTTACAGCCACATCCAACCCCTTTTCCCAGAAGCCCCAGCTCTTCAGTACTTTGCTTTACTCTTTGGTCCCTGTCATCGGACTGGCAGCTGTTGTCCTCTTCTCCTTGTGGATGTGGCGACACCACAAGTTGGCTTATCCTGCAGCCCTGGTCCCTACACATGTAAGGAAATAAAAAACACACGCACATTTGGTAGCCTTCACGATCCTGTTTTCACACCATATTCATCCCTCATTCTTAGCTCATTGTTAGTTAACCTCTAAGGCAACGGTGTCCACAGTATCTTTGATTTGGAAAGTATTTTGAACACATCTTGCTGGGGCAGCACTTTATTCTAAGTTCCCCAGCACCAGGGGAGATGAAATCCACGCAGCGCCTCCATTGTATGGATGAGAAGTCAGGGGCCTCTACATTATTGATGACACATATATAGGCAAACAAAACTAAACACTGAAATGCTCATTGCTCTACCTTGGAGAGTGGTGGTGGTGGGTGGATAGTGTGGGAGAAGGAATCAAGAGAGATATGCAGTTCTCTCAATTTGGTGGTTAAATCTGCATGGAGTCATTGTAGACTGGACTGAAATACTATTATGCCATGGAAAATACAATTCTACAAAGAAGCTTATGAAACAGTTGAATATATAATGACAGCAGAAGATTTTAAGCAAAGACTAAATTGATCACATCATGCCTTATAATAACTAGAAATACAACATAAAAGATTCATATAATCATGGGAGTGAAAGGCTGTATGTTGTTTGCCCATGCAATTTTCAAGGGCTGCAACTAATTATTATTTTTATAATCGATACGATTAATCGGATAAGTCACTTTTTTCGTTTAGCTTCACAATTTAACTTGAAGTTGTCTTAAGCATGTTGTAAGTAACAATGAAGACAAAATGGATGACCATTTACTTAAAAAACATTTTATTACCTTCTGACTTCACTGTAGTCTACAACTGTACTGTTTTAAGTACATAAAACGTGTTAAAGTTTTTAATAAAGGGTCTGAGTATAAAACATAAAAATAATTTCTCGGCACGCAAATCAGACAAAATGTTCTTTCAAATAAAAAAACCTGCTGCTGAGGTTTTTTTTCTGTGGGCAAAGGGCTGATATAAATTGTGTCATTGACTCATTCATTTTCTTTAAAACAAAAAACAACAAAATCGAATAAGGAGGAGGCAGGCTGTAATGAATCAGTTTTCTTTTTCAAACAGTTGTTCATAAATACAATCCAAATCCAATTTCAAAGCACACTCTGTTGTATGACATTTTACATATTGAGTTTGTGTTGAAAGGAGACGAAGCTGTTATATGAATGGGTTTATGTGTGTGGTTTCTTTATAAAAAAGAAATTGGGAAATTTTACTATCTAACAATGACTCAAGATCTAATATGCTTCTCCAAAACACAATACAAATGGACTCTTAAGACACTCATTACCATAATCACTAACTAACTTAGCCCTCAGTGCTAAGTAATATCGTCTCATCAACAAAGAATACAAACAATGCTTCATTTACTCACCTCTGACGGAGGCACACTGGATCTAACAACACAAAAGACAATCTAACTCTCGACACTTCGTAATATTATTGATTTAGCAACCCAACAGCAGCAGCACCATCTCTCGTTTCCCATATCTCTCGTCAATGGTCAAGGCATTGCAAATCATCGAGGCTGAAGGAACCATCCGGAAAGCCCAAGTTGTCAGCGACAGGCTCCATTGCCTCCTCCACATTCAGTCAACATACCAGTCGAACACGCTCAAATGCAACGATTAAAGAAAAATCCTACTCCTGTCGGAGCTCAGAAAGCAAG
Source organism: Corythoichthys intestinalis (assembly GCF_030265065.1). Taxonomy (NCBI): domain Eukaryota; kingdom Metazoa; phylum Chordata; class Actinopteri; order Syngnathiformes; family Syngnathidae; genus Corythoichthys; species Corythoichthys intestinalis. Next base: position 28,404,688 of record NC_080396.1, on the reverse strand, counting down.
GGTGCCAGGTAAACTTCACCTGGTGTCCTAGTCACTGCGGTATCGTCGGCAACGACCTTGTGGTAATGCTCAGGCGAAAGGTGGAGCGGCCACAGACTAAGCCGAAGTTGACTACCACTACGACACACCTAAAGCAATGATCCGCAGGACGACAAGTGGACCAAGCGCGGCCTAAGTGGCGTTGGGTCGGCTTCGCTGTGGCCACCACCCTGACCTGAAGTACTGTTTGGCAAAGATCAGCAGGGCAATAGACACCATTTGCAGGTAATGCGGCTTGGGAGAAGAGACTACGGAACATGTCATCTACGATTGCCCCGCATCCACAGGCCGCCAGCGGAACCACCTCCACCAGACACTATGACGCAAGACCCCGCTTTGACGCTGGCCATGTGGGAGAAATGGATGTCCACACCCGACATACCAGATGTCTCCCAGCCCACCACCCAAAACTAAATACCCTCATCTCTCGTTGCTGAACAGCAGCAGCAGCAGCTGTGAACTCTCTCAGGGGTGGCCAAGTCCGGTCCTCGAGAGCCGCAATCCAGCTTGTTTTCCATGTCTCCCTCCTCCAACACACCTGAATCAAATTATCAGGATTGTTATCAGGGAATTGCAGAGCTTGCTGATGAGCTGATTATTTGATTCAGGTGTGTTAAAGGAGGGAGACATGGAAAACAAGCTGGATTGCGGCTCTCGAGGACCAGTGTTGGCCACCCTAATCACTGGCGCGTGCCTCATATTACACACAAACAAGGACCCAAACGGGACTGCTCAAAGCTGCCAGCAGAAATCAATTATTAGATTGGTTTTCAACTAATTTATTAATCGATTTTAATCGATTACCGTATTTTTAGGACTTTAAGTCACAGTTTTTTTCATAGTTTGGCTGGAGGTGCGACTTATACTCTGGAGCGACTTATGTGTGAAATTATTAACAAATTATTATATCATTTCACATGTTATTTTGGTGTTCTGGAGTGACATTGATGGTTTGGTAAACTTGTTAGCATGTTCTTTATGCTATTGTTTTGTAGCTAGAGGTTTATCAAGTAAATTTCCCCCCAAAATGCGATTTATACTCCAGTGCGACTTGTTTTTTTTTCTTCTTCATTGCGCATTTTGGGCTTGTGCGACTTATACTCAATATCTATACTTATAGTCCGAAAAATACGGTAATTGTTGAAGCCTTAAAATTTACACAAAGTATACTCAGAAATTAGGTCAAATTTCTTCATGGAATGCTAATCTTTTGTTCGCAGAACCCCCACCTGCTTTCTATTATATGCTTCGTATGGCAGTGGTAGAACTGTAGGATTGGCTATATTCCTGTGTAGCCTTTACTTTTAATGTATCTATATATCATTTTTGTTCTAATCTCCTGACTGAGACAGCTCTGTTACTTTGTCCGACCCATCATTTTAGTGTGCTACACAACATGTTGTTACAGTGACCAGTTTTGGCTTTTTATATAGGTTAAATGAATAGTTACAAGTTTGAAGATCTTTTGTTGTTGTACCTTTATAGTTGTGAAGGCCGCTTAATTTGATTATTATTACTGTATTTTTCGGACTACAAGTCGCAATTTTTTTTCATTGTTTGGCTGGGGGTGCGACTTTTACTCTGGAGCGACTTGTGTGTGAAATTATTAACACATTATTATATCATTTGATTTCATGTTATTTTGATTTTTTTGGAGTGACACTGATGGTTTGGTAAATTTGTTAGCATGTTCTTTATGCTATAGTTATCTGAATAACTCTTAATGGCTATGTTACGTTAACATACCGGCCACGTTCGCATTTCGTCATTCATGCATTATGTAACATTATCATACTGTACACTTATTCAGCATGTTGTTCTCTATTGTATTTTTATTTTAAATTGCCTTTCAAGATGACATATCTGTTATGTGTGTTGGATTTTATAAAGTAAATTTTCCCCTAAATGCGACTTATACTCCGGTGCGACTTATGTTTTTTTCCCCCTCTTCATTACGCATTTTTGGGCTAGTGCGACTTATACTCAGGTGCAACTTATAGTCCGAAAAATACGGTAGGTGATGCGTTGGTCCAGAACATATTGACACTATTGGATTTTTATTAATTCATATTATTTTATTCAAAGCACGAATCTTTCAAGGTGTCACCAGAAGTCAGGTTTTAGAAATGTCCTTGTTCATTTTATGTGAAAAATCATAGGTGGCGGCTATAAGCCCTAGACACTATTAAAAATACATTAAATTAAAAGTAGTTCCCTGCTTAACACAAAGTCATCAAAGTGTTATTGATCCCTCCATTTAATGCTGAACCATATCCCTTTAAGTTGCTCTTTATGCTTGTCCAAAGACATTTAACTAATTGAGGACACTTTCCTGCAGTCCGTGTCAACACATTTAAAACAGTTTGTCAAAATTATGCATAATTACTGTACGTTAATAATATATTAGCGTTTTTACCAGCATTTTATGGAACAACCTTTATCTACTCAGCAATATAGAAGCTATCCTCTTACATTACAGCCTTCGTAACATGAAAGCTATACGTAAATTTTATTGAACTTTTTTTTTTTTAAACATGCAACCTGCATTTAGCACATGGTACCTCTAACCACCTCTCTAATTAGTAGTTAAAGGAAATGTGATATGTAAAAATTTGTCATTTAACCTTTTATGGGACATTTATTTATTTGACTCATTGGCTTCCATTGATGGTGCTAGACTTCCAATCCATTTTGACTGGGAGCGACTGGCAGAGAATGATCACACAGATGTCCCAGTTTAAATTAACTGTCGTTGTCATTGCCAGGCAATGAGTTAAATTCTATATAATAATACAAAAAAAAAAAAATCTAATGAAAAACAACTTTAGAATGTTATTGGGGGCCATACCCAGAATCAATTTCGGTTTTTAGTCCTTTAGTTATTCATTATTATGTTTTTAATAATGTAAAATGTTATTTATTCATAAAAAAATATATATATAAAATATGTATTGTGAAATCAGGTAGTCCCCGGGTTATGACGTACCTGACTTACGTGATTTCAACTTTACGACGCCCAAGTCTTTTTCTTTTTTTTTTTTTTTTTTAATGTTAACTTTTGTTGTGAGACTCATCCTTTTATTTTGGCTCAGGAAACGTAGAGCAAGTAGTTCTTCCGCATGTTAGCGCATGTATTCGCGCGCCCACCCTACATTCGCACACATGAGGAAGAGCGCTGCCGAGTGAGAGAGGTGACAGCCTGTGCGTACATTTGTTGCTTGTGAAGAATCCAGAGGCAACGGCTGTATACAACCCCTTTTGTACTGTTCATTGTGTGTTTTCAATTGTGGTCGAATACTTTGGGCGAGATTATTTGATTGTTTTTGATGATGTGGGAAAGTGAACTGATACATGCTAATCGTTTGTTATTGCTGTATCAGCAGCTACTTGTAAACGCAAATAAGAATTGCTGTTTTTGAAGATGAGTCTGATTTCATTTTATTTTAGTTTCATTCTGTAAGTGTTAATGTCATGAGCAGCTGAATAAAGTCAGCAAACCACACGGATGTCTGACATCGTCATTTCGGAGCCTAGCTCGTTGTCTCGCTAGGACTTCGCTCCAATGTCTTGGCGAGGACAGTACAATGACGTATAATACATTTTTTTGTGTGCCGGTTGCAGTGAATTTGCATTTTGTCTATCAAATATTTTTGACTTTGGTGCTTTTCTTTCCTCTGTGAGACAAACGCCGTAACAATCTTGATGTCAAAATGTTTTTCCATCAAGTTTATTAATCCCAGGTAATAACTGCACATTTGATCATCTGCGCCAAACAAAAAAAATAAATTAAAAACACTGGATTCCATGGTTATCATTGCTTGTGTGTTGACAAGACCGTGGCTGCATGAAAGAAAGTTGACATTTTACTTTTCAACGTCACACTTTGACGATGTCATCTTGCATTGCTGTCATCCTGATCTTACCTTTGTTTTATTGGTAATTAGACCATATACTAGTATATTCCAGACATGACGAATTTGGTGTGAGAGGCAGGAAGAAGTACTTCCATCATCTGCTATTCTCTTTCCATTCTGTAACTGACATGAAATACAAATAATTTCTCTGTTTGCTTCCTATGTTCTTTTTCATAAAGCACCCCTTTCACATTATGGTGGAGGTAAGAAAAGCTCAATTGTAGTTAAAACACTATTAATTTTTCCCCCCCTTTTGGGTTCGACATGAATTATCCACATCCTAGACTGTCATTTTCTTATTCTCTTCACTTTTCCACAATGTCCTATTCATTTTAATACCCAGCACATTTCTGTCCGGTTTTTCTTTTTTATTCTTCCCCACCCTCAAATTCATACTTTGCTGCCTGGGTTTATTGCACGCGTGAATGTCTTTTATGTATCCTGATGAAAATGTATTGTGCATGGTGGAAAGTAGGCGGCTCCAAATGCAGCCCCCCCACCCCTTTTTCCTGTGAATGTCCAAGTGTGATGTTTATGTATGATTTGTTTTTGAAATGCTCCACCAATGGCCATTTTGCCGACTTCCCCCATGTTGACGTAAAAATTGCAAAACAACGGAATCTACATCGTTTTTCCATCACTTTCCAAGAGACCGTAGACTACAGCTGGATGTCAAATATCCCAACATCACCCTGTCAGCATTATTAGTGAAATATACCAGTACTAATCACAGAAAGTTCAGGATGTTAACTATTGAGCTTTCTAAGGTAAAGTTATGGTCATTGAATTCTTATAGCACAAGTACTGCACAGAGTACACAACAATTTGATTTACCACAGTATTCAGAAGCTCTTTGCAACAAAAGATTTTTTTTTTTTTTTTTTTTTTTTTTTTTTTTTGGAGGGAAATAGTTTAAAAAACAGTAATCTGTTTGGGTACTTAGTTTGTGGAATCAATATGATATTGAACTGGGAAAAATGGTGGGTCCTTATTGTGTTATAAGACATTGCTTGAAACTAGTGATTTAAAAAATGTATTCATATCAGGTACCATGGGAAAAAAGATTAAGTAATTCACGCAGTAGCTACTGCTGCCTTTTGGTGTTGATGTTTTTTTTTTTTTTTTTTTTTTTTGTATTTTAATTCATTCTACTCCCTGTGATTTGATTTGTATATGTTCAAATTGCAGTATGAAATAAATGCACAATAAGCTTCACAGGTTAACATAATTTTAAGTTCTTCTAAAGTGCTGGCCAAAAGTATTGGTACCCCTGCAATTCTGTCAGATCATGCTCAATTTCTTCACGAAAATGATAGCAATTACAAATGCTTTGGTAGCAATATCTTCATTTATTTTGCTGGCAATGAAAAAACAAAAGTGAATGGGGGGGAAAAAATATCTTATTTTACACAAAACTCCAAAAATGGGCCGGACAAAAGTATTGGCACCCTTTGAAAAATCATGTGATGCTTCTCTAATTTTTGTAATTAACAGCACCCGTTACTTACCTGTGGCACATAACAGGTGGTGACAATAACTAAATCACACTTGCAGCCTGCGGTGGCTACCACCACTATCATTTAGTGTTTCAAGATTAAGTTAGTTATTTATGTGGTATTCTTTGGGACATTTACACTTTGGTTAAGGTATGTCTGAATGCTTATGGGATCTCATTTTCTAATTTGAGGTAACGACCACAGCTGTTTAAGATCTAGCACCTGCCATTCTGGAGGGGTAGAGTTTTCACTGTTTAAATGCACATTAGTTGATTATTGTTTTAAGTTGATGCATGTAATTTTTTCATCCATTGTTGTTTAATTAAGTTGACAATGTTTGGTTAATTGGTTGTCATACCTCCTCTTAGGTGGTCGTTAGTAGTCTGTCCTTATTTAAGCAGCCCCAGAGATGGGTCTGCAGGTCAGTTTGGTTGAAGCCTTTTGTTGTGTTGGGCGTTTTTGTTATATTGGGGTTCTTTTGTGACTTTATTAAATTGAATTTTCACGTAAGTTGAAACACCAGTATCCTCGTGTATGTTTGGTCCACTACACAGCCAGTTGAAATGGATTAAAGTGAACTTAACCTCTGTTCTGTGTCCTTGTGTGTATCACATTGAGAATGGAGACACATTGAGGATGGAGAAAAGAAGACTAAAGAACTGTCTGAGGACTTGAGAAGCAAAATTCTGATGAAGCATGGGCAATCTCAAGGCTACAAGTCCATCTCCATAGACCTGAATGTTCCTGTGTCTACCATGCGCAGTGTCATCAATAAGTGTAAAGCCCATGGCACTTTGGCTAACCTCCCTAGATGTGGACGGAAAAGAAAAACTGACGAGAGATTTCAACAAAAGATTGTGCAGATGGTGGATAAAGAACCTTGAATAACATCCAAACAAGTTGAAGCTGTCCTGCAGTCCAAGAGTACAACAGTGTTAACCCGTACTATCCGCCAGCATCTGAATGAAAAGGGACTCTATGGTAGGATACCCCACTTCTGACAGAGACATAAAAAAGCCAGGCTGGAGTTTGCCAAAACTTACCTGAGAAAGCCAAAAAAGTTTTGGAAGAATGTTCTCTGGTCAGATGAGACAAAAGTAGAGCTTTTTGGGAAAAGGCATCAACATAGAGTTTACAGGGGGAAAAAAACGAGGCTTTCAAAGAAAAGAACACTGTCCCCACAGTCAAACATGGGGGAGGTTCCCTGATGTTTTGGGATTGCTTTGTTACTTGTGACACTGGATTGCTTGACCGTGTGCATGGCATTATGAAGTCTGAAGACTACCAACAAATTTTGCAGCATAATGTAGAGCCCATTGTGAGAAAGCCGGGTCTCCTTCAGAGGTTATGGGTCTTCCAGCAGGACAATGACCCAAAACACGGTTCAAAAAGCACTAGAAAATGGTTTGAGAGAAAGCGCTTGAGACTTATAAAGTGGCCAGCAATGAGTCCAGACCTGAATCCCATAGAACACCTGTGGAGAGATCTAAAAATTACATTTTGGAGAAGGTACCCTTCAAATCTCAGAGACCTGGAGCAGTTGGCCAAAGAAGAATGGTCTAAAATACCAGCAGAGCATGGTAAGAAACTCATTGATGGTTATAGGAAGCGGTTGTTCGCAGCTATTTTGTCTAAAGGTTGTGCTACCAAGTATCAAGCTGAGGGTTTTGATACTTTTGTCCGACCCATTTTTCTGTAAAATGATAATGATTTAGTTGTTTTTTCATTATCTCTTGTGTTTTTTCATTGCAAGAGAAATAAATAAAGATATTACTACCAAAGCATTTGGAATTGCAATCATTTTCTGGGAGAAATTGAGCATTATCTGACAGAATTGCAGGGGTGACAATAGTTTTGGCCAGCACTGTACATATTTGAATAACTTTGTTTCGTTCTTTTTGAAAACCTTGTTTAAAGGCCACATATACTTTTTAAGCCCAATTAAAATAGGTTTCACCATTTAAAGTCACCATGTGCAACTGAATATGTTGCCAAAACCTCTAGGATTTAAAATGCACGCACTTCTTTGCTATGTTGCCCTTTTTGTATAAGGACTCGTTTTCTGACTCCATTTCCTGGGTAAATGATTGACACACATATTGTACCAATCATGTAGTCTAATCGGAGGGCAAAAGATTAGCATACCAGGTTAACCAATCGTGCGATAGCTTGGCATTGCCACAGCAACTTGGCAATGTATCACCTTATACACACTGAAAATTTCTTTTCAAAGCAAACCATTTCCTTAAGTCCTTTAATCTGTTTTTTGTCCAGTGGTAGGTACAGCTCAAGCCACAAGCAGAACTTTGTTGGCAAAGCGTCCCGTCAATCTCGGTCGTAAATAAAATTAATCAATTTCTCTCGTAGGCTTTGCAGCAGGAGTTACGTGTAAAGGTGGAAACACACTATAGCAGGGCTTTTTTGGAAAACCACGAACCGACGGCTTTAGGACGCCCGTGGCTTAGCTTCAATGCCTGCTTAACATATTGTATCCTTGGCCACAGAGGCATTTATTCTGTTTGCTAATTAGACAAGTAGAAGGAGGTGGTAACACACCATTTGGTTGGTTTGCAAACTGCCATTGACCCCCAGAAGGAAGAGACACCGAAGAAAATTCGACAAATCAGAAGAAAGCGAATGGGGCCAAAATTCAGCATGTCTGAGCGCTGTTAAATGGGAGGTTGAGAAAAGGTGGGATTTTGCAGTTGTTGGGGGGAACTCAGTCTTGCGTCGTACAAAAATTACGGAAGTACTAAACCGCTCTTTTTAAACCTTTTTTTTTTTTTTTTTTTAAAGAGCCAAAAAACGAAATTACTAGACCATTTTCGTTGTGTGTTTTTTGGGTTCTAAAGGGTTCCCCTTTGTCAACAATACCATATATTTACTTTAAAAAAAAAAAAAAAAAAACATAATACGTGGTCATTAAATACCTGCAATGTCAATCAACCACAAACATTGACATTCGTGCCATCAGAACCTGAATCTTAATTTCTAAACTGAATCTGAATTACTAAACTTCAACTTGAAATACTTGAATGGTTGAAATATAAAGCTGTATCTGAAAAATGTAATTCAACATAATTTGATATATAGTTCAATAATTTCGATGTAGCGGAGCAAGGCTGTGACGTCTCAGTCAACCTGCAAACTTGAACATTGAGACTCATTGCCTCAGCTGCGCCCGAGACGCAACGAAATCCAGATCGCACGTCCTCCAAGTTTCGTTACCATTTCTTCATTAATATGATGTACAAAAAATGTGTAATTGTGTACAAAACATGTTTTATTCACTCAATACTTCCCATTCTTTGCTCACAAATGCACGTGTCATGTAATAATAACAAATGTGCTGATTGGGCAAGAGGATATCTTTGTTACCTGTGATTTTTTTTTGTTACATTGAATTTTGCGAACATTTTTTTTTTTTTTCAAATGTTAAAGTATTTCGATTTCATGTTTAGTCATTCAGATTCAGTTTAGAAATTCAAATGGTTTCTGATGGCACAAATATTTGCCTATACATACAGTACATCACCATTGCAAGACTTAAAGTTCTCAGAGTGAAGTGGCGGCTGAGCTCAGTCATCAGCAGGGTAGACACAGTGTGGAAGAGTCACTGAAAGGCAAAGAAATTTTCATTGATCGATTGTCAGAACAGAACATCAAGTTTTGCAAAAAGTCCCTCACATGTAATAGTTCAAAACTTTGTAGAAGGTAAAGGTTATACCCAATATTAAATTTATCCTGAAAATTGACACAATGCCGAAATCACAGACTTGGTGTGTGAAGTTCACTTTTGTCTTTATGAACATGCTACATTAGGCTGTGATTAGATTCGTCTGAGGTGGCTGATGTTGAGCGAATCAGTGTAAAGCAGCGTATTGTTGGTGCCAGACTTACTGTGTTGTGCTGATTGAGCGTTGTGTTTCATTACTGGATGCAGTCGCCCCCTGCTAGTGGGCAGGAAATCGCGTTTAGGACAATATGACACTCATTACAATTTTTTGGGCAACACCTTTCTTTCTTTTCTTTTTTCAAGACTGAGCCAAAAAAGAGAATCCTCTCAATATTAGATGTGGAATGGACTTATCTAACATGAAACCACACATCTTCAATATTGATTCGCCAAGGGTTTTGACATCTGCGGCTCCTTACTGGTCCTTTTTCATTTTAGTTCTTGAAAGTACAATTACAAAAAAAATCAATTTTTTTTTTTTTTTTTTAACGTACTATGTTGCAAACGTAATGAATTCCATGGTTTGTTTACAAAAAAGTGGGAAAAAAATAAAATAATGAAAAAATAATAAATGCAGTATTAAAAAAAAAAGTATGCATGTATACAAGTACAGTTCAGTTTTCTATAGATACAGTATCTCATATCAAAATTATTACATTTGCAGTGCTTAATAACCATTTATAAAATATACCTTCAGTATACATTTAAGGATTTTTTTTGTTTTGTTTATTTTTTAAACTTTGGGAGGTGGGCTTTTTTATCTGTATCTCTTTCCAATGCTGTTAAATTTGAATAAATACATTGGACACACAATATATATATATATATGTAAATTAGCCCCACTTCTACCGAATGGATTTTCACGGGGGGCGTTCCCCATTTACCACAGAAAACGGATAACTTTACTTAGTGTTACATAGTTGACACCAATTGCTCCCTAATTTCATCCCAATGCCATTTTATACATTTTTATTTTCACTTGTGAGATTAATTTGTGTCTGCTCAAGAAGGTTATCCACCTCATTATTTTAAACGACACGTGTATCCCCCCGTTTTCGAAAATATGACAACAGTAGACATATTTTCAAAGCTTTTTGGTTTTGCAATCCAAATCAAAACTGCCATATAAACCATAATCCCAAATTGGCATGTGCTGGTTATGGGTTTCAAGGTATACCGTGGTATGAAAACGTCAAGGTTTCAAAACCACAAAAATTTTGTCATACCGTCCCCACGGTATAAGCTACTTTTTTTTTTTTTTAAACCCCCCCCCCCCCCACCCCCCCCAAAAAAAAAAACGAGTCTGCTTTGCTACACGATGGCTGGAGGAGGTGATGGTTATGGGTTTCAAGGTATACCGTGGTATGAAAACGTCAAGGTTTCAAAACCACTAAACTTTTCAGTCATACCGTCCCCACGGTATAAGCTACTTTTTTTTTTTTTAACCCCCCCACCCCAAAAAAAACAAAAAAAAACGAGTCTGCTTTGCTACACGATGGCTGGAGGAGGTGAAACTTCTAAACTTCCCCCCCCCATCGAAGAAAACTATGTCGCTGGTATGGGAATACTTCGGGTACAGGAAAGTTAAGGCCGCAGTTTACGTGGGCCAACTGACATGTAAAACATGTTTGCGGGGGGTGGCTACCAGAGAAGGCTATAACTCCAATAAAATTTTGCATTTATACAAAATTAGGTCAGTAAAGGCTTTGATGAACGTTTCCCACTAGTTATAAGAGTTAATTCCAGTGTGTGTAGTGTGTCTATTAGTAGTAAAACATACTGTAACATAAGCTGTGACGAGGCTAATTAGCATGCCAATTTTTTTTTTTTTTTTTTTTTAATTATTTAGGTTAACATTATACTTATATTCCAATTTGCTAATATGTTGTTGAGAAAAATAAAATCCTGTTCAATGGAAAAGTTTTTTTTGTGTAACCCAGAAATCTCAAAACATTTTAGAGCTGTAATTGCAATACCGTGGTAGCGTGAAACCTTGATATTTTTGTGAAGGTTATCATACCGTCAGAATCTCATACCGGCACATGCCTAATCCCAAGTGACAGATTTCATCTGTTTTTAAATGTCCTTGCCCAAACAGGGCCTTAGCTGCCAAACTTGTAAATTGGTCTGATTGTTTTCATTTCACCCCTGCAGAATTACTAAAATTAGTTTTCAAATATTTTTCCCCATCAAACTAATGTATCTGTCAAGCACAGCTGATGCTTTTTTTCCTCCTCTCTTTTGTCAGTCTTTGTTCATGCAAGATATCAGCAACATTTTGTCTGGGGGTGATATTTGTATGCTAAGCCTCACCCTTAATTGTTTGTTCAAACAGACTTAGAATGACATGCTTGCACTTCCGCTGCATGAATACAATGGTAGGGTGGCTCCGGTTGGCCTCAGGGTTTTAAAACTTGCTCTAGCTTATCACGTAAACCCCTCTGTTCAAGTGAAAACAGGAACATTACCGGAGTGGTGGAAAGATGCCTTCTTTCTTTTCCCTCACACTCTCACTGCAGAGGTCAAAAATACAGTGTTTGCATACATACATCAGTCATGAGCCAGCGTAGACGAACTGCCTTTTAGCCATGAGATATGAGATTCCCCTCCCCACCGATGCTTTGCTGTAACCCTCACCACACTGGGCATTTCTCCTTCTATGTCCTCATACAGTGGGGCAAATAAGTATTTAGTCAACGACTAAATGTGCAACTTCTCCCACTTGAAAATACTAGAGAGGCCTGTAATTGTCAACGTGTGTAAACCTCAGCCATGAGAGACAGAATGTGGAAAAAAAAACAGAAAATAACATTGTTTGATTTTTAAGGAATTTATTTGCGAATCATGGTGGAAAATAATATTTGGTGGATAACAAAAGTTCATCTCAATGCTTTGTTATGTACCCTTTGTTGGCAATAACGAAGGCCAAACGTTTTCTGTAACTCTTCACAAGCTTATCACACACTGTTGCTGGTATTTTGGCCCATTCCTCCATGCAGCTCTCCTCTAGAGCAGTGATGTTTTGGGGCTGTCGTTGGGCAACACGGACTTTCAACTCCCTACGCAGATTTTCTATGGGGTAGAGACCTGGAGACTGGCTAGGCCACTCCAGGACCTTGAAATGCTTTTTACGAAGCCACTCCTTTGTTGCCCTGGCTGTGTGTTTGGGATCATTGCCATGCTGAAAGACCAAGCCACGTCTAATCTTCAATGCCCATGCTGATGGAAGGAGATTTTCACTCAAAATCTCTCGATACATGGCGCCATTCATTCTTTCCTTTACACAGATCAGTCGTCCTGGTCCCTTTGCAGAAAAACAGCCCCAAAGCACGATGTTTCCACCCCCATGCTTCACAGTGGGTATGGTGCAATTCAGTATTCTTTTTCCTCCAAACACAAGAACCTGTGTTTCTACCAAAAAGTTCTATTTTGGTTACATCTGACCATAACACATTCTCCCAGTCTTCTTCTGCATCATCCAAATGCTCTCTAGCGAACCACAGACGGGCCTGGACGTGTACTTTCTTCAGCAGGGGGACACGTCTGGCAGTGCAGGATTTGAGTCCCTGGTGGCGCATTGTTTTACTGATAGTAGCCTTTGTTACTGTGGTCCCAGCTCTCTGTAGGTCATTCACTAGGTCCCCCCATGTGGTTCTGGGATTTTTGCTCCCCGTTCTTGTTATCATTTTGACGCCACGGGGTGAGGAGGGAGTTGAAAGTCAGTGTTGCCCAACGACAGCCCAAAAACATCACTGCTCTAGAGGAGATCTGCATGGAGGAATGGGCCAAAATACCAGCAACAGTGTGTGAAAAGCTTGTGAAGAGAGACAGAAAACGTTTGGCCTCCGTTATTGCCAGTGTTGGGCACGTTACTTTAAAAAAGTAATTAGTTACATTACTCACTACTTCTTCCAAAAAGCAACGGAGTTAATAACTGAATTACTCTATAGTAAAAGTAACTAGTTACCAGGGAAAGTAACTATTTCCGTTACTTTAAAAAGAACATGTTGTATGTCAAAGAATTTGAAATTTTCTAAACAGTATTCGAGTCAGTGCAATAGAGAAGAACAGACAGGTAGTTAACTTGTTAGGTGCTTCAGCAGATTTGAATTGCTTACCACAGATGTCGACAAAAGCTTTGCCCCGGGACATAAATTACACATTACATGCAGGTTCTTTCGTTTAATTTCGACAAACTTGAAATGGTGTCTATATCTCCATCTCTCAAAGGACAGTTTTTCTTTTGAATGTTCTGCCATCCCGACCCTGTGCATCTGTTTTGCGTGTGTGTTTTTGCCGCACGCGCTGTTCCGGTTTGCTTGTGAAATCACCGGCTCCGATTGGCTTACCACGACACATGACTCTAACCCTCAGCCAATCACAATCACTTCCATCGCATTCAGGTAGGCTCGTTTCCCGACAATTCACGTCACCTTCAAAGCGTCTGCCGTCCTCAAGATGGAAGCAGAATTATTGCTGGCTGACAGTGGGAGATGGGAACGAGGCTAGCATCAGGTGTAGCAAACACAGAAACGTTACCAAACTTTGGAAAGCATTGTCTAATTGAATGAGCAGGGACAAACAGCAGGTCTTGGATGACAAATCAACAGAGCAGAGCGTCGACTCGACACGCCTGGTAGTTTCTTCAATTTATTCAGAGTAAGTAACGCACTGCTTTTGACCGACAGTAACTGTAACGGCGTTGTAACTGCGGGAAAAGTAATTAGTTAGATTACCCCGTTACTGAAAAAATAACGCCGTTACGTAACGGCGTTATTTATAACGGCGTTATTTATAACGGCGTTACCACCAACACTGGTTATTGCCAACAAAGGGTACATAATAAAGTATTGAGATTAACTTTTGTTATTGACCAAATACTTATTTTCCACCATGATTTGCAAATAAATTCTTTAAAAATCAATGTGATTTTCTGTTTTTTTCCAACATTCTGTCTCTCATGGTTGAGGTTTACCCATGTTGACAATTACAGGCCTCGCTAATATTTTCAAGTGGGAGAACTTGCACAATTAGTGGTTGACTAAATACTTATTTGCCCCACTGTATATGTACCCAAACCACGCCCTTTCTGTCAGGTCGCTTGTGAAAGTGATCAGCGAATCTTGCTCACTTGACAAGTTTAAACTTTTGTCTTTGCTTTCACTTTTTTTCCCTTTTTTTCCCCAATTAACAATGAGACCCACACAACATAGGTTTGACTCTTCTATATATTTTTTAAACCAGAAGACTGTATAATATGTATCACACCTCAGAGGTTCGAAAACAATATGCTCTGGCTGGATCAGACCACTCCTGACTGTTCTATTGGGAAATAAAGGAAGATAGATTATCATAAAACTATTATCAATAAATGGTGTTATACTTGGTAAATGGTGTTATACTTATATAGCGCTTTTCCACCTTTCAAGGCGCTCAAAGCGCTTTGCACTATCTCGCCATTCACCTACTGGTGACACAGCACCAGGAGCAACGTGGGGTTCAGTATCTTGCTAAGGGATACTTAGGCGAGTTCATCAGGGCGAAGAATCGAACCCACAACCTCTGGGTTGGGGGACAACTACTCTACCACTGAGCCACGCCACCACAATAACTAACTAATTATCAATTTCTCAATTGTCAAGTTTACAAAAGTTTCCCCTTTAACCATAGGGAAAGTGAAAATTCTTGGTAATTAAAAAAATAAAAATAAAAAAATTTTTTTAAAAAAAACAACTTAAACCCTAAAGACCTTACATCCATATAATTGGACATTACACGTATGCATTATCGGTTATCGGTCTTGAAGGCTAAAAGTTTACCACCAGATAGTATGAAGAACCTTAGTCCTCTTATGATGACGTAATCAAAACACGGCGAGGAGCAACACTATTGGCTAATAGCCAACATGTCCGCGATATGGAAGTATTTTTTTTCTACTGTTTGTCACATTTTTTTCCCTTCTACACCCCCTCTGCGACTCACCGTTTAATCCGGCTAGGAGTAGCTTCGTTGCCACTAGAACATGCGCCAATTGCCCGGCACTCGATTGATTTTACGTGTTGCACAAGAAAACACAGAGTCTTATTTTAAGGTGTAGGAGAGAACATACTAGTTTAGCGTGAACGGATTAGTTATTTGTTGTTGTGAACTACAATTCCACACAAACATACATCGAGATCAAATTTAGCTTAGCAATTGGAGGCATGAGACCCATTTTTCGAGTGTTCCAAACTTCCAAGGAAGCGCATTTATCAAGGTTTGATCCGCCGTGACGTGCGTGTCACCGTCCACAGAACAGAATGCTATGATGACGCCAGCACCTCTGCTATGGGACACGTTCAGAGTTTGCCACAAAACGCTCACTGCCACCTGGAACACACCCCACAATGTGGTTTCAGAATCGGCACCTTTCAAACTAAATTTCTCAAGCCTCTGGGGTCATAGAACCAATGCCAAGGCAAAATACATTAATTGGAAAATAATGAAGTAATTCATCAATAGATAAATAAATTGTATATACCATAATTTTCTCACTATAAGGCGCACCTGACTATAAGCCGCCACCCACCAAATTTGACACGAAAACAACATTTGTTCATATATAAGCTGCACCGGACTATAAGCCGCAGCAGTCCTAACTATATTATGGGATATTTACACCAAAAGATATTAACCGGTAACACTTTATTTGACAGCGGCAAAATAAGACTGTCGTAAGACCAAATGAACCACCATGAAGCTTTGAACCAGTTGGATGCAAACCTTCATTGCTTCAAGAAGCTTAATTTGGTCATTATTGGTCCCTTGGGGAAGACAGTCAACCTCTGCTGCCACCTGCTGTCAACACTGATGTTGTCCAACATGCCTCCTTGCATGCATTGCAGCACTACAGATGTAAATAACAACCAAATTCATGTTCTGTGCTAATTATTCCTTCAGTTACTGTTCAAGTTGTTTCATTGATTACTAGTTATGGTATTTGGTACCACTTTATTTGACAGTGGCACCATAAGACTGTCATTAGACAATCATAATTATGACATGACACTGTCATGAGCATTAATGAATGCTTATAACAGATGTCATTTAGTGTTATCCGGATAATTAGCTCACTTTTGAATTGATGTAAAATAACCAAACTGGACATAAAATGAGTTAGTGACATAATTTGCCGGATGACACCTAATGACATCTGTCATAAGCATTCAGTAAGGCCCATGATGGTGTCATGTCACAATGATGACGGTCTTATGATGTCGCTGTCAAATAAAGTGTTACCTATTAACCCAAATAAATCAACAAATAAGCCGCATTGGACTATAAACCGCAGGATTAAAAGTGAAGGAAAAAAGTAGCGGTTTATAGTCCGAAAATTACGGTATGTGTATTTTTCCGGCCAAGTGTTTACAATATTCAGTTTCGGCCAAGTAAATGAATTTGAGATTAATAAAATGTCAATAAAAACAAAATTGATCAAATAAAAATAGAAACAGAAATACACTTTAATTATGGCCCCCAATAACGCTCTATAGTTGGACCCAACCCCCATCCCAATAGTATTTAAGTCATTGCCGGTATTTGAAAACATTGATCATGTCCAAATCATTTAAACTGGGAGGACTGGCTGTGAATGCTCAAGTTTTAGTGCTACTGTGAATGATTGCTCTCCCAGTCAAAATGGATAGGATGTCTAATGATGTCAAATAATTGCCCTATGAAGGGTTAATGTGAAATGTAAAAACAAAACATGCTTGACAAATTGAGCAACAGAAATGCTTAAAAAAATCCCTTCTTTGAGCCTTCTCACTTAGTTGTAAAAGCACATTAAAAAATAACAACTTATTCTTATTTTGGTCACAAATCCAACTAACAGCAACTTGTGACTTCACCAATAAAGTATGTCTTCTTAGCCCACCCTTGTTAAGGATGGTCCAGATACACAGGTGCACAGATGCTCAGTGCAAATCCTTTGCTTGGTAAAACCAAGATCTTGTGACGGACTCTTGAGGTTTCAAATAATATTCTCGTGACTCATGTCACGTCATGCAAATATTACCGGCAAAAAACTTGGTTGAGTTGTTCAACTTCCAAGTATCGCGGCTGTCACTCATTATCACTAGTCTGGCAAGCCAGCCTGACTTTCGCCATGTACAAGATATATAGAAGTCAGTCACTTCTGCGGTTTGAGCTGGATTTCAAAAGCGATGCTCGAGGTGAGCCTAATGAGCACAGACTATGGAGTCCCCTACAGCAGCCTCTTTGACCGATATAAAGGGGGGAAAAAAGACAAGAATGCTGAACAGAATTCCAAACCTCACAGGAATGTAAAAAATATTCGCTGTCGCTCCTCTAATGATGCATCACTAAGTACCGCCTCGCATGCTGTGATTTGTCGATCGATATTGGACTGGAGTGGAAATGCAATTGAAACCACAGAAGACCAGAGTGACTTACCATATATTTTGTACATGCTGAAAATCATGCTGGCTTGCCAGGTTACATTATCACATCTACATGCCGTTGAAGGAGTTTGGAACATGCTGTCAAGGAAAAAGGCAACGAAACCAGCTCTTTTTACCGTAAACCGATAGAATTTGAATTTGTTTCCCCCTCCTGCAGGATCCTGGCCCTTCACCACCATCTCCTATCCTTGGGCATAAACCATTGCAGCTGATTGAGGTGAAGGCGAGAGGACGCTTCGGTTGCGTATGGAAGGCCCAGCTGCTGAGTGAATACGTGGCTGTGAAGATCTTCCCGATTCAGGTGCCTAGTCTACATTTTTGGTAAACCCTTTCAGACAATAGGCTTCATATATGCACTTGGGTGAAGTCAGTTTTAAGTCAATGTTATGATAAAATGTTTTCGCCCTCCACATTTACTTCCCAAATAAGAGCCCAAGTTCCATTCAGTAAATTCCCGGTTTATTCCAATAAATTCTAATAATTCTTGTTATCTTGTTTTTGTAGGACAAACTTTCCTGGCAGAATGAGTACGAAATTTACAGCGTGAGCGGTATGAAGCACGAAAATATCCTCCACTTCATCGGCGTGGAGAAGAGGAACAACAACCTCGACTTGGAGCTGTGGCTCATCACCACCTACCATGACAAGGTAGGCTGCCTGGAAAGCGCAGTCGTTTGCTCTTCGAGTCACGTCGTGTGACTCGTGACTTGTGTAGATTCATTTTTGGTGTTTACAAACATAACTGCAGCACTTTTAAACACATTCTTTTTATTTCCATCCTGATTCCCATGTATTTATGTAACTTCAGCGATGGAGTCGGTGTAGTAAATTGCCATGCTTACTTATGCACATCTGTACTGCTGCAGGGAAGAGTCATAAATGTTATAAAATCTGGAAACTTGCATATTTTATTGGTTAGTGCATTTTGTGCTTGTCCTTAATGATTAATTACAGTGCATACATTCTTTTGAAACGTTCTTTTTATTTTCTAGTTTTATACCACTTTTTTGGATGAAATAATATTAGCACACCGTCGAAGCCACTCGGCTTTCTACTTGGTGATGAAATAACTTAGAAAACAATTGTGTTGAAGGACTTTTTGGCAAGGTTACACTCTAAGGAGTACATCACTGTTAAGTGGCTCGTAAGTCAACCCCTATAATTGTTTTTTCAACAGGGGTCTTCAGAGAATTCATAACTCAGATCTACAGTTTTGCAGTCATGAAGAACAGCCTTGAAAAATGTTAAAATGTTCATTGGCCTCCAGTCGGTTTAGCACAGCTAGGATTGTTCATGACTCCTGAAAGATGATTTATGCTTTAGTAGATCTTTTTGCCTGTAAGGGTCGAATATAACAAGTAGCTGCTAGCTTCCAAACACACGTGCGCTTGCAGAAGAGCCTTTCTTTTGCTTTTTTCGTGTGGACATTTGAAGACAGCTGGTTTTGTTCTAGGAATTCAGGTAAACTACTTACAGGTCTGCCATATCAAAGTTTTAAAGAAGGTATATTTCGACAAAAAAACAGGACAGGGATCAAAACAATAGCCACAGATTCTGCATGCCCTCTAGTGGTCACTAGAAATGGAAACGAATGGCCAATACAAATTCTATTTGCTTGTTCTTTTATTATTATTACTATTATTATTAGAGTATATTACATATACCTAATAACTAAAAGTATATTTAACTTGCCGATTATTGTTCGGGTGAGTTTATTGTCTCAAATTTTCCTATTGCTGTAAATTTCATGGCATCCATAATTTAATGGATTCAAAGTAAAAGTGCCTTTTTAATGTCCAGTGCGCATCAGTTCTTTAGGGTCAATTTGATCCCAGACTTTTTGGCTATAAGTTATATAGATAATTTTAAAAAGAAATATAAAAATCTTACACACTTTTATTTTCATTAATATTAACCCTTTAACACCAAAGCCTATTTTGGCCGAATTTGCATGCCTTTGATGTTGCCTTTATATTTCAAAGAAAAAACTGTTCACAAAGGCCAAGTTGGGTCCCTTTTTTCAGGATACCTTGAACTTCATGTCCAAACTGTTGTTTTCTTCACTGACCAACTTTAACATTTTGGACCCAAAAAGACCAAAAAAAAATCCCAAAATCTTTTTTCAAAATTTGTAATGTTGAAGTCCCACTGACAACCAAACATGCTCGACCAACCGTTTTGAAGCTTGATAATATTTATTTAACTTGCTAAGATAAACATTCAATAGAAAAAAATAAGATTGAATAGTTTTATGTTTGACAATTCAACACAAACAGCAGCTATGGTCATAGGCGTTTTTGGCCTTCACACATACTAAGGTCAAAGCATGTTATATACAGTGCAAAATAGTGAGAAAAAAAATTATATATATTATCCAACACAAAAAGGGTTTGGAGGATATCTCTTTGTGAAGTTAGGTATTGTACCCATCACCTTATCAAAGGTATATACTGTATGTACATGAAATCAAGCTTCTCGAACACACATCTATATAAAAATTGAAAAGATTCATCGTGAAGAAAAAAATAACAAACATTGAAAAAAAAAAGTATTTTCAAAAATATTGACAAGTATTTCAGTTCAATTCATTTGTAGGCATGCGACCCAATAAAGTTTTTTTTTTTTTTTTTTTTTTTGCGCACTCAATAAAGTTTGTTTTTGAACATGTCACTAAGCCGTTTGCGCGCTGCTGTCACATCTACTCGCCGAGACGCCGACTGATCCGAGAAAAACAATGACAAATACAGCTCATCCTATTCCTTGAGTTAATGAAATAATGCATTAGCTTGCGCTAAATTTAGTTTTCGTTTCATTCTGCACGTTTCAAAGTCGCTCGCTGAATCCAACCGGCCGTTGCTTGCTACGCCGCCTACGCGTGTCTCCTTTCCCTTAGTTGGCGCCTTGCTCGTCAATTTATCAAAAATGTTCACATTAGGTTCGTCCTTCTTGACATCACAACGGCTCTTGGGATATGTAGTATTTTGTGCTGCTTTCAATTTTTTTTAAAAAAAGGACAAGAAATGATGAAAATATGGAGATAGACCCATGGTCCATGCAGCGTTTTAATGCATATTAATGAGTGCAATAAAACTCAAATGACACTATCTCCCGTTTTACTTGGTCGATTGACTTCAAATAAAAACTTGTGTGGACATCAACTTCCGTACTTTCAAACGAGAGCAACCAGGGGCACGTGGGTGACGTAATTACAGTGTTACGAGGCTTCAAAGATGATATGTGTAAACGTGTCACATCTGACACGTTCGGTGTTAAAGGGTTAAGGTCACTTTATTATCTAATTTGGTGCACTAAATAACCATAATTGTAGTTGTGCTCCTGTTTACACATTAACTGAAAAATTCTAAATTATTTTTCCTGTTGAAGTTTTCTCTCTGTCTGCTTTCTCTCTCTTTAGCTGAAAGTGACATACGAGGAAAGGTTTTCTATAAATGATGAACTGTCAGGCATTTTTTACTGATAAAAATTATGTCCTCAATGTTGACCCCTTATGTCTCAACCAGCGCTGAACACTGACCCTTCCAAATGTGGAGAGTTAGGGTAACGCTAAACCCTGCCAGGCTATATCGTCATTTCATTTCTATTACAAAAAAACTGGGTCCAGCCTACTGTGCTTTGGTCTAGGCCATACAACTAAATTTTTTACACCATACCTGACCCCGGCCCACAACCTTGTACTGCTTTCAGACAGAATATACCGGAACATTACTGGGTAATGTGACTCAGAATCTACCTGACCAGTGGCTTTCAAAAATACGGAAATGTAGCGGTATTTACCCAGCTCGGCAGATTTTATATGCAGCATGCAACTAAGGCATAATGTTATGGCTGTTTGGTTTGTTAGATTGTAATGTTTCGATTGGAACTATTCATTTGTAAAACATCAGATTGAACAATGAAACGTCGCCAATCACAATGTTGAATAAAAAGAAAATATTAATACCCTATGAACACTCTACTGCGGTTACTCAGCCACTGAGTCCTGTGCCATCCCGTTCAAAAGGTAACACTCTATTCCTAAGCCCCAACCTCGGCGAGCATGACATGTTAGATCTAGTTTGTTAATAGGTTAGTTAACAACTTCTTTGTTTTCTTCTTGGCAAATGTTATTCCATCTTAGGGTGAAGAAAATGAGGTTTGTAGTGTAGCATACTGTAGTTATATGACGGCGACGTCATCAACCTCTGCACTCTGAAGCGGAACATTACTGTATTTTTCGGACTATAAGTCGCAGTTTTTTTTCATAGTTTGGCTGGGGGTGCGACTTATACTCAGGAGCGACTTATGTGTGAAATTATAAACACATTATGATATCATTTCACATGTTATTTGGGTGTTTTGGAGTGACACTGATGGTTTGGTAAACTTGTTAGCATGTTCTTTATGCTATAGTTATCTGAATAACTCTTAATAGCTATGTTCACGTTCACCTTCTGCCTTTGGCAATGTGTGTTCAATTGTATTGTTGACTTTTTTATATTGAAATGCATACTTTTAGTTTGTAGCGCTTTCACGCCCACATAGGGGCATACTCGCACTTGTTTACGTGAAGAAGAGCGCTCACACGCCAGAAGAAGACCGACAGCTACGTAGCTCTGAATGAGTGGCCGAGTTAGCGAGAGAGAAACACGGCTGCGAACCTTCGTTCATTGCTTATGCTTGTAAAATATCTCTACAGAGGCAATGCCTGTGTGTGTCATCTTTTCTGTTGTTGTTGTGTGTTTTCCACCCGCGATCGGACACTTAGAGCCAGTTGTGTGGTTGTTTGAACGATGTGCTAATGCTAGCGAACGCATGCTAACCGTTTTTGTCATTGCTGTAAAAGCACCTAATGATCATTTATTTACGTTGATGCGAACCTGTTTGGTATCGAGGACAAAATTGATTCAGCAAATTATACAGACGTCCAGCATCGTCATTTGGGAGTTTAGCCCGCTGAATAGCCAGCACCGAGCCGTAGCGTCCTGGTGAGGACAGTATATTCGCATTTCGTTGTTCATGCACTGTACACTGTAAACTTATTCAGCATGTTATTCTCTATTGTATTTTTATATTAAATTGCCTTTGAAGATGACATGTCTGTTCTTTGTGTTGGATTTTATCAAGTAAATTTCCCCCAAAAATGCGACTTATACTCCGTTGCGACTTACATACGTTTTTTTTTTTTTTCTCTTCGTTGGGCATTTTATGGCTGGTGCGACTTATACTCAGGTGCGACTTGTAGTCCAAAAAATACGGTACCTGCTGCATTTAGACAAACAGTAGCACGAACCAGTAATATACTGGACTTGTGACTAAGTTGCAAGCTTGTAAGGTTCCAGCTAATGTCTGTGTCAGCAGAGCCGGCAATTCCATTTACACTTAGCGTGTGCTGGGTAAATTCTGGTACATTACGGGACTTCATATGTCTAAAAGGGGCTACAATGTGGCCCTCAGATAAAAAGGTTTGGAGACCCATGCTTTAGATACTCGACAATGTATATTTAAGAATCTATTAAAAATATATATGTATATACTAGGAGTGGGAACCTCAGGGCACCTCACGATATGATACAATTCGTGATACAAGGCTCACGATAACGATAATCTCACGATATCGCGACACAGGTATTATCGATATATAGGTCAGAAAATTGATATCTAATACTATTCGATACAACTGTTGAAACGGAGAACAAGATATTTCAAAATAGAAAAAAAATACTGTTTAAGTCATTTATTAAACAGTGACACCTTTTCTGTGCAACATTGCTGTAAAATATGAATCTACTTTTTGGCTTTGCACATATAAAGGGAACAAACCACAAACATAGATATCTCTTGTAGAGATCGTGATGAATGGCACCCTTAATTTCTTTGAAAAATTTGTATCTTTTAACATTTTTAACAGTGCTGTAGGTGTCAGTCAGCAGTTGAGCTTGGAGTGGGACAATGGTAGAATTGGTGGGTTTCTTTTCTTCGTATATGACCTTTGTTGCCACAAGCGTTGGTTTGAGCACCATTTGCTTCAGCATTTGAGATGTCAGACTCAGTCACATTCTTCCTCAACTTAAAAACAAAATAAAATAAAAAATATTAGCTACTTAATAGGTTTTGAGTTGAAATCCTGATTTTTTTGTGTTGGAAGTATTGAGTGAATTAAAAAGAATATGAATTAAATGTATAGAAATTTAAAATGCAATAATAGCTCATTTTTTAAATATGTAGGCTACATCAATTAAGCTGCAAGTGGTTGTGCATAATTATTGTTATTCCAGTTAACCTTATTTTTGTTAGACACTTCTTGCATACAGCAAAGTCATTTTTCCCCTTACTTCCTTTCTTGTTGGTGTAAATTCTAAAGTTTGTCCACGTGTGTGATATTTTTCTCACTTTTTTCCTCCGCCGTTCTCACTAAACTTTTTCTCATCCCATTGTACCTTCCTCTCTTCTTCTCTAGACGACTTACGCGCACTTTACCTTCATCACCACTCTTGAGCGCCCCTAGTGGATAGTCAAGGAATTACTCAACAAACATTGAATGAGCAGTTCACAGTATCCATATTGCCAATATGTCAAATAAAAGTATCGATACTTGGCAGGAGCATATCAATAAACGATCGGGTTGCTAAATGACGCGATATTTCACCGTATTGAGGTATTGTCACACTCTTAGTATATATTGTATACCCACAAAAATAAAACATACTTCTAGGGAGTGTTATTAATTACTGTTTAAAATTATTAACAAACCTTTAAAAAAAAATTTTTTTTAAAAACCAACTACTGACAGATGTCTCTTATCATAACAGGGCTCGTTGACGGACTACCTGAAGGCTAACGTCGTGTCCTGGAATGAGCTGTGCCACATAGCCCAGACGGCCGCAAGAGGCCTGGCTTACCTCCATGAAGATATCCCAGGACACAAAGATGGACACAAGCCCTCCATCGCTCACAGGTGCTCCACCTGGGCCTGTGAAGCCATCATTAGTCCTTGTCGTTTTTAAATAACAAAATAATGAACCCCATCTTTGGATGTTTGTCAATTGAAAATGAAAACAACACTGATTCCTATCAAGATATACAGTACGTTATTGTCTGGTGCTTCCTGACCCTCTGATGTTCTCATTATGTATTTTCAGGGACATCAAGAGCAAGAACGTGCTCCTCAAAAACAATCTGACGGCTTGCATTGCTGATTTTGGTCTTGCACTTAAATTCGAAGCTGGAAAATCAGCAGGAGACACTCATGGACAAGTATGCTCAGTGACATTGTCATGTCTTCTGTAATGTACACTGGACCTCTTAAATATGTTTATTTTCAACTTCAAGGTTGGAACACGGCGTTACATGGCTCCTGAAGTCCTCGAGGGAGCCATTAACTTCCAGCGTGACTCCTTTCTGCGCATCGACATGTATGCCTTCGGCCTTGTCCTGTGGGAGCTGGCTGTGCGATGCACTGCTGCCGACGGTGAGCGGCTGCGCCGATTGGCCGTCACCAATTCATACAACAATATGACCTTTGGTACATTGTCAACCGTGGGATTGTTTGTCATCAGGCCCAGTAGACGAGTACATGCTGCCGTTCGAGGAAGAGGTGGGTCAGCATCCATCTCTGGAGGACATGCAGGAGGTGGTTGTGCACAAGAAGCTGCGGCCCTGCCTTCGAGACTGCTGGCAGAAACACATGGTAGACACAGTCTGGAGTAGTTTTTGTTTCTTTGACACCCATCTACACCCATTACATAAATTTAGCTAGTCGGGCTTATGAGTAACATTTACATATGGCGGAAAACACTCAGGTGACTTGAAGTTCCGCTCTGAGACCCCCAATTTAGCCAACTTTCAAAATTGTCTGATATGCATGTGTGATACATCATTGGAAAGCTTCAAATCTTAATTTTCTGGGGGAAGAAAGTTTTTGAACAGGAGGGCAATTTTTTTTTTTTTTTTTTATGTTTTTTAAACAGCAAAACCCTATCTGGAGGTGAGAGCACGCGAGAAAAGAATTACAGACGCCGTGACTTTAACGATATATTATCACGTACTTACTTTGTTTCGATCCTAAAAACTCCATGTAGCATGTATCACTGAGCGTCAAGACACAGCTGTGAATGGCCACAGCTGGATTTTTGGGGGATTTTATGGGTGAAACATGGTAATATAACAAGGGTCGCGATGCAGAAATCGCAGACATCAAGGAGTGGTCGAGATTTTCTTGTTCATATATTTACCCTTTTAAAAGTTTTTTTCAACTTTTTTTTGTTTGGATTGATTATTTATCATCTAACATATCGGAGAAAATGCGACAGTAACAAAAAAAAAAAAAAATACAATTAAGCGATAGTTATGAGGTAGGTATCCGTGACTTTTTTACAGACGCCATTTTTTTCATTGTGACATAATTTGTTTAAAAGTTTAAAATATGTGAGTGAACAATTTTTGTAAGTGTCTTTTTTTTTTCTTTTAATGAAATATGAGACATCAATCAATTATTCAAAGCTAAAAACGACAAACATTTTGAATAATATAGTTAATTACCTTCGTTTTATGGCTGGGTTGAAACAAAAGCAGATGCGCGACGTCTGTAAACGGGGGTTTTCAGGGTAAAACGGACAAATTAAAAATAGTTCGGGGGCTTAATGCGCCATGAATCTGCTATGGCAGCATATAGACATATTGTTCTATCAAACACAATAGTTGTTTTTGCTTAAAATACCGCAGTGTCTTTTAAAAAGGGATACAAGAGCAGAAACTGCTTTTTCAGTCTTGTCTGTGTTTTCCGCCATATACTTGTCAAATTAATCTATGTTTGACTACCATATTTTTTGGACTATAAAGTGCACCAGATTACAAAGCATACCATCAATGAAGGAGTTTATATTCATGAATAAATTGCACCTGGTTATAAGGCACATTAGTGCATCAATGTAAATACCGTATTTTTCGGACAATAAGGTGCACCGGATATTAAAGCACACCATCAATGAACAAGTTTATTTTCATAAGTAAAGGGCACCTGGTTATAAAGCGCATTATTGCATAAATGCACTGCATTTGTTCTTTTTCTTTTAACATTTTATTATCGATTTTATTTTTTTGTTTTCCCATTCATTGGTTCGATGAATGTGTTACTTTAATTTACAAATTATTACATTCTTACTGTTAGTGTTGTGAAATCTTTGCCTGTTTAATTCAACACATAGTTGTTAGACTTGCATGAATGCCAAAGTTTGGATATAGACCCCACTCACCAACGTCACACAATGACGTGTCGCTGTATTGTGCCGCCATATTCTCCGTCATTGCGTGTCCGTATTCTCAATGGTCTCAATTTATCGTGCAATTTATAGTGCAATTCATGGAAGCACCGGTGCTTTAAGACGCTGTAAACTCATTGGATGTGTTTCATAAAGGCGTTATGTGGAAAAGCTTCGGTCGATCCATTCGCCAAATCCATATTTGATGCCTAAATCGATATTTTTCGACCCGCTGTCTTCGCCGTCTCTGCCTGACATCTGCTACCCTGATATCTACAACTATCTTGTCCACAGAAACTCAGCCTATTCTCACGAAACTTTGAAAACCTTTAAGAGCAGCACTCTAAGCAACATTACCCCGTGTGACCCTTTACTTCCAATTTTCTACAATGGCGACAATCAATTAAAAAAAAAAAGTTGACTGCGATGGCCGACGCTTCAGGGATTGGTGGATATTGGACTATTTCTTCAATAAAATATGCAACAACTGTGTCTGCTTCATTTGCAAAGAGACAGTCGCTGTTTTCAAAGAGTTCGATGTGACGCGATATTACCAAACAAGACACTCTGACATGTACGACAACATTACAGGGAAGAAACTCAGCGAGAAATGAAAGCAACTTGAAGCTAGTTTAATTTCACAGCAGCAGTATTTCGCAAGAGCACGAGTGTCGAAAGAGAACGCCACAAAGGCGAGATTGTTGAAATTATGAATGTAAAAAAAATCATAATAAAGCAAATGTGACACACAGAAGGGGTTGCTAAAATTTGTTTAAATATATTGTTTTACGTAAATCAGCCAAGTTAGCCCCCCACATTTTCACCACACCAAATCTGGCCCCCTTTGCAAAAAGTTTGGACACCCGTTTAACTGATGGTCCTTAGACGAGGCCAGCTTCTTTCACTTGTTACCAGCTAAATATTATTCAAAAAATAATGATGGTGGAAGAAATAAGCATCTTGAATTTGAAACTGTAACTGTGCCCAAAACCCTCTAAATATATATTAAATGCATCTTACCAGATATAAAATGACTACTACATAATCTGTGGTGATCGTTTGGTGCCCAGTTTTCTCGTCGAATTGCAGCAGTCCATCTCGCTCTCCTCTCCGGGTCTCTCGGAATACGGTAGAACTTCAAGTCTCTCCGTCTATCTTCTCTGTTACTGCAACCAACCGCCACACACGTCTTCACCATTTTGATTATTAATGTTAACGAGCAGAAAAACACGCCATAATAGGAGGAATTTACGTAGCGGTAATGCGTAAACACGACGAGCTGACGGACAATATGGCGCGGAGGCGTGGTTGTAACATCATGTGAGTGGGGTCTATACAGGTTAATTTCTGCTACCTGTCACTGTATATATATATTGCTGCCATAGATGCCATTTGTAATAATCATA
Source organism: Corythoichthys intestinalis (assembly GCF_030265065.1). NCBI lineage: Eukaryota > Metazoa > Chordata > Actinopteri > Syngnathiformes > Syngnathidae > Corythoichthys > Corythoichthys intestinalis. The sequence goes on along the minus strand of NC_080396.1, from coordinate 28,376,378 downwards.
TTTTTTTCTTAATGATGACTATAAGTGACTATTAGTGTCTTAGCAGCTTGCAATAGACAGACTGAAAGCATAAAAACGTTTGTTTGACCTTGGTGCCCTTGTTTAGCATAGAAGTTACATGAATAGTATTGGAACATTTAACAATTGGACATGTGTTTCCAATTGTTTACGTAAGGTCAAATTAAATTCAAGTTGTCAAAATGCATTTTAGGTTGATTATGAATTTTCACACCACTCACAATGTTCTGAATGCTCCCATCTTTTTGTTCTTAGTGTAAATGTTCTATGTTCCTCACCATGACAATCATGTTGATGTTGCGGCATCCCTCAGGGTCTAGCCATGCTCTGTGAAACAATTGAGGACTGCTGGGACCACGAGGCCGAGGCCCGCCTGTCTGCCGGCTGCGTCGAGGAGCGTATTGGCCAAATGCAGCGACAGGCTCCGATCATCGGACCTGAGGAGATAGTCACCGTTGTCACCATGGTGACCAATGTCGACCTCCCTCCCAAGGAGTCCAGCTTATGATCAGCCACCGCCCCACCAGATGAGCAACAGATGGCATGGGGAGGGGCGGGGAGGGTAGACGAACAGCCGACCCTGGTTGGTTGGCGGCATTTTCTTTCGTCATTCTGGTTTGGTCGTGGTTTGGTTTGGTTTAGTTTTTTTTTTTTTTTGTAAAGTACCGGCCGCTACTCGCGCTCAGGACATACCTACCATGTGCCCACCTCACCACATCAAATGATCCCCACCTCATGTCGACGTGTGTGCCTGAGGATTTGAACACTTTAAACCATTCAGGATATTTATGACGGAGCAAATGAGTTGCAGTGCCGAAACGGCAAGACATTCAACTAACAGTTGGATTATGTTTTTATATACAATATGTCAGAGGTCAGCTGGATCTTCTACAGTGAGAAAAGACTTTGAAGATTAATTTCAACAAACTCTCAATGAATTTAAAAGAGAAAAAAAAATATGGGCATGTGGCTCAATACTTTGCTGTTTTCTTGTGCGTTTTTTTTTTTTTTTTTTTGAAGAATCGACTAACATTCTGCCAATAAGCAACGGCTTTTGAATGTTTATAGTGTAATGCTGCTGTACATAGTGTATTATGGACCCAGTCAACTTGTTAATCCATTTTACTTTAAAGGGGGATGGGGTGGGAAAGGGGTCTGGGGGATCCATTTTTCAAGCATTACGATGATGAAAAAAACCATAGACCTCCTTCAACCAGGTATACCTCAGTTCAGATGGACACATATTAGTCCCTCTCACTGTTCAGTCACTGCTCACTCACCCTTTTCACAAGTTTCATTGCATCTCAACAATATAACCCTTGTTGGTGCTCATGGGTAACGTAGTCAGCAGACTTTGCGTAGACATGGCCGCACATCAGCAAGTGTTTCTGCTTCTTGTTGATTGAATATCTTCTTTTTAATATTTTTTTTCCTTCCAGTTGTGTAGTATGTGTAATGCAGCCCTTTTGTGTTTGCTACAAAAACAAAAGGTTGCAGTGCAACTCTTAGTATCAAATCATGTTTTTCCTTTCATATGTGAAATTGCTTATCTGAAGCTTTTAACATAGTCGGATGAAAAGTAAATCACCCCTTGTTTATATTTGAGCTTTCAGGTTTGACATGCGGTTTTGAGGAAGGTTCCAAAGGTACCAGTTTTTGGAATTATTTTCTGCAGAGCCAGCTCAATTCTTCATTCGATTGCACACATCTCATTTGACTACTGTTAAGGGTTTTCGCTCTCTGTTTATACGCCTCAGGAATCTTTGCTACCCATTCTTTCACTCTCGCCCTTCTCAGACCTGACTTAGGTTGTGAATTCTTGAGCTTCTTCTCACCTCATCTCGACACTAATGCTGGACAGTAAAGTCACAAGACTGCCGGTCTTTGTTCAATTCAGGTTCTGGTTACGGTGTTAGCTCGCTGAGCGAGGCAATGTACCTGGTCTCGCTTCAGCACTGGTTTTGACTTACGCTGCGCCTTTCATAGTCATCAGAATAGAAACAATCCAGGTTGGGTTCCCGCCAAATAAAACTGCCAGTCATGTGCTGTTTCCTGTATTCCTACCACACGTCGCCGCGCCAAACCAAATGTGTCTGTGCCGCCATCAGACGAGAGGGGACGGGGAGCGCATCTTTCATCCTGGTGCCATTTCTTCCAGCATAGTTCCTCTTGTAGATGTCAGGCCAAACGGATGTATTAGTCGCTGTTGTTAGAGCAACAGTGACATTTTTTTTCCTCTCAAATTTTTATTTGCTCCGATAGACGTTGAACACTGGTGCCGGTAAAACTGCAGTCTCTCCTCGAGCTTTGGGTTGGTTTCACATGATGCAGTTTCAAATCAGCAGTTTCAGGATTGACGAACGATTCTAAAAATGAGCAAGGCTGTGGACTCTTTATTTTGCCATTAATTCAAAAACAGCTTCTCAAACATTAGATCCAACCTTTGTAATCTGAATACAATGACACGTTTCAGCAACACGGTAGACCTAAAGGAAGTCAAAGCCATCAATGTTACTGTAGCATGATCTTTGCATCAGTTAAACTTCCCTCTTACTCTGCTGGTGATGTTTAATTGGCTCTTTCGTCTAAACGCGTTGACCTTTCAGTAGGCGCTACCTCACTCACAGGGATTTCAGGGGGTAGAAATAGCGGCACATAAACCAAAATCAAAACCTTGTGTAAAGTGTTGACCATTTGAAATGACTCACTTTGCGCTTTTCTGTAGCTCCTCTTTAAATAGGAAAACACTAGAATTTCATCTTTGGCATGTCCAGTGGCTTCAAACTGCATCAGTGAGACTGTCCCAAAACACCATTCAGGGATTCAGTACTATGCTTTTCTATGTTCTGGCAAGTTATATGCAACCAGTGCCGCAACCGACTCAACACTTGAGCTGCAAGAGTGACTTTCAGTACACACACAAATAACTTGTAGCATTTAATTTTGATTTTAATCCTTGCATATTGATGTTGTATTTATTTTTTACTTACAGACCTGAAGTTTGGGGCTTGTAGCTCAGGTGCAAACTCAAAAGCTAAGAGTTGGCACGAGTTCTGCTTGTTGTTTGGGGTTAGGGTGGGTTGGGGCGGGTTGGGGGTGTCCTCACTTGTAATGCAGGAAGTATTTTAGTTGATTTTTGAAGAAAAGATGCAAACTGCTTCTTACTCTTTGGTCCCTGGACAAAGACTGCAGATGAATGTTGTTAAGACTCCTGGATTCTGACGTGATGAACCTACCAGATCAGGCGTGGCCCGTGTAACTATCGAGGGCTCCGCTTTCAGCTGACCGTCATGTGATTGTGCTCTCTTATGATAGAAAACAGTAAAACTGATACAGGTTCATTCATACACCTCCTGAAGTAAGCCGATGGCTCGTTGGATCTTACTACCGTAAGCAGCACCTGAGTTGTCTTAATGGAGCACTTCAGGTGATCCAAAATGAGTTTAGGGGAGACAATCTTACAAATCAGCTCGACTTATGTGACAATGCCGCGGTCCGGGTGTTACAATCAGAACATTTCGAGGTGTATGAATGGATTTTCCCAGCGCGAAGCTTTACATTTTTCTATCCTGACTTCCTCCAGGCCAGCAGCATACATTGCTGTGCTTCTGACTACCAGTGAATCATTTGTGTCTTGTTGCCCTGCTATATGAAACAGTTGAGGACCTGTACAGACATGAGAACGTATTAAATCAACTATATACTCTGAGCTGAATCTTTATAAGTGTGTGTGAAAATCAGTGTTTCCTATACATCATTTAGAATTCTTGTGTTTTGGTTTCAACTGTCCCATCAAAATTGAGCTTCATGGAAGCTAAAAGCGAAGAGGCTCGTTGGAATACTTTATTTATTCCAGAAAGCACTTGCAGCGGTGTTCCTCAGGGAACCCGTTTGGTTTCCCTGACAGTTGCAATACTATAGATGTGATCATGAAATCATCTGTTCCTGTTGTTCCATATTGCTGCCTGTCCCTGCTATGTTGTCAAGAATACAAGAGGAAGCATTGATCTTTAATGACCCTATTACCAAGACTTTAAAGGTTTGGTTTCCAGGTCAGACGTTTCTATAATTAAAAAAAAAAAAAAAAGGAAAAACACTACAAGTTTATAACCCCACTATTCCTAAGGTTCCCCATTGATATGCAGCGCTGATCAAAGACATGTTAGCCTCACACAAGATTCCTCGCGTTTTTTCAGTTTACTGGTCATTAAGCTAGATACTAGATGAAACCTATGTACAGTATTTTCATGTCAGTGACAAGATGAAATCTATCTGGAACTTTGGACTTATCCTGGAAGAGACTAAACTGATCTCTGATCAGCGCTGTAACCGATGTGAACCAGTGGAGGTTTTTAATCTGTTGAAGTGATCCACGTGGTGTAAATAAATGTTTCTAGATTGTGAAGTTTCTTGGTTTTGTTTTCCCGCACACACAAACACATTCAAAAGGTTTTCTTTTAATGCTAAATATGACCAAAATGTGTTTAAGCAATAAAGCAATTAAAATATAAAAGCTAGTCATAGTTTTGCATACTTTTTGGTCATGTTGCTGTCATACCCCCTAAATCGCTATTTCCAGTACCAGGTCAATGTATCTTAAAATCTGATCAAATCAAAAGCTTGATTAAGAGTAAGAACGAAATTTTAAACCCCCCAAAAAGCTGATTAATTTCTATTGGATAAAATGAATGAAAGTTGTTTACCATGATGAAGGGAAAGGGTAGTGCTAAAAATGTAAAGGGGATTTGGAATACTTAGGAGTTTAGGATTTATTACAGCTAGTTGCTTTGTCATACACTAACTCATTCACTACCTTTGATGGTGATGGAGGTCGAGTCCATTCGAACTAGAAGGCTGGTAGTGATCATTCACGTATTGATGTCGTGAAATATATATTTTTGAACGATAGATGTCCTCCAATTATGGAATGACCTTTAAAAACAGTATTATTAAAACAATTTTTATTTTAGTACAATGTTAAAATGTCATTCCTCACGATCAGGATTAGAACCCTAACCAAATGCAGACATGCCCCACTGTTTGATATCTGTGGGGCATTGTGGGTACTTCTGCAGAGCCTCCATGATCTGGCTGTTGTCCAGCACAAGTCTCATCAACTGGTATTCTCTCTGTGTTTTGGCTAAAGAGGAGTCAACAGGTCTGATCAACTCCAGCTGCTGCAGGTGCTCGAAGGCCTGCAAGCAAAACAAAACAAAACTTGACAATGCTTCCAGATGAAGAAGTTATGTGTTTGCACTCGCCTTCATGACAACGGGCTGCTCAAAGTTGTACATGGAGTTAGACTTTCTCTGCAGGAACTTCTTAAACTCTGAAAAAGAAAACAGGTGGAAAAAACACAGATTGATCACGTCTGTTGGCTTGTATATCTTACGCACCGTTGTGAGCCATCTGAAAGTTAAAGGGTTCTCCTTCGTAGATGTCATTGAGGTGCTTCATGGCAATGACCAGGCACAACTCGAGGATGGAAAGCCCTGAACGAAAGCAGAAGGCCAACATGAACTGAAGCACCCCACTCCAGGTATAAAGGAAGAGGTTCTGTTGTGCATTTTACCATGAAGCATATTAGACTTGGCGTCGCTGAAACATAGTTTGCTGGCTTCTAGCACGTCTGCTGGTTTGATGGTCGGATTTACAGTAGAGATGTGACTTAAACACAACATCTGGAAGTGTAAATAGGGTTCACAAAATAATCTGCACTCATGATTATATCATGGTTTCAATATTTCAACCAGAAGCCACAAAATGACCCAAATGAACAACATTGACTCAAACTTTTCTTTTCTCACCAGCAGCCTGTGCATTGATCGGAAGTCTTTACTGGAGTTAAAATGTCTCCGTAAAACCTCTGTCACCGATTGGTCTTCACAACAACTCTGCCGACAAAACCCCAAGCGCAAAAGATTACAAGACGCTTGGTGACATTTGCTATTGCTGCTGTCTTTTTACCTTACCTGCACACTGCTGTTCCAGTTCTGAGCAAACCTCTTGTCGGGAAAGTCATCCGGCAGGCTGAGCTGGGATTTGACTCGCTCCAAGTACTGAGTGAAACTCAGGCTGTTAAGCAGGTTGATCTGACGGTGGGAAAAGCGTGATTTCACCCGCTTCTCCAGTAACTCCAGAACATCCTGTGACATAAAGATGTTTCTTGAAAACATGTTGAATTCCAGCAAATAAAAAACTTCACATGATGTCAACTCACAAGCCTACAGGTGAGACCAACCACAGCGACCGGCGCCTGAGCGGACTGAGACACGTCTAGCAAGTTGTACAGCAGAGTTTGGTTTTTGTGGTGTGCGAACAGGTCAAACTCATCCAGGACAAACAAGACTGGGCGGGTGGTGCTGCGGTCACCTAAGCACAAACAAGCGTCAAACAGGAGAACGAAAAAGCTGCATTATTGATAACGCGTGTAAATTGCTATCTTACCTTTCTTCAGTGCTTCCAGTAGAAATACCAGGTTCTCTGCAAAGCTCCCCTAAAACCATTTTCAATAAAAGCATGAAATTTGAAAATTAAAGCAATTTTGGGTTATTTCATTTCATTACATGAAACGAAAAATGATAACAGCACATCATTCCGGGGTAATTTTGTTTTTGACTTGAAATTAAAAACTGAAGAAGTTTTGCACAAATTAGGAAATTTAGGTATCCTTTAATCTGAAACGTGACATACATAAACGGATAATAACCCCCCCCAGTGGCCGAAAAGTATCATTGAATGTAATTAACTTTCCTACAGTATATACTGTACATATACATATACACATATATATATATATATATATATATATATATATATATATATATATATATATATATATATAGTACTGTGCAAAAGTTTTAGGCAGGACACCTGCCTAAAACTTTTGCACAGTACTGTATATTTTTATTATATTATGTATATACAGGATATACGGTATGTATATATTTTCCCCAAGTGGAAGCTTCCATGAGCCCAATAAATTTAATAATTAAAAAAAACATATATACAGTACTGTGCAAATGTTTTAGGCAGGACAACTGCCTACAACTTTTGCAAAGTACTGTATATATATTATATAAAGTTGGAACGCAATAAAATTGCAACAAAAATGAATGAAATGAACAAAAAAAAAAAAAAAAACAGTTTTATAATGGGTCGAAATTATTTTTCGAGCACCTTAGACAGTCATTTTCTTTGCATATAATTATATATAATAGAGAAAAAAAATATTTTTTTTAATGGTTTTTTTTTTTTTTTTGAAAAATATTTTTTTTTGATTGAAGCAACTTTTTGGGGGATTGAAAGATTTAGATACAAATGTCCTACTCATAATATGGCCCAAACACAAAAAGGATTGCTTCAATCAAAGAAAACTTTTTAAATGAAAAATTAAGTGTTCATAGGCAAATTTTTCGATCTCAAATATTTTTTTCGCATTCAAAAACTTTTTTCTGTGATTGAAATGTTTCTTTTTTGATTGAAGTGATTTTTCTTTTTGAAAATCTATATTTTTTTGAAGCAACTTATTTTTGGATTGAATAATAAAGAGAAAAATGTCCTAGCCAAAATTTGGCCCAAACACAAATCAACATTACTTCAATCAAAAAAAAATAATAATAATAATACTTCAATCAAAAAAAAAAAAAAAAAAAAAAAAATCAAAGAAAAATAGCTGTCACATGCATTTTTTTTTTTAGTTTTTTAGTAATTTATTTTTGTATTCAAACACTTTTTTTTTTTTGATTGAAGCGACTTTTTTTTGGTTGACATATATTTTGATTGAAGCAACTTTTTTTTTTTTTTTAATCAAGGCAACTTTTTTTTGATTGAATAATAAAGACACAAATCTACCTCCATACGGCTCTGCCCAGGGGATACAATTTTTGACTGGGGTAACTACATTGGCGCGACACTACGGGCGTACCAAATTCAATGGCTGACGAGCTTGGCGAAAAATATTGCCTAAGCAGCCTGATTTAGAATTCACCTCAATAATGATAGGGGGAAAAAACGCTCATTGTCAACCTATTATTTTAAATATTCTTGTAAGTTAATTTTATTGCTGACACTGCGTTTTGGGGTCATCAATAGGAGTGGGAACCTCTTGGTACCTCACGATACGATACGATTTGCGATACAAAGCTCACGATAATGATGATCTGACGATACAACGATTATCGATACATTGGTCAGGAAATCATTCTAGGATCATCTACAAAAAACAAATAAACAGAAAAACAAGCTTCTGCTGTGAACTGGAATGAGTTTGTCAGTAGTAGACGTCCAATCCATTTCAAATGGGAGTTGACTCTTCAAACCACCACTTCAAACGGATTGAACGTCTATGGCCGTCAGTGGCAGCCAATGCCAGGCAATGAGGTTATTTTGGGCCATTTAAGGCCATTTACCTGGTGATTTTCAGTTACTTCCTGTTGATTTTGGGGTATTTATTGGGTTTATTTTGAGTTACAGAACAGGAAGTGACCTGCGAATCACTCAAATGAATAGGCAGTGACTCAAACTCAACAGAAAATGAAATGTAAATGCCCTAAAATGAACAGCAAATGACCTGTAAATGCCCTGAATATCAGACAGAATGACTGAACGCTCTGGTTTCGAATGAACGAACGTTCCCAGACTAAATGGATTGGCCGTCAAGCACCGTCAATGCAGCCTTAGAGTTAATTGAGACATTATTATGGTGGAAGATTTTGGTAGCAACTTGTTGGTTCATCTTTTTTATTTTAATTTTTTTAGATATTGCCACCTTTTTAAAACGATATTTCGATTCTTGGCAGGAGCATATCGACAGGGCCGGCCCAGCATATATGCAGACTATGCAGCTGCTTAGGGCCCCTGTCCACTAGGGGGCCCCCCTTCTGGCAATTGTTTAATTTATATTCTATTTTGTTTCCTGCAGTTTGCTTTATTTGACTTTTGTGAGTTTTGATACTTGATTACAAGCTTAAAAAAAATTAAAAGTTCTTGCTTAACTTCTTTCTTTCCTCTTTTAGAAAAAGGTTTGGCGCAATCTACTGTAAGTACTGACAATCATTTGGGGCGAGAAGTTTGAAGTACGCAGTGCAACAAAATCTGATTAATATACAAAATATGGACATATTGGTTGGATTGCATGTATGGGTTTCACAGTACACTGTGACGAAATGGTGGGCCTAAAATATGGGCCCCTTTGCATTTTTTTGCTTAGGGCCCCCAAATGGCCTGGGCCGGCCCTGCATATCGATAACCTTTTGGGATACAAAGTATTACGATATATCACCATTTCGATATATAGTCACACCCCTAGTCATCAACATGTTGCCCCCCCCCCCCAAAAAAAAAGTCAAACTCCGCCTATGGTGACATAGTAAGAATTAATCTGTAAATACTATATCCTCACTCATTAGCTGCTAGTAATAGCGATTGGAGAACCAGAGTAATTCTTAAAAGGAGTGGTTTTTACATTGACTGCACTGTAACATCTGCATATTAGCAAGCACATACAACAATGAAACCAAGGAGACAGGTCAACAACCTTCCTACTGTTCTAACGGCTTTAAGTTTTTTTTTTCAGTATTTATAAGTTATACCATTGGCTTCCATTGACACCGATAAAGGTCCAATGCATTTTGAGTCAGTGGAAGGGCTAGCAACGATCCTCCCAGTCAAAATGGATTTAATGTCTGTTAATGACAGTGTATTAGTTAAATTATATTTTATTATTTAAACTCTAACTTTATTAAATAGGTCACACAAAATGCCAACACTCACAAACACTTTGTCTCCAACAACATTTTCCAGATTGAGTTGTCGTGTTATTTCTTTTAGAGCTATTCGGTCGTCAGTCTGCAGGAGGCCTGGAAAAACGAGCAAAAACAAGTCTTAAACTGGAGCCAGGAAGAGTACATTGGAAGGGATCTGGCGACATACCATTCAGTTGAACCTGCAGGAGGTTGTTCTGCACTTCTTTTTCCTGCATCAGGTCTCTTAACACGCATTTGAGGAGCTGGAGACAAAAGATGGATGTGACTGCACCATACTGAGATGAAAGGAGCACTTTGGTATGTGATAGTACCGTGGTTTTCCCTGATCCCCTCGGACCTACGATGAGCACAGAGTTACTTTCCCCATTGATGGCAGTTCGCGTCAGCAACCCCAGCAAGTGTCTGAAATGAGCACGTGAACAGAAAGGGAGATGCGGTGAACAATGCTCCAGAGACCGATTGCGAACTTACTTGTGGTGGGCCTCTGATGCTTCAAGCCTGCTAGGGAGCTGCTCCTGGCAAAGTCGCTCCCTCATACACTTCTGAAGCTGACAATGAAAAGGCATCATCATCCACAGCACAACCTTACAGTTAATCCTACAGGTTCATTATGAAGAAAGTCAACTAACCTGTGTGATACATTTGCCAAGTGGCATTGGAGCATCCTTAGACTTTCGTTTACTCATGGTGTCCTGACTAGAAAGAACAATGCAAGCAAAAAGTACATTTATTGTCTTTTACCCTTTATATGGCACTTCACACATTGGCTTCCATTGACGCCGCTAGACATTGAACCATTACTGATGTCTAAAGCTGTCCAAGGCACTGAAAGATGAGCATTTAAATTCACGTTCCACTTTAAAGTTTGCCGTCACTCATTTAAAAACTATGAATTTTTTCTTTTTTTAATCAATTTTACATTTACCGGAGGCCATAACCAGTTTATTTCTCATAGAAATGCCTAAAAATGCCCAAAAATAAACATCAGGTGATTCAAAACAAACAGGAAGTTCCCTGTAAATTGCCCAAAATCAACAAGAACTGACCCTGTATTGACTCAAAATTTAACAAGTAACCCAGGAATGTCCAAAAAAATCAACAGAAAGTGACCTGTAAATGTTCCAATACTAAAAAGAAGTGACCCATGAATGCCGCAAAAAACACAGGAAGTGATTTGCGGCAGTTTACGGACCACCAGAGCAAAGCAACCCCATGCAATTTCTCAGGAAATCTCATTTTCTGGTTAATTTAGTTTTCTTTAACATTTTATTGATTACAAGTTTGATTATTCATAAACAGTAATGCTAAAAATGCAGCAATTTGACCAACAAATAACACAAGTTTAGCATAATAATTAATCATGTTAAAGTTAAGTTTTTAAATGACCAAAAATGGTTATTCACCTTTAAAAGGGTTAACCCAGTACAAATTTTGTAAAAAAACGTGCAATTTTGCACAATTCAGTTACTATTAATCAATCACATCAATGAATGGATGTGCCTGACTTTTCTCCAGCTAAATGTGGGGAAGACAGAGGTGATCTTTTTTGGGCCAAAAAAGGAAAGGTCAAAGATCAGCACGCACTTTGACACTATGTCATTACAGCTACAAATGAAACCAGAAATCTTGGCATTATTATTGACTCAGACTTGAAATTTGACAGCCATCTAAATTTAGTCACTACATCTGCCTATCATTACCTGAAAAATATAACCAAATTTAAGGGGCTTTTGTCTTAACAAGACATGGAAAAACTCCAGTATTTATTTTAAGTAGATTGTGCCGAAATTTAATGTATATCGGTGTCGACCTTTTTTAAAAATCCAACAGACCGATATGAAAGAAATCCATTCAAAACTGAGTTGTTTCGGCTCGGATGCAGCTGCGCCTCTTTCTTCTGCCTGCTACTTCCTGCACTAGTATTCACCCCGTCCTCTGATTGGTTAAATGGTAATTGTAATTGGAGTTACGCTTGTATTGTGCCTTTCCACCATTTTAAGGCCCTCAAAGCGCTTCACACTATATCCTCATCTACCTACTGGTAACACAGCACCAGGAGCAACATGGGGTTTAGTATCATGCTCAAGGATACTTAGACGAGATCATCAGGGCTTTCTTTTCTGTGGAAAAAAATCAGAGAGCTATTTATTTAACCTATTATTCAACTTTAAAAGAGATGTTTCTGAGTCTAAGAAAATTCAGACACTTCTGGAACTATTTTTTTCAATTTGTGTGATTTAATAAACATGCTTTAGGCATTTCAATGAAGTTCAGGGTTTGCACTATTCAATTTTTTCACGCCAATTTTTACACTTTTACTGCAAATGAATATCGGCTCCAAAAATGTGTTATCGATCCCTCTAACTACTAATAATCGGTATCGGTCCTAAAAAACCCATAACAGTCGATCTCTAGTATATTTACAGATCTTACTAAAAAAATCAGTCAGGAAGCTGCAGCTAGTACAGAATGCTGCTGCCAGAGTCCTTACAAATACAAGGAAACTGGATCATATTACACCAATTATGAAATTGTTACACAGACTTCCAGTGAGTCAAAGGATCGACTATAAAATACAACTGATTGTCCACAAAACACTTAATGCCCTTGGACCAAAATACATGCTTGATTTGTTTGACCCCTATGAAGCATCTGGACCCCTAAGGTGGTCTAGAACCGGTCTGCCGTATGTTCCAAGAACAAGAACCAAGCAGGGTGAGGCAGCATTTGGTTACTATGCTCCTCACCTCTGGAACAAGTTACCTGAAGATGTCACCTTAAGTGGGCTCAAACTGTTAGCTTCTTTAAATCAGGGCTAAAACGCTATTGTTTACCATAGTAAATTCATAACTAGGAGTGGAAACCTCTTGGTATCTCACGATACAATACAATTTGCAATACAAAGCTCACGATAACGATGATCTGACGATACAACGATTAAAGAGCTGTGAATAGTTCATCATTAGTAGACGTCCAATCCATTTCAACTGGGAGGGTGGCAGCGAATGAACATTTGTTCATTCGCTGCCATCCCTCCCACTTCAAACGGATTGAACGTCTATGGCCGGTAGTGGCAGCCAATGCCAGGCAATGAGGTAATTTTGGGCCATTTAAGGTCATTTACCTGTTCATTTTCAGTTACTTCCTGTTGATTTTGGGGTATTTTATGGGTCTCTTCCTGTTTATTTTGAGGTACAGAACAGGAAAGGACCTGGGAATCACCCAAATGAATAGGCAGTGACTCAAAATCAACAGAAAATGACCTGTAAATGCCCTAAAATGAACAGCAAGTGACCTGTAAATGCCCTGAAAATCGGACCGAATGACTGCGAATGCTCTGGTTTCAAATGAACGAATGTTCCCAGTCTAAATGGATTGGGCGTCGAGCACCGTCAGTGCAGCCTTAGAGTTACCTGAGACACTATTATGGTGGAAAATTTTGGTAGCAACTTGTTGGTTCATTTTTATTTTTTTTATTTTTTTTAAGACAATGACACCTTTTCAAAACGATATCTCGATTCTTGGCAGGAGCAAATCGATAACCTTTTAGGATATAAAGTATCATGATATATCACCATTTCGATATTTTGTCACACCCCTATTCATAACTGCATATATATTTCAAATTTCAAGATATATGCCTTTTTATTCATTTTTTAGTTTAATTCTATTTCCGATTTTTTTAATCGCTTTTGATGATTTAATGTGATTTTTCTGTATCATTTTATTTCCTGTTTAGTTTTTTTTTTTTTTTTTTTATCATTATCAATGTTCTAGTTGTATTTCTATTTACTGATTCAATTACCTTTGTTTTTAACTTTATTGATGATTTAATAGTTTTTATTGTGATTTTTACGTATCATTTCATCTGTTTGTGCATCTTCATGTAATGTAAAGCACTTTGAATCGCCTTTTTTGTTGCAAATAACAACAAATACAAATGCATTTGCGTTGCCTTGCCACCAAACTTGAATATAACTAAAACTAATTTGTCCCGACAACTAATTACTGGATGTTTGCTTAATGACACTTAAATATCACTTGCGTTAAACGTGACTTAATGTGTATAGAGTAAGAACAAGTTTAATGTGTCACATCCATGCAAACATATTTGGGGCTCAATTGTAGCCTCGATCAATCCTACCCATATGAACTCGTATTACGTTGATAAATTACGCTTGTTTAATTCACTCGGCAGACAAAGAAATCAAACATACCCAAATTGAGAAACTCAATCTTGTTGACGTCCAAACCTTCGCGGGGTAAAACCAAAAATTACGTTATGTACTTCCGGCTTTTTACTGCAGTTCCGCTTTTGGTGTCGCTGATTGGCCACGAATCGTGACCATCAAATCTTGAAAAATGAAAAAAAAAATGCAACATGTACATTTAACTTCTAAATTAAGCATTTTTAAGTGTAAAGGGAGGGGGGAATATATCTATCTAGACTTTCTACAAAACGATCAAGATTTTTTGGTGTGTCTCTTGGCACTTTAAACGAAGCCAATACGTATGTTGTTTTCATTAATGTCCACTGGATGTCGCTGTGATTAAAGGCTCTCGACTGAGAACGTGTCCAAATTTAAATTGTAGTTCTCTTTCGCGTCCACGAGGTGACGTAAACGAACTCCCCTTGGAATAGAAATCCCACCCGCCCCCAAAGGAGTGTTTCTTTTGTAATGTTTTTTCCAAGTGCTTTATGCCACTAAAATTACCACATGTCTCATCTGTTTACAATTATTATTATTATTGTTATACATTTTAATAGTTCGGCAACAGGACATTTTCACATTGGATCGAAATACAATAAATTACTTTTTAATGTTAAAGTAATATATGTACTATATCTACTTAACCAACTACTGGATATAACATTGCATTGTCTGCCATGTATGTATTTGGCATCGCTATTATTGTGTTTTGATTTACTCTGCTATCTGCAGACAGTTCTGCATTGCAAAACCCTTCTCAATTGCCTTGATACATAAAATGTAACCTAAAAGATTTTTTTTTTTTTAATATGCTTTCTTTTTTTATTTGTGTGTATATATATATATATATATATATATATATATATATATATATATATATATATATATATATATATATATATATATATTTTTTTTTTTTTTTTTTTTTTTTTTTTTTAGAAGAAGGGTATTTTTTTCTTATCTGTTCTTGGTAGGTCGGCAGGCTGATAGGTTTGTGTATGGCAAACTTATTTATACAGCACAATTCCACACAAGGCAATTCAAAATGCTTTACATCACATGACGATCATAAAAATCACATTAAATCAATGGAACGTTAAATCAAAGACAATCGAAACAGGAAATAAAATTATACATAAAAATGACATTTAATCACAAATAGAAAAAAATACTACTACTACTACTACTACTAATAATAATAATAATAATAATTGAAATCAGCAATGGAGATAAAGCACAAGATGAATAAATAGAAAGCAAATAGTTGAAATATATAGACAGTTATCCATATGCTGTGCTAAATAAAAGTGTTTTAAGCCCTGATTTAAAGGAGATAACAGTCTGAGCATACTTCAGACCTTCAGGTAACTTGTTCCAGAGGTGAGGAGCATAATAACTAAATGCTGCCTCACCATGCTTGGTTCTTGTTCTTGGAACATACAGCAGACCGGTTCCAGACGACCTCAGAGGTTTAGATGTTTCATAGGAATCTAACAAATCAAGCATGTATTTTGGTCCAAGGCCAATAAGTGTTTTGTAGATGAGCAGTAGTATTTTATAGTGTATCATTTGACTCACTGGAAGCCAGTGTAACGATTTCAAAACCGGTGTAATGTGGTACAGTTTCCTCGTATTTGTGAGGACTCTGGCTAAAGCATTCTGTACTAGCTGCAGCTTCCTGACTGATTTTTTTTTTATCAAGACCTGTAAATATACCGTTGCAATAGTCCAATCTACTGAAAATGAAGCATAAGTTTTTCCATGTCTTGCTGAGTCAGAAGCGCCTTAATTCTGGCTGTATTTTTGGTGGCAATAAGCAGATTTAGTGACAGACTTTAGATGGCTATCAAAATTTAGGTCTGAGTCAATAATTACTTCAAGATTTCTGACTTGATTTTTAGCTGTAAGTGACATTGTGCTAAGGTGCCTGTTATCTTTGACCTTTTCTTTTTTGGCCCAAAAATGATCACTTCTGTCTTCTCCACATTTAGCTGGAGAAAATTATGGCACATCCATTGATTGAGTTTATGAATGCATTTACTCAGGGAGACTAAGGGCCTATAATCATGTGGGGACACAGAAATGTAGAGTTATGTGTCATCTGCTTAGGTGTGATAGGAGATGTCATACCGTTCTATAATCTGAGCTAGGGGAAGCATATAGATGCTAAATAAGAGTGGTCCAAGAATTGACCCTTGAGGGACTCCACACGTGAATTTGGTTCGTTCTGACTGATGGTTTCCGATTGACACAAAGAAATCCCTATCATGTAAATAAGATGTGAACCACTGAAGAACAGTATTAGTAAGCCCTACCCACTGTTCCAATCAGCTCAGTAGTATGTTGTAATCAACTGTGGCAAATGCGGCACTGAGATCCAATAGTAGCAGAACAGATGATTTGCCTGCATCGGTATTCCGACGAATATCATTTAGGACTTTGATAAGGACGGTCTCGGTGCTGTGTTGTGGCCGAAATCGAGAATAAAATGAGTTAAAAAGATTAATTTGCATCATAAAAACCTTCGAACACAACCCTCTCGATAATTTTCCCCAGGCATGTCATATTTGATATTCGCCAATAATTATTGGCCCCAATATTTGGTTGACGCATCCAGATTGGTTTTTTTTAGAAGAGGTTTTATTACTGCAGTTTTTAAAGTCTGTGGAAACTCTCCTGTTTGGAGAGAAGTAATTATAATCTTTAGTACATATGTCTGGGGCTATGCAATGAAAAACCGTTTTGAAAAAGTTTGAAGGAAGGATTTCAAGGCAGCATGTTGTGGGCTTTAATTTTGACACAATTTCTGTTAAAGTGGCATAGTCCAAGAGGCTAAACTGTCTAAGATCGACATGGGGAAAATTTTGGGAGGCATTCAGTGTAACGACTTGTAATCTGGAGTTGCACACAGTCTGTCTAATCGTTAGTACTTTGTGTGTAAAGAATGCTGCGAAATCATTACAAGACACCTCAGATGCCACTTCCTGAGGTACTGATGCTTGTGGGTTTGTCAGTTTGTCAACAACAGAAAATAGTGTGCGGGTATTGTTGATGTTAACGGGCAGTAATTAATTTTTCTAATAAATCACGTTAAAATATTTGACGCATTTAACGCACACGCCCCACTCAAACAGATTAAAATGACAGCACAGTGTCATGTCCATTTGTTACTTGTGTTTTTTGGTGTTTTGTTGCCCTCTGCTGGCGCTTGGGTGCGACTGATTTTAAGGGTTTCAGCACCATGAGCATTGTGTAATTATTGACATCAACAATGGCGAGCTACTAGTTTATTTTTTGTTTGAACATTTTTACAAATTTTATTAAAACGAAAACATTAAGTGGGGTTTTAATATAAAATTTCTATAACTTGTACTAACAATTATCTTTTAAGAATTACAAGTCTTTCTTTCCATGGATCGCTTTACCAGAATGTTAATAATGTTAATGCCAGCTTGTGGATTTATTGTTATAATAAACAAATACAGCAGTATGTTGAATGTATACATCCGTCTTGTGTCAGATCTTTCCATTCCAACAAAAATTTACAGGAAAAATATGGCATATTATATAGATGGTTTGAATTGCGATTAATTACGATTAATTAATTTTTAAACTGATTAACTCGATTAAAAATTTTAATCGTTTGACAGCCCTAGTTTCTACTAATGACTTCTGAAAAATATGACTGTCTAGCATTTTTCAGTTCCTGGTTGTATTTGCAAAGGCTCTCTTTGTAGATATAATAAAAAACCAGGAGTTTGTTTTTTCGCCATCTGCGTTCTGCTCGTCTGCAATCTTGCTTTTGTATTAGAGCTAGTGAGGCATTTCTCCAGGGTGACCTCTTCTTTCTTGAGAAAATTTTTGGCTTAATTGTCTTAATTGTAATAGTGACAATTACAGTCATCACGCTGGAACTGAAACTATTTACAAGTTCTTCTTCTTCTAGGTAGGTAGGTAGGTAGGTAGGTAGGTAGGTAGGTAGGTAGGTAGGTAGGTAGGTAGGTAGGTAGGTAGGTAGGTAGGTAGGTAGGTAGGTAGGTAGGTAGGTAGGTAGGTAGGTAGGTAGGTAGGTAGGTAGGTAGGTAGGTAGGTAGGTAGGTAGATTATAGATAGATGTAGGTAGGCAGATGATAGACAGACAGACAGACAGACAGTGCTTTGGGGGAGCATCACCTCCCAACTGCTGGCTGTTGCCACCGCGCATGCGCAGTCACGCTCTCCATCATTTCCAATATCCCAGTGTAGGAGAACCAGCAGAAGCAGATAACTAATGGGTACGTTTTCTTTTCTCCCAGCTTAAGATCAGAAACAACGCTTGGTTGGACTATCCTCTGTAGTATCGCCAATGTGCATTCACTGTAGTCCACGGGTAAGAACGGGCTGTTATGTGTGGATTTGACGAGGGCATGAACGCTATAGCTTTGAAAGCGTCTCTCTAGTGTGCATGTGTGTATGTGTGCGTGCGTGTTTGTGTGTGTAGACTCGGGCCTAGCCGTGGCCTTGCTTTGGCCCCTTGCCTCCGAGCCCGTTGCGGGCCCGGCTGCGCTTCACCTCGACATTTTCACATCGAAATCTGGGCCTTGCGTCTTCCGTCTCAAGCCCGGCGACGACTCGGCATGCGTAACATCGCGGAGGTTGTACAACTGGCTCGCGGTGCCTTTCCCTCCACAAGCTAACTGGCTAACGACGAGACAGCTGACGCTTGGCATGCTAACCCTCCCGCTAGCCGACTAGTGACCACCGCGTCCTAGACGAGCTTGCTCTAGTTTTGTTGACATCGTCACTTCTTCTCCGGATCAGGCGTTAAACGGGTAATTGTCCTCAGAACAAATTTACAGGCGTCACAAACTCTCAATTTGCTGTTCGTGGCAACGCCAGGCTAGCAAATGCTAAATTGCTAAATAGGAAAGAAACCTTTTGATTCCAATTGTTGGTTAACTCTTTAACAATCAAGACAGTGGTGAATTGACTTATGAGTGAGCATTGATTTGAGTGCTAAGAAATTCAGATATAAATACTCCATGGAGGCAGTCAATTCACTTCACAACAACCAGCACTTTGGCAGATAGTGAGTAATTCCTACAAAAGGGGCTTCAAGATGTCTAAAGGTTTTTGTCAAACCAAATCTAAAACAAAGACCATTACTATCAGGCCTTTCATGTCAGATTGCATGGTTTGTTAATGCTATGAAACTGGCGTAATGCTACTATGCAATGCTAATAAATGCCATCAGTCACTGTTCCATCATTTTAACTCATTCAAAGCCAGCTAATTTCTAAATAGTAAGACCCACACAACATGTTGTTCTATTATTAAATAAACGCCAAATCTGCCACATGAAAGAATATATTTCTTTCACCAGAAGAAAAAAAAAGTCTCATTCTTCCATTTGTTTTTAGTAATCGGCAATGGAACAGAGATAGTTTTTTTTTTTTGTTTGTTTTTAAAGCACCAATTAGGGATGTAACGGTACACAAAAATCTCGGTTCGGTATGTACCTCGGTTTTGAGGTCACGGTTCGTTCATTTTCGGTACAGTAAGAAAAAATGCAAAATATAAATGTGCTAGTTGTTTATTACACACTTTTGTGCTTGCAACAACAGGGACATTAGCCTATACAAAGCCAGAATTCTGCTTAAAAAGTAGCGGGTATTTAAAGATAATAATCCAACAACAATTTGCCTTTCAGACCCCGCGTATTGGTCAGCTTTCTTTCTGAAAGAAAGAAGCAAAAAGAAGTCCTGTGCTAAAGAGAAGCAATCCCAATGACAAAGATTTTAACATGTATTTTACAAATGAAATGCCTCAATGAAATATTTTGTTTTCTTATTAACAGTTTTCAAAAGCTTTATTGGTGGATTTTCTCAAGTTAAAGCGCCACACAGAAATTAATACATTTAATTGTGTAAGCAGGATCTGTGTTTTATTCTTATTATTTAATTACAGGTGTTTTAGCTCATTTCAATTTTTTTATTCAAATGTGCTATTATTTATTTTATTATGTGTTTATATTTTACAAATGTGATGTAGTATTCATTCTTATTGTATATTTAATGTTGTATAACTTTAGTTCCTATGTGAATATTAGTTCCTGCTTGTTTTGTTGTGGTAGGAGGGTTTTGTATTGAACACGGGGCCATGTTGGTTATTATAATAGCAGAGAAGACAGCAGTAAATCAACAAAGACAAGTCAACTGTGCCCTAATCTACCACTCAAGAGATCTGATGGACTCAAGAAGTAGGTTACGATTGCATATTAGTGTGAAAATCGACCAGATCCACCGTATTTTTACACGATTGACTTCCTGCCCGATCCTAGCTACCAGTAGTAGTATTGACGCAGGAGGGCCGCGTCTCGCGTCAAATAATAAACTCTGCCGTTCTTTTCGCGTTGAGCCGCTTCTGGGATGCATTAACACGCGGCCGCACTGCGACTGGTGTGCATTGGCTGATTGACTCTAACGCCCGCGTTTCACTGCGTCCTCGCGGCGGCCACGTTGTCGCGCCGTTGACGTTTCTGGGTTATACTGTCCTACCGTGTTGGTGCTCATTATAGTAGAGAAGACGGAGTAAATATGATCTACACAAAGAAACTGTAACCCGATCGACTCACAGCCTCGAAAAGTAAGGGTTATATTACGTCAGAAACTCATTCGGTACGCGTCCGTTCTGAACCAAGCACCATTTCCATTTTGACAAATTTAACATAAGAATATCCACCAGTAGGCTAAAACATGCAAAAAATGTTGGTTGTACGCGACATGACACATCAAAAACTATGTGACATTCTAAAACTGGACTTCTTGTAGTGCTCAAATGTAACATTATGAGAATAGCAATGTAGGCAGTTCAATAAGTCCCGTAGTTTAATAATTTATGTATATATATATATATATATTAGGGCTGCAGATATAGAATATTTTAGTAATCGACTGAAAATTCTATCGATTAATCGAGTAATCGGATAAAACAAATATATTTTTAGGTGAAGAGCAATTATAGATATACATGAGAAAACAAGACATTTTATCATTTTCAGTCAATGTCTTTATTTTTGATGGATATTGTTGGAAACAGCCAACAATTGCATCTCAGATGTAACTAGAATTAAAAAAAAAAAAAAAAAAAGACTAATTCACTGCTTTCACTCAAAAAACCTTTAGATCTTATTTTTAAAAAGTGTATATATATATATATATATGTATGTATATATATATATATATATATAGAATATATACACCTAAAAATGCCTTTACGCTTGATAACACACATCACTTAAAAGTTCGGATTTTTTCCCACGTTTTTCAATTGAATTTCTATTTGTGTCAAGCCATTTTTAAGTTCTAGTTAAGTTTTAAGTTAGTCTAAACTGTAAGTCCTGATAGGATTTTGAGTTTTTGCACTGTTCAAAATAAATGTATGATACAGGCTGTATTGGAGCACTTTAGGGACTAGTGCTACTTGGTGTTTTATCCAGCAATGACTACTGAGCTAAAATTGATAGTTAGCATTATTGAGTTTTTATTTGACACCCTCATCACTCCACAACGCTATGTTATGTTAAAGCCTGTATGTAAGACACGTTAGCCACGCATCGAAAGTGGTCTTAATTAATTGAAACCTAGCCCTCCGCAGGGCTAACGTAAGGTGAGCTAGTAGTGACAGTAACGTTAATCTTATATATTAGCGCTTAGCGCTCTTTATTAGCGCTTAGCGCTCTACTGCTTTAAGATGGCGGCTGTTTGCTAACGCTGCCCAGACGCGGCCTAGTCTGTCATTGTGCATCTAGTTCAACATACATGTGATCTCTATGAGACTCATCAGACGCTACCTGCAACTAACTAGCATGTGCGGGCTAGTATTTAGCAACGTCGGCGTCGTTTGTAGCCGTTGTCGGCTGCAGTAAGTTTTTTTTTTTTTTTTTGCTTCTTCCTCTACGCACGCTTTTTTTGCTTCTTCCTCTACGCACGTGACATCAGCGCGTTGTACCGCATTAAAAGTAGTCTGAGCAAAACGTGATGCTTAGAGCTGTCAAAATAAAGGATTACTCGAGGTGAATAAAATTACTCGGATCAGTTTTTAAACTCGAGTTACTCGAGTATTCGTTTCAGCTCTAATATATATACACACACACACAATTGGTTTCAATTTTTTTTTCAAAGAAAAATTCCACGCATTGATTTATGGTGGTTCTCAATTTCTGATGTTGTTTTTTTCCCAGTGCCACCCCTGTGCCATTTTTAGATGCCATATTATTTCCCGCTAAAAGATTTTCCAATTATTGAATGTACTGTATTTCCACTGGGATGAACTAAACCATAAATCTTTTTGTTTTGCCTTGTAAAAGCTCAAAATGAGACTTTTAACACAGTGGCGGTTTCTTGTCTTTCACCGTTTCTGCAACATTTCTTATCACAAGTTACAAGCCAACACACACACACACACAGTCCTTCTGTAGTTGTGTATCTGGCTCCCCTGCTAGCCTCTCCAGTTATGAGTCAGCAACACTAGCGGTTGCAGGGATGCCTTGTCACTCACAGACTCAATCCAGCAGCTCAGTATAGCAAGAAAAAAACATTAACACTGTTTACATTCTCCTTATATTGTAATTCAAAGTGTTGCATATTTTTTCCTCTCTTAAAATTGTTGCACAATTTTTTGACCCATGCAGGAACCTTGGGAATACAACAACCCAGCTGCCTCTGGGATGCAACATGTTGAATTCACGCTGACAACACGGACAAATGGTACTTAAAAGTTAAGGTAGAGGTGTGTGCCTGGGGGGCCGTGTGGAGCACACCCTTTCGTGATCATCTTCCTGAGGGGGATGGCACTGAATGACAAGCGGGAGTAATGGAGGTCTGTGTGGCAATCAGCACTGCAACCATGAAGCAGCTAAAAGGGTAGGGTCAACCTACCCGACCATTGCCACCCCCTCCTACCCTTCCCCAACCCGTCCTCAGAGTCCTTTACAGAACCCACCGTGCTGACTATTGGAAGACGAACATGGTGTGCGTCACAGAGACTCTGGTGGATGTTTGACCATGAACGTTTGATGTTTACCTCTGAGGTGTGAGCGCAAATCCACTTGAGCAATGAATGGCGGAAAGGACTGTGAGGCGGGAGATGAGAGGCAGGCTGTCCCTGTCCAAGTCCCCATTGGCTGGCAGCGCAAGAGGGAGCACGGTGCTGTCCAGTATGTCAGGTAGGTCATTTATCCTGTTCATTTTTTAAACAGGCATTGAATCAATCTATAAAATCAATATATAAATCAATTAATATATGACATCTCTTTATAAGACTCTCATTTAGCTCATTGGGTGCCCAGGAAAGCTCAAGACGTCCAATCTGTTTTGACTGGGAGGGCTGATAGTGACCCAGTCAAAACTGATTGGATGTCGAGCGTGTCAGTAACACTGAAAGATGAGCATTCACATCCAGTCCTCCCAGTTTTAATGAATTTGATGTGTATCATTGTCGCAGGGTTTCCCCTAGGATTTTTTTAAGCTGTGGTGGTGCGCTGCATCTGTGTCGGACAGCCTCACCATGTCGTGCCACGGCAAAAAAAAAAAAAAATCACGTTCTTTTTCCCCAAGAAGAACCCTAACAAAAATATATTTGAAATATTTCATTAGAATAGAGCTACTTTACCCTACGTAATAATACGACTTTTTTCTGGTAGCAATAGTAAGACTTACATCATGTAGTCCAGGGGTCGGCCACCCAAAATGTTGAAAGAGCTATATTTGACAAAAAAAATAGGCTGATACAGTATGTCTGGAGCCGCAAAAATTTAAAGCCTTGTGTAAGCCTTATAATGAAAGCAACATCGGCTGTATGTATCGATATTAGCTATATTAGCCTACTATCAAAATGACTAAGATGGCTACAAATGCATAATTAGCCTTCATGATTAAATGTTTATTTTCCCTGCAGTGGATCCTATAGAGAATGACGCACCACGTGACTACTCTGTGGTACGATGCCACTTCAGGTTTAACTTCATTACAATATTAATGAATTGAAAGAATGTTTGGGTCATGTTTGTCCTCCTACATAAACCATATTAAAACAAAAAATATATCCCTTCCCCTCCAATCTTTTTCCATTTTCAGAATCTTTGAAAAAGCTCCCGGGAGCGACTATAGCAGCACTAAAGAGCCGCTAGAGCCGCAGGTTGCAGACCCCCGTCGTAGTCCTTCTTTTTCCTTTTATTTGGTCCTGATACGTACTACTGTAGATTACCACAACAATAATAATCCTTCTGTTAACAGACCCATTTTAAGGAGTAGGGGGAAAATTCTAATAGCCGTGTCAAGAGTTTTACTAGTTTTGGTGAGAATTTTTGTTGTTGTTGTTCGTGAACTACATTTCCACACAAACGCACATCGAGGTATCATTGACGTTGCAAAGAGAGGTATGAGAGTCATTTTTTCAGCGTCCCAGAGCTTTCGACACTTTAAATAAAAAACGCGCTCATCAAAGTTTGGTCAGCTGTGACTGCGTATATCCGTCCGCTGAAACAGCCTGATAGCACAGAAAAAGTAGTATCTCTCGCTATCTCACTCGTTCTCCCATTCTTCCTACTCGCCTTCCCCCTGCGTCACAGCACAGCTCCCCAGTCAGATCGTCTCTTAAGGGGGCCCCGTGTATTTACAGACATTACAATGCACAATGAATAGGTTGCCGCCGAACCCTTCATACTCGGCTGCCGCTAGTTTGAAACGGCCTTTAAAAATTTAAAAACAAAAAAGCATCTCATTTGCAAGGCGTGGCGGCTTTTATTTTGGTGTGGTGGTGCGCCACAATCTGTTATATTTAGGGGAAACCCTGCAATGGCAGACAATGCGTCGAATACTTTGCAATTTAACAAATTAGTAATGCAACTTTAAAGTGTTGTTGGTGAGTATAAAGAGCGAATTTCTATTTTATGCCTAACAAAAATAAATAGAAATACAATAACGATTAATCATAATATATAATTTGAGAACCAGCGTTCACTGTTGTCTGCTAAAATGTAATGTTAAAGTACATGGACACCAGGTTTTTACGAGCTTGTCTTTTTTAAAATTTCCCAAAATAGTCACTCAAAATATTTGAGTGACAGACATTTCGCACTAAAACTCACATTGTAATGTATTAACAACAACAAAAAATCATTCACTGCCATTGTCCGTTTTGACTATTGAAATGGGTTGGATGTCTATTGCTCTCAATTGCAGCCAGTGATTTAAAATGTTGCTCAGTCATACCCTAGTCTTTGCAGTCCTGCCTCTTGGATGTCAATCACTGTCTATGGCAGTGAATGACTCTGGGGGGAAAAAAGTAGGAAGGAATTTGTGCAAAATATTGTCTTACTTCTCCGCTGTTGAGTAAATTACTTGTTACTTTGTGTCAGATTGTGCATATCAGCATTTACATTTTTGTTGGAAGCTTCATTTGAAATTTAAAAATTGCACAATCGCAAACTTTTGCCCACAGTCATAATTCACTCTGCTCGGACATGGACTCACGGTGTGGAGTTGTGGAGCAGGTCTCAAGTCTTGCTCAACACACACACAGAGTACTAATCACAATGAGTTAAACAGTTGGCCAGTGTCAAGTTATTTTTGGTTTTGGAAAGAATCCCATTTGCAACACTGACCATGGCCTGAAACTGTCAATTGCACAGGCACACACTCTCTCCTGTACTTATGTGTCACATATAAAGACCTTGTTATAAAAAAAATAAACAGTGACAAGTTTTGAGTTGAAGCCTCTTGATTGCTTTGTCAAGATGCAACAAAATGGATATTATTTGCAATAGATGTAAAAATGGATGGTCATTCTTCTTATGTTTTGGTCATTCTTCTCATGTTTATTTCTATCAGTCAAGACAATTCATTTTCATTAGCTTTCTGTACCAACATTGACTGTTGTGTTTTAAAGCATGTTTTCCTGTGTGCAGTCCCAGTGGCTCCGTGCTCTCCAGTATGGATCAGGTGAAGAACTATCTTCTAACAGATGGAACCTGCAAATGTGGTCTGGAATGCCCACTTATCCTCCACAAGGTAGTCTACTGCAACCTCTTATTGATATTAAATAAGAAATCTCAATCAAAAGCATCCATCCTAGTAGCCCAAAAATTAATTTTATGGGGGGAACATTTGTAGTGCTTTAATGGAAAATCTACAATAAAATATGCAAAGGGTAATCCAACCCATATTGCAGTAATGCTAAATGCACATTCATGATACAAATGGTTTCTACCACACCTCAAAGGTGCTCTATTGGATTGAGATCTGGTGACTGTGGAGGCCATTTGAGTACAGTGAACTCATTATCCTGTTCAAGAAAGCAGTCTAAGATGATTCGAGCTTTATGCACGCTGGAACATGGGTACACTGTGATCATAAAGGGATGGACACTGTCAGCAATGTTGTTTTCATCAATAATGACAATCACGAAAATATTTCGTTAATGAACAATTTTTTCATGACGATGATATGACAAGCTAAAAACGTGCCCTGGTAGACGAAAACTTAACGAGACGAATGCCAGTTTTGGTCTGACGAGATGAAAATGCACCATAGTTTGCCTTACATGTTGACAATATAACATTTTCTTATTGTATGTGTAGTTAGCCTGCATTGGAGCACTGTTTGGTTTTGTCACTCATGAGACGTACTGCACCCCCCGCCCCCATACACACACTCACCCGTGTCCTATCCAGGCTTGCTTGTTTTGAAACACACAGTAAGATTCGCTTTGTTTTGAAACACACAGTAAGATTCGCTTTGTTCTTGCTTTAGCCTTTAAATGCCTGTGATGAGTGATCATCACACACTAAACTTAACTTGTAGTGTTAGCATAGCATTTGCGTTAGCATTAGTTTAGGCATCGTAAGCTTCCTCTTAAAGTTTAAGTGTAAGCTCAGGTGTCCGAGGGTTTAAGACTTAAACCCTCAGACACCTTTTATTACAGACAGTTTGTGGCGGTCAGGAGGGTAAAATTCATTGAAAATACTAGTAATGTACTGTTTTCCTGCTGAATGTGTATTATCATCCACAGACTTCATAACCTATATTTACATATTATTTATAATTGATTCTGCATGTTTTCCTCAAGTATTAAGTTTCTGATGTTAAATTGAGTGATTTATTAGCTGTTGAAAACTTCAACAAAAAAATCAATTTTCTATTTTGGTCAAAAACCTACGTATATGATACTAGTATGTTAAATATTGCTTTTGATCCTTAAAATATAGGTGATTATCTCTGCATTTGGTGATTTTTGTGCATCTAGTGTAAAATCTTAAGAATTTTATAGTCATTAAGTTTTGTTATACTTATATGAAAAATGATTAATCGGGATTTTATAAGGGAACGACTTTAATTTTTTTGATGCCGCTGGTCATGGAGACTTATATATGGCTAAGGTTGGATGCCTGTTTATGTTTTAGGGTGGTAGCAGCTTGGGTTTACAAAACCTTGAAAATGGGTCC
The DNA here is from genome assembly GCF_030265065.1 of Corythoichthys intestinalis. Classification (NCBI taxonomy): domain Eukaryota; kingdom Metazoa; phylum Chordata; class Actinopteri; order Syngnathiformes; family Syngnathidae; genus Corythoichthys; species Corythoichthys intestinalis. The sequence continues at coordinate 28,348,899 of NC_080396.1, read as the reverse complement.
CCTACGGATCAGCCCCGTTTCCAGGGTCATGTCAATAGGTTATGAAGTCTATGTGTCATCATATAGTTGGTGTTGTCCTTGTGTACGATTTAATATGTACCGTATTTTTCTGACTATAAGTCGCACCAGCCAAAAAATGCGCATTGAAAAGGAAAAAAACATATACAGTGGGGAGAACAAGTATTTGATACACTGCCGATTTTGCTGGTTTTCCCACTTGCAAAGCACGTAGAGGTTATTTGCATGAAATAAGTATTTGATACATCACAAAAATCGAACTTAATATTTGGTACAGAAACCTTTGTTTGCTATTACAGATACCGAATGTTTCCTGTAGTCCTTGACAAGGTTTGCACACACTGCAGCAGGGATTTTGGCCCACTCCTCCATGAAGATCTTCTCCAGAGCCTTCAGGTTTCAAGGCTGCTGCCGGGCAACACAGACTTTCAGCTCCCTCCATAGATTTTCTATCGGGTTCAGATCTGGTGACTGGCTAGGCCACTCCAGGACCTTAAGATGCTTCTTACGGAGCCACTCTTTAGTTGCCTTGGCTGTGTGCTTTGGGTCGTTGTCATGCTGGAAGACCCAGCCACGACCCATCTTCAGGGCTCTCACTGAAGGAAAGAGGTTGTCAGCCAAGATCTGGCAATACATAGCCCCATCCATCCTCCCGTCAATACGGTGCAGTCGTCCTGTACCCTTGGCAGAGAAGCAGCCCCAAAAAATGATGTTTCCTCCTCCATGTTTCACGGATGGGATGTTGTTCTTGGGGTTGTACTCATCCTTCTTTTTCCTCCAAACACAACGAGCCGAGTTTAGACCAAAAAGTTCAATTTTGGTCTCATCCGACCACATGACCTTCTCCCATTGCTCCTCTGGATCATCCAGATGGTCAGTGGCAAACTTCAGACGTGTCTGGACATGCACTGGCTTCAGCAGCGGGACCTTGCGTGCGCTGTAGGATTTTAATCCATGACGGCGTAATGTGTTTCCGATGGTTTTCTTCAAGACTGTGGCTCCAGCTCTCTTCAGGTCATTGACCCGGTCCTGCCGTGTCGTTCTGGGCTGATCCCTCAACTTCCTCATGATCAGTGATGCCCCATGAGGTGAGATCTTGCATGGAGCCCCTGAACGAGGCAGACTGACCGTCAACTTGAACTTCTAACATTTTCTAATAATCGCTCCAACAGTTGTTACCTTCTCACCAAGCTGCTTGCTTATTTTCCTGTAGCCCATCCCAGCCTTGTGCAGGTCTATTATTTCATCCCTGATGTCCTTACACAGCTCTTTGGTCTTGGCCATTGTGGAGAGGTTGGAGATTGTTTGAGCATTTGAACAGGTGTCTTTTATACAGGTAACAAATTCAAACAGGTGCAGTTACTTCCGGTAATGAGTGGAGAACAGGAGGGGTTCTTAAAAAAGAACTAAGAGCCGAAATATTTACTAGTTGGTAATGTATCAAATACTTATTTCATGCAGTTAAATACAAATTTATTATTTAAAAATTATACAATGTGATTTTCTGGATTTTTGTATTAGATTCCGTCCCTCACAGTTGAAGAGAACTTATGATACAAATTACAGACCTCTACTTGGCTTGCAAGTGTGAAAACCAGCAAAATCGGCAGTGTATGAAATACTTGTTCTCCCCACTGTATTAGTCGCACCGGAATATTAGTCGCATTTTTGGGGGGGAAATTTATTTGATAGATTCCAGCACCAAGAACAGACATGTCATCTAGAAAGGCAATTTAAAATATAATAGAGAACAACAGGCTGAATAGGTGTACGGTATGCTAGCATTACATGACGCTAGAAGTTAGATCGGGCCTAAAGAAATTCAGCCCGACTCGACCGACCCTCGGGTATTAAAGCCTGACGTGCCCCGAGCCCGATCAATTAACTTGATTTGCTTGCCAGAGCCCGAAAAAACTCAATATTTTATGTTTTATTTGTAGGCACAAGGCCGAGAAAACCCCCCCAAAATTTTATGTTTTATTTGTGAGGACTCAGGAGAAGGTGGAAGTGTGGGGATGCGATGCGTGGTTGCATTTTGTGTGATCACATTTGTGATGATGAAGTGCATATATGCATAATAATAACAAATTAAAGCCTGCCTTTTGTAACAAGTTCTCCCAGCTAAACAAGACTGTAAGATGCCTATTCAATAAACATTTATATCTTTTATATTTGTGTGTCTGTTCTAACAGGCGGATAGTGGATTAGACATTTATTTTAATCTCCTCGAGTTGGGTTAGGGTTAGGTAAGTTTTCTCAATGTTTAAATAGTCTACATATTTTTATGGTCATTGTAAATGCATTTACACAACGCAATAACCCTGGAAAAGTTTGTTATATTTCTCGTATGAGGCCAAAGCACCACATTCGTTTACATTCAGCGAAGCCGACAGAGGTTTCCGTATTGCACCTTCAACAATCAATTTGAATCCTTTCCATACACCACTCCTAGCGCAGTTGTTTGCTTTTCAATTCCCCTGTCTTTAGTTTGACTCCTATAGCTTCTCCATATCGAAAAGAAAATAACAGGATGCCCGCGGAGGGCGCCGCAGGGCGCTGGGAGAGGAAGATTGAAAAGAGAGCCACTGCGTTCACGTGCGCAGGCATGCACAGCGCCTTCTCTGTTTTATCCAAATTCTTTATTTTATTTTACATCCGTACATCGTTTTGGTATAAATATATGAATATATATTCATTCAAAAAAAAAAGTTAGCGAGAGAGAAGTCGGCCCCACCCGGCCGTAAATAATCACACGTAAGTCGCTCCAGAGTATAAGATGGACCCTCTGCCAAACTATGAAAAAAAACGGTGACATATAGTCCGAAAAATACGGTACTCGTCGGTCAATGTTCATTAGAAATTGTTGGAATCCTCTTATTTTTGGACGAACACTTTTGAGTTTTTCAGACGAAAACTAGACGATCACAGACACATTTTTAATCAATGAGTAAGACAAGTATTTTCGTCCAAAGACTAAGATGAAAATTTAAAAGGGCTACCAAAAACATTACTGGTAAGCAACAATACTCAGGTAGGATGTGGTATTGCAATGATACTCAATTGGTACTTAGGGGCCCAAAGTGTGCCAAGAATATTTTCTTGGGGATATTTCACCAACACCATTGATAAAAGGCAGGATGGATTCATGGGTTTATATTGTTGACACCAAATAATGACCCTACCATCCAAATGTTGTAGCAGAAATAGGGATCCAACAGACCACGCAACGGTTTTCCAATTTTCTGTTGTCCAATCTTGGTGAGCCTATGCGAATGTAGCATCAGTTTCAGCTGACAGGTGGGGCACCCGGCGTGGTCTTCTGCTGCTGCAGCCCAGCTACCTGGAGGTTAGACCTGTGATGGATTCAGAGATGCTCTTCTGTGTACTTTGGTTGTAAAAAGCAGTTGTTTGAGTTATTTGAGTCTGGCCATTCTCCTCTGATGTCTAGATTTAACAAGGTATTTTCGCCAATGGAACTGCAGCTCACTAGCCTCACTCAAATGTTTTCACTTTATGGGCCGATACTGTGTAACTCCTAGAGATGGTTTACTTGCTAAATGCATTGAGTTGCGGCCATTTGATTGCATTGCAATTTGCATTAACAAGCAATTGTACAGGTGTGCCTAATTAAATTATTGTATCGTATTATAAGTCTTTTTTATTTTTATTTATTTATTTATTTTTTAACTTTAATCAAGGGACTAGGGGGATTTTCCCAAAACTGGGCACAAAAACATATACCACTCTTATGAAGTAATAGTATCTTATTACATTATATTTTATTTATTCACAAATCACTCATCTGATATCTCAGGTGTTTAACTTTGATCCGGGGGCGGTGGTCAAGCAGAGGACAGCGGAGGATGTGAAATCAGATGAAGATGTCACCAAACTCTGTATACACAAAAGGAAACTTCTGGCCGTGGCTACACTGCACAAGAGCATGGAGAGTCACCCTCCTCTCACACTATCAAGTCCTGTTGGAGGTACGTTGTTGATCCAAGTGTAGAATATTTTTGCTGAAAGATTAACCACAACCAGCATTTTACAAGTTCTCTCGGTTATTGATACAGAGTTAAAACGTGTAATGTTAACTTGTGTTTGTTAATAGTTGTGTGTCTTGATTTCAGAATCTTGCCTCATGAAATGTGTTTTGTTTGCTTTAAAGGTACATCATCTGTGGTTGTGTCACATTCCGCTACTCATCGAGCAATAAGGACAAAACCCCATGATGTCCTTCTCAATGCTGCCAGCCCGGACAAGATGGGGATGACAGCTGGCCACCAACAGCAGATTTATCCACCTCAGGAGATTGGTGGAGGCCAGCAACCAGAGCTCTGTGCTGGGTACTCAAGGCCACAGAGGTTACAGAGTTGTGATCCTGGCCCCAAATCCCCTTATCGGGTTGGATATGGAGGCATGTTGAGCCCACCTATCTCCAACTCTAAACTTTGTGCAGATGGCTCACAATCACCCTGTACAGACACTCTGAGTAGTCCGGAAGGCTTTCAAAGAACAAATTCCTGTGCATTTCCAGGAGCTGGTAGTCCCAGCACACCTTCCATCCATGGAAACTCCAGAACACCTCTTTCTCCACCTAGCATAATGCTCCATGGCTCTCCTGTGAGTCAAGCAGTCTGTGCCATGACAGGAAGGACTAGCACACCGCTGTCACCCACAGCCACTGCCAAAAGCCCTGTCATGAACAATATGCCTCGTGGAAACTTCCCCTATGGTATGGACATGCCCACTGCAGCTTTCTACCATAAACCACAGGCACCTGTGCATCCTGTACCACCGCAACCTCCTTCTGTGCCACCCTGTGTCCTGCAAAAAAGACAGTTGACATCTGAAAAAGATCCCTTAGGCATCCTGGACCCTATCCCCAGCAAGCCTATGAGCCAGTCCCCAGCCAACGCCCCCAACTTCCAGCCTAACATCCACACTCAGGTATCAATGATGAATGTAAACATCCCCCCTCCTGCCATTGTTCCCTTGCCAAGTAATTTACCTTTGCCTACGGTGAAGCCCGGGCCCGTGGGACACGCTGGCCAAGTTCAAAGGACTCAACAGAGCGGTCCAGCTTCCTCAATGTCGCCATCCCCAGTCACCTCTCCTGTTCACATGGTTGGAAGAGTGGAAGCCTCACCCCATCGCTCACGCTCTTCTTCAACCTCTTCTGACCACGGGAACTTTGCAATGCCATCAGGGCATCAGGCCACGTGCAGCACTATGAAGATCCCACCTCGGTCCCCCAGATCGGCCATGGGCTCTCCCAGGCCAGCAATGCCCTCCAGCCCCTCCACCAACAAAAATGACATAATACACCAGTACAGAGATCCCCAGCTGCTTTCCTCAATAGGCACACTTCAGCACAACAACTCCATGTACTCGCCCACCTCATCCTCCTCTTCCTCTTTGCCTACGCCGAGCGCTTCCCACAAGGGCCAGGCAGGGCTGTTGAGAATGCCTATAAACCAGATTCTCAACCAACAGAATGCTGCCTCCTTCCCAGCCAGCAGTCTCCTGTCAGCAGCAGCCAAAGCACAGCTAGCACATCAAAACAAACACAGCACTACTGGTGTGGCTGCTGCTGGTATAGCAGGGGCTGGAGGAAATGGGGGGGGTGGCGCTCACTCTGGCTCAATAAGCAGTCATCCAGACATGGAAGGACACAGCACTTTAAACCCTATGCTCCCGCCAAATTTCAACATGCTGCTCAACTGCCCTGAGGGTCAGAGCGGTCGAGCGGCTCTGAGAGACAAGCTAATGGCTCAGCAGAGGGACCCCATACGCAAACGAAAGCAATCGGCAGGTGGCACACCAGTCAACCACGACGGCAGCAACAACAACAACAACATGGTCTATCACGTGATAAACAAACCTAGTATGGGAGGACAGCAAATGTTAGCTCCTGGTGCAGAGCAAATGCGGAAGGTTAGTCGTCTCGGAAACCTCCCACCAAACACTTCCATGGCCCAACTCCTCCAGTCTATGAGCAATCAGAGCTCCCACAACATTGGCGCCAACAGCCACCACCCTGGCCTCAGCCCAGGACCTCCGCTTCACTTCAGTGACTCTACATCCAAAGTCCCTGGTGGTTCCCAACAGAACCTTATAAGCCAACAGAGGCTTAGGGTCGATGGCTTGCAAAACTGTCAGAACATCGATTCCGCTGGGGGTCACTTGGGGACACGAGCAGGTCAATTCCCTGATTTCATGGGTCAGATTAAGCCCCCTACCTTGAATAACTGTGGGCCTATGGTTAACACTAACACTAGTAGGACTGGACTAGTAGGCCCTGATGGCATGCCAATCGGACGCCCGCACACTAATCCCCCACCACTATCGCATTCTGGACCTCATCCCTCGCAGCACAACCTCCATCAGAATGTTGGGCAGACTGATATGGTGGTGATGCCGGGCGGAGATGGGAGCTGTACCAAGAACATTTGTGACACAGGTGAGAAGCAACAGTAAGGGAAGCATTAATATTTCATATTATTGTCACAATACCGACGTGCTCACATCATGGCTTTGTTACATAACAACTTACTGGTAAGTACATCTGCATGATCATGAACAGTTAAATATATGATGGTAGATTTTAGTTATTATTCCACTTGTCCACTCCCCTCCTCATGGTTATTTGTCATTAGGGTGAATGGGTTTCTCCAGTTTGTGAGGTAAGTTAACCCTAAAGACTTAGATCTGTCAGTAAATCTGAGCTAATGAGTTGGCCTGACCTCACTGGGGGCTAATTGTCAGTGTTTAGCTTAGTTGTTATTTGTATGCTTGATCACAAGGACACAATGGTGTAAAACGATGGGAGTAAGACCAACATCGTGCTTTAAGGAAAATGGCCCTAATAGGCCGCTCTAAAGAGCTCCTCGTAGCTTGTCGCTATAGTAACAATAGACCCCGAATAGAGAGCAGGGTGAGGCCTTGACGAGGGTTTAGGCATATACAGTATGCGTTTGAATGACATCGTGAGCACAACCTGATCTTATGTGATTTGAATCTTTAAATTTGTTTTGACAGAACTGTTAAAAATCTTTTTTTTTTTTTCCCTGCCGAACATAAGACTAGGCAATCTAATGTATTCATTGTGCATCTGCTTGGTCTAGGAGGGTATTGTAACAGAAACTGTATCAGAGGTCTCCTGCTGACCAAATATAGCCAGTTTTACAGTCAATTTATAGAAATTCAGGTGCTCCTGTTAGGTTCGAGAAAATAATGTACTTGTTCACAGGATATTTGGCATGTGAAAGTGCATTGCAAAAAATGGCATCTTTTTACATCAAAAGGGGGTAAGCTTATGTTAATTAACACTCAACATTGTAGAAACCAGTTCGAAACTAAATATTAAAAAAGAGGACGATATAAATAAATAAAATAAATCATGGCCAATATTTTTTAGGGCTTGGGTAACATGGACTTTTACTGTTTACCAAATAGGTGCTCTAATATAGCTCATTTAGCCAATTCAGATGATTTGTGAGAGTACTGTATAAAAGCAGCAAAAGCTTGTAGCTTTTTAGCATTAGCTTCTAGCCATCTGTGTCTACTCGGAATCCCCCACCACACAGTCATCAACAAATACCCCAAAGAACTGGAGGTTTACAATGAACATTGTAAACCCCCAGTCACAGACACCCTGCCACCTAGCTGACCAGCCCACATCCCCCAGCAGACTAAAATCACACTGCCTGACCCCCACCCACCTCCCAATCCACCCAGCAAACTCCCCCGACAAGCTTCCTGGCAGAGGACAGCACCACCAATCATCACTCGGTTCCCATGGTAACATCCCCCGGCAACAGCCGTCACTATATCATAGCAGTCGTGGAGGAAGGGGGAAGGGGGTCGGCTGTGTCGTTGCTCTCAGCGTCGGGAAGGAAAGAAGAAAAGAGGAGAGAAAAAAATTAACACACACAGCTGCCCTTCAGCTACGCAGTATCATACCAGCTGCTCTCGCCACCACACTCATACACACACACTTACACACACACACATAGAACCTTGTCTGTCTTTGTCTGCGTAACACTGCTGCTCCATTGAGTTCATTCATATATGCGTGATGCATTTTTTTCCCATGCTTACGAGTTGTACTGTGTGTGTTAGACTGGAAAAGATGCTTAGCCACCATTACTGCCTTTTCCTTAAATTTTCCTTGATTAAATAGAATCGGTTCACTCTATCCATAAATGCATATGTGGTATATAAAAAATGAAAATTGCCATAACTTTGTATGTAAATGATGTGATTTTTATGACACATCCCTTGGAGAGTCTGTGGAACTTTCACCTTAAACAATGGCTTGGGAGCAATTGAACTATATACTAGTCCTTCTTAAAAAAAATTTGCATATTCTGATAAAGTTCCATTATTTTCTGTTATGTACTGATAAACATTCGACTTTCATATATTTTAGATTCATTACACACAAATGAAGTAGTTCAAGCCTTTTATTCTTTTAATATTGATCATTTTGGCAAAAAAGTCCAGAAAAAACAAAAATCCCTATCCCCAAAAATTAGCATATTTCATCCAACCAATACAAAAAAGTGTTTTTTAATACAAAAAAAGTCAACCTTCAATTAATGGTATCAGCTATGCACTCAATACTTGGTTGGGAATCCTTTTGCAGAAATGACTGCTTCAATGCGGCGTGGCATGGACACAGTTAGCCTAAGGCACTGCTGAGATGTTATGGAGGCCCAGGATGCTTCGATAGCGGCTCATCCACAGTGTTGGGTCTGGTATCTCTCAACTTCCTCTTTATGATATCCCACAGATTCTCTATTGGGTTTAGGTCAGGAGAGTTGGCAGGCCAATTGAGCACAGTAATGTCATGGTTAGTAAACCATTTACCATTAGTTTTGGCACTGTGAGCAGGTGCCAGGTCGTGCTGAAAAGTGAAATCTTCTCCATCTCCATAAAGCTTTTCAGCAGATGGAAGCATGAAGTGCCCCAAAATCTCCAGATAGCTAGCTGCATTGCCCCTGCCCTTGATAAAACACAGTAGACCAACACAAGCAGCTGACATGGCACCCCAGACCATCACTGACTGTGGTACTTGACACTGGACTTCAGGCATTTTGGCATTTCCTTCTCCCTAGTCTTCCTCCAAACTCTGGCACCTTGATTTCCGAATGACATGCAAAATTTGCTTTCATCTGAAAAAAGTACTTTGGACCACTGAGCATCAGTCCAGTGCTGCTTCTCTGTAGCCCAGGTCAAGCTCTTCTGCCGCTGTTTAAGGTTCAAAAGTGGCTTGGCCTGGGGAATGCGGCCCATTTCCAGCACACGCCTGTGCACGGTGGCTCTGGATGTTTCTACTCCAGACTCAGTCCACCGTTTCTGCAGGTCCCCCAAGGTCTGGAATCTGCCCTTCTCCACAATCTTTCTCAGGGTGCGGTCACCTCTTCTGGTTGGGAGTTTTTAAAAGCCTCAGGAATCTTTCGCATGGGTTTTGAGTTAATTCGTTGATTCAGATGATTAGGTTATTAGCTTCTTTAGAGTACCTTTTCATGATAATTTTTTAAGGTAGGGATTTTTGTTTTTTCTTGACTTTTTTGCCAAAATATTCAATATTAAAACAATAAAAGGCTTGAACTACTTCAGTTGTGTGTAATGAATCTAAAATATAGAAGTAATGTTTATGAGTACATTACAGAAAATAATGGACTTTATCACAATATACTATTTTTTTTTAGAAGGACCAGTATTCCTTTCACTGGTCAGAAAGTGTGGGCTGGAAATTCCCCCGTACTATTACAATCAGAGGGATATGCGATTCACAATTAGGAGATTCATGCCCCATCACCTAATTCTATTTTTATTGAGCACATAAAATTACTGTCCCTCCCCTTGCTAGCTTTTAGTCCAGGTACTGAGAGTAAAAATAACCCCAAAATAAACATTTTCACTCTCTTGAATTTCATTTCCCATCTCACATTGTTATGCTCAGCTTGATTAGCCAAAGTGCTTGGATGATATACCAGAAATTAGTTGGCAAAACGTTCTGTGTTGAAGACTTGGTGTTGATCTGACTGGACTCTACTTCGGTTACAAGTAACTATGTATTTTTCACATGAATGAATATATGTAATGAAGTCGCGTGTTGGGGGATTTCGTTTCATCACTTACTGTATATAGCCTGTTTCGTACTTGAAATTGTTACCATTGAAAAACTTCACATCCATAGGCTAACTCTATCCAAATTGTCAGTTAATATATCCACAGCCTCTGGCATGAATTAAGCTTTGCTCATTCCAGCAAAGTCTCACAAATTGTATTTGTACAGTTTAGTGCTCATAACTCAATGTAGTAATTAGTGATGTATCATATGACTATATCATTGTAAAAACGATATAAAATGACATATTATCATGAGGATCTCACATCGCCAATATCGTGATATACAGTTACTGGGCAGAAAGTAAATGTACAAGCCTGCAATCCTTATGCACTTACCGATCACAGTTTAGCACATAAGCTATGCTTAAAGTGATCTCTAGATGTCTCAAAAGTGGGGCTGCAACTCACGATTATAATCGATTAATCGGATGATTAATTAAACAATTGGATAAAGGTAACTTTTTTCAATTAGCTCTACAATTTATCTGGAAGTTTTAGGCATGTTGTAAGTAACAATGACGACAAAATGGGTAACCATTTCCTTCAAAAAATGTTTATTACAGCTTCAGGTGACCTGAAGTTTCGCTCTGAAACCCCAGATTTGACCACATTTCAAAATTGATACATCATTGTAAAGCTTTAAATGTCTATTTTCTGGGGGAAGAAACATTTTGAACAGGAGGGCTTTTTAAAAAAAAAAAAAAAAAAGCAAAACCCTAACTGGAGGCAAGAGCACGCCAGAGCAGAAATAAAGACACCATGATTTTCACGAGATATTATCGCGTACTTACCTCGTTTCGATCCAAAAACTCCATGTAGCATGTATCATTGAGTGTCAAGACACAGATGTGAATAGCCACAGCCGGATATTTGGAGGATTTTATGGGTGAAACGCGGTAATATAACAAGGGGTCGTGATGCAGAAATCGCAGGCATCAAGAAGTGGTCGAGATTTTCATATATTTACCCTTTTAAACCTTTTTTTTTTTCTTTTTTTTTTCTTTGTTTGGATCGATTATTTATCATCTAACATATTGGGGAAAATTGGACGGTAACAAAAAATACAATTAATCAATAGTTATGCGGTAGATATCCGTGACTTTTTTACAGACGCTATTTTTTTTCATTGTGACGTAATTTGTTTAAAGTTTAAAATACGCAAGTAAAAACTGTAGTCTTTTTTTTTTTTTTTTAAACAAAATATTAGACATCAATTAATGATTCTAAGATAGAAATGACAGACATTTTGATTAATAAAGATACATTTAAAATATTTCGGGGGCTTAATGCGCCATGAATCTGCTATGGCAACATAAAGACATTGTTCTATCAAACACAACAGTTCTTTTGGCTTAAAATACAGCAGTTTATTTTAAAAAGGAGTGCAAGAGCAGAAACTGCTTTTTCAGTCTTGTCCGTGTTTTCCGCCATATACAGTATATACACTGTATAGTTGCTATCTGGACCTTGAGTCTTTTAATAAATCTATAAAAGACTAAAATTTCTCAATACACAAATCAGACAAAAGTCCTGATCATTCAAATAATTTTTTTCCCTTTTATTCTTGTGGGCGAAGCGCTGATATAAATTTTGTCAATGACTCATTTATTTTCTTTACACAAACAAAATCAAATTAGGACAGGGCAGACTAATGAATCAGTTTTCGTTATCAGACAGTTCTCCCTAAATACGACCCAAATCCAATTTCAAAGCAGACTTTTATGGCAATTTAGTTTTGAGTTTGTGTTGAAAGACTAAAATGTTATATGAAGTAGTTATTGGTAGTAGTGTATGGTTTCTTTATAAAAAGAAATTAGACATTACTATGTAACAATAACCCAAGTGCTAATATAGTTCTCCAAAACAATACAAACGGACACTTATAACACTAATTAGCATAATCGCTAACTATCTTAGTGCTCCTTGCTAAGTAGTAACGCCTCATCAACAAAGAATACAATACATTTGGCTTCATATACTCACCTCTGAAGGACACACACTGGATCTAACAACACAAAAGACCATCTAACACTCGACACTTCGTAATATTATTGATTCAGCAACCCTGTAGCAGCAGTGAAGTCTCTCTCTTGCTTTAATCACTGGCACACGCAGCCTCACATTACACCAGTACTTCTCAAATAGTGGGGCGCGCCCCCCTGGGGGGGCGCAGAGCGATGCCAGGGGGGGCGCATGTGACCTCAGGGAAGATGCTTTTTTTTTTTTTTTTTTTTTTTTTTTTTTTTTTCCGTACTGGAATAAAGTGTACTTGCACATCCACTCAGTGGGTGGCAGTGGCGCTCTCATTTTCAGAGTGCATGCAGTATTTTTGAACTAAGGAAGAGCACTCAGCACACACAGAAATAGGCAGATGCATATTTATAATAGTAATTTTACAGACAAATGATACTATTTACAGTGGCGGCAGAGAGTTTGGGGGGGCGCGAAACATTTGCGTCTTCCTTGTGGGGGCGTAACAAAATAATTGAGAAGCACTGCATTACACACAGACAGGGACCCAAATGGGGCAAAAATCGATTATCAAATGAATTGGCAACCAATTTATTAATCTGATTGATTAGTTATAGCAGCCTCACTTAAAACATTACATTCACCTCAGACAGACAAAAATATTTCAGGTCATTCAATCAATTGTCATTCAAACTCATGGCATATTGCTATCGTGTTCTAAAATAGCCCATATTGTGGTAGTGGATTTTTCCCATATCTCACACCACTAGTATTTAATTCTATTTATGTCTTTATCTTTTCACTAAATAATATTTCTTTCTTACTGGTTTTCATCTAATTCATATAGTCTAAAACCAGTTGAATCCTTTTTGTCTGAATGTGGTACTTTTCCTCGTTACTCTTTAGGGAACCTCGCTTCCCATGGCCTGCAGCCTCATGTCAACACTGGCAGAGGACGGATGTACAAACACCAAGTCATGCAGCAGAGTGGGGTGTCCCAGCCTGCTTACCCGGGTCAGCAGCACTTCTCGGACAACCCACCGTACACAGACAGCAGCAACACTAACGGGGACTCCATGGTTTGCCTCTACCCGAATTACCAGGTGGGATGATTGAATTGCATTGAGAAATGTTGTTTTTCCGCCTCTGCAAAACTGTAATGGTAAATGTTGTTTTGTTACATGCAGCAAGGGATGATGCTACACCCCCAGTTTACTGAAGGACAGCCCCACCAAGGCGAAGGCTTTCGAGCTGGAACACCTGGCTCTGACAGGGCCCCTGGCAGAGGCTCTGAGACCGTGGATGCCATCTACAGAGCTGTGGTCGATGCCGCCAGCAAAGGGATGCAAGTAACCATCACCACCACAGTAAGTGGGACCACACAGGCAAGCCCCATGCCCGCCCTCAGCGCCATGAGTGCCTTTACTGCCTCCATTGGGGAGCCCGCCAACCTCCCCCAGGTGGTCAGTGCAGTTTTGCATGGGGATGGGGAGGTTTTAGCTCAGCAAGCCCGAACCCGACAGGTGAGGCAAACTGGAGGTCAAAAGAACGTGGATTCAGGGAAGAACATGACCGATGGCTCAGAGGTCGATGACTACTTCAGGTCCCCTGGCCGTGGAACTCCCAGGGCGCAGTGGGATGGGGAAATCCATAGTGGTGGCTTCGATACACATGGCAACAGTGGTGTCTGGTGCGGTGAGGAGTTCCTGGAGTGCTCCACCAAGGTTAGAAGTAGTCCCTGCATGGAGCGACCTGCTCCTTTGCACCCCGCCCCACCCTGCTCCACTAATGGCTCCATCGATCACAATGTAGTGCCGGGTCATGGAAAGACCTTTCTTGACGATGGCTACCGCGTCAACAACTGCAGCAGGACACCCGCTAACTACAAGGAGCGTCTAGAGCAGACTGCGGAACGTTGTGCTCACATTAATGGCACTACGCCTCTCTTCAACACCCGGACTTACGGCGAGGTTCTCGGACCCCCCCGACAGGAACTAACTGCTGACGACCAGTCTCCCAGCTCGTCCACGAGCCTTGAAGGACCTCTAGCCAGCTCCAAAGACTACAGTCACTACAACGGCCACTTCAACGGGATGGCGCCCAGCCCTTCGGACACCAAGAGTCTGAGCAGCGAAGAAGACCTGCGGCAGCCGGACTCGCCTTCATCGGAGCTACTTCACTATCGTTCCAGGACCTTCAATATGGGAGAGCTAGTGTGGGGCCAGCTAAAGGGCTTCCCCCCCTGGCCAGCCAAGCTGGCTGGGGATGAACATGTGCACAGTGCTGCCATGCAACTGCGAGATCAGGCCAAGGTGAGACAACTGCACAATTGTATCTTAGTGACTTCTGTTTTTTTTTTTTATATGGGAAAAAAACAACAGGTTGCAGAAATCCTACTTCAATACCTTTTTCTTTCCTCACTATGTCCGTGTTCGAAGAATGTAGAACCCTGACCAATTATGAGGAGGACACTAGACATTAGAACCTAGTTAATCTACTGTCAAACTGGAAATTGTGTCCCCAAAACATCAGTACCCTCTGAACTCCTGTTCGTACAGTTTGTACACCAAGAAAAATCATGATTTTTTTTATTTTAATTTTATCTTTAACATGACATAACACTGTACAACTCCACAAAAATACTAACTGAAAGCTTTTAAGTGCGATTATGAATATATTTGTACAATAACCTGGTGAGGTCAAGTTTTCACAAAAGGACTCAGTATTTTTTGTCTGAGTCGATAAGTGTAGCACATATTTTTGTGGCAATAGTTGTCATTTTCTCTGTACAAAATTTGCTGCGAATCTGTCATATTGGGGTACCAAAAAGTAAACCTATCTTTTCATGAAATAACGTTTTTGCAAACTATAGCTGGTTTTAAATGTTTTACCTTGGCTCCATGGCCCAAATGCATTGAACTATGTAGACCATGGCTTGCACTGGAAGCCAACTAGAAC
Source organism: Corythoichthys intestinalis (assembly GCF_030265065.1). Classification (NCBI taxonomy): domain Eukaryota; kingdom Metazoa; phylum Chordata; class Actinopteri; order Syngnathiformes; family Syngnathidae; genus Corythoichthys; species Corythoichthys intestinalis. Next base: position 28,333,809 of record NC_080396.1, on the reverse strand, counting down.
ATCTAAATTTTAGGTTTTTTAATATAGATGTCCCCAATCCGATTACGCGATCAGAAATCGGGCCAATCGGGCCATTTTTCAGAGGATCGGGTTTTTAACAAAAGAAAAAAAGGGGACAAAAATATATGGGCTAAAAAGTAACAAAATTAATTCTGAAATATAATGGAATTGCCAAAAGAAACAAAAAATGTATACATTTTAGGGAAAAGAGGAAATACTGTAAACAGTACAGTACTGGAACATGTTTGTTATGGTACAGTTATGGTTCATGTTTAAAAAAATATATATTTTGGTTTCTGATTGGGATTGGGATTCTCAAAATCAGGTGACTCGGGTGCAACAATTGCAATTGGGACATCCTTACTCTTTAATATCGACTATTTCCATATATGTTTCTATTTTCTCCTAAATGTTCTTTAATCATGGAATCACAGGAGTGCCAAAATTTGAAAATAAATAAATGTGTTATATATATATGTATTAATGAATAAAATAAATATAAAGACAAATGAATCAATAAATAAATGAAAACATGAAAATATATTTTTATACTGACTTTTACTTTTTATCATTAAAAATCTCAAACGGAAAAGCCAATGATTACTTTTGTCATTGACTTATTCATTGAGAAACGCAAACGAAAAAAAATGATGGCAATTTTTGTCACTGACTTTTAACTTTTTGTCAATGAAAAATAAATGGAAAAAACATTGGCAATTTTTATTTCTTTGTCTTTGCCTTTTCTATTTCCCTTGTCGTTGCCTTTTCCTTTCCTTTTGCTTTTACCAAAAGGACTGGTCTGTCAATCAATTGGCATTGAGAGGGGCTTCCCAAACAGGAAAAGGTTAGTTATCGACGAAATTAGATTTGATTGTGTTGGTGACGGAGTAGTTGGCAGAGGTGACCCATCCAGCCTGTCAGCTGCGCCTCTAAGCAGTTGTGAAAAGGATTTTTTTCATATCGCTCCAAATAAATGATGAATCAAAATTCACACATGATACAGATTTTCCCCCGTTGGTCCGAGATGTCACTTTCCTTCAGGTAAACTAGGAGTAAACAGCTATCAATTACTATTCCTGTTTGTAAAGTCCCTCCCAACGCCATTTGATTGACAGACCATTCCTTTCCCTAAAAGCAAAGGTATAGACAAAGACAAGAGAAATAAGAAAGGCAAAGAAAAAAATTGTTGCCATTGTTTTTTTCTGTTTGTGTTTTTCAATGACAAAAAGTAAAAGTCGATGACCATAAGACCATTGTTTTTTTGTTGTTCAATGAGAAAACTGTAAACGTCAATGACAAAAATGGTCAGTTTTTTTTGTATGGAATTTCTCAATGACAAAAAGTGAAAGTCGATGACAAAATATACTTTTATATTTTCATTCATTCATTTTCCATGCCGCTTTTTCTCACGAGGGTCGCAGAGGTGCTGGAGTCTATCCCAGCTAACTATGGGCAGTAGGCAGGGGACACCCTGAACTGGTAGCCAGCCAATTGCAGGGCACAAGGAGACATACAACCATTCACGCACACACTCATACCTACGGACAATTTAGAGTGTTCAATCAGCCTACCATGCATGTTGTTGGGATGTGGGAGGAAACCGGAGTTCCCGGAGGAAACCCACGCAGGCACGGGGAGAAGATGCAAACTCCACACAGGAAGGACGCAGATGTGCTAACCACTCAAGCCACCGTACCACTTTTTCATATTTTCATTTATTTTTATATTTATTAGTATGGGCGGCCGTGGCGCAGTTGGTAGCTTGAATTGTCCTGGGACTGAAGGGTCAGCGGTTCGATTCCCGGGTACGACTGCCCACTGTTGAAGTGCCCCTGGGCAAGGCACTGAACCCTAATTTGCCCGTAAAAGGGTTGGCAGCTCCTTGCATAGCAGCAGCGCAATTGTTGTGTGAATGTGTGCATGAAAGGGGGAAATGTGTGCTAAAGTAAAGCGCTTTGGGCATGGTAAACATGTAGATAAAAATGTGCTGTATAAGTACTCTTCATTTATTTCTCTTTATATTTATTCATTTTTTAATTTTGGCACTCCTGTGATTTCATAGTTAATACATACAGTACCCTCCATAATTATTGGATGTATAATGTGTTTTTTAGCTTCTAATTTTTTTTTCTCTAAATAATATGGGACCTTAATGGCGAAAAAAGAGAAAAATCCAACCTTCAATACAAGTGCATTTATTCAGAGGGGAAAAAATCCCACATAAAGAAATAATTCTATAATGTTTCACAAGATGGGAAAAGACAGAAAGAGGGATCTTCAGCCATTCCTCTTTGCAGAATCTCTCTAAATCATCCAGAGACCTGGGTCATCTCCTCTGTACTCTCCTCTTCAGCTCACCCCACAGGTTTTCAATGGGGTTGAGGTCTGGGGACTGAGATGGCCATGGGAGGAGCTTGATTTTGTGTCTGGTGAACAATTTCTGTGTAGATTTGGCCATATGTTTAGGGTCGTTGTCTTGCTGAAAGACCCAGTGACAACCCATCTTCAGCTTTCGGGCAGAGGGCAACAGATTTTGATTTAAAATGTCCTGGTATTTCAAAGCATTCATGATGCCATGCACCCTAACAAGGTTCCCAGGGCCTTTGGAAGCGAAACAGCCCCACAGCATCACTGACCCGCCCCCATACTTCACAGTGGGTATGAGGTGCTGTCTACACGCCAACAAGCTGTTTGGGAGGCATGCACGGAGAAAACCTTTCCTCACTCACAATCATAAACGCAAACGTCTGGAGTTCGCCAAGCGGTATTGGGGCTTCAACTGGGACTGTGTGCTTCCGTCAGACGAGACTAAGATTGAGATTTTTGGCAACAAACACTCTAAGTGGGTCTGGCGTGCCACAAAAGATGTGCATGCTGAAAAGCACCTCAAACCCACTGTGAAGTATGGGGGTGGGTCAGTGATGCTGTGGGGCTGTTTCGCTTCCAAAGGCCCTGGGAACCTTGTTAGGGTTGTTACGGTACATGGCATCATGAATGCTTTGAAATACCAGGACATTTTAAATCAAAATCGTTTGCCCTCTGCCCGAAAGCTGAAGATGGGTCTTCACTGGGTCTTTCAGCAAGACAATGACCCTTAACATACGGCCAAATCTACACAGAAATTGTTATCCAGACACAAAATCAAGCTCCTCCCATGGCCATCTCAGTTCCCAGACCTCAACCCCATTGAAAACCTGTGGGGTGAGCTGAAGAGGAGAATACACAGGAGAGGACCCAGGTCTCTGGATGATTTAGAGAGATTCTGCAAAGAGGAATGGCTGAAGATCCCTCTTTCTGTCTTTTCCCATCTTGTGAAACATTATGGGAGAAGATTAGATGCTGTTTTGTTGGCAAAAGAGGGTTGTACAAAGTATTAACACCTGGGGTGCTAATAATTGTGACACACATTATTTGATGTCAAATAATGATTTCTTTATGTGGGATTTTTTTCCCCACTGAATAAATGCACTTGTATTGAAGGTTGGATTTTTCTCTCTTTTTCCATTAAGGTCCCATATTATTTAAAAAAAAAAAAAAAAACATATTAGAAGCTAAAAAAAAACATAATTATTATAAATCCAATAATGATGGAGGGCACTTTACATACGTTAAACATGGATCGACTGCAAATGGAAAAAAACGATAGTAACGCTTTAGGACAAGTAATTAACTCATTGAGAACCAAACATTATGTCACAAAACATCGCCTTCTTTCAAGTGCCAAGTGCTCTTTCAGAATTTACATAAAGAAATATTCCCATTTTCATCATCAAAAAAGTTGTTTTTACTCTTTTTCGTTCCTCAGATATGAGTCGTTCAACATCATGAAACACGTCTTTGGTAGTGAACAAGCTCACAAAGTTTCATCTTGTGTTCACCCAGGTAGAGCCAGAGAAGCTAAAAACGTTAACACACGATTTGGAGGCACTTGACCGAGCTGCCAAAAGAGGCTTGAAGTAAGTAGCATTCATTTTTTATTTATTCTATTTGAAACCGCAAAATATCAAATATCAGCTGAGCTGACTGCAATATCCTTACTCGATGTTGGCTTACTAGGCCTGGGAAACTAAATAATCACTTGGAAGCTGCTATCCACGAGGCCATGAGCGAACTGGACAAGATGTCGGGCACGGTGAGTCCACTGGCTGACCTACTGTTTTATTGGATTGTGTCCTTTGCTGCGATGTCGATTGTCATATTCTTTCCTTGCTTTCATCAGATCCCGTCAAGAGATCGACAGGTGAAAATGCCCAAACCCAAAAGGAGGAAGATCTCCAGATAGCAATGAATGTGTCACCCTCCTCCTCCTCGCTGCCGTCTGAGCTGTCCCAGGTGCTACACATCGACGCTGCGTGTTCCCTCGCCGTTCCGTGACGTCATTATAGACTTGACTTGCTGACTTTTGAGGTGCTGGAACTTCCAATCACCGTTTGTACTGTAGTAAGAAGAAAGAAATGGAAAGAAGCATCAAAAAGGTTGCAATTTGTCTACAGCTTACTGAATTAACTATTTTTTTCTAGTATAAAGGATTAAAAAGACAAAAAAAAGGCAATGAACATTACCTTACATATTTAAGACAAATAGACAGTCCAAATATTTCTGATACATTTTCATGATGTATATAGGTAATCCTGAAATGTCATATTAAGAAATGTATGTAAATATTGTAAAGTGTAATGTACAAGCGTACCTAATGCACATTTTATCTTTTGTTGTACAAAAACAAAGCAGAATTGTACCAATGTATTGGTTTCTATTCATACGTGCGTTTGCATCGGCTCGCACACGCGCAAGAAATACAAAAACAGCTTTTATATGACAAGCACTACGAGCGTTGCTTTGAGTTGGTTTTTGTACAACGGCCTCGGAAAATGTTCTGTTACTTCATACCTGAAAGTGTTCATGGAGAAAAAAAAAAAACACACACAGAATGAACTTTACCAGCAGAGTGTTCAGCCTTTCTGCAAGCGCGAATGTTGCAAAATCTTCATCGCAAAGGTTATTTTTGTGACCTTTCTTGCATTTCTGGGGTGTCATGATTTTTGTTTTTTTCTAACTTGGATGACGGTGTTTTTTTATAATGGATTTTGTTGTTGAGTGTTCCGTCATGTCCAAACTATTGTCATTCGAATGTCATGTTTTTCCCCTTTGTCAGTTAATGATCAAAATTAACACTTGCGGGGTGAAATATTCTTACATTTTGGGGCCTTGTTTTAGTTTTCTTCAGTTTGCTTGTTGTAAATTATTCCTGTACAGTTCTACATATTTATTTTAAGCTTTACAAGTATCCTAGATGGCAATAACACTACCAAGAGTTTAAAACTCAAGCCTTATATGTGTATATGTATGTTTTGTTTTAACAGAAGAATAGATCACATATTCATTGATATGGTCCCATGTTTTATTTAAGTGAGCATAAGAGAAGATGCTTTGACGGCAAGGCTACTTTTTTTTGTTCCATAGTGTTTTATTTATAAAATTGCTTATGTGCGAAAGAAGGCGGTTGCTCTGTGTTCGTAATAAATGTCCTTTTACACTACTTAAAGCTTCCAAGTAGACGTCATGGCTCGTTCAGTCCCGTTATGGCCAACAAGTTGAAAAAAACTAGAATGAAACAAGTGCAATAAAACCAATGAGTAGAGTTCAAAAGTTAGCTTATACCGATGCCAAGTGTTTTGCTGCTCAAGATGCTCACAAGAGTCATGTCCTTTCCATTCAAGAATGTCATTTTTCTGATACTGTGTTGGTGGCAACAGCAACAAAAAAACTTAAACATTAGTACGTAACATTCTTTTCTAAGTGTTGTACATGAATGCTTCCACACTTTGACTTCCATTCACCTGAGCTAAGGCATTTACGTTCCTTCCGGAGCAAAACTGCAGAAGAGCCTCGAAGTTTGACTGAATTTCCGCAGAATGCACGCTTTGAGTAACTATACTGTACGAAAGACATCCTGTGCAACTTGAAGACATTGTATTGCAGCCTTGTGGCTTAAATCAAAACATGCAGCTTGCACCAACCAAGGGATGTCTTCTAAGTGGCTGCTCCAAGACACAGCCCAGTAATCGATGTCGAGGAAATCCTGCAGCTGCTTTGCTACTCTGGGTAAAGTTCATTCTGTCAACTTTTTTGTGTTGACGTGCAGGAGCCTTATTGGTGCTCCAGCTCAAACTTGAGCGTGGAGGTGTGTGTTGATGCTTTTTGTCTGTTTTGTTTGATTTGAACTTTGAAACATCCTCTTCCAACCTCCCATTGTCAGTATTTTATTTTTCAACCTGTGAGTATATATTGCTACACTAATATATACTTAACAGATGAGTTTTGTGTGAAATCTGATGTGCACTTGATTTCTCCAATTTGTTTTCTGAATTAATGTGGCCTAGATATACAGTATAGTTTGTCAGAGTCCATTATTTTGATATTGTTTGGACTTTTTTTTTTTTTTAATGAGTTGATGTACGCAGTGTTTTTGTAAATATTAAGACACATTACAGATCATGCAGTGATGTAACATTTGGAACAATGTTGCACAGATGTCTTAAGATATTAAAAACTGGTCACTCTTACTTGAACATGATTTTCTTCTCACTGTACTGTGAATGAAGTTGTCGCTCTCAATGTAGTGAGTTGCAAGGTATGAAAGTGAAACCTCAGTCACAATATATGGTACTGTGACTTGTAGGCACTGCAGAAAACGGTTGAGATACCTGTAAACATGGAAGAGGTAACCGGTGTTTGTACTCTGCCTTGTAACAGTTGTGGAATGACCACTCTTGTGCATATTTTGACCAGGTGCACAGAGTTGGAGTCCTACTCAAATATGAGGGACAAAATTACTATAGTCACTGAGTATACCCCATATTTTGAGTCCTCGGACCATATTAAAATTTATGATTTTGTATGTTGTTTTTCTCCCCTAATCTGATTTTGTTGACTAATTGGAATTAAGTAGTGTTGTTTGGATAGGCAGTGAATCACTGCCCTCCCAGTTCAAATGAATTGGATTTCGATTGTCATTAGCAGATCATGACAGAAAAAAAAAAAGGGGGGGGGGGTCATGTAGTTGTCTTAGTTTTTGCAAAATGAATGGATGTATTTTTTCATTCAAATGGAGGAAATAAATGATGCCATTTGGATTATTTGAAGTGGCGAGGCGACCATAGACAGTTTGATATTTGAAGTGGAAACCCCCTCTGCTGGCCGTACTATTAGAGGTGTAATGTTTTACAACGTGTGCAGAGTGCCACCTGAAATTTTGAGGGTTGAAAATATAGATATTGGACATGAATGACAACAGCTGATGATGAACTACACAGGAAGCAAAAAAAAATTATGCTCTGACTGTTGGTAGACTAAAAATGTCGACAAACAGCATCTCCTGATTAGGCATGTGCCGGTATGATATTGTGACGGTATTGATAACCTTAGGCCAAAATATCAGGGTATTGCAATTACAGCTCTGAAATGTGTTACTTTGAGATATCTGGGTTTAAAAAAAAAAAAACTTTTTTCCATTGATCCACAGAATTCTTATTTTTCAAAACACATTACCAAATTGGAACATAAGTATAATGTTAAGTTAAAATAAATTTAAAATATTCTAAATAAAATTAAAATAAATGCAGTCCTTTATGTGAACATTATTATCATCAGAACAAAAATAATTATTTTCCATTAAGAGCACGTTTGTATGACTCATGTCATCTTTACATTATACACACACTTTGTCAACACACAGTGGCCAGAGAGAAAAAAAAACAGGTTTTACCACTGCTGGACACACTAAACACAAGTTAACTCTTGTAGCTGGTGGGAAACATTCATGCCAGTGTTTAATATGTATAAATGCGAAATCATATTGGAGGTATTGCCTCCTCGGCAGCTACTCTCCGCAAATGTGTTTTACATGTCGGTTGGCCCTCCTCCTCTAAGCTGCGCCCAACTGTAACTTCTCTGTCGCCAAAGTATTCCCATACCAGCGATTTCGTTTTCATAGATAGAGGGAAAAGTTCAGGAGTTTCACTTCCTTCAGCTGTCGTGTAGCACAGTTCACTCACTGACACTGAGCAACAACCGGTGGGGGAGGGTTGAGCCTTGCAGCTGCAAGCGAGGGATTTCTTCATGCATTTTTGCAACATAAAAAATAGGTAATACATTAGGGGCAATATGGCGGATTTTGTTTTTTTCAGTTTTGAAACCGCAACGTTTTCATACCATGGTATACCTTGAAACCGGTAATCGGCACATGTCTGCTCCTGATGTCTGTAAGTGATTGTTTCAAACAAATACATAATTTCCAAGTTTTTATTATACCTTTTCATCACAATTCCCCCCTCCCCCTACTCATATACAGTATTCCCATTTGTAACATTGCACATAATCTTCAGCAGTTTTGGACAGAACAGACAGCTTTGTCAGGTTGGTCAGGTCACAGAATAAATAATTCATAAATAATATAAAACGTTTCCTCACATTTTCACATATAAAGTTTTACAGATTGAATACAACAGTTCAACAGGACAGTTCCAACATTTTATCTGTACAAATAGATATTTTTCCACATACTTCATGGTCAACTACTGCACCTTTGTCCGACATAGAACAGCAACAAGTTCTCCTTTTTAAGGCTCAAAAATATGGGAACACACACCAGTGAGCCTGCTCTTTTCCGACTTGGGCAAGAAAATCTTGAAACCTATGTTTTTGGACGACATGTTTGGTGCTATCAGAATTTCGCATCCCTGTTATACATACTTATCCTGTTAACATATACAGTTGTGTTCAAAATTTTCACCCCCCACTCCTGAATAGTGTTTTAGTAAGTCTGACAGGTTTTTATGTTTTCATCTCATTCATAAACAGATCAAATAAGGATTTAAGTATAATATAGACAAACGTACTTGTCGATTTTAATAGTCTTAACTTAATCTGATTATGAATAAAATAGATGATATATCGTACTACAACACTATACTGAAGTGGGGGGTTAAATAGTTTTGAACCCAACAGTATTAGGAAAAAAAGTTTATGCTGCTAGTATGACCAACATAAACTGTTTCTCGTTCTGTTTTTATTACATTATGAAGCCAACAGACTGCACACATGTACTTCAGAGAAAACAAATTGCATTTAGTAAACACAACATCAGTGTAGGCTTCCTCAGCATCCGTCTTTGGACCCTAATAATGACTTAAGAGAAGTAAGCTTTTTGGCTGGTCACTGATTTCATCCATGAAAAGCTCACCAGCATAAGACAGATGTTACCTGATGCCATTTTGGTTCATCTTTTAGGACTAGTCTAAGCATATGTGGTGGTGTGGATCTCTGAGCACTCATATGCGCCATTGCCTTCTCACCCACAATTGTTCACGGTCAACTACTGTGTATATTTTCACACCCATGAGTCGGGAGATCCTGTGAACTTGTTGGCCCTGTTGGAAGGCCTCCGTGTGGTGGAGTAGAAGTCCACATAGTTGGTGTTGCTTTTGAACGAGATCGGCTGGCTGACGTAGCCATCTGGTGAAGACGGGGTCAAGTGGACCGGGTCGTCATCGTACTGGTCTGTTCCATAGCCTTGTGGCGACGAAAGGTAAAGTCTGTTGTAGTTTTTCCTATCTGGTTCATCGTAGAATGGCTCCGGGTGCTGACGAAGCAAACATAAGTTTTGAGTCTTATTTATATTGTGCAGTTTCACAAGAGAAGTTATCGGGCATTTCACACCTTCAAAGATACTGTACTCATATTCTCTATAGTCCAAATTTAAGTTGACTGAATGTAAAGAATGAAACTTTTGTCACACTTTTTCCTGCATTTCAATGGCCATTAAGCGGTTCCTTGCATACAGGTTTGGCCAGTCGGGGGCAGTACAGCATCTATTGGCTATGCATAGAGACAGACATTTTTTTCTCCACAGCTTGCTTGTGATTGTGAATATTATCTTTCTACATAGTTTCTTTAATGGTTATAAACACTGCCACTTGGGTGATATGGTTAGCCTTTGTTATGGCATTCCCCAATTTGTTTTAGCATTGGAATTTAGCTCACAGGCTTGAAGGCTATGTGGTATTTTTGAAGACAACAAAACATTATTTATAATGTGTAGTTTGACAGGCAACAGCTTGAAACAAACTTATGAAAAACAACACAGCATTTTGTAAAGCAGGGTGAGTTTAGTGCCACCTAGTTGCACTCACAAGTAGGGTTGCCACCTGTCCCTTAAAATAAGGAACAATCCGAAATTGGGAATTAAATGTTGTGTTCCCTATTGAGCTAATACGGAATATAAATGAATAGATACATTTCTATGCATTTTAGGAGTTTTTGGGATGTACCTTTTTTTCTCTGCCTGTACAGCTTTGGGCGCGAGGGGGGCGTCGCGTATTTATTTCTGAAAGGTGGCAACCCTACTCATAAGACAAATAAAAAACATGAAAACTTGTGTCTCAAAACTTACAAATTACGAATTGGGTCACTCATATTACGTATTATAACGGCGTTAAGAATATAACGGCGTTACTAACGGCGTTATTTATTTTTTCCAGTAGTGAGTAATCTAATTAATTACAGTACTTTTCTCATCTTGGCAACGCCGTTACTGAGGATGTAAAGTCGTGCGTTACTATGTGTTACTACGTTGGTTGAATGACGCAAGAAAAGTCTGAGGGACATGGACTCACGGAGACAAGAGTTGTGACGCCGTTGCAAACGCAATGCTATAGGTAGCTGTAATATTACCTGACTATAGCCGATAGCCTACAAACCAGGGCCATGCTACAAACTACGCCCACATGAAGTAGATATCACCTGTGTAGAACTCGTTGCGAAATGATAGACTCACCAGCATTAGTAAACAGCCGCTATGTTAAAGCAGTAGACATGACACTTTGTGTAATGACAATAAAGGCGTTCTATTCTATTCTATTTTATTCCATTCTATTCTCAGGAAGGCTCTGTTGTAGAGAACCTTCCTAGCGAACCTAAGTAACTTTTTATTTAAAATACTCCTAAATCGGCAAAATCTTGACTTGAATCTATCTTTAAATGATTAAACTGTTTTAAAACTTTCAAATGTCGAAAGTAGACAGAAGGGAAGTAATTCAGTAACGGTAGCAATTTTAACAACTTTAACGGTTGATTCACAACATGAAATGACTTTCAAACATAGCAAAGGTTACTACCTAGGTATCGCAATATCCGCAATACTCTTGTATCTAGTTGAGTTCTTCAAATAGTGTGACCTATGTTTTTTTTTTTTTTAATGAAATAAAAAAACATGAAAAGTAATACCAGTTACTTTGCCAGGTAACTTATTATTCATACAGTCAGGTAACTGAGTTACTTACTCAATTACTTTTTGGGAGAAGTAATTTGTAACTGTAGTTAATTACTTTTTTAAAGTAAGATTAACAACACTGCTCATATTTCAAGTCAGCGCTGTACTGTATATCATCAAAAGAACACTCAATTATCACCATACCTCCTGTTTTTTCATTTATTGGATTTACATTTATAGAAGAAAGAGTTTTTCATACAAATATTTAGTGTGTTTAGAACAACTTCTTCAGCTAACTCAGTAAACTGTTACAAACCAAACCAAACCGGCGACTATGGCAATCAATCGAAATAATAGTTTTCATAAGAACATTATTGTGCTACTCAAGTTTCCTTACCTGGGTCCTTCTCAGCTCGTCTCCAGAATGTGAGCTGTACGTGCCGATGAAATAAGCACTTTTCTTCTCTGAGCCTAAATTATGACAAAAACAAAACTTTATATGACCCTTGATGAAACCACATAATGTGTTAGACTAGTCATGTTTGCACAAATTCACACAAACCTGTGTACTGATGTTTGTGTAAACTGTTATCCCCGTAGTAAGTGTCGAGTTGCATAGACGACTGCGCTCTAGGGTAGTTTGAGCTGTGCCTCCTGATCCCGAGCATCGCCGGTGAGGATGTCGCGCTCCCACCTAAAGAAGAATATGAAGACGGATATGATGATGTCCTGACTAAAACAAACTTTCTGAAGCAGAGGGGCGGTTCTCTCACCAGACTGGATGACCGGAGGCATGTGTATGGGGCTGGTGGGGAGTGTCGGCTGCGAGCGGTAGCGGTCTCGCTCCAAAGTGGAGACCGGTGTGACAAAGTGAGTGTAGTTCCAGCCGTCCTGGTTCACACCCATTCCAAAGACACGCGGTGAATTTCATAGGTAAATTCCCTGTCCTAAAATGTCTACAAAACATGTTTGTGTCATTCTGACCTGTTTGTAGAGGCTCCTCAGCTCTCGGTACTGCCACAGTGTGTTCAACACCTGAGCAGCTGCTTTCATAACCTTCATTGAATACCTGCAAAAAGGATGGCAAACTCACAAAATCAGATTGTTCACTCCATAAGAGCATTATAACAACCCATGTGTCGCACCCTTTGCCTCTCCCTTTGCTGATTTCCACCAGTTTCTCGATGCCGCCGCTGTCAGCCAGAGCTTTGGCGTTCTCCATGTTGCGGCTGGTGACCTCGTGCAGGGTGCAACAAACGGACGCCACTGTGTCGTCCGACAACACAGATGGATTTCCGCCAGGCAGCCGGTTTATCAGATCCCGCATGGCGTACTTTCCTGTTGAAGTACACAATGATTTGTTCATAGATTCCGCCATCAGTTGATAAGACAGCTCCCACAGACATTGCACCACGGCGTCCCGTAGGGGGGGACGTTGAGTTGGCTATCAATGTGATAAACTCAAACACACGCTGCGTTCTAACGCCGGATTTAAGTGGAAATTGGACAAAAGCTTTACTTCATAGAAGCAGGCAGGAGTATGTAAAGTGTGATTTGGTTGAGGATTCAATGTAATTATTAAATAGCGCCATGCATGCACTTTGAAATGTTGTGACAAAAAAATCAATGAATAAAATAAGTGTTACTTTGGCTTGAAACATTTATGAAAAATGAACGATAACTGCCCATTTTTTGCATTTAACCAAGAATCTAGACTGTTTTACGTTCATATCCACAGAAATTCCGCGTCGACAATTTAGCATTTGTTCACAAGAATTTTCAACTTAAAAAGCTCTTTGTTTTGTGACGGCTGCCATGTTGGATTACACAATACCGTAACTTTGGCTTGAAATATTTACGTAAAATGAATGATAACTGCCCGTTTTTTTGCTTTTAACCAAGAATCTAGACTTTTTTACATTCACATCTATTGAAATTCCGCAATTTAAACATTTATTTACATGAATTTTCAACTTAAAAAGGCCTTTGTTTTGTGACGGCCGCCATGTTGGATGACACAATACCGTAACCTTGGCTTGAAATGTTTACGTAAAATAAATGATAACTTCCCGTTTTTTGCTTTTAACCAAGAATCTAGACTGTTTTACGTTCATATCTATAAAATTCTGTGATTTAAGCATTTATTCACAAGAATTTTCAACTTAAAAAGCTTTTTGTTTTCTGACGGCCGCCATGTTGGATTTTGTATTTCTACAGAATAGATGAGTTCAACCTAAATAAGTTGTGATTGTATATAGAAAAATGCAAATTTTGCTTTTGTTGAGTAAGATTAAGATGATTCTGTATGCTTTCCTCAAGTATTAAGTTTCTGATGTGAAGATTGAATGATTTATTAGCTGTTGAAAACATCCACCAAATTAAAAAAAAATTTAGTTGCTATTTTGGGCAAAAACTTGATAAAAAATTTGAGAATTTTATATCTATTTTAAGTTTTGTTATACTTGTATAAAACAATAATTAATCAGGATTTTATTAGGGAACGACTTTGAATTTTCTCATGTCGCTGCTCATGGAGACTCATGCATGCCTAAAGGCAGGTGCCTGTTTTGGCTGTTTTACCTCGCTAGCGGCTTTGGTTTTGAATTTTAAGTTTTTTAAAATAGGGCCCTACGGATCGGCTGTGACTACTGTGTCCCATCAAGTGATAGTGAAGTCTATGATTTGTTTTTGGCGGGCAGGGCAAACACTGGTAGCGTACCTATAAGCTCCTTGTTGCGTCCGTCGAGCGCCATGTTGCGCAGGGCAGTGGCGACAGAGCAGACGACACGGTCGTTGTCCATCCTCAGCAGCTCTACCAGGATGGGCAAACCTTTCTCCTTGCGCACCGCTGCTCGGATGTAGGTTGAGAACTGGACATAAGCAACAACACGAAGTTACATAGTCACTGATCTTTTCATGCCCTAATAGGGCTCTTTCAACACTTTTTATATGTTGACTTACAGTGTATCTATCACAAAAGTGAGCACACCCCTCGCATTTTTGCAAATATTTAAGTATATCTTTTCATGGGACAACATTGACAACATTGACAAAATGACACTTTGACACGATGAAAAGTAGTCTGTGTGCAGCTGATATAATAGAGTTAATTCATTTTCCTCTCAAAATAACTAAAAATATAGCCATTAATATCTAAACCCCTGGCAACAAACGTGAGTACACCCCTTAGAAACTACGTGCATCCCTAAATGTCCAAATTGAGTACTGCTTGTCATTTTCCCTCCAAAATGTCATGTGACTTGTTACAGGAGTGAGAAAGCCCGCCCGTCTCATCAGACCATAGGACATGGTTCCAGTAATCCATGTGCTTTGTTGATATGTCTTCAGCAAACTGTTTGTGGGCTTTCTTGTGTACCGTCTTCAGAAGAGGCTTCCTCCTGGGGTGACAGGCATGCATACCAATTTGATGTAGAGTGCTGCGTATGGTCTGAGCACTAACAGGCTGACCATCCACCTCATCAATCTCCGCAGCAATGCTGACATCACTCCTGTAACGAGTCACATGACATTTTGGAGGGAAAATGACAAGCAGTACTCAATTTGGACACTTTGGGATGTACGTAGTTTCTAAGGGGTGTGCTCACTTTTGTTGCCAGGGGTTTGGATATTAATGGCTATATTTTGTGTTATTTTGAGGGGTAAATTAAATTACCTCTATTATATAAGCTGCACACAGACTACTTTTCATAGTGTCAAAGTGTCATTTTTGTCAGTGTTGTCCCATGAAAAGATATACTCAAATATCTGCAGGAATGCGAGGGGTGTACTCACTTTTGTGATACACTGTAAATAGTCACAAAATGTTAGGGATAATTGGCTGAATGGCAACATTTTACATATAAAGTATTAGGGAAGCGTTATTTGATTCTCACAGTTCGATATTGTGACGTTGTATCGCGGCAGTATTAGGGGAAAAGCTCATGGTTTTGCAGAAAGGTTTTCTAACTGCCCAAGTCCTTCAAGTCCTCCTGTATTTTCCCTCAGATTTATATATTTAAAAAATGATATTGACAGTTCTATCCCTGTCAATCTAATTTAATAATTACCTCCAAATTGTTATTTTTGTGCTACTGCAGCTTAGCTAAGAGAATGCCTACATACTGTATATAGCCAACTTAAAACTAAATTCTAAGCAACAACGTAAACATTGCGAATATTGGAACAACCCTAATATACAGTACATGCACATGAATGTAATACCGATAGGTTTTATAACTAATAGTTTTATGACTAATACATAGGATAAAGTTGATAATTCAGATAACATGATCATGCCCAGAGACCTTCCAATTTCCTGCAGATAGATTTTGGAGTGATCCCGCAGCCCCCTCGAGCGTGGCAGAGTTTGAGCTTTCAGCCAGCAAGTTGAGGTATGGTTTGACCACCAATGGGTGCCACAGTAGCTCGGCACCCCTCAGAGCCTGGGAAAAGCCTGGAATGGGTCCGCTGGCGTCCCACTGCTCACATTACAAGCAGAAGATAAACACAACAAGATAAAGAACTTGTCTTAGCATTGGGGTTTTTTCCCTTTTTTTAGTTTACTTTTTCATCTGGCCAGTCTGTCCTCTTCCTCCCACGCCTCCTCTTCCCCCAGCAGATGTAGTCCAGTTCCTTAGCTGTGGAGAACCCCAGGAGGGTGTCGAGCTCCTGGTTGCCAAGGAGCCGAGAGGATGGCATCTCTACCTCCAGCCGATATGAAAGGTTCCTCAGTGTGCACACGCTGTTCTCTACAATCTGAGGAGGGTTATGTCAACATTTCCATTGGGACTGTAACTAGTAGTCATTTCCCTGTTTTTGATTTCAATTTCTCTGTTTTGGTAAAATGACACAGAAAGATATGTTAACATGTTGAAAACTTTCCCACCTACAAGTACAGTGGGATGAAAAAGTATCTGAACCTTGTGGAATTTCTCACATTTCTACATAAAATCACCATAAAATATGATCTGATCTTTGTGAAAATCACACAGATAAAACAAACTGTCTGCCTGAACTAAAACCACTCAAATATTTATAGCTTTTCATATTTTAATGAGGATAGTAGGCAAACAATGACAGAAGGGGTAAAAAAAGCAAGTAAGTGAACCATCACATTTAATATTTGTGCCCCCCCCCGGCAGCAATAACTTCAACCAGACGCTTCCTGTAGCTGCAGATCATTCTGGCACATCGATCAGGACTAATCTTGGCCCATTCTTCTCTCCAAAACTGCTGTAGTTCAGTCAGATTCCTGGGATGCCTGGTATGAATCACTGTCTTTAGGTCATGCCACAGCATCTCAATGGGGTTCAAGTCTGGACTTTGACTTGGCCACTCAAGAACTTGTATTTTGTTCTTTTGAAACCATTCTGAAATTGAGTTACTTTGTGGTTTTTGGATCATTGTCTTGTTGCAGCATCCATCCTCTTTTTAGCTTCAACTGTCTGAGAGACAGCCTCAGCTTTTTCTGCAAAACATCCTGATAAACATTTGAATTCATTCTTCCATTAATGATCGCAAGTTGTCCAGGCCCTGAAGCAGCAAAAAAGCCCCAAAACATGATATTCCCTGCACCATGCTTCATGATGGGGATGAGGTGTTGATGTTGGTGAGCTGTTCCATTTTTAGCCCACACATGACGTTGTGTGTTACTCCCAAACATTTCAACTCAACTGGTTTCATCAGTCCAGAAAATATTTTTGCCAAAACTTCTGTGGAGTGTCCTAGTGCCTTTTTACGAACATTAAATGAGCAACAATATTTTTAGACTTTTTTTAGGCTTCCTCCGTGGAGTCCTCTCATGAACACCACAGAGATATTGGACTGCGCCAGTGATTTCTGTAAGTCATTAGCAGACACTTTAGGGTTCTTTTTTACCTCTCTGAATATTCTGCACTGAACTCGTCATCTTTGGAGGATGGCCACTACTTGGGGGAGAAGCAACAATGCCAAACTCTCTCCAATTGTAGGCAACTTCTTTGACTGTCGATTGATGAACATCCAGAATTTTAGAGATGGTTTTGTATCCTTTCCCAGCTCAATACAGATCAACCATCCTTGATCGCAGGTCTTCAGACAGCTCTTTTTACCGAGCCATGATGCACATCAGACAATGCTTCTCATCAAGACAATTCTTACCAGGTATGTGTTTTACAGTGGGCAGGGCAGCTTTAAACCACTCATTAGTGATTCAGCACACATCTGACTTAAATTGTTTGGGAAAAAAATTGTTTCAATTGCTCTTTAAGTCTCCTTAGGCGAACTGATACCAGAGGAGAAATGGAACAACATGTGGCGGTCACACTTATCAACATCACAATCACCTAAATGGAAGGAATTCAATTGGAAAAACTTAATTCGATACTTCATCACACCCAAAATTAAAAGTAAACAAACAAGCAGCCAACAATCTTGCTGGAGACGATGCAACGACTTGAATCCAGACCATATACATATATTTTGGACATGCATTAATATTCAATCATTCTTGGAGAAGGTTCACTCAGCTCTCTGTGATATGTTGGGATACACAATTCCGAAATCCTGTCAGGTATTATATCTGGGACTTTTAGAGGATGTAATACATAAAGAGGACCAGTATATTGTGAAAATTCTCCTTGTGGCTGCAAAGAAGGCCATAACAAAGAATTGGTTAAGAACTAAATCTCCAACATATGAACAATGGCTGCTAATAGTGGATGAAATACTCGATATGGAACGGCTAACATATAGGCTAAAGATAAAAGAATATTTGTTTTGGAAATACTAGGGGAAGTGGCTGACTTACAGGGAAAAAGGGGTATAATATGGATCTCTGGCTCATCATGATAGAGGAGAACACATGCCCGTTTGGTGCTCATTAGTAATATTTTTCATTATGTTTGGTGTTGGTGTTATTAAGTGGAGGGGAATGTTGTGTTTGTGTTTTTGTGTGGAAAATTAGAAATAAATAAATAAAATTTAAAAATTGTAAAAAAAAAAAAAAAAAAAAAAAAAAAAAGTCTCCTTAGGCAGAGGGTTCCCTTACTTTTTCCTCCTTCTGTCATTGTTTGCATGCTATCGTCATTTAAATATGAAAACCTATAAATGTTTGGGGGGTTTTAGTTAAAGCAGACACTGTTTTTACATATGTGTGATTTTGAAAGATCAGATCACATTTAATGATTTTATGAAGAAATGTGAGAGATTCCAAAATGTTGAGATACTTTTTGTAATGTCATGCTGATTTTCCATTTGTTTAAGTCTTTGCTTTCTTATATTTTCAGGTTTTATTTGAGTAAATACAACTGCCATGTGTGTGTGTGTGTTTGTGTCACCTTGCTGTCATAGTCCGAGGTATTGACACAGGCTTTGAGAATGTGGAGCAGTGAGTCCACCAGACCCTCACAGCAACGCAACTGACCTCTGGCCTCCTCTCCAGCCGAGCTCAGGTTCCTGACACATTCACACGGACAAAATTAAGAAACTTGAACAAGGTGGTTTTTAATTATTTGTATTTTTATTCATTTTTCAATTCTCTTTTGTGCTGTGCAGGTGTGGAAAGTTACGCATGATATTTTCTCTTGTTGCTGTAAATAAGTCGGGTTTTTTTTTGTTTTTTTTTAATCTTTCTTGTAAAATCTGTAATTTTACTTTTACTGAAGTACCTTTTGTTGGAATTAATTTACGTGATTACATTTTAAAACGCTTTTGTTACGAAGTAAAAAAAAAAACCAAAAAAATCAATTGAAATGAGCGGGAGGGAGGGATTTGTGCCAACAGGGAGAATCTTTCTGATTTTCTCTAATAACTGCAGGGCCAGACAGCAACACAAACTCCATTATATAAAGAAAGGCCATCTGCATCGCCGATTCGCTACCATGTTGGATGGGGTTCCTCATCGGCACAGACTTTGTAAACGTAAAAGTCAGGATACATTACAATCTTAAAATAGCACTGTCTTCAAATAGTAATTGCAACCAACTATGAGTGAGTGAATGTGTCTAGCATTAATGAAACAAACGTTATTGATGCTACTGAGGGACATGATGTTGCTAATTAGCATGGCTAACATAATTTACATGAGAAAACCACTGAATTTAAAAAAAAATGTCATTGTCCCACTCACACCCCTTTCATAAAAAGTAACTACAAAACTTTGAGTAAATTTTAAAAACGCTACTTTTTGTTTTATTTGAGTAGATTTCTACACCACTACTTTTAGTTGAGTAAAATTTCATAACTGTAACAGTACTTTTACTGGAATAGACTTTTTGGTACTTTTTCCACCCCTGGTGCTGCAGCTATTACAGCAAAGTCTGAATTTGGCCTCTGGGCATAAAAAAGAGATGATTTTATGTTATCATGCCAACTTGCTTTGAGGCGCAATAAGCGACTTTCCCCACATGGAGGCTTCAAAACTGTCTGGATACAGCAGCAGAAGAGCCGCACAAAACTGACAAGAAAATGAGACCTCAGACAATGGTGCTTCAGTGCACACCATCAAGACAACACTTGACTTATTTTACATTAGGATTTTACATACGTATTACAGTTGGTTTAACATTTAGCCAGGGGTGAAAGTGGGCCGTAACGGTCTGGAACGCCGTTCCAGTATAAAATTTGGGGCTTTGGGCGGTGGCTTTGATCCCGAAAATATGACGGCAACAATCAAACCTCTATGTTAAAAACAAAACTCCCAGGGTGCCACACACCCATCTCCAAGAAGAAAACAATCTACAAACGTCAGATTTACATACAGTACACAAATGTTAACAACAAGCCTAATAAAGTGCTTGTGAAGTGTCATCCGTTTCCACTGATATTTGTAATTCATTTATTCCAAAGAGTTCTCCCAGCGTGTGAATCTGAGTCCGACAAGACACCCGACTTGCATCGAGGAAAACCACCCTGCCTGGCCTCTAGTTGTCCAAACAATTGGCGACATACTGACATGGGATCAGCATGGATAGTCAGCTATGATTGGTTCAAATGTATATGCTTTGGGGCAAAAAGAAAAATAGAAAAAACTTGTTGAATTCATGCAATAAAAAAGGGCAATGCAACGGAGAATTGATCAGATCTTTAAGAGAAAGGAAAGAGTTGAAGAGGCATATTTTATTTTATTTGCTCTGATCGGGGAGGTCCAGATCATCTTCCATGTTATGCCTGACCCCAGAAATAATGAACAGAAAATTTTTGATTTTTTTTTTTTTTTTTTGAAAGCTTTATATGGTCCTTAAACATAATATAATAAAACATTTTAAACATTTTTTAAACATCAATTTGTATATATGTTTTCTAATTTATATAATGAATGATACACTAAGCATTACATGCAGTTGTTTTAATAAAACTAATATAAATAATAAAGAGAGATCAAACACAAAAAGGTTTTAAAACCATTTTTTCCCCTTTGCAATAAGGTCCAGAAATGCATGTCTCAAATGTGATACATTTGGGAATATAGTTAATTTGCACTTTGGATTTATTTTTGTTCATTTACCTATGTTAGGCTACATATGTATTTCCTTATAATATGTTGAAAAAAATGTTTGCATTATCTACAAAATATATTCCATTTCACTGTGCATAATGTAAGTCATTTGTACCTATTTTTGTTAATGTATGTTACTTTTTGAAAAATGATAGTAATGTTAGTCATTGTTTACATTACCATTATTATCATTATCACCATAATCATTACATTACATTACGGAAGTTGGGGTTACTGTATGGTGTTGTTGTTAACTGTTATTTTGAACATCATTAAAAAAATAAAATAACATTTTTGAATGAAAATAAGTTTCTCATGTACAGTATGCCTTGTAAGTATAATGCAGTAGCCTAATACATGTGTAAAACCTGTTGTGTTTCATAGGTATAACAGCCGAAAGCAGTTTTCTTTGCATTTCTGTGGTTTTAGGGGGTTTGACAAAAAAAAAAAAAAAAAAAAAAAAAAAAACCTGGCATTTATGTCAGGGAGTTCCGGCAACAAAATCTAGCCACTATTAACCCTGGGTTAATCTTTCGGGTGATTGCGAGGATTGTACAAGTACGGGTTCCGTACTACAGAGCCCCTAAAGCAGGGGTATCCTACTCCGGTCCTCGAGAGCCTCTATCCAGCTTTTTTTTACATGTCTCCCTCCTCCAGCACACCTGACTCAAATAATCAAGATCGTTATCAGGCTCCTGCAGAGCTTGCTGATGAGCTGATCATTTGGTCCGGCGTGTTAAAGGAGGGAAACATGCCAGATAGTATGTGGTGCACTCTAGAAACTATCTGGTGCGCACCAGAAACAATCAGGTGTGCACCAGACAGTATGTGGTGCGCACCAGAAACAATCTGGTCCTGTATCACCCTGATAGAGCTCACCTCAGACATCCGGTGGTGTTCCGTAGCAGTAGAGAGGATTGAAACTTGATCTTGTGTTGTTCACGGTGTGACAAGCTACTCCACCCTGAGTGGGGGATGACCACCGTGTTGGTCAGTGTGGTCAAAGCATCCCGAATGATGGTCATCTTCACCGCGTCGCAAGAGGAGAGGTTCCAGAGGACCCCTACAGGAACGAGTATGGGTGAGTTTCAATCTTCAACCCTTTATATTTAGAAAAAAAATAACCCTACAGAGACCTAGTATCCACAAACGCAGACATCACATTTTGGGTCATGTGGGCTGCAATAATACCATTTGTATACAGTTATTAAAACTACGTTAATAACATTAATACAGTGGGGCAAATAAGTATTTAGTCAACCACCATTTGTGCAAGTTCTCAGACTTGGAAAGATTAGAGAGGCCTGTAGTTGTCAATATGGGTAAACCTCAACCATGAGAGACAGAATGTGAAAAAAAGCAGAAAATCACATTGTTTGATTTTTAAAGAATTTATTTCCAAATTTGAGTGGAAAATAAGTATTTGGTCACCTACAAACAAGCAAGATTTCTGGCTGTCAAAAAGGTCTAACTTCTTCTAACGAGGTCTAACGAGGCTCCACTCATTACCTGTATTAATGGCACCTGTTTTAACTAATCGGTATAAAAGACACGTGTCCACAACTCTCAGTCAGTCACACTCCGAACTCCACAATGGCCAAGACCAAAGAGCTGTCGAAGGACACCAGAGACAAAATTGTAGACCTGCACCAGGCTGGGAAGACTGAATCTGCAATAGGTAAAACGCTTGGTGTAAAGAAATCATCTGTGGAAGCAATTATTAGAAAATGGAAGACGTACAAGACCACTGATAATCTCCCTCGATCTGGGGCTCCATGCAAGATCTCACCCTGTGGCGTCAAAATGATAACAAGAATGGTGAGCAAAAATCTCAGAACCACACTGGGAGACTTAGTAATTGACCTACAGAGAGCTGGGACCACATTAACAAAGGCTACTATCAGTAACACAATGCGCAGCCAGGGACTCAAATCCAGACGTGTCCCCCTGCTGAAGCCAGTACACGTCCAGGCCCATCTGCGGTTCGCTAGAGAGCATTTGGATGATCCAGAAGAGGACTGGGAGAATGTGTTATGGTCAGATGAAACCAAAATAGAACTTTTTGGTAGAAACAAAGGTTCTCTTGTTTGGAGCAGAAAGAATACTGAATTGTATCCGAAGAACACCATACACATTGTGAAGCATGGGGGTGCAAACATCATGCTTTGGGGCTGTTTTTCTGCAAAGGGAACAGGACGACTGATCTGTGTAAAGGAAAGAATGAATGGGGCAATGTATCGAGAGATTTTGAGTTAAAATCTCCTTCCATCAGCAAGGGCATTGAAGATGAGATGTGGCTGGGTCTTTCAGCTTGACAATGATCCCAAACACACAGCTAGGGCAACAAAGGAGTGGCTTAGGAAGAAGCATTTCAAGGTCCTGGAGTGGCCTAGCCAGTCTCCAGATCTCAACCCCATAGAAAAGCTGTGGAAGGAGTTGAAAGTCCGTGTTGCCCAACGACAGCCACAAAACATCACTGCTCTAGAGGAGATCTGCATGGAGGAATGGGCCAAAATACCAGCAACAGTGTGTGAAAAACTTGTGAAGAGTTACAGAAAACGTTTGGCCTCCGTTATTGCCAACAAAGGGTACATAACGATGAACTTTGGTATTGCCCAAATACTTATTTTCCAACATGATTTGCAAATAATTTTTTTTTTTAAATCAAACAATGTGATTTTCTGTCCCATCACCCCCCCCCCCACACACACACACACATTCTGTCTCTCATGGTTGAGGTTTACCCATGTTGACAATTACAGGCCTCTCTAATATTTTCAAGTGGGAGAACTTGCACAATTAGTGGTTGACTAAATACTTGTTTGCCCCACTGTATAATATACAGTATAAACAGAAATATACAGGTTATGGCCCCCAATACCGCTATAAAGTTATTCATTTATTCATTTTTAAAATTTCAAAGTATTTAAATGGATAGACAAAACCTTGATCGTTATGATGATCATCCTCGATTATTCACTGCTAGCCTTCCCATTTAAAATGCATTGGACGTCTGACATTGTCAGTGACAGCAATGAGATAAAAGAGTGCTCTGTAAAGGGTTAAAAATTTGAAAATGAATTTTTCCTGTGTTTTAAAATAGTGCTGAGAATCGTTTGGAGACTAAGAGCCATCTGGTGTCTCCTGGTATCAAACAGTATGTGCGGCGCGGCTGAAGAGCTGTCGCTGGCACTCTGTTTCAGCAACACATTATCTCGCATCCTTCCTGACCCGCACTCAGTCAAAACACAGCAGGCACTTCTCCACCCACACACAACAATGCACTGCCAGTCTGGACATTTTTCATCCAGAGTGATTGTATATCTGATAAGACAGCCGGACCAGTCAAGCATTTTCCAAATGTTCTGATGATGAAGCCAGACTGATGTTCCAAACCTACCAGTCACCAGTTCACGGACTTCGTTGTCTGTTGTCTTTCTGAGGAGGCGGAGCAGCGCAGGGACTCCACCACAGTTCCTCAACGCCACCTTGTTGTTGTCTGTGGCTTTCCCATACACAAGGTTCCTCAAGGCCCCACAGGCACTTTTCTGTACTTCTGCTGCCTTGTTGTCCAGCAAATCCACCAGGTGCTGGATACCTCCTAGGTGACAGACCTGCAGAAAAACAAATGGTTTAACTACCCCCACCTCTGATTCACTCAAATCTGTTGACAGGCATAACTTGGATTAAACACAGGGCCGGCCAAGCCTATACGCAGACTATGCAGCTGTTTAGGGCCCCTGATCACTAGGGGGCCCCTAATCTGGCAGTTGTTTAATTTATATTCTATTTTGTTTACTACAGTTTGCTTTATTTGACTTTTGTGAGTTTTGATACTTGATTACAAGCTTAAAAAAAATAAAACTTCTTCCTTAACTTCTTTCTTTCCTCTTTTAGAAAAAGGTTTGGCGCTATCTACTGTAAGTACTGACAATCATTTGGGGTGAGAAATTTGACGTATGCAGTGCAACAAAATCTGATGAATTTACAAAATATGGACGTATGGGTTGGATTACATGTATGGGTTTCACAGTACACTGTGACGAAATGGTGGGCCAAAAATACGGGCCCCTTTGCATTATTTTGCTTAGGGCCCCCAAATGGCCTGGGCCGGCCCTGATTAAACAGATTAAAAATAAAAAATAAAAACAGAAAAAAACAATGACTCAAAGTAAAGCCATCTTAAAACATAGAACAAATCTTAATTCAGTATTCCATAATGTTTAAAAACTTTTCTTTGCCTACGTGAAGCGCTTTGTGCCCAGAGGGCAACCAAGGACACATCAGACGGACAAATGTTTCCCATCACATAACTTTGTTGTGCTGCAGTTATTTATTGCACAGGAATTAGAAGTCCAGTGACAGAAGAGAAGAGTTTGGCACCAATATTTTCTACATTTGAGTTGGAGCAGATGGTGCTTTGGCTCAGTTTGCCTGCCAGCATTTCACAAAAGTAAAAAGATTAAACCGAGAATGTACTTTTGGGACAACAGACTAGAATGTTATGATGCACGCGCCATTCCGTTGGCATATTCTATTACATTGCACATTTAAACTATTATTACTTTTCAGTCATTAATATTAACTTGTTGATACTAATTGAACGGTTACGTAACTTGAGGGGGTATGCAAAGGCTAATTTAACAACTACTTTTTACAAACAAACAAAAACTATGTAATAATAAACAACACTATGAAGCTATTATTTAAATCTCACATTCAGTACTGGTTGGAATGAAATATTCTTACATCTGTTTTGGGAAAAAAATCTCACAGGCCTATGTGCAGGTTAAAAAAAAAAAAAAAAAAAAAAAACAATAGAGAGGTGACAAGCCACAAATAGCCCTCGCACCAGATTTTGGATACTGCCCATAGCAAAGCAAAACTGAAGATGAGATCTTGCTCATGTCTCATTTACATCTCTGAGAAATGAATCAGCAGTAATCGAGACCAGAGTGGTTTTCTCAGGTTTCTCAAATTTGTCTCATGAGAAGTAAGTCTCATAGTGAGAATTTCATGAGAAGGTCTTGAGAATAGTTGTACTGGCACAATTTTTCAATACAGTCTCACAGTTGTCTCCTTTTAAGATCTCACCAAGAGACAACTATGAGTACTTGTGTCGATCTGAAATGCATCTCAATTTTATCTCCTTACTTGGAGTCACGATCTCAGTAATGTCTCAGTAAAAGCTATGGATGAGCAAAGTATTTTATTTCTTCAACTTGCCTCAAAGCAGCCTCTTTTAGTGATCCCGTGGAGCAACCTTATATTGTGCCAGTCACAAATATTCCTCAATTTGATCTTCTTCCAGTCTGCAATTGCTCATTTTGGGTTTTCAAGGTTTCTTTCATTGTAAGAAAGAGTAGTGTATGCTCTGACATGTCCAATCACATCATAATTCATCTCTTGCCAAAATCCGAAAAAATATTATAATTGGTCAAATAATTAAATAACATCTGGTTCATTTGGTTCAACTTGTTCAATGTAAAAATTAGAGATGTGACCGAAAATTCGGCGATGAAAACTATCGGCCGCTCAAATACATTATCGGTTTTTGGGTTTGAAGACCAAAAGTTTACCACAAAAGAGTGTGAAGAACCTTAGTCCTCTTATTTGATGACGTAATCAAAAAAGGGGCAACACTCTGGCATATGATGTCTCGCTAAAACTACTGGCTCACAGGCAACATGTCTGCAGTTTGGAAGTTTTTTTTTTTTTTAATATCACAGAAATATACAGTATAAATTATTAAATGAACCAAAATATAATACATTTTCTTCATCGGTGATACACGCTTTCTGAAGTTGCTTTCCATTGATGTGCCGCATCACATAGAGCACAGTGTGCGTGGCTCAGTGGTAGAGAACCTAGAGGTTGTGAGTTCAACTATCTGTCCTGATGAGTTCATCTAAGTATCCTTGAGCAAGACACTGAACCCCACGTTGTTAGGTCAACAGCAGGTAGATGAGGATATAGTATCAAAGTGCTTTGAGTGCCTGAAAGGTGCTGTACAAGTATAACTCAATTTTTAATTAAGAGAATTTCTCTTCTCAAATATTGCTCGTCTGTTTTTCTCGAATCAATCTCCTTTGTCTCAGTGATGTCTTTGCTCATTTTGACTAATAAGCAGAGAATGAGATAAATTTGAGATGATCAAATTCATCTCACGAGACGAGATTAAGCAACAGATGAGTAGCGAATTTTTGCTATGGGTGCTTTCACAAGAGTATGCGCTGGAAGTAAAAGTTGAATGTGAAACGTTTTCGCCATCACTTGTACCACATGCCACCGTGACCTCACCTCCACTTTGACCCTGTTATCTCCAAAACAAAGGTGCTGTAAATAAGCGGCTGCATTGGCCTGCACGGATGGGAAATGGTGCTGTAGCATGTGGATGACCTCTGGCAGCTCAGGGTCTCGCCACGCAAATTCCCTTGATGGCAAAGAAGCGAAAAGACAAATTGAGTTCTTTATCTTTGTTCTACACCTGTGATGTTGATTATGTAAATTATTTTCAGAAACCAAGCAAAAACAGACAAAAATTGGAATGTGTTTCTAAAACAAAACTAAGCAGAAAGTGACTAAGCAATTCCTCACTACTGTGTTTTTTTTTTTTTTTTTTAATTGATGCCAAGTACCTGTTTTCAACTCCAAACAAAACTGTTGAAAATCTAATTACATATTTTTTTCGGTGCACCTGGGGTCTTTGTGGATGCTTTCAATGGATGGAGTGCGGGTGACCATCCGCTCAACCAGCTCAGAGTGCTGATGCGAGTAGAGCGGCTCGCCGGGGATCCTGAAGGAGTCGACGTATACGGTGGCATTGTTTAGCCCGTAGCTGCTTCTTTGGTACGGCAGAGTGCTGCAGTGGCTTGTGGCTCGACGGAGTGTCCCCACACCTAGTAAATTAAGGAAACGACATAAATTATCTGGATTTAAATCATTCACTGAAATTAACAGCAAGAGACACCAAATCCACTAAAACCTGTCATCGTTGGCATGTTTAAGTGCCATTGACGGCGTCCAACCTATTTTGACTTGGGGGAAAGGCAAATCGTTCTATCGCTGCCAGCCTCTCCCAGTCAAAATGGAATGGACATCTTTCGCTATCAATGATAGCCAAGGTAATTCATGACATAACTATAGGTGGGACTTAACGCATTAATTACGATTAATTTTTAAAACATAACGCATTTTAATCGCAGGTTACGTTCCAATCATGGAATCTTAAGTCCAGAAATTTCCAACACGCCAATAAAGTGCACAACCATTAGCTTGACTGATGGCTTTTGAAATTGAGAATTTCAATTAAAAAAGCACATTTTAACAAAAAATTCTTCCTCTTAAAAGGAACATCGGACTTAGACTTGTAGTCTCTAATAAGCCAAATTTGTTCTCTTTTACCAAAATATGTTATTAGAAACACATAAAATATTGCCATTGTTTAAAATATATGTATATACATATATACATATATATGTTTTGACCTACGGAGGGCACCATGTTTTAAGTGTGCAATGGACGCTCAGGGTGATGGCGTAGATTGTCGCTGTCACTGTCACTCGACGAACACTACACTACTACAGGTCCTTCTCAAAAAATTAACATACGTGATCAAGTTCATTATTTTCTGTAATGTACTGATAAACATTATCCATATATTTTAGGTTCATTACACACAACTAAAGTAGTTCAAGCCTTTAGTTCAAGCCTTTTATTCTTTTAATATTGATGATTTTGGCAAAAAAGTCATGAAAACCCAAAAATCCCTATCTCAAAAAATTTGCATATCATGAAAAGGTACTCTAAAGAAGCTAACAACCCAATTGTCTGAATCAACGAATTAACTTCAAACACCTGCGAAAGATTCCTGAGGCTTTTAAAAACTCTCAGCCTTGTTCATTGCTCAAAACCGCAATCATGGCAGAGACTGCCGACCTGACTGCTGTCCAGAAGGCCATCATTGACACCCACAAGCAAGAGGCTAAGACACAGAAATTTCTGAGCGAATAGGCTTCCCCAGAGTGCTGTAACAAGGCACCTCAGATGGAAGTCTGTGGGAAGGGAAAAAGTGTGGCAGGAAACGTTACACAACCAAAAGAGGTGACCGCACCCTGAGAAAGATTGTGGAGAAGGGCCGATTCCAGACCTTGGGGGACCTGCAGAAACAGTGGACTGAATATGGAGTAGAAATATCCAGACCCACCGTGCACAGGTGCCGCATTCCCCAGGTCAAGCCACTTTTGAACCTGAAACAGCGGCAGAAGCGCCTGACCTGGGCTACAGAGAAGCAGCACTGGACTGTTGCCCAGTGGTCCAAAGTACTTTTCTCAGATGAAAGCAAATTTTGCATGTCATTCAGAAATCAAGGTGCGAGAGTTTGCAGGAAGACTGGGGAGAAGGAAATGCCAAAATGCCTGAAGTCCAGTGTCAAGTACCCACACTCAGTGATGCTCTGGGGTGCCATGTCAGGTGTTAGTGTTGGTATACTGTGTTTTATCAAGGGCAGGGTCAATACAGCTAGCTATCAGGAGATTTTGGAGCACTTCATGCTTCCATCTGCTGAAAAGCTTTATGGAGATGGAGAAGATTTCATTTTTCAGCACGACCTGGCACCTGCTCACAGTGCCAAAACCACTGGTAAATGGTTTACTGACCATGGCATTACTGTGCTCAATTGGCCTGCCAACTCTCCTGACCTGAACCCCAAAGAGAATCTGTGGGATATAGTGAAGAAAAGGTTGAAAGACACCAGACTCAACACTGTGGATGCTTAAGGCTTAAGGCCGCTATCGAAGCATCCTAGGCCTCCATAACACCTCAGCAGTGCCACAGGCTGATTGCCTCCATGCCACGCCGCATTGAAGCAATCATTTCGGCAAAAGGATTCCCGACCAAGTATTGAGTGCATAGCTGATATAATTAATTGAAGGTTGACTTTTTTTGTATTGAAAAACACTTTTTTGCATTGGTCGGATGAAATATGCTAATTTTTTGAGATAGGGATTTTTGGGTTTTCTTGACTTTTTTGCCAAAATAATCAATATTAAAACAATAACAGGCTTGAACTACTTTAGTTGTGGGAAATGAATCTAAAATATATGAAAGTCTAATGTTTATCAGTACATAACAGAAAATAATGAACTTTATCACAATATGCTAATTTCTTTAGACGGACCTGTATAGGGTTACTGCAATTCCTTCTAAGCTGCGAGACGTCCAACACATACGCTCATCGGTTAAAAGCGGCGAGTACTTACTATTTGTGTTTTTATGGAGTCTTTTATTACCTTTTCATTGCCTCAAGGTACTTTTTGCATGTGTTTCCCTCCCATACTTTTAAGCATTGTGTTTTCTTGTGATGGGTTTAAAGCAGATTTTTGATCTGTTGACCACATTAGTCACGTAGCATATTCAAACCAACCTTATTTGATATTACTACGTTTAAGTATTTTCTTAAGGCATCTTTAAAATGTTCTGTCTGTATGCAGCTAAACAAAACAAGCTGAAAGCGCACGGTACTACAATGACTGTCAAATTCGCCCCTTGTAGGACGTTTCGCCGGTGTACCACATTTGGGCAGAACACCATTTTTTTTTTTTTTTTACCTACTCTTGTCTCGTCTCATTCCGTGTTTCCTGTTCATTTTGTTGTTGCTGCTCGATTTGTGAAATATCGACAGCACTGTCATGCTCATTAATGTTCCTCTCGGGTTCAAATTGAAAGGGTTGAACAGATGACATGTTTATGTCGCAAGAGTCATACTCTGGAAGCCCGGCAGCGTAACCATGTGACACCACCGCCCTGCAATGTCAACAACAATGGGGACCTACTAGTTAGACTAATTTTACAAATTGTATAAAAACGAAAACATCAAGTGGGGTTTCAATATCAAATTATTTTAACTCATAATAACATTTCTTTTAAGAAGTCTTTCCATCCGTAGATCCTTTTAAGACACTTTCATCTTTGTATTCGCAGCATTAAATCAACAAGTGAGAAGTTACTACAGGGTGTTCCAAAATGTTTGACCCGATTTCGTAGGCCAATAATTTTGACAATTTTCGTTGGAATGACCTCAAATTTTCACAGCCTGTGTAGAAACGTTTCAGGTTTTTGTGTGTGACGTTTGGCATTTGCCTGTTAGAGTATGCTCGTACTCAGTCACCGAAGACAGTGCAACGTGCCCTATTCACAAATTTTGCAAAGAAGGCACCAACTACAAAACAAATTAGGACTTGGCACCTAAAATCTAAAAAAATTTCAGCGAGTTTGGCACGAGCCGAATACCAACTCGAAGTGTGCAGAGTCACAGGCGACGCTCATTTTAAACATTTATGAAAATCTGTCATAGGACCAACAAATATTTGTACTTTTCTTTGTAAATTTAACCAATACAACTTATGACCTAAAACATAAAGTGTATTTTGTTTCATTAAGACCCATCAAGTCGTTTCTGAGATATGGCCATTTGGAATGGGGTCAACCATTTTGGAAAACCCTGTATAATTTGTAACCAACAATGCCAAGTTCAACAAATGGTTGTGTCAATCCTGTCGGTTTTCATACTTCCCGCGATGTCTTTAAAATTTCTTTTTGAATACCTTTCAACAAGATTCAATTTTTTAATGTGAAAAATTATCACAGTGGAATTTGAAGGTCCAACAATATTATTAGATATTGCAGTACCTGCACCTGTCCCGTAGACCGAGCCTTGTAGTTCTTGGGTGGGGCTGTGATACAAGGGGCTGTGGAAAGTGTGGTCATCGAAAACTGGCGTCATGTGAGAATCTGGAGACAACGCTGCCCTCAGCTCCGGGTCAATCTGGCCAGACTGACTGGCGTATGAACTGTGAAGGCCTACAGATATACACGCAAAGATATTCTTGTTGAGGTAAAAACATACGCGGAGATCAAGGGTAGGCGGGGGGGGCCTTGTGGCCGAAAAATATAATTGCATGTAATTGACTTTCCTATACAGTGTATATGAATTTTTAAAATTAAGATTTTGCCGGTAAAACGTTTATAAAAATTGCAAAGTAATAAAACAAAACAAAAAATGCATGAAATGAACAACAACAAAAAATTATTATGAGTCAAAAATAAATTTTCAAACAGATCATATGACTAGCACCTTAGAGACGTTCATTTGCTTTACTTAGCCATAACCACCTGAGGACAGAAGAGGCAAGATGGATAATGATGTAATTTTTATCAGACCTAAGCTTTCAAAAGCGACAATTACTGAATGGGAACCAATGATTGAAGATGTGGACCATGAAAAGCTGGAGAGCACTGCCAAAATGGTGAGCGAAGTTTCAGTTTCCCGACTAAAGATGCTAAATTTACATCAGAATCACTACCGGGTGTACCATATTCAATGGAGGACGATCTTGGCTAAAAGCATAGCTTTTAAGCAGCCTGATTAAGAATTCCCCTAAAAAATGATGTGAAACAAAAAAAAAAAAGTTCATTTTCAACGTATTATTATAAATATTCCTGCCTGGAATATTCATTCAAAAAGTATGCAGCCTTCTGTTTTGCTTGCTGCCATTTTCAAGCTGACCATGGTGAGGATTCGTTTCGCAAGAGTGTGAGTGACTGGAAAAAACTTGGCAGTAAATTGGATATCTACTCGGAACGCAAAAATCGGCATCTACTTCTCCACGAAGTAAGACAAAAAAGGCGCGCGCTCACACCCCCACACACAGCTGGGATGCCTGTATTTACATATGTACTTAAGTATGGGCTAAGCTACTAACCGAACATATATCTTGGAAGTTAATTTTATTGCCGTCACTGCGTTTCGGGTTCATCAGCATGTTTTGCCCCCCCCCCCCCCCCCCCCCAAAAAAAAAGTCAACTCTGCCTATGGGTAAAAATGCTTTGGAATTCTGCTCTCTAAACTTTTTTTAATGTGCTTCTGATGCTAAATTTTTGGGGCAA
The DNA here is from genome assembly GCF_030265065.1 of Corythoichthys intestinalis. Classification (NCBI taxonomy): domain Eukaryota; kingdom Metazoa; phylum Chordata; class Actinopteri; order Syngnathiformes; family Syngnathidae; genus Corythoichthys; species Corythoichthys intestinalis. The sequence continues at coordinate 28,301,116 of NC_080396.1, read as the reverse complement.
TTTACCAGCTTGTTAACTAATTGACTGCGGCAGTGCTGGGCAACAGCATCCTAATTAGCCGCACCAGTTAATTGCTATTCTTGTATATCTAATCTAGGATGATTGGTAGATTGCTGGATTGTTCGAGGTAGATTATTGTGGTTAAAGACTTGGGTGACGTATTAGGTCACTTAGAAGGAAAACCACTCAGCTGGAGAACAGGAGGCTTTTCTTTGTAGTTCACTGCCTCTCAAACGCACTCTTGTGCATCTTTCTGCTGTCCTCGCACGCTCAAGCACAACAAATGCATACAAAGTGTGCAGGAGTGCGTGTGCACTCGTCAATGATAGCCGCACCGTGAAAAAAACAGAAGAAAGAGTGCTTCAGTTGAGAATCGAGTATAAAGCAGATGCTGATGGCAGTCTAAAGCCTTTTGCTTTTGCCAGATGATAATCAGCTGATGGCTTTGTGATAGAGACCTCGCTATGTGGGTCACTGGGAGAGGCTTAGTGATGTGACCAAAGGGTGATGTTGCAACATCCGCAATGCTACGACTACTGTAAATCTCCACCAGATGTTGGTTGTATGCTTAAAAAGGACAACTTTGTTGTCATGATAATCTGATTGTTTTTTTATGATTGGGGAAAAAAAACATTTGAATCGCTGTGAATCAGTTTAACTCATTGTCTGCCATTGACAGAGATAGACGTCCAATATATTCTGACTGGGAAGGGGTGGCAGCAATCATCTGAACGTCTGTAGTCGTCAATGACAGTCAGTGTTAACCCATTGCTTCTTCTGATGGAAATAAGGAAACATAACTGACCTATAAGGCTGTCAGGGCGTGGCAGGGCACTCCTTTGGTACAAGCCATACGGGTCAGCTCCGTAGGCCAGTGACTGACTCTGTCTAGGCAGCGTGGCTCCGTAATGCTGGGGTACCGCGGTCATCCCGGAGCGGAGGGGTGACCCCAACAAACCCCTCCCCTCAATAAGGGAGAGAGTGGAGCCAAGACGGCCGACGCTGCTAACACCTCTGTCCTCGCCCGGGGAGGAGGGTGACGGGCAGGAGGGTGGCATGCTGGTTCCGGGGAAGACCGTGGCCAGTGGTTTGGGCTCGGAAAGGATGGGGGAGTCGTAGGTGCTACCTTGGGATGTCCGTAATGAAATGCGGGAGGGGGAGACGGTGCCGGCAGCGGTGCAACCGGGAGACTGGCTCCTGGAAGGAAGGGATGCCATCCTTCGCAGCATTCGGCCTGTTGGCTGAGAGAAGTAAAGACACCAGATATTCAAAGCTACATTTACTGAAGACTTTGGATCTATGCTGGTCTTTTGTGTCCATATCACTTCTGAACCATTTATAACCATTTGTAAGGTGATTTTAAAGGTAAATTTGATGGACTGAAACCTCGCAAAGGTGGGGCTTCTTTCTGATGTTTTAATTTCCACCTTTAGCTCTTTTAAATACATACAGTGGGGCAAATGAGTATTTAGTCAACCACCAATTGTGCAAGTTCTCTCCTACTTGAAAAGATTAGAGAGGCCTGTAATTGTCAACATGGGTAAACCTCAACCATGAGAGACAGAATGTGGAAAAAAAACAGAAAATCCCATTGTTTGTTTTTTAAAGAATTTATTTCAAAATTAGAGTGGAAAATAAGTATTTGGTCACCTACAAACAAGCAAGATTTCTGGCTGTCAAAGAGGTCTAACTTCTTCTAACGAGGCTCCACTCGTTACCTGTATTAATGGCACCTGCTTTATTATCGGTATAAAAGACACCTGTCCACAATCTCAGTCAGTCACACTCCAAACTCCACTATGGCCAAGACCAAAGAGCTGTCGATGGACACCAGAGACAAAATTGTAGACCTGCACCAGGCTGGGAAGACTGAGTCTGCAATAGGTAAAACGCTTGGTGTAAAGAAATCAACTGTGGGAGAAATTATTAGAAAATGGAAGACAAACAAGACCACTGATAATCTCCCTCGATCTGGGGCTCCATGCAAGATCTCACCCCGTGGCGTCAAAATGATAAGAACGGTGAGCAAAAATCCCAGAACCACACGGGGGACCTAGTGAATGACCTACAGAGAGCTGGGACCACAGTAACAAAGGCTACTATCAGTAACACAATGCGTCGCCAGGGACTCAAATCTTGCACTGCCAGACGTGTCCCCCTGCTGAAGCCAGTACACGTCCAGGCCCGTCTGCGGTTCGTTAGAGAGCATTTGGATGATCCTGAAGAGGACTGGGAGAATGTGTTATGGTAGATGAAACCAAAATAGAACTTTTTGGTAGAAACACAGGTTCTCATGTTTGGAGGAGAAAGAATACTGAATAGCGTCCGAAGAACACCATACCCACTGTGAAGCATGGGGGTGGAAACATCATGCTTTGGGGCTGCTTTTCTGCAAAGGGACCAGGACAACTGATCTGTGTAAAGGAAAGAATGAATGGGGCCATGTATCAAGAGATTTTGAGTGAAAATCTCCTTTCATCAGCAAGGGCATTGAAGATGAGACGTGGCTGGGTCTTTCAGAATGACAATGATCCCAAACACACATCCAGGGCAACAAAGGAGTGGCTTCGTAAGAAACATTTCAAGGTTCTGGATTGGCCTAGCCAGTCTCCAGATCTCAACCCCATAGAAAATCTGTGGAGGGAGTTGAAAGTCTGTGTTGCCCAACGACAGCCCCAAAACATCACTGCTCTAGAGGAGATCTGCACGGAGGAATGGGCCAAAATACCAGCAACAGTGTGTGAAAAGCTTGTGAAGAGTGACCGAAAACGTTTGGCCTCCGTTATTGACAACAAAGGGTACAAAACAAAGTATTGAGATGAATTTTTGGTATTGACCAAATACTTATTATTTACCATGATTTGCAAATTAATTCTTTAAAAATCAAACATTGTGTTTTCTGGTTTTTTTTCCTCCACATTCTGTCTGTCATGGTTGAGGTTTACCCATGTTGACAATTACAGGCCTCTCAAATATTTTCAAGTGGGAAAACTTTAGTGGGAGAATTAGTGGTTGACTAAATACTTATTTGCTCCACTGTATATGCTTTACATGAAATTGTATCTTTTATCTCTATCGTACATTTGACACAACCAAAGCAATGATATCTACTTTTTTTTTAATCCTCGCAATCCGATTCATGCCAACTGTTGTCTGCCACCTCCTTGAGCATCTGACCAATCACTGTCCCCCTGCCTCTTGTGTCACCCACCTGTTTCTCATTGTCTTTTCTCCTTGCCTGCCTGCGTATTTAGCTTTAGTTCAGTCCTTGTCAGGTCATCGTCTTTGAATGTGCCATTTCCTGTTCTCGCCACATTCTTCATGTTCCCTTGTTTGAGTAAGTTCCTTTTCCTATTGTGATTGTTGATTTTTTTTTACTTTACCTTTTTCTGTTGTTCCAAATAGTTTTGTTTGAGATTTCGTGAAATAAATACTTTTGAGTTCTGCATCATCCCTTTCTGCCTCACCTGTCTCCATGTTCCCTTACAAAAAAAATCTGGACACTAGGGGTATAATAATAGATTTGGATCAATTTATCAAATGACACAATCAAACAAAATCTATATGTTAGACAAGCTGTTTTGTTTTAAAAAAAAAAAAAAAAAGAGAGAGAAAAGAGAGCTCTTAATGCTAAACCTATTGCTCTTAAGAGAGCAATAAGTTGTCAAATTTCAAAATTGCTTACTTTTTTTAAATAAATGAAATTTAACTGATTGTGTTAAATGTCGAAATAATTTCACATTAAATTGATCAAAGGTCCTTGAATCACGTCGAATTGTGGCAGACTTTGTAATATTGGCAAATTATTATTGTTCAAAGAATCAGCATCGTATTGTACCATCATAAAAATGGTGATTTACACCCCAACTATAAAACATTTAAAAATGTTTTATTTATTTTTTTGTCTCCCTACCAGATAAAATCACAAAGGTGTAATATAATTATACTATTCTCGCAGTCAGACATGCGGGCATTAATGACGTCACCAGCCACAACAAAGCGTCGCCATATTGAAAAGGGGGCAAAACACGAGCAGTTGCTCTGTCGTGCATTGTAGTACAAATGCGTTGAAGTTTTGTCCTATTTGCGATCTTTTTTTCCGTCGGAATGACTAAAAGTTGCTGTGTTGCGGGTTGTAACACAAGGAAGAGTTCGGAGCCGCATTTGAAGTTCTTCATTCTTCCTCGTGAGAAGAAAAGAAGCAAATGGCTGAAAGCAATTAATCGAGGAACAGTAAAAGAAGACGGTTCCGTGGATCATTCTCGCCTGTGGGAACCTAAATCCAGGCACATTTACGTTTGCAGCAGACATTTTATTACTGGTGAGTAAACTTTAATAGATTTTTTTTTGCCCTAATTAGCTGCTACGATTCAATAGACTATGCAGTGGTTATTATTGCCGTAACCGAAAACTTGCAAAGCGTTTTTTTTTTGCCGTGAACTGCTCTGATTGCTCAATCAGTATATTATTGGCCTGGTGGGAATAGGTTATTTTGCCGTGACGCGACTCATGCACTGCGTTCTTGCCTCGTGACACCCCATTTAGGTCTATTATGATGGTTCATGGCTAAATAACGCTTGGAGGCAAATTACCGGTTAAGGCAGAAATAATCACTTCGTATATACTACCAATTTACTCAGTTCCACACAGTACATATCCCACATATTATTGCAAGTCATTGTTGTGGTCCCCAATTAAAAATAGTTACTTTTTTCTAGGTGCTAAGGTCAACATGGAGAAGCACCCAGATTGCATCCATTAATTGGAATGCCTTCCCATTTATTTTAATTTGTTTAGAAACAAAAAAATGCCTAGAATTAACAAAGGTCAACTTACTGTGTGACTTTATGAGGTAGTTGTCGATGTTTCGGAACTCCACTGCAGGCCATTCCTTTGTATTGTTTATCCAGCTATCAGCTGCGACTTTGTTTGGGCAGATTCGCAAGCCAATAAATGTTCATTTTAAGTTCTATCGCCTCCTCGCGTCTGTGTCTCGTGATAATAATAAGTCATGTTTAAGACGTTTTTATGAAAAAAAGAAGCAAAACACGGCTGAAATATATGAATGTCAGACAATGTTTGTCTACGGATGTTTACCTGTGCATGCCCCATCTCAAAATGGCGACACGTTGCTATGCGAGATGACGTCATCGTGACATCACGCCGACTGCGAGAATATAAAAATATACCAGTAATTATATTAAAATGGACTGAACCTTTTTCGCTGTCAATGGCAGCTGATGCGGGAAAATATTACATTATGCTTTTGTAATGTATGATTGCTTCTGTGACATAGATTGTAACAACTTCTATTGTTTTTCACCTTGTTCCCATAGTTAGGAGACGCGCTTGAGAATCTCACGAGATAACTTGTTTTCCACCATAGTATTGTTTTACTACACGCCTGGGTCCCATAGAGATAACTTGTTTTGCACCCATAATATTTACCACTTGTTGGCATCTGTTGCAGCACAGCTCATTTGTCCCATGTGAAAAGCCCTTTTTCAAGGGGGCTGAACCAAAAGTAGCTTAAATGTTTGAGATTGGACGGGGCCGCGCCACTCGGGGGCGGAAGTTGGTCTCTCCGCCTCCAGGGGGTGCGTCCCTATAAAAGCCGAACATTTCCGGGCGACCAGTGAGGTCTATCAGAGGGTCACGTACGGATCGCCTGGCCTTTGTCCCTTTGCCGCTTTACTGGAGTGTTGTTGGCTTCCCACTCGTTTGTCACGGTAAGCGATTTTCATTTCTAAGGGACACTCTGATGTGCTGTAACAGTAACGCGGGGGTGTGAGGTTGGCAAACTCAGACTTAGCATGAGGTTACTACTTGCTGTGCTTGTTTTTGATACCTGTTTGCTTGCTCTTGTGGGATTGTAATCAATAAATCACATATATTCTGCAATTGTCATATATAAACATTGTCTATTGAGCAAAAGTGTGCCCGTTACTGATTCACCGCGAACCTGAAATTTCATACAACAGCAGCGAATGAGTTAATTGCACACTGGAGTCGAGCGGAGTAAACGAACGATTCATCCGCCCAACCAATCTCTACACCACTTATCCTGCCCAAGTTTGCAGGGTACCAGCACTTATCCCAACTGACTTTAGGCAATAAGTAGGCTACACCCTGAACAGTTCATCAATCAGTTGCATGCCACTCATACTGTGTGCCTTATCTGAAACCCTTCTTTTTTAACTTCTTAACTGAAACCCGCTGCTAATGTATGAATATATGATTTTCAAAGGACCAATGAACGCCTGTAGAAATAGCCAAAAATGGCCACGAACAAGGCAAATGGGTCGTCAAATGGTACAATGTCTAAAAGCAGTTATCCTACCTGCACAGACGCTTGACCCTCAGCTCTTGGGCTTCTCGACACCGAGGCACGTGGCTCAGAACGCACGATGTTCTGGTTGCTGTAGTAACTAACGCTGCTGTCCTGGTAGCCACTGTCTGAATAGGAAGTCATATGAGCCGAGTGGCCCCCCGAGCCTATAAAAAGATGGGGAAACATCGCCCCGATCAGTGCGTATCAGTCAACAGTCACTGCGTTTTAAGTCATTTGCACTTGATCTCACATAGCTTTAAAGTTGTAACAGGACTTTTTGAGTGGAAAGACACATCATGATTATCTGCATTTAAGCCATGATGCTTCTACGGGAACAATGTGCACTGTGCACACAGCTTCATGGCTGGCCTACTTTCTACTGGAGTAAGCTTGCGGGGGATGTTTTTATTTTCAGACCGAAGAAGGAGTATAAATCAGAGCAAATGTGCTATCAAAGCTTTACTCGGTGTGTTGTGTGATTAGGTATCAACTTATGAGGGTCCCGTGATGCGTGAATGTGATAATAGTATTGAAAAATTAGTTTATCACTTTTTTTAGGCTCTTCAAAGGCTATCCTAAAATTTACAGTCAGAGGACTCCAAACAAAAGATGTCACTGCTGCTGCTGTTTTGCTGTCATCCTCAAGGAACCTTCTGCTTTCTCATGCCAATTGACATTCCATCTATCCACAACCTAATGTTGTCTTGGCCCTGGCTTAACTTTCCATCAACTCCTCCTTTTATGGTCATTTAGTATACAGGCCTTACTCTTTTTCAAATTGTCTTTTTTCGAAAACTTTGGTGAACCAAATGGTAAATGGTGTTATACTTGTATAGCGCTTTTCCACCTTTCAAGGTGCTCAAACCGCTTTACACTACTTTGCCATCTACCTACTGGTGACGCAGCAACAGGAGCAAGCAGCAGGATCAGTATCTTGCTCAGGGATACTTAGGCAAGTTCATCAGGGCAGAGAATCAAGCCCACAACCTCTGGGTTGGGGGACAACTACTCTACCACTGAGCCACACCATCCCCCAAAGCACCTCTATATTCTACCATACAAATGTAAAGTATGATGGTCACATACAGTATTATTGCATGCAGGGCCGGCCCAGACAATTTGGGGGCCCTAAGCAAAATAATGCAAAGGGGCCCATACTTTTGGCCCACCATTTTTTCACAGTGTACTGTGAAACCCATACATGCAATCCAACCCATACTTCCATATTTTGTATATTAATCAAGATTTTCTTGCACTGCATACTTCAAACTTCTCTCCCCAAATGATTGTCAGTACTTACAGTAGATAGTGCCAAACCTTTTTCTAAAAGAGGAAAGAAAGAAGTTAAGGAAGAACTTTTATTTTTTTTAAGCTTATAATCAAGTATCAAAACTCACAAAAGTCAAATAAAGCAAACTGTAGTAAACAAAATAGAATATAAATTTTAAAATTGCCAGATTGGGGGCCCCCTACTAGTTAGGGGCCCTAAGCAGCTGCATTGTCTGCATATAGGCTGGGCCGGCCCTGATTGCATGTACAAAACAAATTGAATGATTGCCAGGCCTCCAAACGATTCTTTTCCTGCAAGAACTAAACAAATAACCTGAAACTTGAGCATTTCAAGAAGAAAACTGTTGTGTTCAGTGGTATGAAAAAGTATCTGAACCTTTTGGAATTTCTCATATTGCTGCATAAAAATTAGATAATACACAATATTCTAATTTCCTGACTGTCTCAGGAAATTAGAATATTGTGTATTCTAATTTCCTGAGACAGTCCTGTATATATACACAGGACTGTCTCAAAAAATTAGAATATTGTGTATTCTAATTTCCTGAGACAGTCCAGTATATATTACTAGCTAAAAGTTTGGACACACGTTCTCATTTGTGCGTTTTCTTTATTTTCATGACTATTTACATTGTAAATTCTCACTGAAGGTAATAAAACTATGAATGAACACGTGTGGAATTATGTAATGAGCAAAAAATGTGAAATAACTAAAAACGTGTATAATATTCAAGTATCTTTAAAATAGCCACCCTTTGCTCTGATTACTTTTTTGCACACTCTTGCCATGTTCTCTATGAGCTTCATGAGGGAGCCACCCAAAATTTTTTGGGGCTTCACAAGTATGCCTTTTCAGGGTTGATTAGTGGAATTTATTGCTTTATCAATGAGGTTGGGACCTTCATTTGTTGCATTGAATGAGATATGTTCAAATGTTTGGCCTGTACTGCATAAAAGCAAAATTATTGGTCCCAGAGGCGCAAGAATATGAAACTGGATTGCATCGTGTCAAATTTTAGCAGCAAAATACCCACATTTAGGAGTAGTCTGGAGACCTGATAACTGTTTTTTTTTTTCAGTTTTGTTATTTAAAATTAGAAGCCATTTGACACATTCTATACGTTAGATAATATTCCAATAATTTCAAAAAGGCCATTGATTAAAAAAAACAACAACATCTCAATGTTTAGTAAGTGACAAAAACCAAATCAAATCAAGAAAAACAATTTTGCTATGTTAGCGATACCATGAACTTGATGTGTATGATTTGCTGTAACAGGTCACACAAAATCATGTGGTGGCTTCATATGGGTTTTTCACCAGTTTAAGGTGTCTTCCACCTGCATTGTGATGACACATATACACCAAAATGGGAATCGTTTGAATTTGAGATTCATATTTCAGAATCCAGATTTCTCCCCTAGCGTGACCGTGTGTGCACAAGCAACAGACCCTCACTGTCATGCAGGGATGCGCGGTCCGCTTCAGGCGGGTAGACCCCCTCCTCTGCCTCCATGCGATGACCTTGACATGCAGATGCAGCTATGCCCTGTGGGTCTCCTGCAAAAGCATTCATTCAAGGTCAAAAAGACACTTTATTGCATAAAAGTGTACTTGTCATTGTTTCTCTTTAAAATGTCTGAATCGGACAAATGTAATGATTGTGTATCATCATACCTGCTGTCCTCCAAGCAAAAGACTTCTCGGATGAGCTTAAGTAAGAAATCAGAGAATGCTGTCAGTGTGCATCAATATGCATTATTCATCTGTTAATCAAAAACAAAAAAGCTAAATAAATAAATCCTTAGCTTAAATAAGCACACACCACAAAAAATTGCCCAATGAAGTCCTTAAAATGTGTCACAAACCCATGACAGTACAAAACATGATTTAATACTATGAAATCAGAATGTGTTTCTTGCAGAAAATTAGTTTTCATTCTTAAATAGAAAATGTTTTATTCCCAATACTGCCACAGACTTGGTGTGTATACATTATTTTCATTACTAGTTTAATGGGGGGAAAAAGATGAGAAATATCAACATATGGCGGAAAACACTCAGGTGACTTGAAGATCCACTCTGAGACCCCCAATTTGGCCAACTTGCAAAATTGTCCGATATGCATGTGTGATACATCATTGGAAAGCTTAAAATCTCAATTTTCTGGGGGAAGAAAAATCTTAAACAGGAGGGCATTTTAAAAAAAATGTTTGTTTTTTAAACAGCAAAACCCTATACAGGGTGACCCAAAAAAGTTTACACTCAGTTGACTGCTTGTTTAAAAGCCATTGAAACATATCTAAATAGGTTGTCATGCTTAAGTGATTCATTAAGGTCAGTCAATGCAGCTGGTAATCTCTCGTCTCTACAATTCCTGTGCTTCTTCTGAAAATGAAGAAAACTTTAGCTGTACCTGAATTGCTGCGTGCCGGTCTGACACCTACTGAGATTGCAGCAAATCTGAGAATATCCAGATGTGCAGTCTACAAAGTTAAAAAGAAGCTGAAAGATACTGGAACAGCCTCATGAAAACCTGGGTCTGGAAAACCCGATCTGTGCGGACCAAAAAGTTGATTGACAAGGTGATATGTGGCCACCCCAGAGTCCAGATCTCAATCCCCCGGATTATAGCATATGGGCAACTGTGGAGGAAAGTGCCTGTAAGAAGCCACAAACTTCTGTGGCAGCCTTGGAGAGGTCCATTGTTAGATCTTGGGAAAAGATGACAGCATCCTACATAAAGAAGACCTGTCAAGCGTTCCGCAGGCGCCTGGAGGCTGTTGTGACACTTAAGGGAGGACACATTGAAAAATAGAGTGTACTGTACATGTTCTTTACAATAATGTATAATTTGTGATTAAATTCTAATTCTAAACTGAATAAACATGGCATTTAAGTTGTATTATGGCAGTGTAAACTTTTTTGGGTCACCCTGTATGCAGGTGAGAGCACGCGAGAGCAGAATTGCAAGCGCCTTGACTTTAACGAGATATTATCGAGTACTTACCTTGTTTCGATCCAAAAACTCCATGTATCACTGAGTGCCAAGACACAGCTGTGAATGGCTACTGCTGGATTTTTGGGGGATTTTATGGGTGAAATATGGTAATATAACAAGGGTCGCGATGCAGAAATCACAGACATCAAGGAGTGGTCGAGATTTTCTTTTTTATAGTTACCCTTTTAAAAGTTTTTTTTTTTTCATTTTTTTTGTTTTGTTTGGATCTATTATTTATCATCCAAAATATCGGAGAAAATGCGACAGTAACAAAAAAATATAATTTAGCAATAGTTATGAGGTAGATATCCCTGACTTTTTTTACAGACGCCATTTTTTTCATTGTGACATAATTAGTTTAAAAGTTTAAAATATGTGAATGAATAACTTTTTAAAGTCGTTTTTTTTTTTTTCTAAACGAAATATGAGACATCAATTAATGAGTCTAAGCTAAAAACGACAGACCTTTTGAAGAATAAATATAATTAGTTACCTTTGTTTTATGGCTGGGTTGAAACCAAAGCGGTTGCGCGACGTCTGTAAACGGGGGTTTTCAGGGTAAAACGGACAAATTAAAAATATTTTGGGGGCTTAATGCGCCATGAATCTGCTATGGCAGCATATAGACATATTGTTTTATCAACACAACAGTTGTTTCGGCTTAAAATACAGCAGTTTCTTTAAAAGAGGAGTGCAAGAGCAGAAACTGCTTTTTCAGTCTTGTCTGTTTTCCGCCATATGCAAATTCATCAGCATCCCGAAAATGGATTTTGTTTCACTTTAAAGCAGGGGTCCCCAAACTTTTTCCTGTGAGGGCCACATAACTTTTCCCCTCTCTGATGAGGGGCCGGGGTCAGTTTGTAACAGAAAAAGTGTGATGATTGCAGGAGCGCCTAAATGTAAAGATTTATTGTTTTTCAGAAAGCCATAATCAAATAACCCTTTTGGGATTCTTCACGGAACAAAAGTAAATAAAATAAAAATTATAATATAATATAATATAATAACGCTATTAATTAAATAGATAATAACCAAATAACCCTCTCTGGGTTCTTCACAGAAAAAAGCCAGGAAATGAATAACACTATTGAAAAAAAAAAAAAAAAATGCTCTGTGGTATTGTTCAGGGGGCCAGACCAAATGTGGATGCGGGCCGTATCCGGCCCACGGGCCGTAGTTTGGGGACCCCTGCTTTAAAGGTTCTAATGGACTTCTTCCAGTAAGTACTTACCTGCTGCTGTCGGCCACTGGCGACTCGGCTCCTAGCATACACCTTTCTAATTGGCTCGCCACAATCTGACGCTCCTCCTCCAACTCCCGGGTCAGCCGTTCAAACTGCAGCTCCTGTTTTGAAATCACCATTTTACCATTTAATCAACTTTGAGGAGATTATTCACTGTCAGACCTCCCAGTTCAAATGAAAAGGCCGTCTATCACCGTCATGGCAGCCAAATGTTACTTTGTTTATGTTAGTTTTTTTTGTACCGTTATGGCTCACCATATGGCAATGTTCTTTCAATGTGACCTCAAGTCAGCAAGAACCCATCACTTATAGCGGGACGTCAGACCCAATCATCCAGCTCAGTTCAAATAAGGTCAAGGATGTGAGCGCTGACGTGACCCCGGTATTGGTCTATTGAACCCCCTCAAGAGTTTTGCTGAGTTTGCATGTTGTTTTTTGGAGCACCGTGCTGACCATCATGTTCATTTCCGTCACATCAAAGATTACTGGCTTTACTTTATCCGAGCTGAGTGAAATATTGACTAGAGAGAATGATGGCGATATTGTGCCATTGATTGAATGCAGCCTGGAATGGCTGCTTATACCTCGTGATAATAACCCGAGACGCAGCAGCAATCTTTGGGACTTTGAAGCTCCTGGTAATACATAATAATACATTAACAACCCAGAAACGTCAGCCAGATTCAACATCAGCTTTGTGTTTGATCATACTGCCAACATTCTCTGAAGGAGTGATATTTATTCAGGTCCCATCCCTGCTACTTTTGAATCCATCGGGCTTAAGCATAGTAGATGAAAAAACTTGATACAATGTTTAATTCATCAATAATTGTGTCAGCAGATATACCTATCTTCTCTATACCTGTATTAACTTGGAGTGTAAGTTACCAATTTCATGAAGATTTGACATCCATCTTTGAACACCGATGCAATATTTGCCAGAATTACAAAGTCGGCTATAATCGATTTCACACAATAAGTATACACACATTTATACCTCTCCTAAATATAAAATACAAAGCAATTTTGATGTTTTAGACAATTTTGTTGCTGAAAAAACATTTCAGACAGATGACTATAATGATCAATGTTTTGCATTTCGATTGAATGGATTGGATCATTGCTTTACCAAATAATGTATCAATCCAGATCGATGTATCGTTCCACCCCTAGTTTAAACAAGATGCTAACATTAGACCCCTTCTATCAATATATCGATCCAGATTATGGCTGAACGATATTCGAAAAAACTTACATTGCGACTTTTGGGGGGTTTGCGATATATGTTGCAATATTAAAAGTGGAAGAATTTTCACCAGATGACTTGAATGGCTTTGTTTGGGAAGTCTTTGGTTGACTCACCATGACCACATTGTAATCATATGATACAGTTTACTGAAAGCTAAGGGGATTCATCTGTGAATTATGAAGATTGATGTATATAAAAGGGGTACAGGAGGCATTGTCTTTGCACGCTTATGAAGCAAATCAGAAGTTTACGTGTTAAAGAAAAACAAAAAACAATTGCACATCCTGCGATAGGACTATTGCGCATGCACATATCGCGATTGCGATGTTTAAACGATATATTGTGCAGGCCTAATCCAGATTGATGTATCGTTACATTATTACAAATGAGAAATGGACAAAAACAACCAAGAGCGTAGATTTTGGTCTCAACATTGGTAGACGATATAACAGCATAACCTGCATGTACACTTTTTGCTGGGGACAGGACATTAATAAGACCAAACAAATTGGGTGAACGGGGGTTCATTTCTCACGAATATGGACCTAATTAATTGATAGGCTAAATGAACAATGCAAAATAAATCTGTATTGACTTAAACTTACTTTCATGTGTATTGGTTCAAGTGAAACACCATTCGATTCAAACCTTTGTTCTCAAAAACTTTAAAGAAACATTTTGGAAAGTTTCAGAATAAATGTCTGGATTTTATAAGCAAATTTTAATTGCAATATTTGAATGTAACTTAAAGCAACACTTGGTAACTTTTCGATATTGGTCGACGTTAGCGACGCTGGTGGACTTAAGCGGTAGTGTTTTCCCTTAAAGAAGACTGTGTTTCCCATTAGGACCAGCGCTGCGTTTCCCATGAAAACCACCGCACAACTACAGTATCGTAAAATCATGATGGTCGCCTGCAGATGGATTAGACATTTCTGTTTCCAGTGGCTGTGTGAAGGATGAAAAGTACTACGGTAATGAATCGAATTGTGGCTAAACAATAACATGACGGTTAGCAACCGTGTTGCTTAGTGTGGCTAACCCCCCACCCCACCCGAGCTCGTCATTGCTGACGAGTTTAGTGTATGTGTGGGAGAGAGGCTGGTGTCACACCAGCGAGTGAAAGCCGGGCCAATGTTTATTGTGTACATCCTTGTAGACTCCCTTTCTTTTCCCTCCTTAGACAAAACTTTTTGTCTCTGTTGCTCTGCCATCTTTGCAGAATTCACGTGAAAGTGTTAGCATCGACTTCCGTCTTTATAATGAATGGGGAAAGGAGGAAGTGACGTAGGCTGTAAAGCAGTCAGCACATTTTTAGTTTTTTTTTCTTGTGTGGCAGGGTTCCTGCCACCATCCTCAAAGTTAATTAGTGCCGGTGAAAGCGATAAAGACCCCATCAAGATATAAAAGAGGTGTCATTCAAATAGTTTTCAGTTGCCATATCATCACAAATGTTATGAATTTTTTTTTATATAGGTTGAAAAGTTATCTAGTGATACATTAACATACATAAAAAATACAAACTTGTTTATAATCTCTTAACCATCCAGGAATGCAAAACATAAACATTTTTCTTTAGACCAGGGGTCCCCAAGCGCCGGGCCGCGGACCGGTACCGGTCCTTGGCGCATTTGCTACCGGGCCGCACAGAAATAATAATTTATTAACGCCTGCATTTTGGCCGAATGAACTTTGGCCTGTGCCCCTTAAGACACCAAAACCCTGTCTACTCTAGATATAATACTACAGGAACTAATGTCGTCATAGAAATCCATTAATTGGACTGCTAGCAGTACATCGTCTTTTGTATATCTATGTGCACTAGTCCTCGATAATAACGTATGATGTAAGGCGGGCGCATCACATTTGTTCCCGGAAATAGTTTGCCCCCACACTAGAACGACTGAAAAACAGACGTCTTTGGACAGATTTTATACGGGGAAAAGGGCACCTGACAAGCCAGAAAATGAGCCTACAACCTCGAAGAAAACAAAATCTACGCTACTTCCCGATTACTAAAGACCCACGAACTGTGAAGGAGTGGATTCGCGACCCGTTTGTGAATAAACCGAGTGACTCGAGCATGTCTGTGCAACAGGAGGATCAGCTTGTAGAGATCGCAAATGACGGCGACCTTAAACATACATTTGAGACAACAATTCTACCGAGGTTCTGGATTAAAGTCATTCAGGAATTTCCTGACATCGCTACGAGAGCCCTGAAAACGTGCTACAATTTTCAACATCGTATCTTTGTGAAGCGGGCTTCTCTCACTCCCCCATCACATCTAGACGGGACCATCTCGTCTCAACGAAACAAGCTCAGGCCTCCCACTGATTCAGCAGGTGAGTTATATTTTCCCTGCACTTAACATTTGTTTTTAGCTCTGTCTTGTTATTTTATATTTCCTGTGTTTTTCTGCCGCACATTACCGGTATTCTGAAAAATTTTGCATGCGCGTAACGTTAAAAATTGCCGCAAATGTAAACACCAAAGTAAACACTACAAACTTTCTTTAAAGAAAGGAATATTAATGTACGTTTGATATGGACGGACATGTAAAAAGTTTTCCTCAGACACATCCTGCCATGTTAGCTGCACACAACAACTGCACGCCACTTCCTTACTTAACGACTTCGCCGTGTCGTTAAGCATTCATTTACGCCATTTTCGTGTTGCACATGTATGTTTATGATGCAACTTGTTTTTTTTTGTTTTTTTTTTGCACAGTTGGATAACATTGAGAGTCCAACTGAATATAAAAGAGGGCTTTTCACCGCCACAAAAGCTTTGGGAGCAAAATTTTATGAGGGTGCAAAATTTGACAGAACACCGGTCCGTGACAAAAAGACCCAAATCACACCGCTCCGTGGTGCAAAAAAGGTTGGGGACCCCTGCTTTAGACCACTCAACATTTGTTGAAATAAACAGGAAAAAATAAATAGAACTGAAAAAACTTCTTAGTCAGGCTATAACAAAGATAAATAAAAATGGGGCCTTCCTTCAGTTAAAACAGTACTGCTTTTGTCCACAAGCACAGCCAAACTCAACAAAAATTGAAACCTTTTCACTTTATGATTAATGTATGATTATCTGAAAAAATGTCTGTATAGGCTGCAAATAAGAATATTTTTTTCAATAAAATAATGTATAATATAAATCAATACATTTTAAATAAATGCAAGTCATGAGCCAATGACACGTGCGTTTGAGGGGAAAAAATGGACCAGCAAGTGAAAAGAGGTAAATCTCAGTCTGAACATCATGAAAATAATTCACTTCATACTGGTAGGGTCAATTCTATCCTTACAACATATGGCAAGGCAGTCTAAATGACCTATACACTGTACATAATGCAAATAAGGTTGCTTAAAAGTTGGTGAGGACAATTTGAGCATCCTGAAAAGTTGCTAGTTTTATGTCCCTACCATCCCTATGCAAACCTACACCCATGATAACAACAATCGGCACAATAATAGCTGTGGCAACGTAAGCCATTCCATAATTAGATGCTTCTCAGACAATGTCAAAATGATATATGAGGCCCCCTAAATGCAATGTGTGTACAGTGTTTCATTTTTTTTTTTGATATAATGTTGCGGCCAATAATGATGATAATTTCCAAAATATACTCTCACGTCAGGAACATTAACCTCAAATTATTTTGCAGCCTAAAGTTGTGTATGAGCATCCATTGAGAAAACAGCTTGAAAATACAGTGGTACCTCTACTTACGAACTTCTCTACATACAGAATGTTCATGTTAAGACCAGTGCTGTTAATCTTGCTTTAAAAAATTGATTACTTTACCCAATAAGTAATTGAGTTAGTAACTAAATTACATTATTGTGAGTAATTAGTTACTTTTTTTTTTTTAATTTCACCTAAATAAGAGCATAATGGTATACAAACTTTAACTTTCAAATGCTGTGAGGAAAAAAAAGCCTGTTTGTGTTTCCTGTTGTACTGAACCCGCACCTAACCGTGACCCCGTACCGGGGTACGTACTAAACCGTGACTTGTGTGTATCATCACACCCCTAATATATTTATACATATATTTTTCAATATGTAGGTGAGGCTCTGAATCTCCTGCCCAAACCCTATCTTTGTTCTAGCTGTTTTGATATTAAAAAATAAATGAATAAAAAAACATCACACAAGGTTCATGGATACGTCATTCAAGAAATGTTTGGGGCATGTGACTGTTTTTGGTGAAAAAAAAAAAATACAGTATACATATATGATTAAGAAATTATTTATTGTAGTGTCGACAAGGCCAACGCCAACTTGGTGATGATAATGCACACTCAGGAAGAAAATAGTACATAATTTTCAATTAATTGTACGCACCTGGACGTCACAAAATGTATGTAAGAAAAAGTTGCCCAAGAGTTTAAGACCATGCTTGCCACGCTAAATGCTAACGCTGATGAGAACGTTAATGCTATGCTAATGCTCTGAGCCATCTAGCCAATCATCATTGCGTTTGCAACGGCGTCACCAGCCTCTTCCCTTCTTCCCCCACCCGCTCTGCCCTCCAAGGAAGCTGAGACAAAATCAGAGAGCTCTCGTTTCATTCAACCAAATTGTAGTAACGCGCTCCTTCCCATTCTCCGCAATGGTAACGGCGTTGGAAAGATGTGAAAAGTAATTACTGTAATTAGATTACTCACGACTGAAAAAAATCATGCCGTTAGAAACACTGTTATTCTCTGACGCCGTTATTAACTCATTTGCTCCTTTTTACATTTTTTTTCACATGAGACATCTCTGGGTTCTGATTCAACTTAGCTCCAAAACACAAAGCTGAAAATCAATTTTAAAGCAATAAAACTGGCCACTGGAGGGAAGTAGCGCATTTGGTAAGACCCGCAACCTGATTCAACGGAACGAACGGCCGGGGCGCCGGCGGAAGACGACCGAAAGGACGTCCAGGATGCCAGGCGGCGGACGACCGAGCAGAACAACCGGGAGGACGCCCGGGATGCCAGGCGCTTTTATTGCAACACATTGTCAAAGACAGCAAGGTGGCTGATGGCTAGAAATCCGAGCAGTTCTTGAATGCTATCAAACAGCGCCATGGTGCCAAGCAAACTTAAATGTCATCTCCAAACTAAACACCTGTCGCTTCAAAACAAGTTGATGGACTATTTTGTTTGCTGTATTTCTGTGTTTTCACAAAGGCAAACTTTTTTGAGAAAAACTATAAAGGTAAATAAGAAAGCCCTCAAAGCCAGTTACATTGTTGCTGAACTTGTTGGTTGTTTCGAATGTAAAAACGTACCATGACTCAGAAAAGGTGAAAAACACTGCTCTACTGTATGTGTATGTGCATATCCCAGCATCCTCTTCATTCGCCCCTCGTGTTCTGACAGCTTTACATGAGGGTTTTAACTTTTATTCTTTACTCTATTCTTGTTTTTTTATATTATGCACAGCTCAGATTTTATGTTTATTGTGCAATAATCTAATCGTAACATGTATCTATAACATGTTTTGATGCATTTTTATGCATTACAAAAGATTTATGTCTGAATTTGGGAGGGCTTGGAATGGATTAGGGCATTTACATGAAAACGCGTCTCTGCCTACAGAATTTTCTTAAGAAATTACTTCCAGAACCAATTAATTTCGTAAGTTTTCGTACGTTTTTAGATTTATGTCTGAGTTTTAAGATTTAAGAGTTTTAAGATTTATGTCTGAATTTTGGGGAGCTTGGAACGGATTAGGGCATTTACATGGGAAACACGTCTCTACTTACAGAATTTTCTTAAGAAATTACTTCCAGAACCAATTAATTTCGTAAGTTTTCATAAGTTTTAAGATTTATGTCTGAGTTTTAAGATTTAAGAGTTTTAAGATTCATGTCTGAATTTTGGAGGGCTTGGAACGGATTAGGCCCTAGGGCATTTACATGGAAAACGCGTCTCTACTTACAGAATTTTCTTATGAAATTAATTGGTTAAGTAATTTCTTAAGTTTTCCTAAGTTTTTAGATTTATGTCTGAGTTTTAAGATTTAAGAGTTTTAAGATTTATGTCTGAATTTTGGGGGGTTTGGAACGGATTAGGGCATTTACATGGAAAACGCGTCCCTGCTTACAGAATTTTTTAAAGAAATTACTTCCAGAACCAATACATTTCGTAAGTTTTCATAAGTTTTAAGATTTATGTCTGAGTTTTAAGATTTATTTATGTCTGAATTTTGGAGGGCTTGGAACGGATTAGGCCCTAGGGCATTTAGATGGAAAACGCGTCTCTACTTACAGAATTTTCTTAAGAAATTACTTCCAGAACCGATTAATTTTGTATGTTTTCGTAGGTTTTAAGATTTATGTCGGAATTTTAAGATTTACGAGTTTTAAGATTTATGACTGAATTTTGGGGGGCTTGGAACGGATTAGGGCAATTACATGGAAAACGCGTCTCTAATTACAGAATTTTCTTAAGAAATTACTTCCAGAACCAATTATTTCATAAGTAGAGGTACCACTGTACCACAAAGTTACCTGTTTTCTCATGGTGTCCGCAATGTCACAGATATCAGCTGCTAAATGTTGGATACTAGCGCCAATTTTTCTTAAATGATCAAAATGAGGGTAAGATGTCTACTCATTTGAATAAAGCAAGGTTGCTATGGGTTTTGAAAGTCATCTCATAGTCCATTTTCTCTCTTTTATTGTGAATTTCCTCCAATTTGAAGAGCATATCATCAATTGTAATCACATTTCAAATATCTTTACCTTTTCAGAAAAAGTGCCAAACCCTCAATTAGGAACAGTGGAAAATCTATTTTTCCAATTATTGAGGCAACAACTAAACTGTCAGCCTTATAGTAAGCAGTTTTATAGGGATCCGACTCATCCCCCAAAAATGTTTTATTTTGAGAGGAGCGGTAGGATTTGCTTTATAAATTTTATGTGCAATGTGCAACTTCTTCACTGAGATAAAAATGGCAGCGTGGACATGCAAATAAATTTAATGAGGCAGTGACATGGAGGAAATTCACAAGCAGAGGTGTGTCACCATCCCACCTGTTCTTTGACAGAAGCCAGCAGGTTGGTGGTGGTGTTTGAGTTGGCGTCCGATGATTTTCCACGGCCGCTCGCCATCGGACCTTCTGCATGTGAGTCCACTTCCTCCATCTCTGCTACCTTGGCGCTAAAGAGTCCAGAGTTGGGCTGCTGCTGAGCTGGCGTCTGTGAAGAACGTGTGGACATTGTCATATTTGTATTTACACAGAGCAGGGACCATTTTGTGTTTGTCATAATCCCACTGTGCTGGGAATTACTTGGACCCGTTCCAGAAATAAATTGGTGGCTGAACTGAACCTCATTGAATGTCCAAACATGCAATGTAGATTTTAAATCAGGAAGCACTGAGAAAAATGAACAGACCAAAATGATCAGTTTATGCTGACAATTTTCATGCAAAAATTTGAAAGAACTTAAAATGACAGTCATTCCTTGTAAATGTGACATGCAGCAGGAAAAATTGGCCTTAAAGTCCATCCTTCTTATTGCTCTTTTGTTAGTTTAATCTTGCAGTGGTCTGTTCATTTTTCCAGAGCTGTGCATGCGAGTAAGGCGATATGAAATGCAACGCAAACCATGATAATCTATGCACTGACTGTTATATGTGCAGCGGTGTCTGCATACTGCACAGAGGGCATTTTATTTGACGGAGCGTCCTCCGGCGATGCAAGGACGAGGTCGGCGCCGACTCACCGGGGCCGGCACGAGGAAGGCGGCTGCGGTGAAACGGAGCCTCCCTCCTCCTCCTCTTCCTCCCCGCGTTTGTTTGCACACGCCGAGGTGTGCGCCTGGCAAAGCGGGTGCTGTCGGTGCGACTCACCGGCCAGATGTCGCTGTTGGAAGCAGGCCACACCTGGCACGCTCCGTCCTGTTAGGCATCCATCCTCCTCCTCATGCTCCTTATCCGTGACAGCGGCCGCATTTCCAAAATGAAAAAAAAATACGGACGCACGCTCCCCGTGCCTTATTGGGTTTGCTCGCGATAGTGTGACTGACTGCGTGTGCTTGGGTTTTAACCATGAATAATGATGTATGCACTTCAACCTCTGGCGGCGCGTCCACGCGAAAATCTGCCGCCCGCCCACCAACCGCCGAGCCAGTGTTACCGATCAACGGCGTGACGTCACCATGCGGCGATGGATTGTTTTCTTATCCGAGGGTCGATTGCGAGCCGATTCGTGCCTGCAGGGGACGCGCGCCCGCGCGTTTGATAGAGTGCTTTTGATATTACATTGGGAAATAATAATTGTTTTTTTCAAGGAGACGTGATATGGGTCATTCCAGAATTGGAGGGTATTTTTCATCTCACTCATGCAAATTAGGAATAATCCACATGCAAAATACTAAAACTTGCCGGAGACAATTTCCTTGTCCTGAGAGCAAAATTAAAAGATAATGCTAGAAAATGGTTGAATAAACACCAAATAATTCCAACATTTCATTTTCTTCTTGTCCCGTCCCCCAGTTACTAAATTGAATCTTAAATACAGTGATCCTTCGCTTCATTTTTTTTTTTCCCAATTAAAAAAAAATGCAGGATTTTATAGCAATGTCTCATTCGATCACGTACAGGTTTTTAGGCCATGTCCACATGTAGCAGGGTATTTGGCAAAAAGAAGATATTTTTTTACGGTTTGGCCCAGGGGCGTTACTGGGGGGTGGGGGGGCAGTGCCCACCCACAGACACGCTCTGCCCACCCATAGAAAATTGGATGTAGTACTAACTACTAACGGCAGTCTGAGCACCGCGTATGGTATCCCATTCATATAGTACTGATGCGTTCTAAGTTTTAACCTTTGCGTTGTTCCCTCCTCTTTCAACTTAAAAAAAAAAAAAAATATATATATATATATATATATATATATATATATATATATATAAGGGCTGTCAAAATTATCGCGTTAACGGGCGTTAATTAATTTTTTAAATTAATCTCGTTAAAATATTTGACGCAATTAACGCATGCACTGAATGAGCCGCTCTCGCATTGCCTCAAACAGATTTCAATGACGCCGTTTATGGACATTAAGAGTGAAGAGAATACCATCAGCCGCTTGGGGGCAGCACAGCGCCGTTCCATACTAATGTTATTCCTTCTAATAGTGGGAGAATTAGTAGTTGTGAGACGTTTATGCTGTTGCTTCGTGCTCCACACATATTTTGGTAAGTTTGCTTTCTTTTAGTGGCAATTATGTGTCTCTTGTTGTATTTTGGGTAAGATATGCACAGAGATATATCTGTTATAAAGGTGAGTGGACACTGGCGTTCTTTGGGCTGCGCCGTTTATTGGCATAAGCTTCTGCAACTCCTTCACAACAAACAGAAGTATCATTTAGTGAAAGCACAACAAAAATAATATTGATATTTCTCAAAAAAAAAACAATGTTCACAAAAAGAAAAGCACTTCAGTCTGTAGTAATGAGGCCCTATTCTCAAACAGCTAAACAACAATGCAAAGTGAACTGGCATTACTCAGAGTTTGGTCACTCAATTCTTGTTATTGTTATTTTTATTCTTCTTATTATTATATTAACTCTACTTTTGATAGAAAATTGTACAAATTTTATTAAACCGAAAATATGAAGAGGGGTTTTAATATAAAATTACTATAACTTGTAACTATAACATTTATCTTTTATGAACTACAAGTCTTACTATCCGTGGATCACTTAAACAGAAAGAATGTTAATAATGCCATTTGTGGATTTATTGTTATAATAAAAAAATACAGCACTTATGTACAGTATGTTGTATGTATATATCCGTCTTGTGTCTTATCTTTCTTATCACTAGTTTATGTAATGTTTGTTTTTGTTCCTAGGGGGCGCTACACACATTTACGCATATTTAGATTTTTTTTTTTTTTTTTTTAACATTTTATCAAAGTTTTCACCAGTGTTCACCTGGCTGTTGAGTTTGGTGAGTATTGAAGCATTCTGAGGGGCTCAAAGTAGAGCTCAAAGCGTCAGCGGGACAAAGAATGACTGCTAGAGGGCGCTACATAGTGTATTTGGAATTTATCTTTACACGGTATCAAAGATTGCACCTGTCTTGACCTGCCTGCCGATTTTGGTGCATTTGGAAGCATTCTAAGGGGGTCAAATTGAGCTCAAAGGGGCTGCGGAACAAAGAGTAACTATAAAAATAATAATAAAACCGAGGAACCACAATAGGTTACCTAAAAAAAACATTGTCACCTGCATGTCCATACTGTTCAGTTATGGATGTGTCCTAAATCAAATAAAATCAAATCAACTTTTATTTGTTAAGACCAAATCACAACAACAGTGATCTCAAGGAGAAAACAAAACATGTTTTAAGGTGCAGTAGCCCTACGCTGGATTTCGACCTACTTGAGCATTGTAGCATCATTTTTGATTTTTCATTGCCTTGTTGTAAATATTATAGTTAAACTATGGAAATATTTCTTTTCATAAACATTACACTGGCCAACATTTTTTTTCATTGTCTGTTGCACAATTTTTTCACTGATCCTATTCAATTGTTGGTCGCTGATTTTAAATCTGCCACCTGTTTTTTCTGTATGCTCTAGTTTTCATTAAATCGGCATTATTTATTTTCTCATTAGTGCAGCACTTTTTGAACTACCGTCCGCAAGCCAACTGCAGCCAGCAGCCCTGTTTTTATTGGCCTTAGCAATTATATATTCATTCATCATCTGAACCGCTTATCCTCACAAGGGTCGCGGGGGGTGCAGGAGACCATCCCAGCCAGCAATGGGCAAGAGGCAGGGTACACCCTGAACTGGTTGCACAAGAAGCTTAAATTCAGCCTACATGCTGTTGCACTTCTCAATTTTAATACTACAGCTAGTCCCTTAAACAGGTCCTCTTCATGAACTCAGGCGTCATAACCTGACATTGAAATCAATGTAGGAAACTGTGTAGAATTTCAGTATTTGGTTTCACATAATAAAGCGAAATAAAAAAATAATCTAATGTGATAAACTTACTTATCTTGGTTATGATTTTGGACTTTTTTTGCTGTCACTGGATATGCTGTCTTTGTTTCGATCCAAAAACTCCGTGTAGCATGTATCATTGAGTGTCAATCATTGAGTGAGCCGGATTTTGGGGGGATTTTATGGGTGAAACATGATAATATAACATGGGTCGCAAAGCAGAAATCAGACATAAAAGAGTGGTCGAGATGTTCTTTTTTTATATCTTTACCCTTTTAAAAATTTTCAGATTTTCTTTGTTTGGATTGATTATTTATCATCTAACATAACGGGGAAAATGCGACAGTAATAATTAAAAAAAAAAAAAAAAAAAAATTAAGCCACAGTTATGAGGTTGATATCCATGACTTATTTACAGACGCCATTTTTCTCATTGTGACGTAATTTCTTTAAAAGTTTAAAATATGCGAGTGAATCATTTTTTTAAAGTCTTTTTTTTTTTTAAACACAATATTAGACAACAGTTAATGATTCTAAGCTAAAAATGAAAGACATTTTAAGAAATGTCTTTCAATAAGAAATATAATTACTTACCTTCTTTTTATGGCTGGGTTGAAACAAAAACGGTTGCGCGACGTCTGTAAACGGGGGTTTCCAGGGTAAAACAGACAAGTTAAAAATAGTTCGGGGAATGCGCCAAGAATCTGCTATGGCAGCATATAGACATATTGTTCTATCAAACAGAACAGTTCTTTTGGCTTAAAATACAGCTGTTTATTTTAAAGAGGGGTGCAAGAGCAGAAACTGGTTTTTCAGTTTTGTCTGTGTTTACCGCCATATATTTTTATATATAGTAATATTCTTATACCCCTGGGTTATTTTCTTGCTCGTAGTCCTTAATTCATTCACTGCCATTGACAGTTATCGACATCAAATCAATTGCAATTTGTAAGGCTGGCATTGAGTGATTATGTTTCTCTGCCACTGACGGCAACAGACGTCTACTGGAATTTGACTGGGGGCCTGGCAGCAATCGTTTGATCACTGTCAGAACTCCCAGTCAAAATGGATTGGACGTCTTCCGCCGTCAATGGCAACCAATGAGTTAAAAATTAAATACATTTTTATGACCTGATATTTTATGCCCAATTCCAATCCTCAATTCAACAAATTAAAGTAGAAAGATTTCAAGTTGGCCCTCGCATCGTTTGATTTTTCTGAAAGGGGCCCTTGAAGAACAAAGTTCTGACAGCCCTGTATTAAAGGTATTTTATACAGATTCTTCATATCCTTTATCCAATGCCAGTTTAACTTGGTCCTATAAATAGTTACGTACATTTTTCTGAATCATTGTCAACATTAGCTTGTCATACTTGACTGATTTTCACATGCATCTACTTACAAAATTGGTTCTGGAAGTAGTTTCGGATCTTGAGAATTCTTTAAAGTAGAGACGCATGTACAGTGATCCCCCGCTACTTCGCGCTTCAAACTTTACGCCCTCAGTCCATTGCGATTTTTTTTCAATAAAAAACTAAATGAATACAGATGAGCTGTCCTGATCCGATCACGTAGTCTCACTCAACCTCCTGCTGCTTTTCTTTATTATTAGGGCCCGAGCACTCTCAGCGTGCGAGGCCCTATTGTTCTTCGAAGGATTATTAGGGCCCGAGCACTCTCAGCGTGCGAGGCCCTATTGTTCTTCGAAGGATTATTATTAGGGCCCGAGCACTCTCAGCGTGCGAGGCCCTATTGTTCTTCGAAGGATTATTATTATTATTATTATTATTATTATTATTATTATTTTTTCATGGCAAATGAAAATGGCCAATTTGAAGGCCTGAACATGCTCAAAAACTCACCAAAATTTGCATATACATCCGGCTTCGCGAAAATTTCGAAAATTTAGCAACGTTTTTTAAAAAAATCAAAAAATGGCTCAGTGGCGCCCCCTTGAAATTTTAAAAATGCCCTTTGCTTTGATGTTTTTCAACGTAGAGCGATGAAATTTGGGGAGTGGATACGTTGTCCAGAGACGCTTCAAAAAGTCTGCAGCACCCATATTCCAAACCCAACAGGAAATCGGATATTTTGGATTGAATGTTGAAAAACATAGCATTTTGGGCGAAAACCAGCATGCACGTTTCAGACCATTGCGCCGAGCCAGTACGTTGGATCTTCCTCAAAATTGGTGTACGTCTTCATGAGACATATGAGATATTAAGTTGTGAAAATGGTGAGTTTTCGTCCACGGGCCTAACCTGGGCGGGGTACCAAAGTCGGGTGTTTTTTTGGCAACGCGCCAATTTCAGTAAATGTTTAATAACTTCCTGATACAAGGTCCAATCTTTTTCATATTTGGCATGCGTGTAAGGTGTCTTAACCTGAACACGACTGCATTGAAATATTTTCCATTAGGCCTGGCGCCCCCTTGTGGGAAGAGGAAACACCCATTTTTACGAGAAAGGCTCCTCCTCCTGGTGAAAAACATCAATTGACCTCAAACCTGCATCAGGGGAGCCTTAAGACATGTCTTTAGGTATATGATGAAAAATATTGAGTTTTCGTTGATGTAGCAGTACCCAAACAGGAAAGTGAAAAGACCCTCGGCATTTTGTCACAAAATGGCCAATTTCCAGGTCTGAACATGCTCGAAAACTCACCTAAATTTGCACATACATGCGGCTTCATGTAAATTTCATGAATTTAGCAACATTGCCAAAAGATGTAATAAAATGGCTCAGTGGCGCCCCCTTCAATTTTTAAAAAAGGCCTGTCCTATTAGTTTTTTTCGACGTAGAGTGATGAAATTTGGGGAGTGGATACGTTGTGCAAAACTGCTCCAAAAAGTCTCTTGCACCCATATTCCAAACCCAACAGGAAATCGGGTATTAGGGATTGAATCTTGCACAACATGGCATTTTTGTCTAAAAACAGCATGCACGTTTGACACCATTACGCCGAGGCAGTAAGTTGAATGCTCCTCAAAATTGGTCAGACTATTCATGACACATATGAGATGTTAGGCTATCAAAATGGTGACATTTCATTCACGGCCCTTTCCTGGCCAGGGGAGCAAATGTGTCTTATTTTTGACAATACAATTCAGTCAATGACTATAAGTCGCGGTTTTTTTCATATTTTGCTTTGGGGTGCGACTTATACTCAGCAGCGACTTATGTGTGAAATTATTAACACATTATGATAAAATTTCCCATTTTATTTTGGTGTTTTGGACTAATGGTTTTGTGAACTTGTTAGCATGCTATAGTTATCTGAATAACTCTTAATAGCTATGGCCACGTTCGCGTTCTCCCTTTGGCAATGTATGTTCAAATGTATAATTGACTTTTTTTATATTGAAATGGATGCATTTAGTTTGTGGCGCTTTCACGCCCACCTGGGAGCGCACTCGCACTTGTTTACGTGAAGAAGAGCGCTCGCACACCAGAAGAAGACAGACAGCTACGTAGCTCTGAGTGAGTGAGTGAGTGAGTGAGTGAGTGAGTGAGTGAGTGAGTGAGTGAGTGAGTGAGTGAGTGAGTGAGTGAGTGAGTGAGTGAGTGAGTGAGTGAGTGAGTGAGTGAGTGGGCGAGTTAGCGAGAGGGAAAGACGGCTGCGAAGCTACGTTCATTGTTTATGCTTTTAAAATATCTCTACAGAGGCAACGCCTGCGTGTATCATCTTTTCTGTTGTTGTTGTGTGTTTTCCACCCGCGAGCGGACACTTACAGCCAGTTGTGTGGTTGTTTGAATGGTGTGCTAATGCTAGCGAACGCATGCTAATCTGTTATGTTATTGCTGCAATAGTACCTAATTATCATTTATTTACGTTGATGTGAACCTGTTTGCTATCGAGGACCAAATTGATTCAACAAATTATGCGGACGTCCAGCATTGTCTTTTTGGAGTTCGCTGTATATAGCCAGGACCGAGCGGTAGCGTCCTGGTGAGGACAGTATATTCGCATTTCGTTGTTTATGCACTGTACACTGTACATTTATTCAGCATGTTGTTCTCTATTGTATTTTTATATTAAACTGCCTTTCAAGATGACATATCTGTTCTATGTGTTGGATTTTATCAAGTAAATTTCCCCCAAAATTGCGACTTATACTCCGGTAAGACTTATATATGTTTTTTTTCTCTTTGTTGGGCATTTTCTGGCTTGTGCGACTTATACTCAGGTGCGACTTGTAGTCCGAAAAATACGGTAATAACTTCCTGATTGAAGGTGCAATCTTTTTCATATTTGGCATGAATGTGAAGTATTTCAGCCTGCACATGACTTTATTGAAATATTACTCATTACGCCTGGCGCCCCCTAGTGGGAACAGGAAACACACTTTTAATTAAATAGAAAGGCTCCTGCTTCTCAGGGTCAAAAATCATTTGACCTCAAACCTGAATCAGCGGAGCCTTAAGACATGTGTTCAGGTGCCTGATCAACAATTTTGTTTCGTTAAAGCAGAGGGGTCCAAAAGGAAAGTCATAATGACCGTGTTCAGGTGCCTAATAAACAATTTTGTTTTGTTAAAGCAGAGGGGTCCCATAGGAAAGTCATAATGACCGTCGCCATTTTCTCTCCCCACTAATTTTGAACATTCAGACATGCAATATATCTGCCTGGATATCTGTCTGTTGTCGACTGCCACCGCCCCGACCTGCCTGCCCTTCGACTTTGTTTGACGTCCGAGTTGCGCCATACGCGAGGGCCCGTTCAGTCCTGCTTGCAGGGCTAGTTAGGGCCCGAGCACTAGGCGTGCGAAGGCCCTATTGTAATGCAAAGGATTATTATTATTATTATTATTATTATTCTTCTTTCTTCATGGCAAATGAAAATGGCCAATTTGGAGGCCTGAACATGCACGAAAAGTCACCAAAATTTGCACATACGTGCAGATTCGCGTAAAATTTGATAATCTAGCGTCGTTTTGAAAAAATGTCAAAAAATGGCTCAGTGGCGCCCCCTTGACCCTTAAAATTTTCAAAAAGGCCTTTCCTCTCAGGTTTTCAACGTAGAGCGATGAAATTTGGGGAGTAGATACCTTATGCCTAACTGTTCAAAAAAGCCTCTTGCACCCATATTCCAAATCTGACAGGAAATCGGATATTTTGGATCAAATGTGAAATTTTTTCGGTTCACAGTTGGAGTTTACGTTTGGAGGCCTGAACATGCACGAAAACTCACCAAAATTTGCACATACATGCAACTTTGCGTAAATTTTGATAATCTACAAAAAAATTTAACAAAATCGCTCAGTGGCGCCCCCTTGAAATTTTCAAAAAGGCCTGTCCTATTAGGTTTTTTCAACGTAGAATGATGAAATTTGGTGAGTCGATACATTGTGTAAAACTGCTCCAAAAAGTCTCTTGCACCAATATTCCAAACCCAACAGGAAGCCGGAAATTTTGGATCAAATGTGAAATTTTATCGATTTACATTTGAGACCTTGTCGCTGAAGAAAATAGTTGGATCGTCTTCAAAATTGGTCAGACTATTCAGGAGACATATGAGATCTTAAGTTTTCAAAATGGTGAGTTTTCACTCAAGGGTCTGACCTGGGCGTGGTCCCAAAGTCGGCCATTTTTGGGCAAAATACCAAATTCAGAATATGATTAAAAACTCGGTGATACAACGTTCAATCTTTTTCATTTCTAGCATGTATATGAGATATCCCAGCCTGAACACGACTGCATTGAAATATTACCCATTAGGCCTGGCGCCCCCTAGTGGAAACAGGAAATGGCCTTCTTTACGAGACAGGCTCCTCCTCCAAGGGAAAAAAATCTATTGACCTCAAACCTGTTTCAGGGGAGCCTCAAGACATGTGTTCAGGTCCCTGATGAAAAATATTGAGGTTTCGTTGAAGCGGAGAGGTCCAAACTGGAAGTGAAAATGACCGTCAACAATTTGTCTCGCCAAAAACTTTGAACAGTCATAACTCGGCAGATATGCAACATATCTGCGCCAAACTTTCCGTGTTTGTTGAGAGTCATACCCTGAAGGTTCTTGTAGGGGTCATTTGCATCAACTCTACAGTGCCAACTAGTGGCGACAGAAAGAAGTTTTAAAAAAGGCCTTTCCTATTGGGTTTTTTCAACATAGAGCAAGGAAATTTGGGGAGTAGATACCTTATGCAAAACTGCTCCAAAAAGTCTCTTGCACCCATATTCCAAATCCAACAGGAAATCGGGTATTTTGGATCGAATGTGAAATTTTCATGGGTTCACAGTAAGAGTTTACATTTGGAGGCTTGAATATGCATAAAAACTCACCAAAATTTGCACATACATGCGGCTTTGGATAACGTTCGATAATCTTGCAACGTTACGAAAACATGTAACAAAATGGCTCAGTGGCGCCCCCTTGAAATTTTCAAAAAGGCCTCTCCATTTAGGTTTTTTCAACGTAGAGGGATGAAATTCGGAGAGTCGATACCTTGTACAAAACTGCTCCAAAAAGTCTCTTGCATGCATATTCCAAACCCAACAGGAAATCGGGTATTTTGGATTGAATGTGAAATTTTTATCGATTTACAGTGTGCACATTTTACACCTTGGCACCTAGGGAATTAGTTTGATCATTCTCAAAATTGGTGAGACTGTTCATGAGGCATATGAAATCTTAAGTTATAAAAATGGTGTGTTTTCATTCACGGGCCTGACCTGGGCGGGGCGCCAAATTCTTCCATTTTTTCGCCAAAACACCGAATTCGGAAAATGACTGATAACTCCCTCATACAACGTTCAATCTATTTTAAATCTGGCATGTGTGTGAGGTATACCAGCCTGAGCAGGACTGGATTGAAAATTTACCATTTGTGCCTGGCGCCTCCTAGTGGGAACAGGAAATGCCCTTTTTTACGGGACACACTCCTCCTCTAAAGGGAAAAAATCAATCTACCTCAAACCTGCATAAGGGAAACCTTAAGACCTGTCTTCAGGTGCCTGATGAAAAATATTGAAGTTTCGTTGAAGCGGAGGGGTCCAAACAGGAAAGTGAAAATGACTGTCAACAATTTTTCTCTCCAAAAACTTTGAACAGTCATAACTCGGCAGATATACAAGATATCTGCGCCAAACTTCCCGTGCTTGTTGAGAGTCATACCCTGAAGGGCCTTGTAGGGGTCATTTGCATCAACCCTACAGCGCCAACTAGTGGCGATAGAAAGTCACTCGTTTTTCCAAAACATGTCCAGTTCTTTTCAGGTTGGTCATTGTAGTTTCAAGACCTATTAAAATACTTTTTTACGGCCCATGTCCACGTGTCTCTGTCTGTTGCCGTGACGACCCTTTGTTCGCCATTTAAAGGAAATATTTTTTTTCAGAGACTCAGGGAGCTTATAGAGCCACAATAGTTGGCACACTTGGTCGAATTGGCCCAGTTAGAAGATTAATTTTGGTTTTGAATAAGGGCCTGGCCGCACAGCTCAGAAGTGGCTCCTTTTTTGTAGTACTCTCTCCAATAGGGGTTTTTATCTCTTGGGTGTGGGAATGTAAATAGGCGACTTTCGAGCATGTTAGGTTCTAATGAGATGATTAGAGAGGAGGATCTGCCACCACCCTGACCTGCACACAGTCCGAATTTGCGCTAGATTGCGAGGGCCCGTTCAGTCCTGCTTGCAGGCCTAGTTATTATTATTATTAGGGCCCGAGCACTAAGCGTGCGAAGGCCCTATTGTTTTGCAAAGGATTATTATTATTATTATTATTATTATTCTTTTTTCAGGGCAAATGAAAATGGCCAATTTGGAGGCCTGAACATGCACGAAAAGTCACCAAAATTTGCACAAACGTGCGGCTTTGCGTAAATTTCGATAATCTTGTGTCGTTTTGAAAAAATGTCAAAAAATGGCTCAGTGGCGCCCCCTTGACCCTTAAAATTTTCAAAAAGGCCTCTCCTCTCAGGTTTTCAACGTAGAGCAATGAAATTTGGGGAGTAGATACCTTATGCCTAACTGTTCAAAAAAGCCTCTTGCACCCATATTCCAAATCCAACAGGAAATCGGATATTTTGGATCAAATGTGAAATTTTTATCGGTTCACAGTTTGAGTTTACATTTGGAGGCCTGAACATGCACGAAAACTCACCAAAATTTGCACATACATGCAACTTTGCGTAAATTTTGATAATCTACAAAAAAATTTAACAAAATGGCTCAGTGGCGCCCCCTTGAAATTTTCAAAAAGGCCTTTCCTATTAGGTTTTTTCAACGTAGAACGATGAAATTTGGCAAGTCGATACATTGTGCAAAACTGCTCCAAAAAGTCTCTTGCACCCATATTCCAAACCCAACAGGAAGCCGGAAATTTTGGATCAAATGTGAAATTTTATCGATTTACATTTGAGACCTTGTCGCTGAAGAAAATAGTTGGATAGTCTTCAAAATTGGTCAGACTATTCAGGAGACATATGAGATCTTAAGTTTTCAAAATGGGGAGTTTTCACTCAAGGGTCTGACCTGGGCGTGGTCCCAAAGTCGGCCATTTTTGGGCAAAATACCAAATTCAGAAAATGATTAAAAACTCCGTGATACAACGTTCAATCTTTTTCATTTCTAGCATGTATATGAGATATCCCAGCCTGAACACGACTGCATTGAAATATTACCCATTAGGCCTGGCGCCCCCTAGTGGGAACAGGAAATGGCCTTCTTTACGAGACAGGCTCCTCCTCCAAGGGAAAAAAATCTATTGACCTCAAACCTGTTTCAGGGGAGCCTCAAGACATGTGTTCAGGTCCCTGATGAAAAATATTGAGGTTTCGTTGAAGCGGAGAGGTCCAAACTGGAAGTGAAAATGACCGTCAACAATTTGTCTCGCCAAAAATTTTGAACAGTCATAACTCGGCAGATATGCAACATATCTGCGCCAAACTTTCCGTGTTTGTTGAGAGTCATACCCTGAAGGTTCTTGTAGGGGTCATTTGCATCAACTCTACAGTGCCAACTAGTGGCGACAGAAAGAAGTTTTAAAAAAGGCCTTTCCTATTGGGTTTTTTCAACATAGAGCAAGGAAATTTGGGGAGTAGATACCTTATGCAAAACTGCTCCAAAAAGTCTCTTGCACCCATATTCCAAATCCAACAGGAAATCGGGTATTTTGGATCGAATGTGAAATTTTCATGGGTTCACAGTAAGAGTTTACATTTGGAGGCTTGAATATGCATAAAAACTCACCAAAATTTGCACATACATGCGGCTTTGGATAACGTTCGATAATCTTGCAACGTTACGAAACAATTTAACAAAATGGCTCAGTGGCGCCCCCTTGAAATTTTCAAAAAGGCCTCTCCATTTAGGTTTTTCTAACATAGAGTGATGAAATTTGGAGAGTCAAAACTTTGTGCAAAACTGCTCCAAAAAGTCTCTTGCACACACATTCCAAATCCTACAGGAAATCGGGTATTTTGGATTGAATGTGAACTTTTTATCGATTTACAGTGTGCACATTTTACACCTTGGCACCTAGGGAATTAGTTTGATCATTCTCAAAATTGGCGAGACTGTTCATGAGGCATATGAAATCTTAAGTTATAAAAATGGTGTGTTTTCATTCACGGGCCTGACCTGGGCGGGGCGCCAAATTCTTCCATTTTTTCGCCAAAACACCAAATTCGGAAAATGACTGATAACACCCTCATACAATGTTAAATCTATTTTAAATCTGGCATGTGTGTGAGGTATACCAGCCTGAGCAGGACTGGATTGAAAATTTACCATTTGTGCCTGGCGCCTCCTAGTGGAAACAGGAAATGCCCTTTTTTACGGGACACACTCCTCCTCTAAAGGGAAAAAACCAATCTACCTCAAACCTGCATAAGGGAAGCCTTAAGACCTGTCTTCAGGTGCCTGATGAAAAATATTGAAGTTTCGTTGAAGCGGAGGGGTCCAAACAGGAAAGTGAAAATGACTGTCAACAATTTTTCTCTCCAAAAACTTTGAACAATCATAACTCGGCAGATATAGAACATATCTGCGCCAAACTTCCCGTGCTTGTTGAGAGTCATACCCTGAAGGAACTTGTAGGGGTCATTTGCATCAACCCTACAGCGCCAACTAGTGGCGATAGGAAGTCACTCGTTTTTCCAAAACATGTCCAGTTCTTTTCATGTTGGTCATTGTAGTTTCAAGACCTATTAAAATACTTTTTTACGGCCCATGTCCACGTGTCTCTGTCTGTTGCCATGACGACCCTTTGTTCGCCATTTAAAGGAAATATTTTTTTTCAGAGACTCAGGCAGCTTATAGAGCCACAATATTTGGCACACTTGGTCGAATTGGCCAAGTTAGAAGATTAATTTTGGTTTTGAATAAGGGCTTGGCTGCACAGCTCAGTAGTGGCTCCTTTTTTGTAGTACTCTCTCCAATAGGGGTTTTTATCTCTTGGGTGTGGGAATGTAATTAGGCGACTTTCGAGCATGTTAGGTTCTAATGAGATGATTAGAGAGGAGGATCTGCCACCACCCTGACCTGCACACAGTCCGAGTTGCGTGACGTCCGAGTTGCGCTAGATTGCGAGGGCCCGTTCAGTCCTGCTTGCAGGCCTAGTTATTATTATTTTTTCATGGCAAATGAAAATGGCCAATTTGAAGGCCTGAACATGCTCAAAAACTCACCAAAATTTGCATATACATCCGGCTTCGCGAAAATTTCGAAAATTTAGCAACGTTTTTTTAAAAAATCAAAAAATGGCTCAGTGGCGCCCCCTTGAAATTTTAAAAATGCCCTTTGCTTTGATGTTTTTCAACGTAGAGCGATGAAATTTGGGGAGTGGATACGTTGTCCAGAGATGCTTCAAAAAGTCTGCAGCACCCATATTCCAAACCCAACAGGAAATCGGATATTTTGGATTGAATGTTGAAAAACATAGCATTTTGGGCGAAAACCAGCATGCACGTTTCAGACCATTGCGCCGAGCCAGTACGTTGGATCTTCCTCAAAATTGGTGTACGTCTTCATGAGACATATGAGATATTAAGTTGTGAAAATGGTGAGTTTTCGTCCACGGGCCTAACCTGGGCGGGGTACCAAAGTCGGGTGTTTTTTTGGCAACGCGCCAATTTCAGTAAATGATTAATAACTTCCTGATACAAGGTCCAATCTTTTTCATATTTGGCATGCGTGTAAGGTGTCTTCACCTGAACACGACTGCATTGAAATATTTTCCATTAGGCCTGGCGCCCCCTTGTGGGAAGAGGAAACACCCATTTTTACGAGAAAGGCTCCTCCTCCTGGTG
Source organism: Corythoichthys intestinalis (assembly GCF_030265065.1). NCBI lineage: Eukaryota > Metazoa > Chordata > Actinopteri > Syngnathiformes > Syngnathidae > Corythoichthys > Corythoichthys intestinalis. Next base: position 28,265,804 of record NC_080396.1, on the reverse strand, counting down.
AAAAACATCAATTGACCTCAAACCTGCATCAGGGGAGCCTTAAGACATGTCTTTAGGTATATGATGAAAAATATTGAGTTTTCGTTGATGTAGCAGTACCCAAACAGGAAAGTGAAAAGACCCTCGGCATTTTGTCACAAAATGGCCAATTTCGAGGTCTGAACATGCTCGAAAACTCACCTAAATTTGCACATACATGCGGCTTCATGTAAATTTCATGAATTTAGCAACATTGCCAAAAGATGTAATAAAATGGCTCAGTGGCGCCCCCTTCAATTTTTAAAAAAGGCCTGTCCTATTAGTTTTTTTCGACGTAGAGTGATGAAATTTGGGGAGTGGATACGTTGTGCAAAACTGCTCCAAAAAGTCTCTTGCACCCATATTCCAAACCCAACAGGAAATCGGGTATTAGGGATTGAATCTTGCACAACATGGCATTTTTGTCTAAAACCAGCATGCACGTTTGACACCATTACGCCGAGGCAGTAAGTTGAATGCTCCTCAAAATTGGTCAGACTATTCATGACACATATGAGATGTTAGGTTATCAAAATGGTGACATTTCATTCACGGCCCTTTCCTGGCCAGGGGAGCAAATGTGTCTTATTTTTGACAATACAATTCAGTCAATGACTATAAGTCGCGGTTTTTTTCATATTTTGCTTTGGGGTGCGACTTATACTCAGCAGCGACTTATGTGTGAAATTATTAACACATTATGATAAAATTTCCCATTTTATTTTGGTGTTTTGGACTAATGGTTTTGTGAACTTGTTAGCATGCTATAGTTATCTGAATAACTCTTAATAGCTATGGCCACGTTCGCGTTCTGCCTTTGGCAATGTATGTTCAAATGTATAATTGACTTTTTTTATATTGAAATGGATGCATTTAGTTTGTGGCGCTTTCACGCCCACCTGGGAGCGCACTCGCACTTGTTTACGTGAAGAAGAGCGCTCGCACACCAGAAGAAGACAGACAGCTACGTAGCTCTGAGTGAGTGAGTGAGTGAGTGAGTGAGTGAGTGAGTGAGTGGGCGAGTTAGCGAGAGGGAAAGATGGCTGCGAAGCTACGTTCATTGTTTATGCTTTTAAAATATCTCTACAGAGGCAACGCCTGCGTGTATCATCTTTTCTGTTGTTGTTGTGTGTTTTCCACCCGCGAGCGGACACTTACAGCCAGTTGTGTGGTTGTTTGAATGGTGTGCTAATGCTAGCGAACGCATGCTAATCTGTCACGTTATTGCTGCAATAGTACCTAATTATCATTTATTTACGTTGATGTGAACCTGTTTGCTATCGAGGACCAAATCGATTCAACAAATTATGCGGACGTCCAGCATTGTCTTTTTGGAGTTCGCTGTATATAGCCAGGACCGAGCGGTACCGTCCTGGTGAGGACAGTATATTCGCATTTCGTTGTTTATGCACTGTACACTGTAGATTTATTCAGCATGTTGTTCTCTATTGTATTTTTATATTAAACTGCCTTTCAAGATGACATATCTGTTCTATGTGTTGGATTTTATCAAGTAAATTTCCCCCAAAATTGCGACTTATACTCCGGTAAGACTTCTATATGTTTTTTTTCTCTTTGTTGGGCATTTTCTGGCTTGTGCGACTTATACTCAGGTGCGACTTGTAGTCCGAAAAATACGGTAATAACTTCCTGATTGAAGGTGCAATCTTTTTCATATTTGGCATGAATGTGAAGTATTTCAGCCTGCACATGACTTTATTGAAATATTACTCATTACGCCTGGCGCCCCCTAGTGGGAACAGGAAACACACTTTTAATTAAATAGAAAGGCTCCTGCTTCTCAGGGTCAAAAATCAATTGAACTCAAACCTGAATCAGCGGATCCTTAAGACATGTGTTCAGGTGCCTGATCAACAATTTTGTTTCGTTAAAGCAGAGGGGTCCCATAGGAAAGTCATAATGACCGTCGCCATTTTCTCTCCCCACTAATTCTGAACATTCAGACATGCAATATATCTGCCTGGATATCTGTCTGTTGTCGACTGCCACCGCCCCGACCTGCCTGCCCTTCGACTTTGTTTGACGTCCGAGTTGCGCCATACGCGAGGGCCCGTTCAGTCCTGCTTGCAGGGCTAGTTAGGGCCCGAGCACTCTCAGCGTGCGAGGCCCTATTGTTCTTCGAAGGATTATTATTAGGGCCCGAGCACTCTCAGCGTGCGAGGCCCTATTGTTCTTCGAAGGATTATTATTATTATTATTTTTTTTTCATGGCAAATGAAAATGGCCAATTTGAAGGCCTGAACATGCTCAAAAACTCACCAAAATTTGCACATACATCCGGCTTCGCGAAAATTTCGACAATTTGGCAACGTTTACAAAAAAAATAAAAAAATGGCTCAGTGGCGCCCCCTTGCAATTTTCAAAATGCCCTTTGCTTTGATGTATTTCAACGTAGGGCGATGAAATTTGGGGAGTGGATACGTTGTCCAGAACCGCTTCAAAAAGTCTAAAGCACCCATATTCCAAACCCAACAGGAAATCGGATATTCTGGATTGAATGTTGAAAAACATAGCATTTTGGGCGAAAACCAGCATGCACGTTTCAGACCGTTGCGCCGAGCCAGTACGTTGGATCTTCCTCAAAATTGGTGTAAGGCTTCATGAGACATATGAGATACTAAGTTGTGAAAATGGTGAGTTTTCGTCCACGGGCCTGACCTGGGCGGGGTACCAAAGTCGGGTGTTTTTTGGCAACGCGCCAATTTCAGTAAATGATTAATAACTTTCTGATACAAGGTCCAATCTTTTTCATATTTGGCATGCATGTAAGGTGTCTTAACCTGAACACGACTGCATTGAAATATTTTCCATTAGGCCTGGCGCCCACTTGTGGGAAGAGGAAACACCCTTTCTTACTAAAAAGGCTCCTCCTCCTGGTGGAAAACATCAATTGACCTCAAACCTGCATCAGGGGAGCATTAAGACATGTCTTTAGGTATCTGATGAAAAATATTGAGTTTTCGTTGATGTAGCAGTACCCAAACAGGAAAGTGAAAAGACCCTCGGCATTTTGTCTCAAAATGGCCAATTTCAAGGTCTGAACATGCTCGAAAACTCACCAAAATTTGCACATACATGCGGCTTCATGTAAATTTCATGAATTTAGCAACATTGCCAAAAGATGTAATAAAATGGCTCAGTGGCGCCCCCTTCAATTTTTAAAAAAGGCCTGTCCTATTTGTTTTTTTCGACGTAGAGTGATGAAATTTGGGGAGTGGATACGTTGTGCAAAACTGCTCCAAAAAGTCTCTTGCACCCATATTCCAAACCCAACAGGAAATCAGGTATTATGGATTGAATCTTGCAGAACATGGCATTTTTTGTCAAAAACCTGCGTGCACGTTTGAGACCATTACGCCGAGGCAGTAAGTTGAACGCTCCTCAAAATTGGTCAGACTGTTCATGACACATATGAGATGTTAGGTTATCAAAATGGTGACATTTCATTCACGACCCTTTCCTGGGCAGGGGAGCAAATGTGTCTTATTTTTGACAATACAATTCAGTAAATGACTACTGTATTTTTCAGACTATAAGTCACGTTTTTTTTCATATTTTAGTTTGGGGTGCGACTTATACTCAGCAGCGACTTATGTGTGAAATTATTAACACATTATGATAAAATTTCCCATGTTTTTTTGGTGTTTTGGACTAATGGTTTTGTAAACTTGTTAGCATGCTATAGTTATCTGAATAACTCTTAATAGCTATGGCCACGTTCGCGTTCTGCCTTTGGCAATGTATGTTCAATTGTATAATTGACTTTTTTATATTGAAATGGATGCATTTAGTTTGTGGCGCTTTTACGCCCACCTGGGAGCGCACTCGCACTTGTTTACGTGAAGAAGAGCGCTCGCACACCAGAAGAAGACAGACAGCTACGTAGCTCTGAGTGAGTGAGTGAGTGAGTGAGTGAGTGAGTGAGTGAGTGAGTGAGTGAGTGAGTGAGTGAGTGAGTGAGTGAGTGAGTGAGTGAGTGAGTGAGTGAGTGAGTGAGTGAGTGAGTGGGCGAGTTAGCGAGAGGGAAAGACGGCTGCGAACCTACGTTCATTGTTTATGCTTTTAAAATATCTCTACAGAGGCAACGCCTGCGTGTATCATCTTTTCTGTTGTTGTTGTGTGTTTTCCACCCGCGAGCGGACACTTACAGCCAGTTGTGTGGTTGTTTGAATGGTGCGCTAATGCTAGCGAACACATGCTAATCTGTTACGTTATTGCTGTAATAGTACCTAATTATCATTTATTTATGTTGATGTGAACCTGTTTGCTATCGAGGACCAAATCGATTCAACAAATTATGCGGACGTCCAGCATTGTCTTTTTGGAGTTCGATGTATATAGCCAGGACCGAGCGGTAGCGTCCTGGTGAGGACAGTATATTCGCATTTCGTTGTTTATGCACTGTACACTGTACATTTATTCAGCATGTTGTTCTCTATTGTATTTTTATATTAAATTGCCTTTCAAGATGACATAGCTGTTCTATGTGTTGGATTTTATCTGGTAAATGTCCCCCAAAAATGCGACTTATACTCCGGTAAGACTTAGATATGTTTTTTTTCTCTTTGCTGGGCATTTTATGGCTTGTGCGACTTATACTCAGGTGCGACTTGTAGTCCCAAAAATACGGTAATAACTTCCTGATTTAAGGTGCAATCTTTTTCATATTTGGCATGAATGTGAAGTATTTCAGCCTACACATGACTTTATTGACATATTACCCATTACGCCTTGCGCCCCCTAGTGGGAACAGGAAACACCCTTTTAATTAAAGAGAAAGGCTCCTGCTTCTCAGGGACAAAAATCAATTGACATCAAACCTGAATCAGGGTAGCCTTAACACATGTGTTCAGGTGCCTGATCAACAATTTTGTTTCGTTGAAGCAGAGGGGTCCAATAGGAAAGTCATAATGACCGTGTTCAGGTGCCTAATAAACAATTTTGTTTTGTTCAAGCAGAGGAGTCCGATAGGAAAGTCGTAATGACCGTCGCCATTTTCTCTCCCCACTAATTCTGAACATTCAGACATGCAATATATCTGCCTGGATATCTTTCTGTTGTCAACTGCCACCGCCCCGACCTGCCTGCCCTCCGACTTTGTTTGACGTCCGAGTTGCGCCATACGCGAGGGCCCGTTCAGTCCTGCTTGCAGGGCTAGTTAGGGCCCGAGCACTCTCAGCGTGCGAGGCCCTATTGTTCTTCGAAGGATTATTATTATTATTAGGGCCCGAGCACTAGACGTGCGAAGGCCCTATTGTTTTGCAAAGGATTATTATTATTATTATTAGGGCCCGAGCACTAGGCGTGCGAAGGCCCTATTGTAATGCAAAGGATTATTAGGGCCCGAGCACTAGGCGTGCGAAGGCCCTATTGTAATGCAAAGGATTATTATTATTATTATTATTATTATTATTATTATTATTATTCTTCTTTTTTCATGGCAAATGAAAATGGCCAATTTGGAGGCCTGAACATGCACGAAAAGTCACCAAAATTTGCACATACGTGCAGGTTCGCGTAAAATTTGATAATCTAGCGTCGTTTTCAAAAAATTTCAAAAAATGGCTCAGTGGCGCCCCCTTGACCCTTAAAATTTTCAAAAAGGCCTCTCCTCTTAGGTTTTCAACGTAGAGCGATGAAATTTGGGGAGTAGATACCTTATGCCTAACTGTTCAAAAAAGCCTCTTGCACCCATATTCCAAATCCGACAGGAAATCGGATATTTTGGATCAAATGTGAAATTTTTTCGGTTCACAGTTGGAGTTTACGTTTGGAGGCCTGAACATGCACGAAAACTCACCAAAATTTGCACATACATGCAACTTTGCGTAAATTTTGATAATCTACAAAAAAATTTAACAAAATCGCTCAGTGGCGCCCCCTTGAAATTTTCAAAAAGGCCTCTCCTATTAGGTTTTTTCAACGTAGAACGATGAAATTTGGTGAGTCGATACATTGCGTAAAACTGCTCCAAAAAGTCTCTTGCACCTATATTCCAAATCCAACAGGAAGTCGGAAATTTTGGATCAAATGTGAAATTTTATCGATTTACATTTGAGACCTTGTCGCTGAAGAAAATAGTTGGATCGTCTTCAAAATTGGTCAGACTATACAGGAGACATATGAGATCTTAAGTTTTCAAAATGGTGAGTTTTCATCCAACGGTCTGGCCTGGGCGTAGTCCCAAAATTGGCCATTTTTGGGCAAAACACCAAATTCAGAAAATGATTAAAAACTCCGTGATACAACGTTCAGTCTTTTTCATTTCTAGCAAGTATATGAGATATCCCAGCCTGAACACGACTGCATTGAAATATTACCCATTAGGCTTGGCGCCCCCTAGTGGGAACAGGAAATGGCCTTCTTTACGAGACAGGCTCCTCCTCCAAGGGAAAAAAATCTATTGACCTCAAACCTGTTTCAGGGGAGCCTCAAGACATGTGTTCAGGTGCCTAATGAAAAATATTGAGGTTTTGTAGAAGCGGAGAGGTCCAAACTGGAAGTGAAAATGACCGTCAACAATTTGTCTCGCCAAAAACTTTGAACAGTCATAACTCGGCAGATATACAACATATCTGCGCCAAACTTCCCGTGTTTTTTGAGAGTCATACCCTGAAGGTTCGTGTAGGGGTCATTTGCATCAACTCTACAGTGCCAACTAGTGGCGACAGAAAGAAGTTTTAAAAAAGGCCTTTCCTATTGGGTTTTTCCAACATAGAGTGAGGAAATTTGGGGAGTTGATACCTTATGCAAAACTGCTCCAAAAAGTCTCTTGCACCCATTTTCCAAATCCAACAGGAAATCGGGTATTTTGGATCAAATGTGAAATTTTTATCGGTTAACAGTAGGAGTTTACATTTGGAGGCTTGAACATGCACGAAAACTCACAAAAATTTCGACATACATGCGGCTTTGCATAACGTTCAATAATCTTGCAACGTTACGAAAAAATGTAACAAAATGGCTCAGTGGCGCCCCCTTGAAATTTTCAAAAAGGCCTCTCCATTTAGGTTTTTTCAACGTAGATGGATGAAATTCGGAGAGTCAATACCTTGTACAAAACTGCTCCAAAAAGTCTCTTGCATGCGTATTCCAAACCCAACAGGAAATCGGGTATTTTGGATTGAATGTGAACTTTTTATCGATTTACAGTGTGCACATTTTACACCTTGGCACCTAGGGAATTAGTTTGATCATTCTCAAAATTGGTGAGACTGTTCATGAGGCATATGAAATCTTAAGTTATAAAAATGGTGTGTTTTCATTCAAGGGCCTGACCTGGGCGGGGCGCCAAATTCTTCCATTTTTTCGCCAAAACACCGAATTCGGAAAATGACTGATAACTCCCTCATACAACGTTCAATCTATTTTAAATCTGGCATGTGTGTGAGGTATACCAGCCTGAGCAGGACTGGATTGAAAATTTACCATTTGTGCCTGGCGCCTCCTAGTGGGAACAGGAAATGCCCTTTTTTACGGGACACACTCCTCCTCTAAAGGGAAAAAATCAATCGACCTCAAACCTGCATAAGGGAAACCTTAAGACCTGTCTTCAGGTGCCTGATGAAAAATATTGAAGTTTCGTTGAAGCGGAGGGGTCCAAACAGGAAAGTGAAAATGACTGTCAACAATTTTTCTCTCCAAAAACTTTGAACAGTCATAACTCGGCAGATATACAAGATATCTGCGCCAAACTTCCCGTGCTTGTTGAGAGTCATACCCTGAAGGGCCTTGTAGGGGTCATTTGCATCAACCCTACAGCGCCAACTAGTGGCGATAGAAAGTCACTCGTTTTTCCAAAACATGTCCAGTTCTTTTCATGTTGGTCATTGTAGTTTCAAGACCTATTAAAATACTTTTTTACGGCCCATGTCCACGTGTCTCTGTCTGTTGCCGTGACGACCCTTTGTTCGCCATTTAAAGGAAATATTTTTTTTCAGAGACTCAGGGAGCTTATAGAGCCACAATAGTTGGCACACTTGGTCGAATTGGCCCAGTTAGAAGATTAATTTTGGTTTTGAATAAGGGCTTGGCTGCACAGCTCAGTAGTGGCTCCTTTTTTGTAGTACTCTCTCCAATAGGGGTTTTTATCTCTTGGGTGTGGGAATGTAAATAGGCGACTTTCGAGCATGTTAGGTTCTAATGAGATGATTAGAGAGGATGATCTGCCACCACCCTGACCTGCACACAGTCCAAGTTGCGTGACGTCCGAGTTGCGCTAGATTGCGAGGGCCCGTTCAGTCCTGCTTGCAGGCCTAGTTATTATTATTATTATTATTATTATTCTTCTTTCTTCATGGCAAATGAAAATGGCCAATTTGGAGGCCTGAACATGCACGAAAAGTCACCAAAATTTGCACATACGTGCAGATTCGCGTAAAATTTGATAATCTTGCGTCGTTTTGAAAAAATTTTTAAAAATGGCTCAGTGGCGCCCCCTTGACCCTTAAAATTTTCAAAAAGGCCTCTCCTCTCAGGTTTTCAACGTAGAGCGATGAAATTTGGGGAGTAGATACCTTATGCCTAACTGTTCAAAAAAGCCTCTTGCACCCATATTCCAAATCCGACAGCAAATCGGATATTTTGGATCAAATGTGAAATTTTTTCGGTTCACAGTTGGAGTTTACGTTTGGAGGCCTGAACATGCACGAAAACTCACCAAAATTTGCACATACATGCAACTTTGCGTAAATTTTGATAATCTACAAAAAAATTTAACAAAATCGCTCAGTGGCGCCCCCTTGAAATTTTCAAAAAGGCCTTTCCTATTAGGTTTTTTCAACGTAGAATGATGAAATTTGGTGAGTCGATACATTGCGTAAAACTGCTCCAAAAAGTCTCTTGCACCTATATTCCAAATCCAACAGGAAGTCGGAAATTTTGGATCAAATGCGAAATTTTATCGATTTACATTTGAGACCTTGTCGCTGAAGAAAATAGTTGGATCGTCTTCAAAATTGGTCAGACTATACAGGAGACATATGAGATCTTAAGTTTTCAAAATGGTGAGTTTTCATCCAAGGGTCTGGCCTGGGCGTAGTCCCAAAGTTGGCCATTTTTGGGCAAAACACCAAATTCAGAAAATGATTAAAAACTCCGTGATACAACGTTCAATCTTTTTCATTTCTAGCAAGTATATGAGATATCCCAGCCTGAACACGACTGCATTTAAATTTTACCCATTAGGCTTGGCGCCCCCTAGTGGGAACAGGAAATGGCCTTCTTTACGAGACAGGCTCCTCCTCCAAGGGAAAAAAATCTATTGACCTCAAACCTGTTTCAGGGGAGCCTCAAGACATGTGTTCAGGTGCCTAATGAAAAATATTGAGGTTTTGTAGAAGCGGAGAGGTACAAACTGGAAGTGAAAATGACCGTCAACAATTTGTCTCGCCAAAAACTTTGAACAGTCATAACTCGGCAGATATACAACATATCTGCGCCAAACTTCCCGTGTTTGTTGAGAGTCATACCCTGAAGGTTCGTGTAGGGGTCATTTGCATCAACTCTACAGTGCCAACTAGTGGCGACAGAAAGAAGTTTTAAAAAAGGCCTTTCCTATTGGGTTTTTCCAACATAGAGTGAGGAAATTTGGGGAGTTGATACCTTGTGCAAAACTGCTCCAAAAAGTCTCTTGCACCCATTTTCCAAATCCAACAGGAAATCGGGTATTTTGGATCAAATGTGAAATTTTTATCGGTTAACAGTAGGAGTTTACATTTGGAGGCTTGAACATGCACGAAAACTCACAAAAATTTCGACATACATGCGGCTTTGCATAACGTTCAATAATCTTGCAACGTTACGAAAAAATGTAACAAAATGGCTCAGTGGCGCCCCCTTGAAATTTTCAAAAAGGCCTCTCCATTTAGGTTTTTTCAACGTAGATGGATGAAATTCGGAGAGTCAATACCTTGTACAAAACTGCTCCAAAAAGTCTCTTGCATGCGTATTCCAAACCCAACAGGAAATCGGGTATTTTGGATTGAATGTGAATTTTTTATTGATTTACAGTGTGCACATTTTACACCTTGGCACCTAGGGAATTAGTTTGATCATTCTCAAAATTGGCGAGACTGTTCATGAGGCATATGAAATCTTAAGTTATCAAAATGGTGTGTTTTCATTCACGGGCCTGACCTGGGCGGGGTGCCAAAGTCGGCCATTTTTTCGCCAAAACACCGAATTCGGAAAATGACTGATAACTCCCTCATACAACGTTCAATCTATTTTAAATCTGCCATGTGTGTGAGGTATACCAGCCTGAGCACGACTGGATTGAAAATTTACCATTTGTGCCTGGCGCCTCCTAGTGGGAACAGGAAATGCCCTTTTTTACGGTGACACACTCCTCCTCCAAGGGAAAAAATTAATCGACCTCAAACCTGCATAAGGGAAGCCTTAAGACCTGTCTTCAGGTGCCTGATGAAAAATATTGAAGTTTCGTTGAAGCGGAGGGGTCCAAACAGGAAAGTGAAAATGACTGTCAATAATTTTTCTCTCCAAAAATTTTGAACAGTCATAACTCGGCAGATATACAACATATCTGCGGCAAACTTCCCGTGCTTGTTGAGAGTCATACCCTGAAGGGCCTTGTAGGGGTCATTTGCATCAAACCTACAGCGCCAACTAGTGGCAATAGAAAGTCACTCGTTTTTCCAATACATGTTCAGTTCTTTTCAGGTTGGTCATTGTAGTTTCAAGACCTATTAAAATACTTATTTACGGCCCATGTCCACGTGTCTCTGTCTGTTGCCGTGACGACCCTTTGTTCGCCATTTAAAGGAAATATTTTTTTTCAGAGACTCAGGCAGCTTATAGAGCCACAGTATTTGGCACACTTGGTCGAATTGGCCGAGTTAGAAGATTAATTTTGGGTTTTGAATAAGGGCTTGGCTGCACAGCTCAGTAGTGGCTCCTTTTTTGTAGTACTCTCTCCAATAGGGGTTTTTATCTCTTGGGTGTGGGAATGTAAATAGGCGACTTTCGAGCATGTTAGGTTCTAATGAGATAATTAGAGAGGAGGATCTGCCACCAGCCTGACCCGCACACAGTCCGAGTTGCGTGACGTCCGAGTTGCGCTAGATTGCGAGGGCCCGTTTAGTCCTGCTTGCAGGCCTAGTTATTAGGGCCCGAGCACTAGGCGTGCGAAGGCCCTATTGTAATGCAAAGGATTATTATTATTATTATTATTATTATTCTTCTTTCTTCATGGCAAATGAAAATGGCCAATTTGGAGGCCTGAACATGCACGAAAAGTCACCAAAATTTGCACATACGTGCAGATTCGCGTAAAATTTGATAATCTTGCGTCGTTTTGAAAAATTTTTTAAAAATGGCTCAGTGGCGCCCCCTTGACCCTTAAAATTTTCAAAAAGGCCTCTCCTCTCAGGTTTTCAACGTAGAGCGATGAAATTTGGGGAGTAGATACCTTATGCCTAACTGTTCAAAAAAGCCTCTTGCACCCATATTCCAAATCCGACAGGAAATCGGATATTTTGGATCAAATGTGAAATTTTTTCGGTTCACAGTTGGAGTTTACGTTTGGAGGCCTGAACATGCACGAAAACTCACCAAAATTTGCACATACATGCAACTTTGCGTAAATTTTGATAATCTACAAAAAAATTTAACAAAATCGCTCAGTGGCGCCCCCTTGAAATTTTCAAAAAGGCCTTTCCTATTAGGTTTTTTCAACGTAGAATGATGAAATTTGGTGAGTCGATACATTGCGTAAAACTGCTCCAAAAAGTCTCTTGCACCTATATTCCAAATCCAACAGGAAGTCGGAAATTTTGGATCAAATGCGAAATTTTATCGATTTACATTTGAGACCTTGTCGCTGAAGAAAATAGTTGGATCGTCTTCAAAATTGGTCAGACTATACAGGAGACATATGAGATCTTAAGTTTTCAAAATGGTGAGTTTTCATCCAAGGGTCTGGCCTGGGCGTAGTCCCAAAGTTGGCCATTTTTGGGCAAAACACCAAATTCAGAAAATGATTAAAAACTCCGTGATAAAACGTTCAATCTTTTTCATTTCTAGCAAGTATATGAGATATCCCAGCCTGAACACGACTGCATTTAAATTTTACCCATTAGGCTTGGCGCCCCCTAGTGGGAACAGGAAATGGCCTTCTTTACGAGACAGGCTCCTCCTCCAAGGGAAAAAAATCTATTGACCTCAAACCTGTTTCAGGGGAGCCTCAAGACATGTGTTCAGGTGCCTAATGAAAAATATTGAGGTTTTGTAGAAGCGGAGAGGTACAAACTGGAAGTGAAAATGACCGTCAACAATTTGTCTCGCCAAAAACTTTGAACAGTCATAACTCGGCAGATATACAACATATCTGCGCCAAACTTCCCGTGTTTGTTGAGAGTCATACCCTGAAGGTTCGTGTAGGGGTCATTTGCATCAACTCTACAGTGCCAACTAGTGGCGACAGAAAGAAGTTTTAAAAAAGGCCTTTCCTATTGGGTTTTTCCAACATAGAGTGAGGAAATTTGGGGAGTTGATACCTTGTGCAAAACTGCTCCAAAAAGTCTCTTGCACCCATTTTCCAAATCCAACAGGAAATCGGGTATTTTGGATCAAATGTGAAATTTTTATCGGTTAACAGTAGGAGTTTACATTTGGAGGCTTGAACATGCACGAAAACTCACAAAAATTTCGACATACATGCGGCTTTGCATAACGTTCAATAATCTTGCAACGTTACGAAAAAATGTAACAAAATGGCTCAGTGGCGCCCCCTTGAAATTTTCAAAAAGGCCTCTCCATTTAGGTTTTTTCAACGTAGATGGATGAAATTCGGAGAGTCAATACCTTGTACAAAACTGCTCCAAAAAGTCTCTTGCATGCGTATTCCAAACCCAACAGGAAATCGGGTATTTTGGATTGAATGTGAATTTTTTATCGATTTACAGTGTGCACATTTTACACCTTGGCACCTAGGGAATTAGTTTGATCATTCTCAAAATTGGCGAGACTGTTCATGAGGCATATGAAATCTTAAGTTATCAAAATGGTGTGTTTTCATTCACGGGCCTGACCTGGGCGGGGTGCCAAAGTCGGCCATTTTTTCGCCAAAACACCGAATTCGGAAAATGACTGATAACTCCCTCATACAACGTTCAATCTATTTTAAATCTGCCATGTGTGTGAGGTATACCAGCCTGAGCACGAGTGGATTGAAAATTTACCATTTGTGCCTGGCGCCTCCTAGTGGGAACAGGAAATGCCCTTTTTTACGGTGACACACTCCTCCTCCAAGGGAAAAAATTAATCGACCTCAAACCTGCATAAGGGAAGCCTTAAGACCTGTCTTCAGGTGCCTGATGAAAAATATTGAAGTTTCGTTGAAGCGGAGGGGTCCAAACAGGAAAGTGAAAATGACTGTCAATAATTTTTCTCTCCAAAAATTTTGAACAGTCATAACTCGGCAGATATACAACATATCTGCGGCAAACTTCCCGTGCTTGTTGAGAGTCATACCCTGAAGGGCCTTGTAGGGGTCATTTGCATCAAACCTACAGCGCCAACTAGTGGCAATAGAAAGTCACTCGTTTTTCCAATACATGTTCAGTTCTTTTCAGGTTGGTCATTGTAGTTTCAAGACCTATTAAAATACTTATTTACGGCCCATGTCCACGTGTCTCTGTCTGTTGCCGTGACGACCCTTTGTTCGCCATTTAAAGGAAATATTTTTTTTCAGAGACTCAGGCAGCTTATAGAGCCACAGTATTTGGCACACTTGGTCGAATTGGCCGAGTTAGAAGATTAATTTTGGGTTTTGAATAAGGGCTTGGCTGCACAGCTCAGTAGTGGCTCCTTTTTTGTAGTACTCTCTCCAATAGGGGTTTTTATCTCTTGGGTGTGGGAATGTAAATAGGCGACTTTCGAGCATGTTAGGTTCTAATGAGATAATTAGAGAGGAGGATCTGCCACCAGCCTGACCTGCACACAGTCCGAGTTGCGTGACGTCCGAGTTGCGCTAGATTGCGAGGGCCCGTTTAGTCCTGCTTGCAGGCCTAGTTATTATTATTCTTCTTTTTTCAGGGCAAATGAAAATGGCCAATTTGGAGGCCTGAACATGCACGAAAAGTCACCAAAATTTGCACATACGTGCCGCTTCGCGTAAATTTCGATAATCTTGTGTCGTTTTGAAAAAATGTCAAAAAATGGCTCAGTGGCGCCCCCTTTACCCTTAAAATTTTCAAAAAGGCCTCTCCTCTCAGGTTTTCAACGTAGAGCAATGAAATTTGGGGAGTAGATACCTTATGCCTAACTGTTCAAAAAAGCCTCTTGCACCCATATTCCAAATCCAACAGGAAATCGGATATTTTGGATCAAATGTGAAATTTTTATCGGTTCACAGTTGGGGTTTACATTTGGAGGCCTGAACATGCACGAAAACTCACCAAAATTTGCACATACATGCAACTTTGCGTAAATTTTGATAATCTACAAAAAAATTTAACAAAATCGCTCAGTGGCGCCCCCTTGAAATTTTCAAAAAGGCCTTTCCTATTAGGTTTTTTCAACGTAGAACGATGAAATTTGGCGAGTCGATACATTGTGCAAACCTGCTCCAAAAAGTCTCTTGCACCCATATTCCAAATCCAACAGGAAGTCAGAAATTTTGGATCAAATGTGAAATTTTATCGATTTACATTTGAGACCTTGTCGCTGAAGAAAATAGTTGGATCGTCTTCAAAATTGGTCAGAGTATTCAGGAGACATATGAGATCTTAAGTTTTCAAAATGGTGTGTTTTCACTCAAGGGTCGGGCCTGGGCGTGGTCCCAAAGTCGGCCATTTTTGGGCAAAATACCAAATTCAGAAAATGATTAAAAACTCCGTGATACAACGTTCAATCTTTTTCATTTCTAGCATGTATATGAGATATCCCAGCCTGAACACGACTGCATTGAAATATTACCCATTAGGCCTGGCGCCCCCTAGTGGGAACAGGAAATGGCCTTCTTTACGAGACAGGCTCCTCCTCCAAGGGAAAAAAATCTATTGACCTCAAACCTGTTTCAGGGGAGCCTCAAGACATGTGTTCAGGTCCCTGATAAAAAATATTGAGGTTTCGTTGAAGCGGAGAGGTCCAAACTGGAAGTGAAAATGACCGTCAACAATTTGTCTCGCCAAAAATTTTGAACAGTCATAACTCGGCAGATATGCAACATATCTGCGCCAAACTTTCCGTGTTTGTTGAGAGTCATACCCTGAAGGTTCTTGTAGGGGTCATTTGCATCAACTCTACAGTGCCAACTAGTGGCGACAGAAAGAAGTTTTAAAAAAGGCCTTTCCTATTGGGTTTTTTCAACATAGAGCAAGGAAATTTGGGGAGTAGATACCTTATGCAAAACTGCTCCAAAAAGTCTCTTGCACCCATATTCCAAATCCAACAGGAAATTGGGTATTTTGGATCGAATGTGAAATTTTCATGGGTTCACAGTAAGAGTTTACATTTGGAGGCTTGAATATGCATAAAAACTCACCAAAATTTGCACATACATGCGGCTTTGGATAACGTTCGATAATCTTGCAACGTTACGAAAAAATTTAACAAAATGGCTCAGTGGCGCCCCCTTGAAATTTTCAAAAAGGCCTCTCCATTTAGGTTTTTCTAACATAGAGTGATGAAATTTGGAGAGTCAAAACTTTGTGCAAAACTGCTCCAAAAAGTCTCTTGCACACACATTCCAAATCCTACAGGAAATCGGGTATTTTGGATTGAATGTGAAATTTTTATCGATTTACAGTGTGCACATTTTACACCTTGGCACCTAGGGAATTAGTTTGATCATTCTCAAAATTGGCGAGCCTGTTCATGAGGCATATGAAATCTTAAGTTATAAAAATGGTGTGTTTTCATTCACGGGCCTGACCTGGGCGGGGTGCCAAAGTCGGCCATTTTTTCGCCAAAACACCGAATTCGGAAAATGACTGATAACTCCCTCATACAACGTTCAATCTATTTTAAATCTGGCATGTGTGTGAGGTATACTAGCCTGAGCAGGACTGGATTGAAAATTTACCATTTGTGCCTGGCGCCTCCTAGTGGGAACAGGAAATGCCCTTTTTTACGGGACACACTCCTCCTCTAAAGGGAAAAAATCAATCTACCTCAAACCTGCAAAAGGGAAGCCTTAAGACCTGTGTTCAGGTGCCTGATGAAAAATATTGAAGTTTCGTTGAAGCGGAGGGGTCCAAACAGGAAAGTGAAAATGACTGTCAACAATTTTTCTCTCCAAAAACTTTGAACAGTCATAACTCGGCAGATATACAACATATCTGCGCCAAACTTCCCGTGCTTGTTGAGAGTCATACCCTGAAGGGCCTTGTAGGGGTCATTTGCATCAACCCTACAGCGCCAACTAGTGGCAATAGAAAGTCACTCGTTTTTCCAATACATGTCCAGTTCTTTTCAGGTTGGTCATTGTAGTTTCAAGACCTATTAAAATACTTATTTACGGCCCATGTCCACGTGTCTCTGTCTGTTGCCGTGACGACCCTTTGTTCGCCATTTAAAGGAAATATTTTTTTTCAGAGACTCAGGCAGCTTATAGAGCCACAATAGTTGGCACACTTGGTCGAATTGGCCCAGTTAGAAGATTAATTTTAGTTTTGAATAAGGGCTTGGCTGCACAGCTCAGTAGTGGCTCCTTTTTTGTAGTACTTTCTCCAATAGGGGTTTTTATCTCTTGGGTGTGGGAATGTAAATAGGCGACTTTCGAGCATGTTAGGTTCTAATGAGATGATTAGAGAGGAGGATCTGCCACCGCCCTGACCTGCACACAGTCCGAGTTGCGTGACGTCCGAGTTGCGCTAGATCGCGAGGGCCCGTTCAGTCCTGCTTGCAGGCCTAGTTATTATTATTATTATTATTATTATTATTATTTTTTCATGGCAAATGAAAATGGCCAATTTGAAGGCCTGAACATGCTCAAAAACTCACCAAAATTTGCACATACATCCGGCTTCGCGAAAATTTCGAAAATTTAGCAACGTTTTTAAAAAAAATCAAAAAATGGCTCAGTGGCGCCCCCTTGAAATTTTAAAAATGCCCTTTGCTTTGATGTTTTTCAACGTAGAGCGATGAAATTTGGGGAGTGGATACGTTGTCCAGAGACGCTTCAAAAAGTCTGCAGCACCCATATTCCAAACCCAACAGGAAATCGGATATTTTGGATTGAATGTTGAAAAACATAGCATTTTGGGCGAAAACCAGCATGCACGTTTCAGACCATTGCGCCGAGCCAGTACGTTGGATCTTCCTCAAAATTGGTGTACGTCTTCATGAGACATATGAGATATTAAGTTGTGAAAATGGTGAGTTTTCGTCCACGGGCCTAACCTGGGCGGGGTACCAAAGTCGGGTGTTTTTTTGGCAACGCGCCAATTTCAGTAAATGATTAATAACTTCCTGATACAAGGTCCAATCTTTTTCATATTTGGCATGCGTGTAAGGTGTCTTAACCTGAACACGACTGCATTGAAATATTTTCCATTAGGCCTGGCGCCCCCTTGTGGGAAGAGGAAACACCCTTTTTTACGAGAAAGGCTCCTCCTCCTGGTGAAAAACATCAATTGACCTCAAACCTGCATCAGGGGAGCCTTAAGACATGTCTTTAGGTATCTGATGAAAAATATTGAGTTTTCGTTGATGTAGCAGTACCCAAACAGGAAAGTGAAAAGACCCTCGGCATTTTGTCACAAAATGGCCAATTTCGAGGTCTGAACATGCTCGAAAACTCACCTAAATTTGCACATACATGCGGCTTCATGTAAATTTCATGAATTTAGCAACATTGCCAAAAGATGTAATAAAATGGCTCAGTGGCGCCCCCTTCAATTTTTAAAAAAGGCCTGTCCTATTAGTTTTTTTCGACGTAGAGTGATGAAATTTGGGGAGTGGATACGTTGTGCAAAACTGCTCCAAAAAGTCTCTTGCACCCATATTCCAAACCCAACAGGAAATCGGGTATTAGGGATTGAATCTTGCACAACATGGCATTTTTGTCTAAAACCAGCATGCACGTTTGACACCATTACGCCGAGGCAGTAAGTTGAATGCTCCTCAAAATTGGTCAGACGATTCATGACACATATGAGATGTTAGGTTATCAAAATGGTGACATTTCATTCACGGCCCTTTCCTGGCCAGGGGAGCAAATGTGTCTTATTTTTGACAATACAATTCAGTAAATGACTATAAGTCGCGGTTTTTTTCATATTTTGCTTTGGGGTGCGACTTATACTCAGCAGCGACTTATGTGTGAAATTATTAACACATTATGATAAAATTTCCCATGTTATTTTGGTGTTTTGGACTAATGGTTTTGTAAACTTGTTAGCATGCTATAGTTATCTGAATAACTCTTAATAGCTATGGCCACGTTCGCATTCTGCCTTTGGCAATGTATGTTCAATTGTATAATTGACTTTTTTATATTGAAATGGATGCATTTAGTTTGTGGCGCTTTCATGCCCACCTGGGAGCGCACTCGCACACCAGAAGAAGACAGACAGCTACGTAGCTCTGAGTGAGTGAGTGAGTGAGTGAGTGAGTGAGTGAGTGAGTGAGTGAGTGAGTGAGTGAGTGAGTGAGTGAGTGAGTGAGTGAGTGAGTGAGTGAGTGAGTGAGTGAGTGAGTGAGTGAGTGAGTGAGTGAGTGAGTGAGTGAGTGAGTGAGTGAGTTAGCGAGAGGGAAAGACGGCTGCGAACCTACGTTCATTGTTTATGCTTTTAAAATATCTCTACAGAGGCAACGCCTGCGTGTATCATCTTTTCTGTTGTTGTTGTGTGTTTTCCACCCGCGAGCGGACACTTACAGCCAGTTGTGTGGTTGTTTGAATGGTGTGCTAATGCTAGCGAACGCATGCTAATCTGTTACGTTATTGCTGCAAAAGTACCTAATTATCATTTATTTACGTTGATGTGAACCTGTTTGCTATCGAGGACCAAATCGATTCAACAAATTATGCGGACGTCCAGCATTGTCTTTTTGGAGTTCGCTGTATATAGCCAGGACCGAGCGGTAGCGTCCTGGTGAGGACAGTATATTCGCATTTCGTTGTTTATGCACTGTACACTGTACATTTATTCAGCATGTTGTTCTCTATTGTATTTTTATATTAAACTGCCTTTCAAGATGACATATCTGTTCTATGTGTTAGATTTTATCAAGTAAATTTCCCCCAAAATTGCGACTTATACTCCGGTAAGACTTATAAAAGTTTTTTTTTCTCTTTGTTGGGCATTTTCTGGCTTGTGCGACTTATACTCAGGTGCCACTTGTAGTCCGAAAAATACGGTAATAACTTCCTGATTGAAGGTGCAATCTTTTTCATATTTGGTATGAATGTGAAGTATTTCAGCCTGCACATGACTTTATTGAAATATTACTCATTACGCCTGGCGCCCCCTAGTGGGAAAAGGAAACACACTTTTAATTAAAGAGAAAGGCTCCTGCTTCTCAGGGACAAAAATCAATTGACCTCAAACCTGAATCAGGGGAGCCTTAAGACATGTGTTCAGGTGCCTGATCAACAATTTTGTTTCGTTAAAGCAGAGGGGTCCAAAAGGAAAGTCATAATGACCGTGTTCAGGTGCCTAATAAACAATTTTGTTTGGTTAAAGCAGAGGGGTCCCATAGGAAAGTCATAATGACCGTCGCCATTTTCTCTCCCCACTAATTCTGAACATTCAGACATGCAATATAGAGCGGTAGCGTCCTGGTGAGGACAGTATATTCGCATTTCGTTGTTTATGCACTGTACACTGTACATTTATTCAGCATGTTGTTCTCTATTGTATTTTTATATTAAATTGCCTTTCAAAATGACATATCTGTTCTATGTGTTGGATTTTATCAAGTAAATTTCCCCCAAAAATGCGACTTATACTCCGGTGCGACCTATATTTAGGGCCCGAGCACTCTCAGCGTGCGAGGCCCTATTGTTCTTCGAAGGATTATTATTATTATTATTATTAGGGCCCGAGCACTCTCAGCGTGCGAGGCCCTATTGTTCTTCGAAGGATTATTATTATTATTATTATTTTTTTTTCATGGCAAATGAAAATGGCCAATTTGAAGGCCTGAACATGCTCAAAAACTCACCAAAATTTGCACATACATCCGGCTTCGCGAAAATTTCGACAATTTGGCAACGTTTACAAAAAAAATAAAAAAATGGCTCAGTGGCGCCCCCTTGCAATTTTCAAAATGCCCTTTGCTTTGATGTATTTCAACGTAGGGCGATGAAATTTGGGGAGTGGATACGTTGTCCAGAACCGCTTCAAAAAGTCTAAAGCACCCATATTCCAAACCCAACAGGAAATGGGATATTCTGGATTGAATGTTGAAAAACATAGCATTTTGGGCGAAAACCAGCATGCACGTTTCAGACCGTTGCGCCGAGCCAGTACGTTGGATCTTCCTCAAAATTGGTGTAAGTGTTCATGAGACATAGGAGATACTAAGTTGTGAAAATGGTGAGTTTTCGTCCACGGGCCTGACCTGGGCGGGGTACCAAAGTCGGGTGTTTTTTTGGCAACGCGCCAATTTCAGTAAATTATTAATAACTTCCTGATACAAGGTCCAATCTTTTTCATATTTGGCATGCATGTAAGGTGTTTTAACCTGAACACGACTGCATTGAAATATTTTCCATTAGGCCTGGCGCCCCCTTGTGGGAAGAGGAAACACCCTTTTTTACGAAAAAGGCTCCTCCTCCTGGTGAAAAACATCAATTGATCTCAAACCTGCATCAGGGGAGCCTTAAGACATGTCTTTAGGTATCTGATGAAAAATATTGAGTTTTCGTTGATGTTGCAGTATCCAAACAGGAAAGTGAAAAGACCCTCGGCATTTTCTCTCAAAATGGCAAATTTCAAGGTCTGAACATGCTCGAAAACTCACCAAAATGTGCACATACATGTGGCTTCATGTAGATTTCATGAATTTAGCAACATTGCCAAAAGATGTAATAAAATGGCTCAGTGGCGCCCCCTTCAATTTTTAAAAAAGGCCTGTCCTATTAGTTTTTTTCGACGTAGAGTGATGAAATTTGGGGAGTGGATACGTTGTGTAAAACTGCTCCAAAAAGTCTCTTGCACCCATATTCCAAACCCAACAGGAAATCGGGTATTATGGATTGAATCTTGCATTTTTGTCAAAAACCTGCATGCACGTTTGAGACCATTACGCCGAAGCAGTAAGTTGAATGCTTCTCAAAATTGGTCAGACATCCCAAAAACATGCATGGTAGGCTGATTGAGCACTCTAAATTGTCCGTAGGTATGAGTGTGCGCGTGAATGGTTGTATGTCTCCTTGTGCCCTGCAATTGGCTGGCAACCAGTGCAGGGTGTCCCCTGCCTCCTGCCCCGAGTTAGCTGGGATAGGCTCCAGCACCTCCGCGACCCTCGTGAGGAAAAGCGGCATGGAAAATGAATGAATGAATGAATGTTCATGACACATATGAGATGTTAGGTTATCAAAATGGTGACATTTCATTCACGGCCCTTTCCTGGGCAGGGGAGCAAATGTGTCTTATTTTTGACAATACAATTCAGTAAAAGACTACTGTATTTTTCCGACTATAAGTTGTGTTTTTTTTTCTTCATATTTTGGTTTGGGGTGCGACTTATACTCAGCAGTGACTTATGTGTGAAATTATTAACACATTATGATAACATTTCCCATGTTATTTAGGTGTTTTGGACTAATGGTTTTGTAAACTTGTTAGCATGCTATAGTTATCTGAATAACTCTTAATAGCTATGGCCATTTTCATTTGCCATGAAAAAATAATAATGAGTGCGCTCCCAGTTGGGCGTGAAAGCGCCACAAACTAAATGCATCCATTTCAATATAAAAAAGTCAATTATACAATTGAACATACATTGCCAAAGGCAGAACGCGAACGTGGCCATAG
Organism: Corythoichthys intestinalis; assembly: GCF_030265065.1. Taxonomy (NCBI): domain Eukaryota; kingdom Metazoa; phylum Chordata; class Actinopteri; order Syngnathiformes; family Syngnathidae; genus Corythoichthys; species Corythoichthys intestinalis. The sequence continues at coordinate 28,243,818 of NC_080396.1, read as the reverse complement.
CTATTAACAGTTATTCAGATTACTATAGCATGCTAACAGGTTTACAAAACCATTAGGCCTGGTGCCCCCTGGTGAGTGAAATTATTAACACATTATGATATAATTTCCCGTGTTATTTTGGTGTTTTGGACTGATGGTTTTGTTAACTTTTTAGCATGCTATAGTTATCTGAATAACTGTTAATAGCTATGGCCACGTTCGCGTTCTGCCTTTGGCAATGTATGTTCAATTGTATAATTGACTTTTTTATATTGAAATGGATGCATTTAGTTTGTGGCGCTTTCACGCCCACCTGGGAGCGCACTCGCACTTGTTTACGTGAATAAGCGCTCGCACACCAGAAGAAGACAGACAGCCACGTAGCTCTGAGTGAGTGAGTGAGTGAGTGAGTGAGTGAGTGAGTGAGTGAGTGAGTGAGTGAGTGAGTGAGTGAGTGAGTGAGTGAGTGAGTGAGTGAGTGAGTGAGTGAGTGAGTGAGTGAGTGAGTGAGTGAGTGAGTGAGAGTGAGTGAGTGGACTAGTTAGCGAGAGAGAAAGACGGCTGCGAACCTACGTTCATTGTTTATGCCTTTAAAATATCTCTACAGAGGCAACGCCTGCGTGTATCATCTTTTCTGTTGTTGTGTGTTTTCCACCCGCGAGCGGACACTTACAGCCAGTTGTGTGGTTGTTTGAATGGTGTGCTAATGCTAGCGAACGCATGCTAATCTGTTACATTATTGCTGTAATAGTACGTAATTATCATTTATTTACGGTGATGTGAACCTGTTTGCTATCGAGGACCAAATTGATTCAACAAATTATGCGGACATCCAGAATTGTCTTTTTGGAGTTCGCTGTCTATAGCCAGGACTGAGCGGTAGCGTCCTGGTGAGGACAGTATATTCGCATTTCGTTGTTTATGCACTGTACACTGTACATTTATTCAGCATGTTGTTCTCTATTGTATCTTTATATTAAATTGCCTTTCAAGATGACATATCTGTTCTACGTGTTGGATTTTATCAAGTAAATTTCACCCACAAATGCGACTTATACTCGGGTAAGACTTTTGTTTCCTTAAAGCAGAGGGGTCCAATAGGAAAGTCATAATGACCGTGTTCAGGTGCCTAATAAACAATTTTGTTTTGTTAAAGCAGAGGGGTCCGATAAGAAAGTCATCATGACCGTCGCCATTTTCTCTCCCCACTAATTCTGAACATTCAGACATGCAATATATCTGCCTGGATATCTGTCTGTTGTCGACTGCCACCGCCCCGACCTGCCTGCCCTCCGACTTTGTTTGACGTCCGAGTTGCGCCATACGCGAGGGCCCGTCAGTCCTGCTTGCAGGGCTAGTTATTATTATTTTTTTTTTTTCATGGCAAATGAAAATGGCCAATTTGAAGGCCTGAACATGCTCAAAAACTCACCAAAATTTGCACATACATCCGGCTTCGCGAAAATTTCGACAATTTGGCAACGTTTACAAAAAACATTTTAAAATGGCTCAGTGGCGCCCCCTTGCAATTTTCAAAATGCCCTTTGCTTTGATGTATTTCAACGTAGGGCGATGAAATTTGGGGAGTGGATACGTTGTCCAGAACCGCTTCAAAAAGTCTAAAGCACCCATATTCCAAACCCAACAGGAAATGGGATATTCTGGATTGAATGTTGAAAAACATAGCATTTTGGGCGAAAACCAGCATGCACGTTTCAGACCGTTGCGCCGAGCCAGTACGTTGGATCTTCCTCAAAATTGGTGTAAGTGTTCATGAGACATATGAGATACTAAGTTGTGAAAATGGTGAGTTTTCGTCCACGGGCCTGACCTGGGCGGGGTACCAAAGTCGGGTGTTTTTTTGGCAACGCGCCAATTTCAGTAAATGATTAATAACTTCCTGATATAAGGTCCAATCTTTTTCATATTTGGCATGCATGTAAGGTGTCTTAACCTGAACACCACTGCATTGAAATATTTTCCATTAGGCCTGGCGCCCCCTTGTGGGAAGAGGAAACACCCTTTTTTACTAAAAAGGCTCCTCCTCCTGGTGAAAAACATCAATTGACCTCAAACCTGCATCAGGGGAGCATTAAGACATGTCTTTAGGTATCTGATGAAAAATATTGAGTTTTCGTTGATGTAGCAGTACCCAAACAGGAAAGTGAAAAGACCCTCGGCATTTTGTCTCAAAATGGCCAATTTCAAGGTCTGAACATGGTCGAAAACTCACCAAAATGTGCACATACATGCGGCTTCATGTAAATTTCAAGAATTTAGCAACATTGCCAAAAGATGTAATAAAATGGCTCAGTGGCGCCCCCTTCAATTTTTAAAAAAGGCCTGTCATATTCGTTTTTTTCGACATAGAGTGATGAAATTTGGGGAGTGGATACGTTGTGCCAAACTGCTCCAAAAAGTCTCTTGCACCCATATTCCAAACCCAACAGGAAATCAGGTATTATGGATTGAATCTTGCAGAACATGGCATTTTTTGTCAAAAACCTGCGTGCACGTTTGAGACGATTACGCCGAGGCAGTAAGTTAAACGCTCCTCAAAATTGGTCAGATTGTTCATGACACATATGAGATGTTAGGTTATCAAAATGGTGACATTTCATTGACGGCCCTTTCCTGGGCAGGGGAGCAAATGTGTCTTATTTTTGACAATACCATTCAGTAAATGACTACTGTAGTTTTTCAGACTATAAGTCGCGTTTTTTTTCATATTTTGGTTTGGGGTGCGACTTATACTCAGCAGCGACTTATGTGTGAAATTATTAACACATTATGATAAAATTTCCCATGTTATTTTGGTGTTTTGGACAAATGGTTTTGTAAACTTGTTAGCATGCTATAGTTATCTGAATAACTCTTAATAGCTATGGCCACGTTCGCGTTCTGCCTTTGGCAATGTATGTTCAATTGTATAATTGACTTTTTTATATTGAAATGGATGCATTTAGTTTGTGGCGCTTTTACGCCCACCTGGGAGCGCACTCGCACTTCTTTACGTGAAGAAGAGCGCTCGCACACCAGAAGAAGACAGACAGCTACGTAGCTCTGAGTGAGTGAGTGAGTGAGTGAGTGAGTGAGTGAGTGAGTGAGTGAGTGAGTGAGTGAGTGAGTGAGTGAGTGAGTGCGTGAGTGGGCGAGTTAGCGAGAGGGAAAGACGGCTGCGAACCTACGTTCATTGTTTATGCTTGTAAAATATCTCTACAGAGGCAACGCCTGCGTGTATCATCTTTTCTGTTGTTGTTGTGTGTTTTCCACCCGCGAGCGGACACTTACAGCCAGTTGTGTGGTTGTTTGAATGGTGTGCTAATGCTAGCGAACACATGCTAATCTGTTACGTTATTGCTGTAATAGTACCTAATTATCATTTATTTACGTTGATGTGAACCTGTTTGCTAATTGTTTGTAGATTTCCCCCAAAAATGCGACTTATACTCCGGTGCGACCTATATATGTTTTTTTTCTCTTTGTTGGGCATTTTATGGCTTGTGCGACTTATACTCAGGTACGACTTGTAGTCCCAAAAATACGGTAATAACTTCCTGATTGAAGGTGCAATCTTTTTCATATTTGGCATGAATGTGAAGTATTTCAGCCTGCACATGACTTTATTGAAATATTACCCGTTACGCATGGCGCCCCCTAGTGGGAACAGGAAACACCCTTTTAATTAAATAGAAAGGCTCCTGCTTCTTTCATTCATTCTCTGGGTCAAAAATCTATTGACCTCAAACCTGAATCAGCGGAGCCTTAAGACATGTGTTCAGGTGCCTGATCAACAATTTTGTTTCGTTAAAAAAGAGGGGTCCAATAGGAAAGTCATAATGAACGTGTTCAGATGCCTAATAATAAATTTTGTTTTGTTAAAGCAGAGGGGTCCGATAGGAAAGTCGTAATGACCGTCGCCATTTTCTCTCCCCACTTATTCCAAACATTCAGACATGCAATATATCTGCCTGGATATCTGTCTGTTGTCGACTGCCACCGCCCCGACCTGCCTGCCCTCCGACTTTGTTTGACGTCCGAGTTGCGCCATACGCGAGGGCCCGTCAGTCCTGCTTGCAGGGCTAGTTAAGGTTTGATCTTGACAGAGATGCTTGGAAGCCTAAACTTCAACGTGCTGCATGCGTCAACCATCGTTTAGCTTGTTAAACAGTTGCTGTGACAACTCATATTGTGTAAGTGAGCAGCTTGAGCTGATTTGAGTGGACTCACTCAATGAACCCTTTAATAAAGACAATCATTTTTCTACTTTATTCTTGTTTAAAAGCTAAAGTTGCCGGAACATGAGGGGCGCATGAAGAGGACTCTGTGATACACACATACTGTACACATACCGTAGAGGTCCCTCTTAGCCAACTGAATGCCAGGAATGCTAGGGGAATAGCCAATGGCAGAGCAGCTACAAGTATGTTACGTTCAGTAAACTGGGAGCTGAAAGTACCAGCTATACTGTTTTTGCCTCTCATATCCTAAAATTTCTTTCGTAACAAGAGTCATATTTTCCCGTTGAGGCGTGTCTTGATTTGAAAATTCTGGATGTAGAGGTACCTCTGTATTGGAGCACTTCAGGAGCAGTGCAGTGCGTCACATAGCAGAATAGGGATTATTTTGCCACAAATTGTTACTTTTGGTCTATTTTTAAGTGGCAGCTATATACAGACTTAAAAATATATATATACGGCGGAAAACACTCAGTTGACTTGAAGTTCCGCTCTGAGACCCACAATTTGGCCGTATTTCAGAATTGTCCAATATGCATGTGTGATATCATTGGAAAGCTTAAAATCTCAATTTTCTGGGGGAAGAAAATTTTTGAACAAGAGGGCATTTAAAAAAAAAAAAAAAAAAAAAATTAAACAGCAAAACCCTATCTGGAGTTGAGAGCACGCGAGAGCAGAATTACAGACGCCATGACTTTAATGAGATATTATCGCGTACTTGTTTCGATCCAAAAACTCCATGTAGCATGTATCACCGAGTGTCATGACACAGCTGTGAATGGCCACAGCTGGATTTTTGGGGGGATTTTATGGGTCAAACGTGGTAATATAAGAAGGGTCGCGATGCAGAAATCGCAGACATCAAGAAGTGGTCGAGATTTTTTTTTCAGATATTTACCCTTTTAAATGTTTTTTTTCCCAATTTTTCTTTGTTTGGATCAATTATTTATCATCTAACATATCGGAAAAAATGCGACAGTAAAAAAAATAAAATAAAAAAATAAGCGATAGTTATGATATCTGTGACTTTTTACAGACACCATTTTTTTCATTGTGACGTCAATTTTTTAAAATCTTTTTTTTTTTTTTTTTAAACGAAATATTAGACATCAAATAATGATTCTAAGCTAAAAATGACATTTTGAATAATATTAATTACCTTCATTTTTTGGCTGGGCTGAAACAAAAGCGGTTGTGCGACGTCTGTAAACAGGGGTTTTCAGGGTGAGACAGACAAATTAAAAATAGTTCGTGAGCTTAATGAGCCATGAATCTGCTATGGCAGCATCTAGACAACAGTTCTTTTGGCTTAAAATACAGACGTTTCTTTTAAAGAGGGGTGCAAGAGCAGAAACTGCTTTTTCAGTCTTGTCTGTGTTTTCTGCCATATATATCAAATCACAATAATTTAGCATTGCATAAATAATGTTAACACAAAATGAAACAAATTACCCCTACAAATGTCTGTGAAATAAAAGCCAAAGAAAGATGAAATCAGAACATGCACATGCTCATTTATTGAAATAAAAGGTTTGTATGGAGACTATCACATCTGGTGGTATCACTTCAAAACACGTGTATTATATAAGCACTGCCTCCCCCACCTCCTTAACGTGTGCCAGACAGATGAAATCCACACGAAAAGAAAAAAACACCCACAAAAGTAGATTTGTGCTTAGAGAAAAAAATACAATACCAGTGCTTAAAGGGGAAAAAATACCAGAAGTGACTAAACTTCACCCTTTTTGTAGTGCAGAAATACAAGGGATCACATCATACAGACACGGCTTTTTATAAGATGACAGTTTTAATGAATGAAAGCTCTTTTCAGTCTTTTATATGAACATCAAGTGTCCCACTATGATTTGGATTTTCTCATCACTGACAGGTTTACAGATTGATGGTGAAAGCGAATTAAAAGCAGTGAAATTGACTCAAGATAACTGTCGAGGATTGTTTTAGGCTAGTCTCAGTATCTTTGTGCTCTGTATAATTTCCAGATTGACACTCACCCAAACACAGGGTAGCGTAGCGGAACTGGAGGGTTTGTCATGAAAGCCAAAGACTGCAGGTTCCGTCCACTTAGTTAGCAGGTCAACAAGACATTTTGAAGATTTAACTGCATTTACAGGAATATTTAATGTGTTTTGCTTTTCGGTGTGCAAAACATCCTTAAGAACGTTTCAAGAGTGGTTGAGTATTATAGTTAATATTAAGTAACACAATGCCGCCATGTAAAGTTTGGCACAGGCATATCAAACACAGATTATTTTACCTCACTTAAATCACATTTAAATAAATTAGCACAAACACATTAAAGACTGACTTACTCGTTGTTCGCGCAATCAGGCCAGCAAACTGAGCCGCTCGGAAGCATGCTTAAAGAATGGAAGCAGAGCGCTAAATGAGTTGTTTTCCCACACAACTTGCAAGTTCAAATTGAGGAATTGCGTTACAAAAACAAAACGGCAGCAGACCATCTAATCAATGAAATAAATGCTTTATCCAAAGCAAAGCAAATCAATTTAAGGGCTCATCCCGCTGCATAAATGAATACAAACAGTCAGTGGATGTAGAAGAAGTGTGAGTGAATGTGAGAACAGCAACACGCCACGCTACTCCAGATCGTCCACATCCTCAGTTGCGATGGTGCTGGTTTGCTCTGAAGTCACACCTAAAAAACAAACCAAAAACGTGTTGCTAAGACTAACACTAACGCATGTGCACAACGAGCCAAGACTAATATCATACTTGAGGCGTCGTCATCATTGGGAGACTTCTTTTTGTCTTCCACGTAGCCATGACTCAGCAGCTTGGACATGCTGACAGGAGGTGCTTTCTTAGCGTGAGACCTACAGAGAAGGCGAAAACTCTAAATATCCTTCATCCTATCATTTTACATCACAGGTGTCAAACCCAAGGCTGAGTCAATCAAAAGTAAAGTAAAGTAAATCATGTGGTTCGACAACACATTTTCACTAAAATAAAATTTCTGTAGTGGTCAATGAAAGGTCACTCGAAAACAGAGAATATTTACTGTATTTTTGCAAAATATAAAACTTAAAAAACCCTAGTATATTTTGTGTTTAAAAAAAAAACATTTAAAAGAGAATATTCACCGCTTTTCCTATGTTTTATAGACAGAAATGTAAAAATGAAATGTACAGTGTAGGGATGGGAATTCTTAAGATTTTTACGATTCCGATTCCATTATCGATATTGCTTAACGATTCGATTCTTTATCGATTCTAATTTGGACTAACGGACTGTATGAGGTTCAGGGTTCAATATGTTTTATGGTTCATTCGCCTTGGAGTGTCGTTACAACACAAGGAGCGGAGAGTGGAGTTGGTCTTTGGCACTTTTAATCCAACTTGGCAACAGGTACAACTATATACAGGCAATGGCACTTGATATGACAATCACTCATTGAGCAGATAAAAGCATGCGTGGAAAGATGTTGATGTATTTGTATGTGTGTGGAAGAAGACTGGAATGAGTGGGACTTGTGTGTGTATCTGAAAGGGAAAAAATTACATCATATTAGTGCTGATGCACTAAATACAGATTGACTGTAAAGCAGTCAATAACACACATACATGACTCGTAATATTATAATGACATTAAGGTGGGGGGGCGCGAGCGCGCGCCCACAACTAGGAAGCATGCTGCGTGCACATGCGGTCATCTTTTCCATAAAAGTGGCCAAAACTAAGCACTTTACACTCATATCTCGCCATTGGTAAATTTGTCGCCATGCTTGCCAATTCATAAATGTGTAATATGCGCAAATTTTAAAACGTATTTCGTGCTAGTTGGAACCGATTAGAATCGTTACAAAAATTGCCAAACGATTCCATGGAATCGGAACACTCGGAACCGGTTCTTAAAGAGAACCGGTTCTCGATTCCCATCCCTAGTACCAGGGGTCGCGTTAACCGAATATTTTCCGTCGTCAACTGTTTTTTTAAAACGGTGACGGAAAAAGTCCATCCGTCATTTTGACAGGTTGCAATTCACACCCCAGACCACAGGATGGCGAGTGAGCATATTAATAAGCTATTGTCTCTCTTGATGCATGACGTCGCTGGCCTTACTCGGAAAAATGTCCGAACTAGCATTCAGGTGTAGCAAACACGGAAACGTTAGGAAGCTTTGGAGAGCATTGTCTAAGGCTATGTTCATTCTACAGGTCTTAATGCACAAATCCAATTTTTTCGTGTTTTTCCGACTCGAGTCAGGCATTAACTTGACGGTCTGAACGGGACAAGTCGCATAGAAGTGGACCATTTCAAATCCGATCTGGGTCATTTTTTTATGTGGTTCAAATCCGATCTGGGCCACATTTTTCCAGACTGTCGCGGCGGTCTGTACCGTCCAGTGTCCCAAATCCGATTTCAGTTGTGCGTTATTAGCGCCTAGCTTGCAGTGAACACGGCTTTTGGGGAAGAGCCGGGCTTGACAACAGTCATAAAAAAATGAAAATGGGTTGAGGATAAGCATGAGAATGATCGGTTTTCTCTCTGCTCTATGTGAGCTATATTTCAACATTTCCTACATGGCCGAGAGTCGGGAGAGGGGTCTGGCTGCAGCCCGTCGTGGAGAGTCAGGGCAAACTGCCCGTATGAGTGTGTGACATGCACGGATAGTGCGTGCCTGCTATTGATCCATATAAACTGTGAATATAAGCCTAAACGGGGATTATTTATGTCTGTTATTTGTGTCCTCCTTTTGAAAAGCAAAATATGATAGCCCTGGAATGACGGATGACTTGTCATTTGTTTTGATGCTTCTGCGCACCGGCGCGTGTCGGACTGCGAATTAGAGCGCATGCGTAATACTTGAATGGTCCCAATGGACAATGGCAGTCTGAACGGGCACGCCAAAAAAACGGATATGACAAAAAAAACGGATTTGTGCATTAAGACCTGTAGTATGAAAGTAGCTAATTGAATGAGCAGGGACAAACAGCTTGGCGTCAGAAGTACGTGCGCTATTCTCAAACCTGAACGCACCCCGAGTCTTGGATGACAAATCAACAGAGCAGAGAGTAGACACAACATGGCTGGTAGTTTCTTCAGTTTATTCAGAGTTGAGTAAGTAACGCACCACTTTTGACCAAAACTGCTATTGAATATGTCATTATTATCATTTTAAAAATTCAAGTGACGGGTAAAAATAGATTATGACCGGATTTTTATGACCCTGTCAGTCAAAATGACAGACAACGAAAAAGTCTAGCGCAACCTCTGCCTAGTACACTAGTACCTTGACATAAGATCGCTTCGATACACAATCTTTTCAACATTTGACGTAAAATTTGACTTTGTCTCTACCTCCGAAGACAAGCTCGAAATAGGACGATTTATGACAGCGCCGCAGTTTCTTTTTTTGTCCCGCAAGACGGATGCATGGCGGATTTTATTTTCAGAGAAATCAACACGGGTTCCAAGAAAGTTAGTGCAGGTGGTGAAAAAAGGAAAAAGGTGACGCTTACAATTAAAATTAAGATGGAAATGATGGAAAAATATGAGAGTGCTGTGCGTGTCCGTGAACTGCATCGACAATACGGCCGTAGAATGTCTACAATCTCGATGGTCCTCCTCCGACCTTCGTTCGCTAGTCTTTATAAGTTAAGGTGACAATTATTATTGTTGTGACATCGCCGAAGGAATCGCTAGCTTCGTCAGAACTTTTGCAACACAACACGCCTACAGTCCACCGCAGTTGACGCCAACAACAACAGAACATTAGTGAAAGTAGAACCTCTACTGCAACTATCTCACTATCACATCAGCCACGCGTTGCGTTCAGGTACAGAATGCAAAACACTTGCCTGGCACGGCCACACTCTTCTCCCGGTGTTTTTCAAACACTGTGAGTATAGCCTGAGACCCAGCCCATTAACGGACTCTCGAGCATGTACAAAATCAATTGAAAAATCAGATTTGTTTATTTGCGCGACATGTCTTAACGAGCAACGTCACTCTTCCACGTCGGAAGTCGTCTCCACAACAACACAGATGGCGAACAGGAGAGCCGAGAATATGTTCCAATCCACGGTAAAATCAGTTTTAAATGACCAAAAACACATCGACACAAGTCATTTACAACAGTCTGTCTCGCGCTAGCCATGTTGAATAAACTCCGCTCTCCTCGTATGTTTACTTCCGCGCGCAAGCCCCCTCGTCCCGCCTGTCGCTGATTGGTCCACTCAGCTGTCTGTTTGCTGTGGCTTGCTCTGCCCTGGAAATTTTATCCGCTTAATGGTGGCCAGACTCAATTGCTGGAACAGCGGTGAGTCTGGAGTACTTGTTACAGGAAGTATTATTTTTATACTGTATTATTATTCAGATTTTTATTTATAATCTATTTGTTTTGCTATGTGTAATTTCCATTTGTAATAGTACCATCAGTATTTATTAAGGATTTAGTGTAGGTTTTCAGTAGGAGTGGGAACCTCTTGGTACCTCACGATACGATACGGTTTGCTATACAAAGCTCACGATAATGATGATCTGACGATACGGCGATACAAAGATTATCGATACATTGGTCAGGAAATCATTCTAGGATATTCTAAAAACAACTAATAAACGGAAAAACAAGCTTCTGCTGTGAATTGGAATGAGTTTATCACTAGTAGACGTCCAATCCATTTGAACTGGGACAATGAACGAATGTTCATTCGCTGCCATCCCTCCCACTTCAAACGGATTGAACGTCTATGGTCGTCAGTACTAGCCAATGCCAGGCAATGAGGGAATTTTGGGCCATTTTAGGTCATTTAGCTGTTGATTTTAAGTTACTTCCTGTTGATTTTGGGGTATTTTATTTTCCTGTTCATTTTGTGTTACAGAACAGGAAGAGATCTGGGAATCACCCAAATGAATAGGCAGTGACTCAAACTCAACAGGAAATGACCTGGAAATGTCCTAAAATGAACAGCAAGTAACCTATAAATGCCCTGAAAATCTGACAGAATGACGGTGAATGCTCTGGTTTCTAAATGGATCGGGTGCCGAGCACCGTCAAGGCAACCTTAGAGTTAACTGAGACACTATTATGGTGGAAGATTTAGGTAGCAATTTGTTGGTTCCTTTTTTTTTTTTTTTTTTTTTTAAAGACATAGACACCTTTTTAAAATGATATCTCTATTGTTGCAGGAGCATATCGATAACCTTTTGGGACACAACGTATCACGATATATCACCATTTCGACACTTTGTCACACCCCTAGTTTTCAGGCTGTGGAACGAATTAATGGAATTATAATGTATTCTTATGAGAAAATCCTGTTCGACATACTGTATGACCATTTCGACTTACAAAGTCCTGGAACGAATGAACTTTGTATGTAGAGGTACTTCTGTAGTTTTTTTTTCTTTTCAACATTTACATTTTTTTAATTGAAAACTAATCACAAAGAGAACATTTGATGTTTTTGCCCTTTGTTTTTTTTGGGGGGGGGGGTTGATAAAAAATGAATAGAAATAAAAACATGAAAAATACATACATAGATACATCAAATATTCAGTATTAATTGGCTACAACGGCTACTTAATCGTTAATTGACTCGAGCTGTCTGATCATCAGTGGCGCCACCAGCGGGTAGCCAGGGGTGGCCACGAACCTCCTTTTAAATTTGTTGGCCACCCGGCTTGTCAGTATATCATTAGATTGTAGTAGGACCAGTAATGAAATTCATCCCAAATGGGATGCAAATACACTTTACGCTTAATATAACAGTATATGTGACACAATAAAACAGAATTGTTGTGGAACTCAAAATGTTGACTGGACTGTGATGGACTATGCACATTAAATGATTAGTAACATTAAATATAACACCATAGACCAAAGTATATCAGTAGGTGTGTCCTTAAGTCTTTCTGCAACAAAATAATAAAAACCTGAAATTATGGCTTTTAGTTTTGGTGTGCCACTACAAGATTTTAAGTGGCCCCATTTGGCCACCCCTATGAAAAACCTCTGGAGGCGCCACTGCTGATAATTAATTTGTTGTCTCTTTGTCAATTCATCATAGCCCTAGTTGACAGACACAATGGCCCTTGGAAGGAAACCTTAACTACGACGTGGTCCCTTGACAAAGAGGAGTTTGACACCCATGATTTAAACAAAGAAATACTGTAGATGTTCTCACGTTCTCTTGTACTTGCTCACAGAAAGCCCCTCCAACTGAGCGGCGGCACCATCGGGAGACATCTGCAGGATGGAAAGGTGAGCCAGGTTATCAAGCAACTATTTCACTGATGCATGAATGATGATGGAAAAACATTTGGTGAGTGGAGCACGAATGAGAAAGTGACAGACTACAAACGAATATAAATGAGACACATTCTGTAATGAAGCAAACTTAAATTATCGTATCAATAAAACATTAAAAAAATAATTAAAAAAACGGAAGGCAATGGGGTAAGGAGGCGAATTAAAAAAGTAACCACGGGAACTCTTGACATCTTCACCTTATCGTTATCATGAGTATATCTATCAGTCTCTCTTTCCCAGGAGGTACTGTTATCAGTGCCAAACGGTGCAAGCAAAGGTTGCCTGCCGCCCTTCGCCTGGCTGTTGGGAGATGTTGCTTTGCTGCTGCTGTAAATACAAAACCACCGTGACAAACCATGAGCCGCACATCGCATTCTACGGCTCGAAAATGTCATCAATGAGCAGGCTGGCTTTGCCGAGCGCCAATAGGGTTTTCGAGCTGACTGACGCGCCGGCTTCTGATGTTAGAATGCAACGTAAAACTAATTGATTTCTACAAATAAATATAGAGGCTCGTACAAATACAACTTTTAACATCTATATCAAGAAGACTCATTTGTCGAGATCTTTATGTTTATTCACCTATTTGATTCGTCACCTCCAAACCAGTTATTCGGGCTGTAGTCAATCTTGCGATTATCGTCCACGTCATCTTCATGGCTCAACAGCCCTGCAGCATACAAATGATGATGTTTCAAACAAACGATCAGAATAAGTGGGAGATCACGGTCACGGAATAATTCCTACCTTTATGCCCCCCTTGCTTCGCAAGCTTGACGTAATCAGAGTCAGACTCGAAGATGCCGACCCTCCGTCCACTGATCCTCTCTACTGGTGTGCTTTCGCCAGCAATTTGGGACAGGCCAGGAATTTGAGATGTTGGGCCTGCCACACCACTGGCTGCTGCGCCTGGCTTTATGCCTGAAATTAATTTATGATATCAATATGTTGAAGCCTTAACCCTTTCAGGACAGTGGTAACCATGGTGGACATTTATTCAAAAGTTTCATTATCATCACTCAGTCACTGCCAGCCCAGAGTATGTGTTGTTGTAGTCCGCAAAGGAAGGAAATTAATATTGAAAACACCTATTGACAGCAATTGACAAAAAAATTATTTAAAAAAAAAAAAAATCCTGGGGCAAAATACACACGGGGCACACTTATGCTATATGAATATATTTCTTTATTCTTGTTGTTTAAAATTATTAATATTTGTTTTCTTTTACAGTGAGGAGCAGAAGTATTTGCACCCCTCGTGATTTTGCAAGTTCAACCATGAAAAAAATAGGTAGACGTCTGAAATTTCAATCATAGACGCATTTCAACCCATAGAGACATAATCTAAAATAAAATCCAGAGATCACCTTGAATGATTTTAAAAAAAAAATTATATATTTGTAATTTACTAGGGTTCATAAGTATTTGTACCCCTGAGAAACAGCAATAATTATGACACTCAAAGAGTTGTCAGTCTACCTTAAAAAAAGTCCAACTTTACACCATGGGTAACCACCCATCTGTTTGAGCTCAATAATGTCACCTGTGCACCCCACAGTGAGTCATAATCCTACTGCAACCATGGGCAAGACCAGAGAGCTTTCGAAAGACACCAGAGGAAAAATTGTTGAGCTCCAGAAAGCTGAAAAAGGCTATAGGACAATTGGAAAGCAGCTGGGTGAGAATAAATCGATAGTTGCAGCAATTGTTAGAAAATGGAAAAGGCTAAACATGACTGATAATCTACCTCAGACTGGGGCACCAGGTAAAATCTCTCCACGTGGGGCATTACTCATTCAGAGAAAAGTGAGGGGGAGGGACGATGACTCCTTTGCTGGGCTGCGGGAAGAGGGATGGTCTGCGCTGACCATGTCCGCCCTCCCTCCCTGGGCTGGCTGGGTGGGAGCCGTGGCCCTGGGTTGGCGCCCGCGTGGCATCTCCGCTCGTCTGCGTGGCTGTCGCGCACCTGGTGGGGCTCGCGTACGGCTGGATGTGATAGGGCGTGCTTGGGTGGGGGTCCCGGTGCCGGGATTGGCAATGGGGCGGTATAGGGTCAGTCGCCAATGGGCTTACACTCACAAGGGATTCACACGATTACTGGGTTCTAGATCACAGAGCTTATTTGTGTACACTCTACCCCTTTCAATCACTTAGCTTAGACTCCCCCCCCCGCCCACCCCCTTCTTTCCCTGGTCAACAGGCCCCCCACATGGTGTCAACCGGAAATACATCTAGCTGACGATAGCACCAACATATTAGTAGTTAGTGTAGACAGTCAATGTATTTCTTGTTGTAGTTTGTGTTTCTTTTTTTCTGTTCCCCCCTAACCCTTTCCTGTTCACTGCTTTGTCATAATAAACGAGGTATGTTGAATGATCACGATGGGAGTATGTCAGACTCTCAATGCGAAACATTACAACTGTTCAGACCGTTCCGGGCACTTAGACTTCCATTCTCCGTGTCAAACAGCAGGACAGGTTTATTAAAAAAAAAAAAAAAAAAAAAAAAAAAAAAAAAAAGAAAAGTGATAGCTCAGCCTAAAACTACATGGCAGGAGCTGGGTCAATGACCTGAAAAGAGCTGGATGAACAGTTTCAAAGGACACTAACACTATGGTGCAATGGTTTAAAATCATGCATTGCTCAGAAGGTTCCCCTGTTGAAGCCAGTACATGTGAAGGCCCATCTGAAGTTTTCCAGTGACCATCTGAATGATGCAGAGGCGTCATGGGAGAAAGTCATGTTGTCAGATGAGACCAAAGTAGAACTTTTTGGTGCAAACTCTACTCGTCGTGTGTGGAGAAAAAAGAAGGATGAGTACAATCCCAAGAACACCATCCCCACTGTGAAGCATGGGGGTGGAAACCTCATGCTTTGGGGCTGCTTTTTGGCAGAGGGGGCAGGACGACTGTACTGTATAAAGTAGAGGATGAGTGGTGAACTGTATCGTCAGAACAAGATTTGTGTGAAGGAATGGGCCAAAATCCCTGTTTCCATATGTGAAAACCTGGTGAAGAAATACAGAAAGCGTCTAACCTCTGTAATCGCAAACAAAGGCTTCTGCAATAAATATTAGCACTGATGTTGACAATGATTTGCTGACAATGAAAATAAAGTTCTATTCTATTCTATTCTATTCTATTCTATTCTATTCTCTTCTCTCAGGGGTGCAAATACTTATAAACCCCAGTAAATTACAAATAAACTATTGAAAAATCATACAATGCGAATTCCAGATTTTTTTTTTTTTTTTTTTTAGATTATGTATAAGAAGAAATCCATCTATGATTGAAATTTCAGACCTCTACCTATTTTCTAAGTGGGTGAACTTGTAAAATCACAAGGAGTGCAAATACTTCTGCTCCTCACTGCACTCCAAAACTGATCCAAGCCCTTCGTTGATGCAACACATTCAATTTTTGTTTGATTTGCTAAAACAAATCTATTAAATACGAAATATATGTACATTTCATAGTGTCAACGTAATAATTTCATTTTCACATTCAGAACTCAAAATGAATGAGTTTCATTTGAATTGGGACCGCCCATTGCACATGTGCAAAGCAAAGCGCCCTCAGCCTCTGTTCATCCCCGTCTGGACTTGCTTTTTCACCGACAACTTCTTTCGGCACTGCTGCGGGGTTATACTTTACAGAGACGCTCAAAGGTGCTGTAATCCCACTCATTAGTGAGTACGCAATTATGTAATATTTTTAAAAGTTTGCTGTGAAAAGACCGTGAGACAAATTTCACCGTTAGTGAAGTCAGACATTGCGAGCTTGCTAGCTAGCTAGCTACTGTAGCTAAACTACACGAGGGAGAGTTTATATAACTTGTGGAATGCAACAAATGGCATCGGCACTCTTGCACCTTGCATAATCTATTCTATCGTGATGCTAAATGTAACTGTGCATTTATATTTTGTATATGATTTTCTGTTTGTTGTTTAGCGTTTTACTTAAATTTGTTTTCTGTGTTCAGTCATCTGCTGCTGAGGATGCAGAAAGGGACATCGCCACCACAGTCATGGGGATTTACACAATCAGAAGAGATGGACATGAGGAGCCAGAGGACGTGCGAATTGTGATTGAGGGCATATTGATAGGCTGACTGGACTCAAAGAAATTTAAATGTTATTCAGGTTCTGTTTTGTACTTCTACATGTGTGTTGTACATATATATATAATATGTGTTTGCAGGCGTTACATATTGCACTTTATGGTAAGGTTTCATGTTCAATTGGAGCTGGTTATACCATGCATTAGCCTTTGCAAATATGGTACTTATTGTTGTACTAGTACTTGTGCTACTTTGTTTGAACCATTTTTGAAGTCAGCAGATTACTTTTCTAAATGTGATAGGTCCTGTACCGTCTTCATCATAGAGGAAAAAAACTTAAGAGAATGTTTTTCATCATTTTGATGAGTTCCATGTTGACGATAGGTATACAGTAAATTGGGTTGCGTTTTTATTTGTTTTAAATAAAAACTGACCAGATTTTGTGTTCTGTCTGATATGAGGGTCAAATGAAGTATGAAAAAAAAATATTTTAGACTATATTAATTGGAGTTAAACAAATGTAAATAAGTTGAGGCCAGTTAAAGTACAAATTTTATTTTGGCTGTATTTGATAAAAATGAGTTTGACGAACTCAATTTTATCATATTACAAGGAGGTAGTTAGTTTGAGTTGGGGCTACATTAATTTAATGGATGTAAAACCTGCCCAAAATTTATTTGTGTTCATCCAATGAGTTATTTTTTTCAGTGTGTATATAGTTACTCATTTTTTAAAATTTATTGTATTTAATTTATATGTCGTGGTACCTCGACATACGAATTTCATTCGTTCCAGCACCTGGTTTGTAAGTGGAAATGGACATATGTCAAGCGGGATTTTCCCATATGAATACATATAATTCAATTATTTCTTTCCACAGCCCCAAAACCTACGTTAAATCCTTATAAATACTACTGGAACAATTACTATTACAGTATAGTGGTACCTCAAACGTCTCTACAAATGGAATTTTTAGGTTACGACACGCCTCATTGGGAAAATATTGCCTCTTGTTATGTAAGAAATTTCAGAATACGAGAGGCAAAAATACTGTATACTGCAAAAGATACGCATGTATTTCCTGCTTTCTGCTTTAAACTGTCGCGCCATAAGATCCTGCTGCCCTAATGGTCATAATCTTTTCCATCATGCTTCAGTAACACGATTCTGCTTTCCTATTGGCCCACTGTTGATGACGTTTCAGTTTGAGTGTCACAGTATGATGACGTGCACAGGCGCGATGGCGTTGTTGTTTGTTTAGCGGGCATCTCCGCCAAAAGAATACGAGTTTCTTCGTGTTTTTGTCTCACAAAGACTTTTTTATGAGATGGAGAAACGACTTCTCAGGATTAAGGTAAAGGAAATCGCCAAAATGGCAGTCTGCCACAAGTCAACACCATTTTCGATTTTGCGAAAGAAGAGGATATCACTTCACTCAAAGCCAAGATATTGTTTTTCTATTTTCCTTTGCGTTATGTTCTATTATCTACTTCATTACAGGTATTCACGGTTTGGTTAGGTATATGGAATGATTCAATTGTGTTTGGCTGTTGTTTTATTCCGGTTTTACCCAGATTATAAAATTTAATGTGGCGTTCCAGTAGTGCTTGAAATGGATTAGAGCAAAACGTGTCAATTTACAGAATTTTCAGGTTATGAGACTTCTAGAACCAATTAATTTCATAAGTAAAGGTACTACTGTATTTTTTTTTAACTATTTAAATGATTACCAACCCTCCAAAAATTGGATCCGTCGAATAATTCACTTTATTTAAAATGACTTGTTATTTTCTATTTTCACTTTGTTTAAAATGATTGAAGTTATTTTCTATTGTCTATCACAAGGATTTTCCCATAGAAATACATTATAATTCCATTAACTCGTTCCACAGCCCAAAAACCTACACTAAATCCTTAATAAATACAGCTGATACTATTACAAATGGAAATTACACATAGCAAACAAATAAATTATTAATAAAAACCGGCATAATAAAATAATAATAAATCCTGTCATAATATAACAAATCGGGTTCTAATGTGGCGTACGTTTTTTTCTGTGCCTGAATGTACTGCGTGACTGACAACAGAGTGAGAGAGGGTGAACAGTATTTGAGTTTTTACTTTTATTTTTCAGTGTTCTGTTGTCGAGCGTCAGCTGCAGGGTGACAGTAGGCATGTTGTTAAGGCGAGTTCTGAAATAAATGATTAAAAACCTGACGAAGCTGGCGATTGTTTTAGCGATTTTACAATGATAATAATTGTCACCTTAACTTATAAAGACTGGCGAAGAAGGAGGACCGCCAAGCTCGTAGTCATTCTACTGCCATATTGTCGAGCCAGTTTACGGACGCGAACACCATGCTCATATTTCCCTATCATTTCAAACTTTCAATGGTAAGCCTCACCTTTCTCTTTTTCTCACCACCTGCACTAACATTGTTGGAACCCATGTTGATTTCTCTCACAAGAATATTCACCGTGCGTCCGTCTTGTGGGAAAACAAAGACACTGCCAGGCTGTCATAAATTGTCGTATTTCGAGCATGTAGTCGGATGTAGAGTCAAATTTTACGTCGGATGTCGATAAGATCGTGTGTCCAAGCGATCGTATGTCAAAAGACATTGTGCTACAATTGGATGTTGAATAGAGGCTGAAAAATATTGTCCTGTGGGCCGCAGTTTGAGACCCCACCTATTAATGTAATATAAACATATAAGGGGGGGGGGGGAGTGCCTGAAAGGGTTTCTGCTAATGTTTGCTCCAGAAAATTAATAAATTTGTATTATTACCTCCAGGCTTGGTTCTTCGGTGGTTGGGCACAACAGCACTCATCATGAAATAAATCTGTAGAAAGGAGACATTTCATAATTAGAGTTCCTCAATTAAAAAAAAAAAAGGTACACCTAAAAACATAGTTGTAAGATTATGCAATGTAGACTCACAAGCGCCCCCTGTCGGCGATGGAGCAAATTTTAAAAAGCGGGCGTTCATCCTTAGTGCAACTGTGTTGATTAAACAACCTCACGAAACATCCGATTTGTAGACGAAAGCGAAACTAAGTTTTAGTAAATAATATATGTTCGCAAGCATGTTACAAACCTCAAAAGCGTATTACCGTGTAATGACAACATGCTGATGAGCCTAATTTCGGCTCATTTAAATTTCACCGGATCGAATTGGGAGGAGGAAAAAAAATATCCAATGTGCTCCGATGAAATGCAATAGAAAAACAACAGTCACAGACGAAGACGACAGCTTACTTTAGTAGTAGCAGTAGCTACAACATGTCACAGTTTAATTTGCTGCAATAAAGTACAGTATGTAACAATGCCTTGCTAACACGTTTAGCAACCTAGCACAGCAGCTCGCCTGACACCCGCCTCCAAAAATGACGTTAGCAGTCAGTAATTGCACGACTTGTTGCACGATATCGCATATTAGCTTGTTAAAAATTTTACTGGCATGAAATTCCAATGCTTGGCGAAATTTACCGTTCGTGTCTTCTTATTCTGCAAATTAAAGGGAATAGCGTTGAAGCAGAAGCTACTTCCTACCACTTGGCGGCCCACTTCCGTTTCAAATCAAAGATCCGCTATTCACGAAAGCGGTATCATTATTCATTCATTCATTTTCCGAGCCGCTTATACTAGTCTTTCTAAAAAAATTAGCATATTGTGATAAAGTTCATTGTTTTCTGCAATGTACTGATAAACATTAGCCATTAATATATTTTAGATTCATTACACACAACTGAAGTAGTTCAAGCCTTTTATTGTTTTAATATTGATGATTTTGGCAAAAAAAAGTCAAGAACAACCAAAAATCCCTATCTCAAAATATTAGCATATTTCATCCGACCAATACAAAAACGTGTTTTTAATACAAAAAAGTCAACTTTCAATTAATTATATCAACTATGCACTCAATACTTGGTCGGGAATCCTTTTGCAGAAATGACTGCTTCATTGCGGCGTGGCATGGAGGCAATTAGCCTGTAGCACTGCTGAGGTGTTATGGAGGCCCAGGATGCTTCGATAGCGGCCTTAAGCCTTAAGCATCCACAGTGTTGAGTCTGGTGTCTCTCAACCTTTTCTTCACTATATCCCACAGATTCTCTATGGGGTTCAGGTCAGGAGAGTTGGCAGGCCAATTGAGCACAGTAATGCCATGGTCAGTAAACCATTTACCAGTGGTTTTGGCACTGTGAGCAGGTGCCAGGTCGTGCTGAAAAATGAAATCTTCATCTCCATAAAGCTTTTCAGCAGATGGAAGCATGAAGTGCTCCAAAATCTCCTGATAACTAGCTGAGTTCCCCCTGCCCTTGATAAAACAGTAGACCAACACCAGCAGCTGACATGGCACCCCAGACCATCACTGACTGTGGGTACGTGACACTGGACTTCAGGCATTTTGGCATTTCCTTCTCCCCAGTCTTCCTCCAAACTCTGGCACCTTGATTTCCGAATGACATGCAACATTTGCTTTCATCTGAAAAAAGTACTTTGGACCACTGAGCAACAGTTCAGTGCTGCTTCTCTGTAGCCTAGGTCAGGCGCTTCTGCCGCTGTTTCAGGTTCAAAAGTGGCTTGACCTGGGGAACGAGGCACCTGTAGCCCATTTCCAGCACACGCCTGTGCACGGTGGCTCTGGATGTATCTACTCCAGACTCAGTCCACTGTTTCTGCAGGGCCCCTAAGGTCTGGAATCGGCCCTTCTCCACAATCTTTCTCAGGGTGCGATCACCTCTTCTGGTTGTGCAGGGTTTCCTGCCACACTTTTTCCTTCCTTTAGACTTCCGACTAAGGTGCCTTGATAGAGTACTTTGGGAACAGCCTATTTGCTCAGAAATTTCTCTCTGTGTCTTAGCCTCTTGCTTGAGCGTGTCAATGATGGCCTTCTGGACAGCAGTCAGGTCGGCAGTCTTGCCCATGATTGCGGTTTTGCGTAATGAACCAGGCTGGGAGATTTTAAAAGCCTCAGGAATCTTTCGCAGGGATTTTGAGTTAATTCGTTGATTCAGATGATTAGCTTAGTGCTTCTTTAGAGTACCTTTTCATGATATGCTATTTTTTTTAGATAGGGATTTTTATTTTTTCTTGACTTTTTTTTGCCAAAATCATCAATATTAAAACAATAAAAGGCTTGAACTACTTCAGTATTGTGTAATGAATCTAAAATATATGAAAGTCTAATGTTTATCAGTGCATTACAGAAAATAATGAACTTTATCACAATATGCTGTTTTTTTTTTTTAGAAGTACAAGTATTTTATGTCAGGTTTTTTTTTACATCCTAAAGGCCTGTCAATTCGACACTCAAATTGTTGTTCTTCCCCCTGTTTTTGTGGATACTAACTTTGCACGGCTACTCCTCCATCATTCGTTAACCAATCTTCTTTCGGAACCTGGTAGCTTTGGTTGGGAATCTTTGGCTCGGGCTGAATGTATTAAATAACTGTTTTTCAAACGGTGTGCCGCAGCACACTAGTGTGCTGTGAGAGATTGTCAGGTGTGCCACGAGAAATTATCCAATATCGCATTTTTTATTTTACGTCGTCGGGCGGAGTTGCAGAAGGAAGAAGGGCTAGGTAGAAGCTTCGGTTGCGTGCAAATGAGGGAGGTATTTCCCGTGTTGCGTTCAAGAACTGCTCGGATTTCTAGCCACTTTGCTGTCCGCGACAATGTGGACCTCAGCACGTTTACTGTTCGTCATTGGATTAAACTCTTCAAGTGTCGATATAGACGAAAGTGTTCTTTGTATTTTATCCATATGTGACGGCCGTCAATCCTCCCCCTGTGTTTTATTCCAACACATTGACAGCAAGGTGGCCGATGGCTAGAAATCAGACCAGTTCTTGCATGCGACACAAGCAGCTATCCAACAGCGCCATGATGCCAAGCAAGCTTAAGGGCCCAAATACACCAGATACATGATCGTTCCGGTTCCGGTCCGACTCTGGTAAAAAATAGCGCCGCAGCCAATCCGTTCCCATTATATCCTATTGTTCAATGTATACCGGCCGCGTCAGTGCTCCAGATTGACTGCGGACCATCTCCGGCATGCCGCAGCTCGCCGGATGGTTTAGGCTATTTTCTATTTTTGCCGGACACGCATCCGACAAAATGGGCGGAGCAGAGCCTGGAGTCAACAGCCCAGTTGCTTATTCACGGTACAAACACCAGCGAACATGGACGAAGAACGTTTCATCATGGAGGTGGAAAGTCACAAAGTGATTTACGATGCAGCTGATCGGTATTATAAGGACAACATTAAAAAGGAAGCTGCAAGGTGTCCTATTATGTTTGTTTTTTTGGCAATGATATCAAACACACAACGTGCTGACAACTTTGAGCGAGAAAAATGCAGCGTATCTGGAAGTGGTTCCACTGCAGAAATTCTCGTGCCCGGCGCACACACAATGTCGGTTTGTATACAGAGTCGGGGGGGGGAAGTACGAAAGAGAATAAAAAGACACCCACAAGTTTCGACCTGGTGGTCTATTCGAGACGTTTTTCTTTTTTCTCTCCTACATTTTACTTGACGTTTTATAGAAAAAACAACAGTTTGCGCTGGGCACAGAAATCTGCAGTGTTGAGACACCAATTCTTAGTACGCTGGTTTTTTAATGTAGTATATGCTTCGCTATCCATTTTATAAATATTACAGATTATTTAAAAGTTGTTTATAACAGCTCTATGAGATGTTATGTGCCATATATTTTAAATGTGCACAAAGGTATAACCCCACCGACACAACTAAGGGCATAATAGCCCCCCCACACGGAGCCCTGATCTCAACATGATGCAGTCAATCTGGAATTAAGAGACAGACACAACTAAAATATCAATATGCAAAGAAACAATGTGCTCTCTCTCTCTGCTTCTCTGATGAGTACAGACTCCGTGTGTTTTTCGGTGTTTTAAATAGCACATTATAGCGCGCGATCACACGAGAGCTCACGAGGAAACGGAGTTGGCGGACCGCAGCCGTGCGCAGCCGGTATGATTTGCCTGTTTTGACGTACTGCGTGGCACGCACTCAACACTGAGCCGGACCGGTGTTGTGCCGAAAAATAGCCGCCCTGCGTGAAATGTCCCCCCTGACGGGAACGCTTATTTATAACGCTTTATTGAGGTGAAAACATCAAATGTTTTCATGGACGCATTACAGTAATGGATTTACGACTGTAAAATCAGTTTGAAAAAAATAAATTACACAAAATACTAGTACTGTATTTTAGTAACAAATCGTGGACTGGGCCTCATAACCATCTTTGAACAGAAATGTATTAGTCTACAGGTTTTCACGACCATATCCCAATGACAATCACACTGGTATGACATTTATTAGTTCAAGCAGAGTAAAATAATACATATTCACGGCACAAGAAAATCGTTTCCATGTCCATCGATTGGGAAGAAAAAGCTGTTTGTACAAGTGACGTGTGGGCGCTCAATAATAAAATAAATAAATAAATAAACTCTCAAATAATGCGTTAGAAACAAGCGTTCCCGTCTGGGGGGACATTTCACGCGGGGCGGCTGTTTTTCGGCACAACACCTGAACCGGAACGATCATGCATCTGGTATTTAGGCCCTTAACCTCATTTCAAAACGAAACACCTGTCGTTTCAAAACAAATCGATGGACTATTTTGTTCGCCTTTGTGAAAACACAGAGAAACATGCACCTTTTTTTGAGGAAAAACTACAAAGGTAAATGCGAATGCCCTCAAAGCCAGTTACCTTGTTGCTGAACTTGTTACTAAGTTCAAAAAGTCCCACACTTTGGCAGTGACATAAATGCTACCTGCCTGCAAAGCCATTGTCAGTGAGATGCTCGGCCCTGATGCAGTTAAAGACATTGTTAAAGTCCCATGTCTGATAATTTTGAGCTTTTCAATGTAACTGCGATAAAAAATAAATAAATAAAACAGAGTGACAAAGAGCTGTTAAAGAAGAGCTTCGTGTGCATCTTTCTTCAATTCCAGCCAGGATATCGGCTTTGTGTTTATCTAAACACATAAGTCACACTGAGTTCGGATACATATTGAAAAATTTTGGGATAATTAAATGTAGTGTACAGGAAGTAATTTTGGAACATTTTCGGTTTGTGGTGTGCCCTGACATTTTTTCCGAAGTAAAAACGTGCCGTGAATCAGAAAATTTTGAAAAGCACTGTATTAAATAACGGGGAGTCCACGATTTTTTCTCCTCTGAGGGCCGCTGTCAAAAACAATCAAAGGATGCAAGGTCCAACTTGAAATCCTACAATTTAAAAAAACAAAAGACAATTTAAAAAAAAATGTATTTGTTATTGCTGTGCCATTGACGGCGACAGACTTCCAATCCATTTTGACTGCGAGTCAGCCTTCCAAGCTGAAATGTATGTGATGTCTATAACTGTCAGTGGAATTAGTTAAGGGCTCCAAGCATCAAAATAATCCAGAGGCATTAAGATATTGTATTGTATATATATTTATATTTACACAACTGAAACAAAGTTTGCAGAACAACAAGAAAATGTTCAGTGACGGCAAAAAAAAACAATTTTGAGAAAATCACAACCAAGATTAATGAGATACCAGGTACTATATTTACCAGATACGCTTGATTTGATTCAGTATATAAGGATACCTTTAAAGCTAAGTTTTATTATGATTCGGTCCTGTTCAGTTTGGAAGTGATATGATTCCATATGATATAAGGTAACAAAATTATACAATTCGATAACACCTGGAAACAAAACTGCAATTTTTTTAACATAGACATCGACCATAAAGAAGCCAGTTATTAATACAGTTTTACTGTTAAAAGGCAATTTAATGGTTCTTCATGGCTCTGCAGAATCTCAGGCAAAGAATGACACAGATTTGAAAAGAAGAAAAAAATGACTTGCCTGGCTATTTTGAATTGGGTCAGATTTTTTTTTTTTTTTTAATGAAATACACCTGATGGGTCATGTATTTTCGGGATTTCAATGAATATCTTGAGTATTCGTACCCCGTGAGTGTGTAGTTTCAGGAGCAAGTCAAGTATGACGCTGAACCGATCTTGGGTAACACGAAACAGTACTTGTTATGGCTTTTATTCTGAAGTTGGGCCACCACTGCACCCACACTATTTCGTTCTTGCCATTTTTTATTGATGGTACGGTGGTAGAGTAGTTAGCACCTGCGCCTAACAATTCTGAGCATTTCTGGTTCAATCCCCGCTCCGTCCTCCCTGTGTGAGGTTCGTATGTTCCCCCTGTGTCTGCATGTGTTTTCTCCGGGCACTCCAGCTTCCTCCCACATCCCCAAAACATGCATTTTGAACACACCAAGGCTCACAATAGCCGGTGCGCGGCACAGAAATCGTACCTCGAGAATACTGGTGGATTTTGTATCAAATAAGGAGGTTGCTATCAAGATGCACATATGTCTTGCTTTCACAAAAGGATATCGAGTCCAATCAGTTTTTTGGTCACAACTCTGTTAGCTATGTAGCATGGGCCAGTTACTATCGATCCTCCGAGTTTCGATTTTTAATTATTTTTTTGTATCGGGGTTGATTAATTAATTGCTGACTTATTGTTACGGTAGTTTACGAGTCAGCCAGCAGAGGGCATCCTTCAGCCTGTTGTAGCACACTAGTGCTTGTTTCTCCAAAGTTTATCCACATACTACGTTGTAACTACTTGCATATTACAGCAGCCCTATATTATACATAAAAGTTTTCAATGAATATTGTAATCATGCAATGCATATGTTCAGTACAGCATGTTCCATTAAAACCTTAAATCCTATAGTTCAAAAACCTAGCATAAAAAAGAAAAACGAGATCAGTTTTTGATGCCCCCACCCAAAAATCAGTCAAAATAAGCTGTCAGACCTAACTAAAAAAAAAAGTGTTCTCTTCTCCATCGCAATTTACCGCGATGCCCTCCAGCTGGCATTCCTCTTCCTTTATGTCTGTAATTAGTATAAACATACTACTGTACATGCCAAGTATGTATTTAATGTTCTTAACACAGACACCACTCTTTTTAATTGACTTGCTTTCCTAAAGTTGATTGGAAATAATGTGTACTTCAATAACAACAGTTTTATACTTGCATGCATCTTTATTAAAGGAAATATGAAGCTGCAACAAAGAATTGAAGTAGCAGAAACTGTAGTAGTAAGATGTTTTTCAGATTCCATGCCGAGATCTAAACATCTTGATTATGATGTAAAATACTTGTCTTCTTAATGAATACTTTGTGGTATGCAGAATGTGTTAAAAGAAAAAAAAAAAGCAATGGCATATACGCAAAGCACATATGATACTTGAAAAATCGGACTTGTGTCTGTTTCACTGGTCCTTCGTCAGATGCCTTTGCCGCAGTCTGGGCAGAAGATGTCATTATTGCATGTCAGGAACCCTCGACCAACCAGGGACACGCAGCACTTTTTGCAGTTGAAGCACTCCTTGTGCCATTGGACCTCATTGAACGAGATGTACTTGCTGCCTCCGAGACCTGCGACACAATCAAATTTGTCGGACGTATGAGCATGGACGTCGCCTGATCCGGATAATGCAATAACAATGTAATCCAATATTATTAATGAAACGGGAAGCATGTGCGCTGACATCACAAGACTTTTCAACAATGCCCTAATCAGCTGTTAAAACACAGTTACAATAACATATATTTCTTCAAAAACTATTGTGACTATTTTTTGTCTTGGGCATTAAAATGAAAAGGCCTCAATCACCATTGATAGGAGTGGTGCAGTAGGCGCACTTTTTGGAAAACAGGTTGCAGAAACAGTCGAAGCAGTAGGCAAGATCGTCTCGGGATGTGAAACGTCGACCAGCTAGTTGCTGTTTGCATTTGCTGCAAACAAAGCATTCTTTATGCCAGGGTTGGTCACGGTAGTTGACCCCTCCACTGATGATCGGCTGAAAGATAACCACAATCAGTGTTGTTAATAACGGCGTTACAATATAACGGCATTACTAACGGCGTTACTTTTTTCAGTAGTGGGTAATCTAATTAATTACTTTTCTCATCTTGGCAACGCCGTTACCGTTACTGAGGACGGAAAGGCATGCGTTACTATGCGTTACTATATTGGTCGAAAAGTCTGAGGGAGACGGACTCACCGAGACGACAGAGCAGAGCAGGAGTGGGGAGGAGGCAAGAAAGTTGTGACGCCGAGCAAACGCGATGCTAGGTAGCTCCAATAATACATGTTGTAGCCGATAGCCTACAAACTACGCCCGCATGTTATGGTAGATATGGTAGACATGGTAGATATCACATGTACTGTATATAGATATAACTAGATGCAAAATGACAGACATGGCACTAAATGCGTTAGTAGACAGCCGCCATCTTAAAGCAGTAGACTTTTTAGGACGGCTCTGTTGTAGAGAACCTTCCTAGCGAACCTAAGTAACTTTTTATCTAAAATACTTCTAAATCGGCAAAATCTTGACTTGAATCTATCTTTAAATGATGAAACAGTTTTAAAACTTTCATATGTCGAAAGTAGAGAGAAGGGAACTAATGCAATAATGGGAGCAATTTTAACAACTTTTAACAGTTGATTCAGGGTAAAGGGTAAATTAGGGTAAAGAATTGGGCTTGGGCCAATTGTACCAAAAACCTTCACAAAAAACTTCACACAGTGTGGTCAATGATTTTTTTTTTGAGGGAAAAAAAAAAAGTAATTATCACCAATTACTTTGCCAAGTAACTAATTACTCTTACATTCAGGTAATTGAGTTACTAACGCAATTACTTTTTGGGAGAAGTAATTTGTAACTATAATTAATTACTTTTTTTCAGTAAGATTAACAACACTGACCACAACACATAGTGGACATGTCTTCTTTGTTCATACAGCTGTTAAAGTGCTAAAGTAAGGACGGGTTCTACCTTCATACAATGAAAGCACTGCAGAGCAAAGGTCTTCTCATAACAGATCAGACAGTAGTTGTTGGCTTCCTTCTGGACAAAGCTCCTGGTCCCAATGGTCTCCTGGCAGAGTTTGCAAGTAAAGCAGTTCTCATGCCAACTGAAGCCTTTGTGCTCCATCTTCTTAGAACCTTTGAATGGAGTGTATTAAACAAAGAATATAAATGTCATGTAACTTTCTGCAAAATGTCCATGCATTTGAAATGATACCAAAAAATATATAGAGGAATCCAATGTCGCAAAACTCAATGGCACTGAGTTAAAAAGTCACTTCTCTTCCTCTTTCGTCATTATTTTACAATTAAGTGACATCTCATCCATTTGGTGGTAACTTTGTTATGACATCCCAAAGTAAATAGAAAGTGCAAACATTTCAATAAGGGTTTCAAAACAGTAAAGAGGCCTCTATCTCACCTGGCGTTATAACCCTCAGGCATGCATGGCACTTTGCTGAGAACTCATCGCAGTAGCATGCTGAGCACAGCAGCAAGTCATCCCTGGTGGCAAAAGGCTGATCCACCAGAGATTGGTTGCACCGGGTGCATAGGAAGCATTTGCCGTGCCAGTGTTGGTTTTTGAACAACACATCCTGATAGACGCGTGGACAGATAGAGGTTGGTTGTGAATTCATCAGCCGGCTTAGAGGGTGAACTATATGAATTTTACCTTGCTTGCGCAGCCAATGAGCTGCTTGCACGCGATGCAGTTGTCACAGTACAGCGTCTCATAGCATTTAATGCAGTGTGGAAGTTCTTCCTTCAGAATGAACTGCTGCCCGTAAAGTGAGTCGTTACACTCGCTACAGTTGCGAGGTTCCGCCATCTTAGTGGAAATGTTGGTTAAAAATTCAGCAAAATTAGGCAAAAGTAAATCATCATTATTCATATGGTGTAAGGGCATAGGTTTGGTCTCAGCATTGGTAGGGACGATATAACAGCATAACCTGCATGTACACTTTTTGCTGGGGATAGGACATTAATAAGCCCAAACAGATTATTAAATGGGGGTCGAGGCTACATTTCTCATGAATATGAACCTAATTAATTGAAAGGCTAAATGATCAATGCAAAAAAAAATCTGTATTGATTTATACTAACTATAATGTGTATTGGTCCGGTGAAACAACGTTCGATTCAAACCTTTGTTTTCAAAAACTACTAAAGAAACATTTCGAAGTGAAAGTCCCTTTATTAAAAAAAGGGGTGTTACCCAAGAATGGGTCCACTTCTGGGGGACACTGGAGCACCCAGACTCTCAAAGTAAAGTGTTGTAATGGTAAATGGTGTTATACTTATATACAAGTAATTGGGAAAAAATCATAATGAAAAATAAAAACGGATATATCCAAGGACCGATCTACATCTGAGGCATACTAGACTACCCCAAGACTCGAACCAAAGTATTCCCATTAAATTCTGATGTGTGATTTCATTTCACATATTTTTTTTCCATATCAGATCATGTTATTGCCAGTGTCCCGCTGAAGTGGACCCATTATTGGATAGCTCCCTGTTTTGTTTTTGTTTTTTTAATAAACGGACTTGCACTCTGAAACCAAAGCGTTGCATTATCGCATTGCAAAAATGGAAACAATGATTCAAATGAGGGACGGCTGGCTTGACAATGTTGTTCCTTGTGGAGGCTGGCCTGACCGCTGTAGTTTTGCAGGTTAGCAAGTTCACACAGTTTATTGTTATGCTAACGCTGATGCAGGTCGGACTTTGAGTAGCAAAATTAGCAGTGTTTTCCCCCACCTCCACAGCATTAACGTCTTTTTACAATACTTACAGTGGTTGCTGCTGGCCAAAAAAGCTAATATCTCCAGGGTATTTTGCTGACTATTTTTATATCTGTTCGCACTATGTGTAATGCCCCCCCGCTTCTGCAAGGTACGCCTGCATTTGCGCAAACTACGCACGCGTAGAAAGGAGCCGCCTCATGTGTTACGTCATCACCAATGCGGTTTACCTTTGAACCAGAAACTCATTACTCGCCAGCGGGAAATTTCGAAATTACTACACCTTCTAGACCAGGGGTCGGGAACTCCGTTTTGTGAACAGTTTTTTTTCGTGAACGTGGGGGGGTTGGGCATGCGTTCAGGTCATCAGCCAATGAAGCGTGCGTTTGAGGGGGAAAAAATGGACCGGCAAATTCAGCAAGTGAAACCGGATAAATATAGGTCTGAATATAATGGAAAATAATTCACTTAATAAAAGTAGGGTTGATTCTATCTTTACAACATATGGGGAGACAATCTAAATGACCTATACCACTTAACTCATTGCATAATGCAAATAAGTTTGTTTAAAAAAGTTGTTGGGGACAATTTGAGCATCCTGACAAGTTGGTAGTGTTATGTCCCTACCGTCCCTTTTCAAACCTATGCCCTTGATATGGTGTGCTTTGTCGCAAAGGAAATTTAACATATCTTTAAAGGGTAGTAATACATGTATTGTAATTTTTCAATTGCTTGCCTCAAGTGAAAAGTTTTACAATATATATATATTTTTTTTTTAACATAAGTCACTTACACTGACTGACTTGCTTCAAACTGACCTATTCATTCTGCCTGTTGTCGCATACTGTAGCTGTAGGTCCAATATGATTAAATTTGAGAACAACAAAATCAGTTGGGAACATGATCCCGGGATGTGTAAAGACAATCGGTAATCAGAAGCGCATAGTCAATGTTTAGTAAAGAGAATTGTGTCCTACAAACATAAGCATTCAAGAATATTTTAAATTTATCCAGGTTTCCAAGATAATGCAGTACAGAATTAAGTTATATAGGCTACTTATCATAAGGACATTGATATGCCTTCCTCCATTATAAAGCAAAGCCAATAAGAGTTCATACCTGTTGGCAGCTGCAGCTGGAGTAGAGGCGTCTTGTAGACTTGCCAGCAGTAGGATTCTACTTTTTATGAGAGTCAAGGGGCCAGGCCAGTGGTTGACAAACATATTTTAATTGAAGTCAACAGTTTTTTCATTATGAAGCAGAAGAGGTCGCGCAATAGTTCAAATTTTTCCTTTTATTTAATTGCATTAACCCTAAATGGTCTCCAATTAAGTAATAGTACCAAGAATGTTGTTTGATGGCATATTAGAGAATATTTGTCATGAGCAGTTAGTTCCCCTGCCAAACACTTTCATGATGACCGCCCTAATACACTCAATTTCAAAATCTAGATCAGAATGGTTAACTAAATATCACAAACATTTGCTGTTTGTCCATGTGCAAGTGGGCAGTAATCACAAGGGTATGTGACCAAGGTTATAATGTTTGGCTAAATGCAGTGTATTTACTGCTCCCATAACACAAGAGAGATGCTATCAAGTGTGTTTACATTTTTTTCAATGTGCACAAACTTGAATCAAGTCATCCTGGCTAATGTCTGAACCTAACGTTTGGATATTTTTTTTGTATAAAAAGACAAACAAAAAAACAAAAACAAAAAAAAAAGGAAAGGCACACATATAAAAAAATAAAAGTACAAAGAAAGCTCTGTTATTGCATACAGTATGTTTCTTTTCTCAACTGCCGTGTCATACATATTGATTGCATTGTTTAGATACTTATTCTTCCATCCAATTCCTTTCTTGTCCAGCTCTGGAAAAAATATGAGACCAATAGTACACTGGATTTTTTTGGTGACAGTTTATTCTGTTTAAAAAAAAAAAAAAAAAAAGATTCTGCTGATGCTCAGATTCTGTTCTGTTGTTTGTAGTCAGTCGTTAAACATATCGTACATTTCACCCACATTTATACCTGTAGCAGAACTGATTATCTGATTATTCTGCAGTGGCCTCAATTATTTCCACAGCTGGACATTTAAATCTTCATTGGAACCACATGAAACTGTCGTTTCACACTTACGAAATTTTTGGGTAGCACCGTCTAAAATACTTACAATGTAAAAAAAAAAATGCTGGGAAATAAGTGAGCAATGTTTATAGTCCCAAACCGGTTTCTGATGGTGGGATTTCACTTGTGTTGAGCAAGGTGCTGAAAGCGCTTGAATTTTCCCTCAATTGCACGTGAGGGTTTATCTCCTGCTATGGCCAATATAGCTGTTCTCCACACACAGCACAACGTAGGAACTGGAGCAGCTGCTGGAAGTCTGCTGGAGAAGACTGCCGCTCTGCAGCGGGGACGCCTTGCCGGTGAGTACGTGGCTGCTCATTCGCCACGAGTCACAGAAACCGTCAACCTGCCGCTGACCATTTGATGTGGAGCCATGCCACAACATCTTGTCAGGCCTACGAAAACCACATCATACATAGCTATATTAGAAACTTATAAAACTGATTCATGCATTGTAAGACTAATTTCAATGTGTTCATCATTGACCTATTAGAACAGGAGTGCTGATTATGTCGATCGCAAAGCTGGTGTGGGTAGATCGTGGCATCAAAAAAATGTTATTCAGTCGTCCTGGTCCCTTTGCAGAAAAACAGCCCCAAAGCATGTTTCCACCCCCATGCTTCACAGTGGGTATGGTGTTCTTCGGATGCAATTCAGTATTCTTTCTCCTCCAAACACGAGAACCTGTGTTTATACCAAAAAGTTCTATTTTGGTTTCATCTGACTGTAACACATTCTCCCAGTCCTCTTTTGGATCATCCAAATGCTCTCTAGCGAACCGCAGACGGGCCTGGACATGTACTTTCTTCAGCAGGGGGACACGTCTGGCAGTGCAGGATTTGATTCCCTGGCGGCACGTTGTGTTACTGATCGTAGCCTTTGTTACTGTGGTCCCAGCTCTCTGTAGGTCATTCAATCGGTCCCCCCGTGTGGTTCTGGGATTTTTGCTCACCGTTCTTGTTATCATTTTGACGCCACAGGGTGAGATCTTGCATGGAGGCCCAGATCGAGAGAGATTATCAGTGGTCTTGTATGTCTTCCATTTTCTAATAATTGTTCCCACCGTTGATTTCTTTACACCAAGTGTTTTGCCTATTGCAGATTCAGTCTTCCCAGCCTTGTGCAGGTCTACAATTTTGTCTCTGGTGTCCTTCGACAGCTCTTTGGTCTTGGCCATAGTGGAGTTTGGAGTGTGACTGACTGAGGGTTGTGGACAGGTGTCTTTTATACCGATAATGAGTTAAAACTGGTGCCATTAATACAGGTAACGAGTGGAGCCTCGTTAGACCTCGTTAGAAGAAGTTAGACCTCTTTGACAGCAAGAAATTTTGCTTGTTTGTAGGTGAACAAATACTTATTTTCAACTCTAATTTGAAAATAAATTCTTTAAAAATCAAACAATGTGATTTTCTGTTTTTTTTTTCACATTCTGTCTCTCATGGTTGAGGTTTACCCATGTTGACAATTACAGGCCTCTCTAATCTTTTCAAGTAGGAAAACTTGCACAATTGGTGGTTGACTAACTACTTATTTGCCCCACTGTATGTCGATCGCTGGTGGTTGTCTCCTCGAAAAGTAGATCTTGGAGCAAAAAATAATGAGCACCCCTGAAATAGAACATCTTTTCGTGTCCAAGTTTCAGCAGTCTAGTTGTCGATTTGAGGTGACTTTTCGCTGTGAACTTATACCAGACAGTGATGCTATCACAGCCATGCTGGACAGTTGCTCGTGTTCTTCATTTTGAAAGCCTTGCTTTGTTGCCTCCAAATACACTGTATGCTTTCTTTGCGGCTAAACAGCTTCATCTTTGTCTGGTCTAACTGTAAAATATTTTTTCCAGATGACATCTGGCTTGCTCGTATGGACAGCTGCGAAACTGACTCAGGCTTGAAGGTGTCAATTTCTCAACATTTTTTTTTTTCTTGGTTGACCCCTCTTCCAGTCCGTGGCAATGTAAAAAACATGGTTCACCATAGACAGCGACATTGTTGTACCAGTTATTTCTACTTTAATACGAAATATGAAAATTGGTGATTATTGAACATTTCAACCCTTTGCCAGTTATCTGAGGGAGATCATTTTGGTCTCCCTTCAACAAACGGTAAAATGGTAGCATGTCAAAAATAAATAAATAAATAAACTAATGATTTTAAACTGTTGGAGTTTCTGGTTTCTGCACTTGTTGACAATTTTTTTCAATAGCCTTTCCCAACTTGTGTAAATAAACTTTTCTCCTTAGCTCATGAATGGACTCCATTAACTTTCCATTTGTTGAGAATTTATGTTAATCCAGTAAGTGTTGTTAAATAACAAGCTAAATAATTAAATAATTAATAATTAATTAATTAATTAAATAATTAGCAAGATGGCAAAGATAAACTACCAGACAAGCCAGTCCATCATGATCACTAATCAGATGTTATTAGGACTTGGCCTTCTGCAGTTAGAAGACTTCTAGAATTTCCAACAGAATTGGACTGTTCACACTACATGAAAAAAAAAAATGGAATTGAACTACAGTGTGAATGTAGCCTCAGAGTCTGACCACAACTGTAGGGTCACAGTCCTGTATTTAATTCCAGGATGCAACCTGCTTCACCATCTTAGAATTTGAGATGGGCTTCAGCTACCCTATGTTCCTACACAGGATAGTTAAATAATTGCAAACATTCCTTAAAGTGCATATGACACAAGAAAGCATGTTTATTTGATATTACACACGGTATTTTATGCTCCTGAATGAAATGGACCGCTTGGATGTGTGTGGAAGGAATCGAGTAACAATATTTATTCAATTTTTTTGAATTACGTGCCATAAAAATGAATGCCTTCCAGCCATAGTCTAGGGTTGAGGAAGTAGGCGGATGCGACATCAGAAAATGAGATCATCTTCACTATACAGCCACACTACTGTATAGAGAAGGACTGCGGATTGAGCTGATTTTGCGGATAAATTCGTCTATTTTTCGCATGACGCCAGCCCAATGTATTGCAGACTTTTGTTGCTACACCAGGGAAAGTGGTGTGAGACTTTTTGGGTCTCCAAAAGATCCTGTTCACCGCGAAGAATGGGGAAAAACAAGTCGATATCGAGGGACCATTAGACTGACGGGGAAGTGAGTGTTTTATATTATGTCAAATACTAGGATCATAGAACACGTATTAATAAGGAGGTGGCTTGTATTGTGTGGGTGACAATGCTTGCCGTCGGCCAGTGAAGCTGGGCATGCTTGCATTCATTGGCTGGCGACCATGGCGTGCACCCAGCCGCCAATCGTCAGCCAGTGAAGCAGGGCATGCGACAAGCCGCCGGTCGTCAGCCAGTGAAGCAGGGTGTGCTTGCCTTCATTGGCCGGCGACCGTGGCATGTGACTAGCCACCTGATGTCGGCCGGTTTGTCTGCCGAGAATGAGCCATTTTCGGCGTTCATTCCCTTTCATTCCTCGGCGACAAGCACTCCCGCGGGACTGCTTGCTGGGGCCGCAGCAGGGGAATGACAAGAAGTGATAGTCCGCTGAATGTTTCTCGCTGATGGCTGGCCAATCGGTGAAGGCAATTACTCCTGCCACCGTGGTTAACATGAGCTGGGGTAGTTTTGTGTGATTTTTCGTGTTAGAAAGGCGAGGAAGAGACTTGGAAAAGCCGCTCGGTTCAGGTTAGCATGTAGCATAGCTCTCATGCTTCCTGTTTTGTTTTACGCACTTTTCTCCGTCCCAGAGTCCGGCAGGGAAATGACAAGTCGGACTAACTCTGGTGGCCAAAAAAAAATACCGTTCGGGAGGATTAAGAAGTCAGCAGTTTGGACGATTATGCAGGAATTTAGCTCCGTCATACTGAATAAAAACATTTTTCATATTCCATTTAGCACAAGACTGTTATTTGGCATGACCATACAATTTATATAACAATTGGGGAAAAAATACTCAGATACACAGAATATCCCGTAAAAATATTGGAGTAGAGATATATAAACAATGATGACATTTTGTGTTGCCCTGGCAGTCTGCTCCAGTCATCAGCCTCGTGTTGGTTGTCTCTGTCGCCTTTTTCTTGTTCTGAATCTTCCTCCTCCTCCAAATACGACTCAAACACATAGGGCTGTATGTCACATACTTCCTCTGGATTGACAATATCGTTACAAAAATCCACACTTGAAGCAGAATCGCTGAAAAACACTTCCTCCTCCATTGGGCTCAATGCGAAATCCACTGAAATCGCTCATTTTTTGATATCATCATCAAGATGGAGGCGCCAGAGCGCTATAATGATAGGAGGAGCTAAACGGCAGATTTAAAGGCGCATTTCTCGTCATCTGCGCTTTGCCAAATTGTTGTATATAGTTGAATTGTCTCAAAATATGATTATTTTTAATTCCAATACTAATGCTAATTAAGATTTTTTTGTCATGTCATATGCACTTTAATTATCATCAAAGAAACTAGTTAACTGCGAAATTGCATGATGGCTGGACTTACCATGTGCTATCACGAAGAACATCTTTCCCATCAAAGGAGTATATAGGGACATTCTCCTTGATTGTGCCACCATTAAAGATGGAATCCCAGTTGTCAAATAAAACCTCATCCTGGCAAAACATACAAGAACAACTTTTAAAATTAAAAAAATAGTACTCATACACTATCGCAACTTTTTTGTGTTTGATCTACTGTACCTTCAGGTTGACCATTGGCATATGTTCTCTGTCAGCTTTGCGGACAATGCTTTGGAGATCTTGGAGTTTTGAGGACAAGAAAGCCCGGAACGTTCCCTTCATTCCGATGCTTTGAGCCTGCGTGAAGCACAGGAAGTCGGCACCCCGGATGCCCCGGATGGATCCTGTCTGAGGTTGGTTCAAGGCGATAATGTGGAGCTGGAGAAATACCAAAACACCATTGTTACTGTTTGCATGATGCAAATGATCAACTGCAGCTAATGATCAAAAGTTTCTCTTACCCCTGGACCTGATGTGTGACGGTGAGCTGGAGTTTCGGCCACAGGTCTAGGGGGCCTTCGTTGAGGGGTGACAGCGTAGTAAGGTGGGTGTTCGTGTGCTGGGTGGACCGGATAACGACCATCTGGGTAATTCACCCGGTCAGTATAACTAGGGTATCTGGGGTCTGTTGGGGACGGGTATCGTGGATCTGGCTGAGCTGTATGTCTAGTGTCAGGATGGTATCTGGGATCAGGTGGGCTTTGGTGTCTTCCATCAGTGTTTGTTTGGTATGGAGGGTAGAGCTGGCTCGTGTGATGTCGGTCAGGTTGGGCATAGTGGTCCGGATTAACTTGGTCTGGCCTCTCCGCTTGTCCGTGAGAGTCGTTGTTGTGGTGTGGACGGTATGGAACGACTGGTGGAGGCTCCACTGCTGCAACCTCATTAGCCTGTAAATGATGTTCATCATATTTGGGGGATAAAAACTACATGAAAAACATGCAGGGCACTCACAACTTCTCTTGGCAATGGAATATAGCCCCCAAGCTGAAAAAGGTAAAGGGTACAAAGTTTATGAAAAAGCTCTTCGCTGATTTTTTTTGTTTTTTTTCTCGAAAGAGAAAAACTATTTACCTGTACTTGTCGAACCCCGTCCCTAACTCTTAGGTAAAGATCTGTCCGGTCTATGATGTAGACTAGCGAGCCCTCAGGTTGTCTTCTAGCAGTAGCGGTCATGATGTCATAGGATTGCAACACGGTCACCTGCATGCAGGTTTGGAGTCTATCATCATGATACGCTGTGACTGAACAAATTTGCTGAATTCCATAGTTTTAGTTTTCTGTCTTGATTTGTTGTGTTCAATTTTCTGATTTTCTTACCCCTGAAGAGTGTCCTGGGGATCCAGGTGCTCCAGGTGGCCCTGGTGGTCCAGGAATACTGATAGCTGTTTTCCAAGAGAAAACAGGTCAAATTATCTGTGTGCCGATCAAAGAAAAATAACAAATACATATCTAACTTACTATGTGTGCCCCTGTGAGGCCCAGGGAAGGAAGGGATACCAGGGGGTCCAGGTGGCCCTGGTGGTCCAGGTTGACCATCATAGCCTCTTCCTGGTGGACCAGGTGGGCCTTGGGGACCTGGTGGGCCAGTAATGGAATCCCCTCTGGGGCCCTAATGGGACAACGCAACAACGACAACAATGATGGTAAAACGGATCTTATGTGTACTGTAGAAATGCAAATGAAGTTACAGTTTTGCTGTCATAACAATGACCTGAAAGGATTATTAGGAAGCTGCATTCCTCTTTTCTGTGTTAACATCCTAAAATATTTCATCTTATTGATCAACAGTGGGTATTTTAATGCACATGCAAGCTAAGAGCTTTGTTCCTAATTTAGAAGACGCAATTAAAACCACAACAATAGGATCTCACGGGAGGTCCAGGAAGTCCCGGCACGCCAACTCCACTTCCTCTGCTTCGTGAGTCATAATATCCCCCACCTGGTTCTCCTTTCTCTCCTTTCAAGCCCTGTTCTCCCGTTTCACCCCTCAACTCATTCTGGAGACAGAATCACAGTGACACTTCCATTGTTGATGTGGCCCATTAAACTTCAAAGCAGTCACCAGGAGAGTTTTCCTTACCTTAAAGGCATAAATGTCAAAGTCTGACCCAACACCTAAGTAAAAAAGATGCTAATCTTATTTGTGGTGTTACATAATGAAAACATGGAAATCTATTGGGTGCTGCAATACCTGACAGGCCAGGTAGGCCTGGTGTTCCAGGGTCACCTTTCTCTCCTTTAGAAGCTACAAAAGAATGATTACATATTGAGACAAACAATTTTTTTCAGGCAACAACCTATTATGCCCTGCACTCACCTTGATTATACCTGGAATAAGCATCATATCCCTAGAATGACATAGAAGGATAGCATTTAAGGAGGATTTGAATGTTTTCATTTCAATATGCTGCATTGCAATAACTTTGCAGTCTTGACTGAAGAATGCTCAACTTCAACAAAATTTTACAACTGGACTCACGCTAAATGGTGGTCCAGGAGGTCCAGGTGGGCCTGGTGGACCTGGGGGACCCTGTATCAAAATGTGGTTGGTGTAGCTACTGAAGTTGACAGTTTTACTTCTCCTCAATCACCTTGTGAGCATATACTCACGTAGTATGTGGATCCAGAACCGCCACCTGGCTCTCCTTTTTGTCCCTGGATACCATTCAGTCCTGGTCGACCCTACAAATGAAAATGCATTCCACTCTGACTCTGATATGTACAGTATTTCACATTCTTATTTACAGTGCCTTGCAAAAGTATTCGGCCCCCTTGAATCTTGCAACCTTTCGCCACATTTCAGGCTTCAAACATAAAGATTTAAAATTGAATTTTTTTTGTCAAGAATCAACAACAAGTGGGATACAATCGTGAAGTGGAACAACATTTATTGGATAATTTAAACTTTTTTAACAAATAAAAAACTGAAAAGTGGGGCGTGCAATATTATTCGGCCCCTTTACTTTCAGTGCAGCAAACTCACTCCAGAAGTTCAGTGAGGATCTCTGAATGATCCAGTGTTGTCCTAAATGACCGATGATGATAAATAGAATCCACCTGTGTGTAATCAAGTCTCCGTATAAATGCACCTGCTCTGTGATAGTCTCAGGGTTCTGTTTAAAGTGCAGAGAGCATTATGAAAACCAAGGAACACACCAGGCAGGTCCGAGATACTGTTGTGGAGAAGTTTAAAGCCGGATTTGGATACAAAAAGATTTCCCAAGCTTTAAAGATCTCAAGGAGCACTGTGCAAGCCATCATATTGAAATGGAAGGAGCATCAGACCACTGCAAATCTACCAAGACCCGGCCGTCCTTCCAAACTTTCTTCTCAAACAAGGAGAAAACTGATCAGAGATGCAGCCAAGAAGCCCATGATCACTCTGGATGAACTGCAGAGATCTACAGCTGAGGTGGGAGAGTCTGTCCATAGGACAACAATCAGTCGTACACTGCACAAATCTGGCCTTTATGGAAGAGTGGCAAGAAGAAAGCCATTTCTCAAAGATATCCATAAAAAGTCTCGTTTAAAGTTTGCCACAAGCCACCTGGGAGACACACCAAACATGTGGAAGAAGGTGCTCTGGTCAGATGAATCCAAAATTGAACTTTTTGGCCACAATGCAAAACAATATGTTTGGCGTAAAAGCAACACAGCTCATCACCCTGAACACACCATCCCCACTGTCAAACATGGTGGTGGCAGCATCATGGTTTGGACCTGCTTTTCTTCAGCAGGGACAGGGAAGATGGTTAAAATTGACGGGAAGATGGATGCAGCCAAATACAGGAACATTCTGGAAGAAAACCTGTTGGTATCTGCACAAGACCTGAGACTGGGACGGAGATTTATCTTCCAACAGGACAATGATCCAAAACATAAAGCCAAATCTACAATGGAATGGTTCAAAAATAAACGTATCCAGCTGTTAGAATGGCCAAGTCAAAGTCCAGACCTGAATCCAATCGAGAATCTGTGGAAAGAGCTGAAGACTGCTGTTCACAAACACTCTCCATCCAACCTCACTGAGCTCGAGCTATTTTGCAAGGAAGAATGGGCAAGAATGTCAGTCTCTCGATGTGCAAAACTGATAGAAACATACTCCAAGCGACTTGCAGCTGTAATTGGAGCAAAAGGTGGCGCTACAAAGTATTAACGCAAGGGGGCCGAATAATATTGCACGCCCCACT
This sequence comes from Corythoichthys intestinalis, assembly GCF_030265065.1. Lineage (NCBI taxonomy): Eukaryota > Metazoa > Chordata > Actinopteri > Syngnathiformes > Syngnathidae > Corythoichthys > Corythoichthys intestinalis. Next base: position 28,202,760 of record NC_080396.1, on the reverse strand, counting down.
TTTCAGTTTTTTATTTGTTAAAAAAGTTTAAATTATCCAATAAATTTTGTTCCACTTCACGATTGTGTCCCACTTGTTGTTGATTCTTGACAAAAAATTAAAATTTTATATCTTTATGTTTGAAGCCTGAAATGTGGCGAAAGGTTGAAAGGTTCAAGGGGGCCGAATACTTTTGCAAGGCACTGTATATTAATTTCATGGAACAGATGTGATATTCAACTTGTACTCATTTCACTGATTGTCAATTAATTTTTGACTGCGAGAGGCTGGCCCATAAGCGGAGTTTAAGGGGGAGGCATGGGAGCCAGATCCCCCCCCCGGTGGCCGAAAAGTGCCATTGCATGTAATTGACTTTTCTATAATATATAAAAGTTGTAAAGCAAGAAAACAAACAACAAAAAAGAATGAAATGAACAAAAAAAAGATATTTTTCTAATGGATCAAAATTATTTTTCGAACAGATCATGTGACTAGCACCTTAGACGGTAATTTGATTTGCATATCATTTCCCAAAAAATAATAAATAAAATTTAATGGGGAGGGCAATTTTTTTAAAATAAATTATATTTTTCTTTGATTGAAAATATTTTTACATGATTGAAGCAACTTTTTGGTGGATTGAATGATTTAGACACAAATGCCTTACCCACAATATGGCCCAAACACAAAACAACATTACTTCAATCAAAAAAGGTTTCTTCAATTAAAAAAAAAAAGGACTTCAATAAAGAAAAATTTTTAAAAATTAAAAAAAAACATTCGATTAAAAATAGCTTTCAAATGCATTTTTTTGAATTTCAAATGTATTTTTTTAATTCAAACACATTTTTTTTTATTGAAGTGACTTTTTTTCTAATTGAAAATATATATTTTGATTGAAGCAAATTTTTTTTGATTGAAGCAACTTTTTTTTTTTTGATCGAATAAGAAAGACACAAATCTACCACCATATGGCTCCGCCTAGGGGATACCATTTTTGACTGAGGTACCTACATTGGCACGACACCGGCGGGCGTACCATATTCAATGGATGATGATCTTGCTGAAAAGTATACAGTAGCTGTCCTGCCAGCAGCCTGATTTAGAATTCCCCTCAAGAATGATGGGAAACAAAAAAAAACGCTCATTTTCAACTTATTATTATAAATATTCTTGTAAGTTAATTTTATTGCTGACACTGCATTTTGGGGTCATCAACATGTTGTGCCCCCCCCCCCCCCGCCCCAAAAGTCAAACTCCGCCTATGGGCTGGCCGTGAAAGATCGCTACCGGTAAAAATTGTTTGGACGTCTAGCGTCGTCGATGGCACTGAAAGATGAGCATTCACGTCCAGTCCTTCCAGTTTAAAAGAGTGAAAATGCTCAAATTGTCCCTACCAACTTTAAAGCAACATTATTTGCAATACATAATGACTTCAGTTATGGGAAGACAATCCAAATTACCCATATATGTTGTAAGGATAGAATTGACCATTATCATACCATTATTAAGTGAATTATTTTCATTATGTTCAGACTTTCCTTTTCCTCCTTTTAACTTGCTGAATGTGCCAGTACATTTCCCCCCCCCAAACACACATTTCACTGGCTTATGACTTGACACCCCCCCCCCCCCCCCCCACTACACACACGCACTAAAAGCCCCGACAGAAATACAACATGTCGACAACATGCCGCCTCCTTCGCCCTCTTAGAAGAGAAAGGATATTAGATTTTTTTTTTTCCGGCCGGCAGCATCCACTCTAAGTAATGTAAAAAGTCGTCAGTGTTGTTGAGGTGGGGAACACACCACAATTGTTTTTTTTGTTTGTTTTTTTTTTACTGAAAGTTGAACCTGCATTAGAGTTAGAATAACATTAAATTGTGTGAATTTGCTAACCTGCAAAACTCAAATAGGAAGCTGCTTAGAGAGAAGTATCCTCCTGTATGTGTTTTCATCTATAACATTAATTAAACTGTGAGAAATGTAGTGTTTACCCCCTTCACCTTAATTTTTATTTACTAGTATATTTTACTTATGTGGTCTTAAAGCAGCCCAAAGGAGCGTTCATTTTTTGTTGGGTTTGGCTGTGCTTGTTGACAAAAGCAGTTGGGTTTTACATGTAAGAAGGCTCCTTTTTTATTTATATTTGTTATTCCCTGACTAATAAGTTTTTGCAGTTACATTTAATATCTTTATTTAGACAATGTTGAGTGGTCTAAAGAGAAATGTTTATTTATTTTTTTGCATTCTTGGATAGTTAAGAGATTGTGAACAATTTTATTGTGTATGTTAATATAATTTATGTTCAAATATTGCAATTTAAATTTGCTAATAAAATCCACACATTTATTCTGGAAGCTTTCAAAATCTGTCTTTAATAGTTTTTTAAAGCAAAGATTTGAATCAAATGGTGTATCACCTGAACCAATACCAGTGTTTCCCATAGGATTTTTTGAAACTGTGGTGGTGGGCTGCATCAGAGTTGGACAGCCTCACCATGTTGTGCAATGGCGAATTTTTTTTTTTTTTCATTATTTTTTCCCCCCAAGAAGAACCATAACAAAGATATATTTGAAATATTACATTAGCTAGGCTAATGTTATAGCTCTCAGCTACGGTACATGTACGTAAAATGCGTAGCTGATTACAGCTACGTTATCCAATGTAATAATGCGACTTTTTTTCTCGTAGCAATAGTACGACTTACATCTCGTAGTGACTCAGGGTTGGCAACCCAAACTGTTGAAAGAGCCATATTTGACCCCCCCCCCCCCCCCCAAAAAAAAAAAAAAACTGATACAGTATGTCTGGAGCAGCAAAAAATTAAAAGCCTTGTACAAGCCTTATAATTATCGATACTAGCTATATTACCCTACTATAGAAATGACTAAGTTGGCTAGAAATACATAATTAGCCTTCATGATTAAATGTTTATTTTCTCTGCAGTGGATCCTATAGCACACCACGTGACTACTCTGTTGTACAATGCCACCACAAGTTTAACTTCATTACAATATTAATGAATTGAAAGAATGTTTGTGTCATGTTTGTCCTCCTAGAAATCATATTAAAACAAAAAATATTTCCCTCCCCCATCTTTTTCCATTAAAAAGAAAAGAAAAGAAAAAAAGGCTCCGAAGCAGCGCTAAAGAGCCTCATGCAGCCCGAGAGCCGCGGGTTTCAGACCGCCGGCGTAGTCCTCCTTTTTCCTTTTTATTTGACCCTCATAAGTACTACATTACCACAACAATAACAATCCTTCTGTCAACTGACCCATTTACAGGACTGGGGGAATTCTAATAGCCGTGTATAGTTTTACTTGATTTGGTGACTAGGTGAATAGTTTTTTCCCCGTTGTTCGTGAACTAAATTTCCACACAAACGCACATCGAGGTACCATTAACTTAGCAAGGAGAGGTATGAGAGTCATTTTTCGAGTGTCCCAGAGCTCGCGAAATTTGGGGGGGGGGGGGCATTTATCAAAGTTTCGTCAGCCGTAATTGTCTGAAGTTGGCGCGCCGGTGTTGTGCCGAAAAATAGCCACTCCACGCGAAATGTCCCCCCTGACGGGAGCGCCCACACGTCACTCGTACAAACAGCCTTTTCTTACCAATCGATGGACACGGAAACGACGTTCTTGTACCGTGAATAGGTATCATTTTACTCTGCTTGAACTAATAAATATTTTACTGTGACCAAAGCTCTGAAAATAGAGCAAGGCTTTATTGTGGGCCCCGCCTCTCCGCGCAAGTTCAATCAAAGTTTGCTTTCAGTCCAAGACGGCCGTCCATAGCTCACTTTCGCCGAAAAGTCCGATCCAAACTATTGTAATGCCCCGGATATGGGGAAGAAGGAGAGAAGTCTGTATTTGCTTACCCACTTGATTGTGGTAACAATAATAAAGAAAAACAATAACAAAATAACAGCGGGCTGCTACGACATGCGATCGCTATCTCTCGCTATCTCGCTCGTTCTCCCATTCGTCTCTTAAGGAGGGGGCTGCATAGTTACGAACATTACGCTACAATAGACCCTACTCACGTGACGTCACAGCCACGCCCCCGCGCCATGATGTCCGGATACTAGTCATGTTAATGCATTAGCGCTTCGTAAATTCCTCCTATTATGGCGTGTTTTTCTGCTCGTTAACATTAATAATCAAAACGGTGAAGTCGTGTGTGGCGGTCAGTTGCAAAAACAGAGAAGATAGACGGAGAGACTTGAATTTTTACCGTATTCCGAGAGACCCGAAGAGGAGACCGACATTGACTGCTGCAATTCGACGAGAAAACTGGGCTCCAAACGACTACCGCAGATTATGTAGTAGTAATTTTATATCTGGTAAGATGCATTTAATATATATTTAGAGGGTTTTGGGCTGACAACCACAATTAAGATCATTGCTAGGCTAATCGCCGACAACATACACGTATGTATGTAGTCAGAGTGCTATCGCTAAACCATATAAACATTAAAAGCCCAAGCTCCATTGACAAATGACATGAAATACATTAGACTTGACAGTGGATGTTAGCAAGAACAAAAGATTTTGAATTGAAAATTTCGTAACTCACCTTCCGAGCACAAGATTCCTGCCGAATTTTCGTGTACGAGGACCTGTTTCACCCAACCAGCAACGTAGCATTTATAAGCCTCCAAGCTCTTAAAGTTTTTCAAACTTTCGTGAGAATAGGCCGATTTTGTGTGGACAAGATAGTTGTAAATATCAGGATATCAGATGTCAGGCGAAGCCAGCGGGTCGAAAAACATTGATTTTGGCATCAAATACGGATCTGGCGAATGGATAAACTGAAGCTTTTCCACGTAACACCTTTTATGCAACGGATCCAATGAGTTTAAAGCGTCAGATAACACCGGGGCTTCCATGAATTGCTCTATAACTTGCTCGACTAATTGAAAACAATGAGAATAGGTCTGAAAAAGAGGTACAAAATGGCGGCCGGAAACAGCGACACGCCCATTTTGTGACGTAGGTGAGTAGGGTCTATACACAATGAATAGGTGTCCACTGAACTCCTCCCACTCGGCTGCCGCTAGTTTGAAGCGGCCTTAAAATAAATAAATAAATTAAAAAAATACTACTCTAAAATGCTACTCTACTACCTGCGCGCGCTCTCGCTCGCGCGGGTAGTAGAGTGGAGTGGGCTTCAGCTATGCAATCGGCTGACTGACACATCTGATTATTATCTTTTTTTTTTTTTTTTTTTTTTTTTTTTTTGGCGGGGGGGCAAACGAGACTGTGGCGGGCCGGTCTCGTTCATTAGTGGGAAACACTGCCAATACCTATGAAATTTAGTATAAGTCAATACAAATTTATTTTGCATTGATCATTTAGCCTTTAAATTAATTAGGTTCATATTCGTGAGAGATGTAGCCCTGACCCCCGTTCACCCAATTTGTTTGGTCTCATTAAAGTACCGTCAAAAAGTGTACATGCAGGTTATGCTGTTATATCGTCCCTACCAATGTTGAGACCAAACCTACGACCTTGCTTTGTGTTACTGTTATTCTGAAGGGACAGTTGATTTGGATAATTCACGATTACTTAAACTGTAGCAAAGTGTCCAATCTTATAACAGAATGAAAAGATATTTAGTGAATCATTGTATTTTTATGATGATTTTAAAAACAGTAATAAAAATCAGAAAAGCTACTCACTGGTCTACCTGGAAGTCCAATTTCTCCCTTTTGACCTTGAGGACCATAAGAGCCCTGTTACAAAAAAAAGATTGTTCAGGTTTATGTAACTCAAAAACACTGCATGAATGCTAAGCCATTAGCATTAGGCAATGTGTTCACTTAGTTTGTATGTTTATGTCTTAACATACTGGAGGTCCAACTGGGCCCGGAGGTCCTATATCTCCCTGCAAACAAACACACAGTGATATTTACATAATTATGTAAATTTGGTGTTAAATGTAAAAAAAAAAAAAAAAAAAAAAAATCACAGTTTTTATACCGACCGGTCTCCCTGTCAGGCCTCCGAGGTACCGCGGTTGCCCATCTGGACCCATAATGACACCCGGCTCTCCTTTTTGACCCTGAATAACACATTTTTGCAAAAGGATTTTTGCATTTTCGGATGCAGGGGTTTGGAGAGACAGTACAGGATGAACCTAAATGCACTAAAACCTTGAGACGCGAACCTTATTAGACTTTCTTTAAATCTGAATGCCCAAGTCCGAAAATGCAGCGTTGATTTTTTTTTTTTCACAACTTGTGATTCTCCAAAATGGAGTGAATTTCCTAATTCTAAACAAGCTGTTTGGGCTAGTCTGGAGCAATACATATCCTTATTCCATTATAAATGGTATTCAAACATCCATCTTCATCATGCCCTTCACATCATGAGACCAAGACAGCGCTTCAACACACTTAACAGAAGATCTTTGTTAAAGAACAGCAAAATGTTATAAAAAAAAAACAAAAAACAAAACAAAAAAACATTCCGCATTCAGAGTTTAAAAAGAACAAATTTAGCTCACTTGAAAAGATTAGTGCATTTTAAATTTACCCTGAAGTTGACCCAGAATACCTATCGTATCGTTAACTTTTTATTTCATAGAGGATTGTTTTACCTTAGGGGCAAACCCTGGCAGACCGGTTTCCCCTTTTTCCCCCTTTGGTCCTATAGGCCCCTAAAATACATCACAAAACATGAGATACAAACTTACTATATCTCTTTCCTTACATCTGCAAGAATTCTGTAGAATTTCCCTGGTTACTTACGGGAAATCCAGCTTGGCCTGGAATTCCAGCTCCCCTCTGGCGGAGACAAGGAAAGAAAAAGGTGTGAATACACGTTGAGTGCGACGTTGTTTCTCAGACAACGACTGCATCCACTCACCTGCAACCCTTCAGTCCAATAATGGTTGTCATACTACAGCAAGACATACAGTAGTTGGGTTAGTGAGTGAAGGTGAATACACAATCAGACAAAGGTGTGTTGGTTAGTATGGGATTGTAGTTGGTACTGTATTTGAGTGTTAACTACCGTATTGGCCCGAATATAAGACGATGTTTTTTGCATTGAAATAAGACTGAAAAAGTGGGCGTCGTCTTATATTCGCTTTCTAGACGTTATACCCATTCACAACGCTAGATGGCGCCAGATATCATTGAAGCGATGTTCTGTCATGACAGATCTCAGCTACTCTCAAGTTTAACCAATTTGCATTATTTATTTTTTTTTGCAATGTTTTTCCTTATTCAGATTTTTTTTTAAAGACTACAGTTACAGTTAGACTTCACTTTGATGTTTAATGCAGTTATTGCAATTTTGTTGTTTTATCACAATAGATTGGTTTATTTACATTTCAAAAACCAGAAGCCATTCATTTACGAATGTGATTGCACTTTAGTTTACATATTTAAATGTTCAGATATTAAGATTTGAATGAGGCAAAATAACATGCTTTTTCTTTCAAATATATTATTATAATCATTTGTTTCAGATGTACTGTAATTATTTTCTGTATGAAAATTAATTTGGTGTTCAAAAAGTCTTTTTTCAAACTTGAGTTTGAGGGGGTCGTCTTATAATCAGGGCCGTCTTATATTCGGGCCAATACGGTAATTGGCAGACATTGACGTCTATTGACCACAGTGTCATAGATCGACTTGACAAATCATTGTCAGACAATTCAACTTTGAACACTGACTCACATCACCATTCGGATAAATGATCCGCCCTGGAGGTCCCGGAGGCCCTGGTGGTCCGGGCTGCCCTCCGTCACGCCCTGGTAGGCCCTGAAATATGAATCAACATACAGCATATTTTTATTTCTGCGTTATCCTTTTTAATGTTGTCTTTTGACACCTTACTTGTTCACCCTTCTCCCCTCTATCTCCTTTCTGTCCCTGAATCGAAACAAAGAAATGCACAATAATTGGAGGATTTTACTTACATGTACTAAAGAATCTGGACGAAGAATAATAATAACAAAAATCATTTGTCAGCCAACGTACAGCCAGTCCAGGAAAGCCATCCAGACCTGGAATGCCAGATGGACCTCTTGGTCCCTCTGCTCCTTTGTCGCCATCAGTTCCGGGTAAGCCTGGTCGGCCCTAGAAATCAAGCAGATGATTGAAGATGGAATTGTAGAACTCATTGAGAAAATTCATGAAGCAATTTTATCATTAGATTGAGATCAAATGTGAGATTACAAAAGGACTTACCGGCAGACCTGCAATACCTGGAGGACCCTAGAAGACAGGACAATATTTCATAGGCGGGGTTTTTGAGAGAAGTGACTTAAAGCTAAAGAACGCCACATACCTGAGGTCCTGGCAAGCCACCATTTGTTTCAAAGCCATCCCGATCATTCTATAAGTGGATCAAATACCTTTTTAAGTGGACAACTATGCTTATTGGTCACATATTAAAAAGAAATATATCCATGTATATACAGTGTATGATGTGTATCACAAAACTGAGTACACCCCTCGCATTTCTGCAGATATTTAAGTATATCTTTTCATGGGACAACACTGACAAAATGACACTTTGACACAATGAAAAGTAGTTTGTGTGCAGCTTATAAAATACAGTTAATTTATTTTCTCCTCAAAATAACTCAAAATATAGCCATTCATATCTAAACTCCTGGCAACAAAAGTGAGTACACCCCTTAGGAACTACATCCCTAAATGTCCAAATTGAGTACTGCTTGTCATTTTCCCTCCAAAATGTCATGTGACTCGTATTACTAGGTCCAGGTGTGCATAGGGAGCTGGTGTGTTCAAATTTGTAGTGCAGCTCTCACACATACTGGTCACTGAAAGTTCCAACATGGCACCACATGGCAAACAACTCTCTGAGGATCTTAAAAGACTTGTAAAGTATTGTTGCGCTACAAGAAGATTGCCAACACCCTGAAATTGAGCTGCAGCACAGTGGCTAAGATCATCCAGCGTTTTAAAAGAGCAGTGTCCACTCAGAGCAGGCCTCGGGTTGGTCATCCAAAGAAGCTGAGCGCACGTGCTGAGCGTCACATCCAAATGCTTTCTTTGAAAGATCGTCGCAGGAGTGCTGTCAGCATTGCTGCAGAGATTGAAGAGGTGGGGTGTCAGCCTGTTAGTGCTCAGACCATACACAGCACTCTACATCAAATTGGTGTGCATGGCTGTCACCCCAGGAGGAAGCCTCTTCTGAAGACGGTACACAAGAAAGCCCGCAAACAGTTTGCTGAAGACATGTCAACAAAGCACATGGATTACTGGAACCATGTTCTATGGTTTGATGAGACGAAGATTAATTTGTTTGGTTCCGATGGTCTCAAGCATGTGTGGCGGTGACCAGGTGAGGAGTATAAAGATAAGCGTGTCATGCCTACAGTCAAGCATGGTGGTGGGAATGTCATGGTCTGGGGCTGCATGAGTGCTGCAGGTGTTGGAGAGTTACATTCCATTTTGGGAAACATGAACTCCAACATGTACTGTGAAATACTGCAGCAGAGCATGATCCTCTCCCTCCAGAAACTGGGTCGCAGGGCAGTGTTCCAGGATGGCAATGACCCCAGACACACCTCCAAGATGACCACTGCTTTACTGAAGAGGCTGAGGGTAAAGGTGATGGACTGGCCAAGCATGTCTCCAGACTTCAACCCAATAGAGCAGGGGTGTCCAAACTTTTTGCAAAGGGGGCCAGATTTGGTGTGGTAAAAATGTGGGGGTCCGACCTTGGCTGATGTCCTTTACGTAGAACAATATAAGCAAATTTTAGCAAGCCATTCTGTGTGTCACATTTGCTTCATTATTTTTTCTTAATTGATAATTTCAACAATCTTGCAACTAGCCTTTATGGCGTTCTCTTTTGACTCTCGGGCTCTTGCGAAATACTGCTGCTGTGAAATTAAACTAGCTTCAAGTTGCTTCAATTTCTCGCTGCGTATCTTCCCTGTAATCTTTTCGTACAGGTCGGCATGTCTTGTTTGGTAACATCGCCTCACACTGAACTCTTTAAAAACAGCTACTGTCTCTTTTATTTTTATTTTAGAAAATTGGAAGTCAAGGGTCACACGGGGTAATGTTGCTTAGAGTGCTGCTGCCTTTTAGTGGGTAAATGAGGAGCAGCATTTAGTGTGTAAGCTACTTCATATGCTGGTAGCAGTACTGCTGAACAATTTATTAAGTCTGTGTGCGGGCCAGACGTTATTGATCTTATGACAGAGGCTGGGGACCGGATGAAATTTGACCACGGGCCCCATCTGGCCCCCGGGCCGCACTTTGGACACATCTGCAATAGAGCATCTTTGGGGGATCTTCAAGCGGAAGATGGAGGTGCGCAAAGTCTCAAATATCCGGCAGCTCCGCAATGTCGTCATGGAGGAGTGGAAGAGCATTCCAGTGGCAACCTGTGCAGCTCCTGTCAACTCCATGCCCAGGAGAGTAAAGGCAGTTCTGGATAATAGTGGTGGCCACACAAAATATTGACAGTTGAAATGTAGTATGTTAATACTGACAACTTTCACTAAGGGATGTACTCACTTTTGTTGTCAGGGGTTTAGATATTAATGGCTATATTTTGAGGGGAAAATAAATTAACTCTATTATATAAGCTGCACACAGACTACTTTTCATTGTGTCAAAGTGTCATTTTGTCAGTGTTGTCCCATGAAAAGATATACTTAAATATCTGCAGAAATGCAATTTTAAATACTGTAATTCAAATTGTGCAACAGTAGTTAATACAAGTAGTTCCCGGGTTACGAACGAGTTCGGTTCCTAGGCTGGCAATGAATTCGAATTTATGCGTTAGTCGGAATTAACCCTTTAACTACCCCTAAATACAAAATACCTGTCCGAACACATGTATTATTTTACGTCATATTTATAGGATAAAGTAAAAAATAAGATACTGTGAGTAGACATGTGCCGATTATCAGTTTCAAGGTATACCGTAGTATGAAAACGTCACGGTTTTAAAACCGCAAAAATTTTCCCTGATACCGTCCCCAATGTAATAGCTATTTTTTATGTCCCAAAATGCGTAAAGAAATCCCTCGCTTGCAGCTGCAAGGTTCAACCCTTCCCCCATTGTTTGTTGCTCAGCGTCAGTGAGTCAGCTGTGCTTCATGATGGCTGGAGGGGGTGAAACTCCTGAACTTTTTCTCCCCTCGAAGAAAACGAAATCACTGGTATGGCAATACTTCCGCTAAAGAAAAGTTACAGACAGTCACAGCTTAGAGGAGGAGGGCCAACCGACATGTAAAACATCTTTGCGGAGGGTGCCTAAGGAGGAGGCAATACATCCAATATGATTTGGCATTTATACAAAATTAATGGTTAGTGGACACTGTCATGAACATTTCCCACCAGCTATGAGAGTTAAGTCCAGCGTGTTTAGTGTGTCTAGCGGTGGTAAAACGTGTTTTTCTCTCTCTGGCAACTGTCTGTGTTGAGAAAGAGAGAGTTTGGTGTATAAAGTAAACATGATACGAGTCATACACACATACTTTTTGTGGAAAATAATTCAATTATTTTTGTTCTGATGGTAATAATGTTGAGCTGTGGCTGTGGTTTTAGGCTTACCTAAAGGACTGCATTTGTTTTGATTTTGTTTTGAATATTTCAGTTATTTTTTAAATTATTTTTAAAATTTATTTTAACTTGACATTATACTTATACTCCGATTTGCTAATGTTTTGAAAAATAACAATCGACCTCGCTGGAATCTTTTTTTTTTGTTTTGTTTTGTTTTGTTTTTTTGTTTGCGACACCGCTGGGCGGGAGGAGGGAATCCTGACATGGCAAGAACTTGGTACGATAGAAAAAAATAAATAAATAAATAAATAAATAAAACAACAGAAAACAGAATGGCGGTCAAGACTCTGGCGTCGTTAAGTCCAAATTACTTAAGTCGTTTACATCGTAACCCAGGGACTGGAGACAGAATGGCTTCGAGACTCTTGTGTCGTAAAGTCGAAATCACGTAAGTCGGTTACGTCGTAACCCAGGGACTACCGCTACAAAAAAAGGTTTGTTACAAAGTGAGAACGTTGACTGTACACTCACAAAGTTAAAGGGGTAAGATGGCCCAGGTGGCCCTGGTCGTCCTGGAGGTCCAGCAGGGCCCATAGGCCCGGGAAGCCCGGCGAGGCCAGTCTGTCCTGGACTTCCCGGCAGTCCAGGTTCACCACGAGAACCCTGTGATAATAAGAAGTTTCACTCAAATCCTGCAAAGTTCATTTATCCTTCTCGTAACACACCTTTTCTCCACTTCCTCCCTGCGAGTTCAGCTCACCACAGTCCCCCTTTAAAGACAATTTGGCATATTACAATACATAAAATGACCACATTCCTGCTATTTCAACCCCACCTTTTCTCCTCTGAGTCCAGGTTGACCTGGTCGACCAGGAGGCCCAGGAGGACCCTGAAACAGCACATGGAATCAATGGCTGGTCAAAGTGGAGGTCAACATTATCACCTTGCCAGGTAAGTCAGGAGTGATACTGAATGAGTTTTCAAAGCAAAGTACAAGTGTATACGGACTGTTACACCCGGAATTCCGTGTCTTCCAGGTGGTCCAGGAGGCCCAAAGGCAACTGGTCCATTATCTCCGAGTGCAACTGATGTACCAGGGACTCCAGGTGGACCTGGGGGGCCTGGGGGGCCTGGAGGACCCTGAAAAACAAATGACAAATGATTATTTCCAAATTCCTTCTTACATCCTGCAAATTAGGGAACACTCACACATCGTGCCAATTCTATTGTGCTGAGCCTTGGTGACATTGCCACTGTCTCTACGCATGACTACCATAATTGCAATATGAAGTGGCACACCTCTACTCCTTCATAACACAGACATTAGTCTCCAAAACCTGTTTTTTAGGTGTTAAGCATACAGTATGTGTGAGTGAACTCTGAGGTGGACAAAGCTTCTGCATACCTGGATTTTCTCCCAATCGGAGTATCCTGAGCCCTCCATGTCTACAAAAGTCTGTGATAGAACACAATACGATACATTCGAAATGAAAAAACAAAATTGTAAACCTTTAAAATAGTGTTCTATAAGGTGTCGACATACCGGTCGATTTCCAGTTCCTGGTCCAGGAGGTCCAGGAAGCCCTGGAGGACCTCTGGGTCCAGGTAATCCTTCGCCTCGCTCACCCTGTAGTTCAGAGGTCATAAAGTCAAAGGTTGCAATGAAGAAAAATTCCAAATTTCAACCATTTAACCTTTTGTCCTCGAGCACCAGGATTTCCAGGAGTTCCTGGAAAACCTTGCGGCCCTGGAGGACCCTAAAAAAAGACACAAAATGCACAATGTAACATGTCAATGTCAATGTGCACACTCTTCCTTTAATTAAAACATATTGAAAACACTTACAGCTTTCCCATCCTCTCCTGGGTTTCCCTGAATCATCATTTACAGACAATTAGCAGCAGTCCTTAAAAATGCATGCAAAAACTGATCATATTCCCAAATTTACTCACAGGCTGTCCAGGGAGACCAGGAAACCCATCTCTGCCTGGAGATCCCGGGGGTCCGGCTACTTGCCGCGTCAATGAACCATCCCCCTTTTGGACCACTTCGGCCGCAGCTCCTGGAGGCCCAGGGGGTCCCGGTGGACCCTGTGGACCACGTTCTCCCTTACTTCCAAAGGTTGTACTGCCCTACAGTACATAACAGTTTGTCACTTCTTTTTGTGGCGTTAAAAAACAAAACAATCAAATTTGGTACGATCGGGAAAGGTTTACAGACCTTATCTCCCTTCTCTCCCTAAAAAGACACATTGTTTGATGTAGTTTCAATACATGACATTTATATGTAAGATAATAAAACATATATACTATTGCATTCCACCTTCTGTCCGCCACCTCCAGCTTGTGAGATGGAGCCAAAACCGGGGTCTCCTTTTGGCCCTGCTTGGCCTCGGTCACCTCTGGTGCCTTTCTCTCCTCTATCTCCTTTCTGTCCTTTAGCTCCACTTAAACCTAAAACGGTGCCTTTCTCTCCTCTATCTCCTTTCTGTCCTTTAGCTCCACTTAAACCTAAAACATGAGTGACAATATGCAAAATTAAACAAAATTTTGACTAGGTTTTTTTTTTTTTGGCAGCCCTTTTAATTTTCGTCTTCGTTTTGGTCTTTTGGACGATAATACTTATTAGTCTTAGTTATATTTTAGTCATCTGAAAATGTGTTTGTCTTCGTCTAGTTTTTGTTGCCGAAAACTCAAGACTAATTTCATTTAGTTTTAGTCGACGTTGACTAAACATGTTTTCATCTGTAAAATTTTAAAAAAAATAAAAGATAAAAAAATAAACTCAAAAAATATATAAGGCGGAAAACACAGACAAGACTGAAAAAGCAGTTTCTGCTCTTGCACTCCTCTTTAAAAGAAACTGCTGTATTTTAAGCCAATGTTGTGTTTGATAGAACAATATGTCTATAAGCTGTAATAGCAGATTCATGGCGCATTAAGCCCCCGAACTATTTTTAATGTGTCCGTTTTACCCTGAAAACCCGTTTACAGATGTCGCGCAACCGCTTTTGTTTCAACCCAGCCATAAAATGAAGGTAATTAATCATATTTATTATTCAAAATGTTTGTCATTTTTAGCTTAGAATCATATTTCGTTTAAAAAAATTTAAAAAAAAAACCACTTTAAAAAATTATTCACTCACATATTTTAAACTTTTAAACAAATTATGTTACAGTGGGAAAAAATGGCTTCTGTAAATAAGTCACGGATATCTACCTCATAACTATCGCTTAATTGTATTTTTATTAATTTTTTGTTACTGTCGCATTTTCTCCGATATGTTAGATGACAAATAATCAATTCAAACAAAGAAAAATTGGAAAAAAAAACATTCAAAAGGGTAAATATATGAAAAAGAATATCTGGTAACACTTTATAATAACTATCCATTTTACTAGTTAATAGATCATTAGTAAACTGTTTATAAATGATTTATTGTTGTTTGTGAAGTATTTGTTAATACAGTGGTACCTCTACATACGATCACTTCGACACACGATCTTTTCGACATCCGACGTAAAATTTGAGCCGCCATTTGTTTCTACATCCGACGAGTTGCTCGAAATACGACGACATGACAGCACTGCAAACGAACGCACGGTGGATTTTCTTGAGTGAGAAATCAACACAGTTTTCAAAAAAAGTTGATACAGTTGGAGAAACAAGGAAAAAAGTGATGCTTACCATTGAAATGAAGATGCAAGTTATAGAAAAATATGAGCTTGGGGTGCGCGTCCCTGAACTGGCTCAACAATACAGCTCCATGGTCCTCTTCCGACCACCGTTCGCCACTATTTATAAGTTAAGGTGACAGTTATCATTGTGGTAACATTGCCAAGGAAATCGCCAGCTTCGTCACGTTTTTATCATTTATTTAAGAACTTATCCAACACAAAACGCCCATTGTCTTAAGCAGTTGACTGCTCTCAAGAAAACGAAAGTATTATCTCTACCGCACCGACCTATCTCACTGAGACGTCAGCTTCGCGGTGCGTTCAGGGACAGTAAAAAGTGTCCGCCATATTAGAATCCACTTTGTTACATTATTTACAGGAATAATTATTAATTATTCTTCTTATTATTATATTATTCTGAATTATGTATTCATAACTTATTTGTTTTTCTATGTTTAATTGCCATTTGTAACAGTGCCAGCAGTATTTATTAAGAATTTAGTGTATGTTTTTAGGCTTCGGAACGAATTAATGGAATTATAATGTATTCCTATGGGGAAATCCTGCTCGACATACGACCATTTCGACTTACAAACAAGGTCCTGGAACGAATTAAATTCGTATGTAGAGGTACCACTGTAGTTTGTTAAGCATTTACAGGGTGTTCCAATATAGTTGACCCCATTCTAAATGCCCATGCTAGTTGATGGATCTTAATAAAACTATATATACTTTATATTGAAGGTCATAAGTTTCATTGGTTAAATATACAAAGAAAAGTCTGAATATTTGTTGGTTCTATGGCAGATTTTCATAAATGTGTAACATGAGCGCTGCCTGCAAAATGCCTTATAAAAATGCCTTTTCTTTTGAAGTAAAGGGCATTTCTTAACCTGAAAGATAGAAATGCCAAACGCTACACACAAAAACTTGAAACGTTTCTACACAAACTTTGTTTCAAGTTAAGAATACCCTGTAAATGCTTAACAAACTGTTAACAAATACTTCACAAATCAACAATAAATCATTTATCAACAGTTTACTAATGATCTATTAACTATTAAAACGGATAGTTATTATAACGTGTTACCTAAAATCTCGACCACTTCTTGATGTCTGCGATTTCTGCGTCGCGACCCTTGTTATATGTATGTTTCACCCATAAAATCCCCCAAAAATCCAGCTGTGGCCATTCACAGCTGTGTCTTGACACTCAGTGATACATGCTACATGGAGTTTATGGATCGAAACAACGTAAGTACACGATATTATCTCGTTAAAGTCATGGCGTCTGTAATTCTGTTCTCGCGTGCTCTCACCTCCAGATAAAGTTTTTTAAACAGCAAAACCCTTTTCAAAAAAAAAAAAAAAAAAAAAAAAGCCCTCCTGTTCAAATTTTTTCTTCTCCCAGAAAATTGAGATTTTAAGCTTTCCAATGATGTATTACACATGCATGTCGAACAATTTTGAATGTTGGCTAAATTGGGGGTCTCAGAGCGGAACTTCAAGTCACCTGTGTGTTTTCCGCCATAAATACGTTTCCAACTATTTCAAATGAACATTGACAGAAAACCACATATTGTAGCTTCTACAACTGTTGTAGAACGGTTTGCCCACCTTTGTTGTCAACAAAGGTGGGCAAACCGGTCCTCAAAGGGTTACAGTAGGTCCTGGTCTTTGTTCCAACTGATTCAGCACAGACAGTTTCATCAATGAGGTTTCAGCGCAAACAGGGAGTACCTGACTGCAATCAACTGATTGCACTTGTAAGACACCTGATTGGTGAAAGGCTGTGCTCATGATGGGTTGTAACAAAATCCAGCACCCACTGCAGCCTTTCATGCAGTCGTTTGCCCACCCCTCGTCTAAAAGGACAACGCCGAACTTGGTGATAATACACATTCAGCAGGAAAACAGTACATTATTTTCAATTAATTATTCCCACCTCGACGCCACAAACTGTAAGTAAAATGTTGTCCGAGAGTTTAAGAGGACAAGTGTGTAAGTGTGTGACGATCACTCAGCACAGACCTTAAAGGCTAAAGCTGCATTGCATATTCTCTTTGAGCAAGATAAGAAAACAAATCTAACGGTGTGTGCAAGCCTGTTGACTGGCATGGAGAGCAGAGGCACATCACATGAGTGACACAACCAGGCACTGCTAGGATGCAGGCTAACTACACATAAAATGTCACAAATTGTGAACATGTGAGGGAAAGTATTGCGCATTTTCGTCTCGTTCTCGTCTCGTCAGACAAAAACTGGCATTAGTCTTGTTATGTTTTAGTCTCCCAAAACACGTGTCGACGTCCAACGTCGCATTGGATAAGGGATGTGCTGATGAATCTTAGGCTCGAGAAAATCCGTTATATTCTTCGCGGTTCTAAAAAGAAATTTTATAGTACATGGGGGACCGTTTCTTTCATTCTTTGACAACACCGCTACACAAGTGGAGGAATGATATATGCACTGTTATATTGTTAATTTAGCTTTGGGGGATGGGCAACGGTACGGTCGCTTTCCATGCTGCTCCTATTTGGTGGGACATTTGAATGTATTGTATTGTATTGTATTTTGATTCTGTAACCATTATGTATTGGAAGTGATGGCACGGAAGAACTTTCTATGGCTCTCTGGACGTTTATGATTAGAATTAGACTTCATGGTTGGTTTTGTTGGATAACTGGGAGTGAAACTTTTTAGTTTAGGGAGGGGGTTCTGTATTTTTTGCAAAACTAATAAAAAGAAATTTGAAAGAAAAAACACGTGTTTAGCGGCGCGTTATCGTCTCGTCATCGTCATGAAATTGAAAAAATTGTTTGTTGACGAAATGTTTTCGTTGTAGTCATCGCTGGCGAAAACAACACTGATTCTAAAGAATAATAATGATAGTATATTCATTTACTGTATGTCATATACTAAGGGGTGAAAGTTGGCGGGAACGGTCACAAACGCAGTTCCAGTATAAGAGTCACCGCTGGAACGCTGTTCCGGTATAAGATTCACCGCTGGAACGCTGTTCCGGTATGCGGTGCTCTGATTCCGAAAATATGACGGCAACTGCCGAAACGCTATGTTAAAAAAAAAATACAAATACAAAGCTGCCACACATGCATTTCATCTCCAAGACGAAAACAATCCACCAACATCAGCTTTACATACACAAGTGTTAACAACAAGCATAATAAAGTGCTTGTGTAGCGTAATCCGTTTCTAACGATATTTATTGTTTATTTTATTCCACGGATGGTATGGAGGTTTCCCCAGCTGCTGCAGTTATCTGAGTCTGACGATGACGAGTCACTTCAATGTGCAAAAGCATGCAGCAAAGCAAAGTGCATGGACTCATTTATCTGTTCAATTGGCTGACATACTGATATGTGATCACCAGAGATAGTTAGCGCTGATTGGTTCTAATGTGCATGGTTTCTGAAACAGCAAAAAAAAAAAAAAAAAAAAAATGGCAATGCAACAAAATGGATCAAATATTTAAGAGCAAGGAAAGAGTTAAGGTGGTTTATTTACCATATTTAGTTTTATTTGCTCTGATGGGGGGTTCAGAACATCTTAGCTGTCAATTTGCACTTTGGACTTACATTTTTTCATTTATGTTAGGCTACATATTCATTTCCTTATGATTTAAAAAAGTCTATGTTTGCGCGTTCTTCAAAATATATTCCATTTCACTCTGCATAATATGTCATTTGTACTTATTTTTCTAAATGTATGTTACTTATATCTTTATTATTGAAAAACAACAAAAAATAAATGTTTACATTATCTTCAAATTTAATATACATCCTATGTTCTTAAGTAGTTAAAATTGAGATTTGGCACTTAGTATGTGAGGAGATGAGGGAAAATAAAAATTAGGAGATGGAGGTTGGGGTTATAGCTTTTTTGTTAACTTTTATTTTGAAAATCATTGAAAAAATACAATTTTGAATGAAAATCAGTTTTTGTATGTGTTATAAACATAACTGACCAAAACAGTTTTCTTTGCATTTCAGTAGTTTTGACCAACCCCCTCCAAAAAAAGATACATAAAAAAATAAAATTTCTGGCTCCGTGGCGACCTTCACGTCGGGGAGTTCCGGCAAGAAATTCTAAACACTTACAACCCTGTATATATTCACATACGTATCCACACATATACACATACATACATACTTTAGTTATGATTCTAAAGTCAATTTTGGGGAGTATGGGGGGGATAACTCATTGCCTTCCATAGACAATGACAGACGTCCAAATGCAATTAAAACTGGGAAGACTGGCTGTCAATGCTCATGTTTAATGCCACTGACGCCAAATGATCGCTGCCAACCCACCCAGTCAAAATAGATTGGATGCCTAGCGCCGAAAATGGCAGCCAATGGGTAAAATGAATGCTATAGATCCTACTCACCTACGTCACAAAATGACGTGTCGCTATATCCGGCCGCCATATTGTCCGTATTTTTTAGACTTATTCTCATTGTTTTCAATTAGTCGTGCAAGTTATAGAGCAATTCATGGAAGCCCCGGTGTTATCTGACGCTGTAAACTCATTGGATGCGTTGCATAAAAGGCGGTATGTGGAAAAGCTTCAGTTTATCCATTCGCCAGATCCATATTTGATGCCTAAATCGATGTTTTTCGACCCGCTGTCATCGCCGTCTTTGCCTGACATCTGCTAGCTACCCTGATATTTACAACTATCTTGTCCACACAAAATCAGCCTATTCTCACGAAAGTTTGAAAAACTTTAAGAGCTTGGAGGCTTATAAATACTTCGTTGCTGGTTGGGTGAAACAGGTCCTCGTCCACGAAAATTCGGCAGGAATCTATCGTGTGCTCGGGAAGGTGAGTTACGAAATTTTCAATTCAAAATCTTTTGTACTTGCTAACATCCACTGTCAAGTCTAATGTATTTCATGTCATTTGTCAATGGAGCTAGGGCTTTTAATGTTTATATGGTTTGGCGATAGCACTCTCACTACATACATATATAATACGTAATAAATACGAAGTGCGATAGCACTACTCCAGATTGTCCCTAGTTGAATTTATTTTTTGGCTTTTGACCTCAATAGTGAAACTGTAAATTAATTGTATGACAACTGTCTGATTATCCCCTTATAATTATATATTTCAGGTAGTTCATTCACAATGTCTGAGTGTATGTTGTCGGCGATTAGCCTAGCAATGATCTTAATTGTGGTTGTCAGCCCAAAACCCTCCAAATATATATTAAATGCATTTTACCAGATATAAAATGACTACTACATAATCTGTGGTAGTCGTTTGGAGCCCAGTTTTCTCGTCGAATTGCAGCAGTCAATCTCAGTCTCCTCTCCGGGTCTCTCGGAATACGGTAAAACTTCAAGTCTCTCCGTCTATCTTCTCTGTTTTTGCAACCGACCGCCACACACGACTTCACCATTTTGATTATTAATGTTAACGAGCAGAAAAACACGCCATAATAGGAGGAATTTACGAAGCGCTAATGCATTAACATGACGAGTATACGGACAACATGGCGCGGGGTGGGGTGGCTGTGACGTCACGTGAGTAGGGTCTATAGAGCTAAATCAGCACCAACATCAGGATACTTCAAACTCGACACAAAATGCATACCAAATGCAACGTCACAATCCTATATTTCCCTTGTTTTCTCTTTCACTTGCAATTAAATTTCTTTTTATTCCCCCTGAATTTTGAAACAGTGACCCACGATCGCTAATTATTACCTTGTTATGAAACCAGATTACTCCCACAAAGTCGCAATGGCAGTGCAACCATCTCAACAGAGGGAGCCATTTCACCATTCATCTCATGCAATAATAGCAACCAAGCTCATTTTACCTGTTTCTCTCTGTCTGCTTCCATTTGAGCTAATAAGTGGGGGCTCAGGCACAGGCCTGAAGGGTGCAGGTGTAGTCTGGAGGCAAAATATTACGTGTATTAAAATCTTTATTCATATACAACGCATCAAATAACAAAAGGGAGACTTTAGGTGTCAAACTTGTCTATTACGGACCACATCCTAGTTATGGTTTCATTCTGAGCGACATTATATCTGCCAACTACTATAAATATATCATGGCCTTATTATGTACATACATACACGCCAAATTGAATGATACTCAGGGCCACAGAATTCTTTTTCTTTCTTTCCTTTCTTTAAACTGGGGGTCACAAGTAGACCATTTGCATAAATTTAATAAATATTACATTTTCACTATATTATTGATAAATACAGTACTTTCGCAGCTCATTCGTGCATTATCGGCAACAACTGGACAAAAGTTTGGAACAGAAGTTTGTCAGCAACAACAACAAAAATTCAAGAATAACATGTTTGTACAAGTATCATGAAATCTCATTTAATGCTTTCTAATGCCACTTTTAATGTCACTTTAAACTAATTTAATGCCCACGCCAAATTGCAGATAGTTTCACACTCACAAATTCTAAGTGGAGTTGTCCGAAAGTGACTTTTTAACCGATATCCCCATAATGTCCAACTCCAAAAATCCAATGCCGATGTCAAACCGACACTGATATATTCGGTCGTGGAGTTAATATACTATGGCTAATTGTGCTGTGATTCCCTTCTGGATACTTTAAAAATGATAAATGTAGCAACTTGAAGGTTTTCCAAGAAGCATTCAGTGAAAAATAAGAAAACTTCAACAATGTTATGAAAAAAGTGTCTAGATTGCATCACTATATTTGTTGAAATCAAAATAGTGCAAACATCAGTTTTTTGGATCAAGTGCAAAGTGCCAAAAATGCACTGTCATATCAAAAATGGATCATAAAGTGCTTCTGACTCAGTAATAAGTTTATAATTCATTATTGTTCAATCATTTATTGTTCATTTAATTTTTGCACAATGAATGAAAATGGTTATTATGAAGACATCTAATTGTCAATAATTGACTGTGCTAAGCTGTGACCAGCCCTAATACAAAGGTAGAACGCTTCAACATTCACTTTGAATGCAACATGCATATTGGCCCATAACCGATAATTGAAAAACCGATCTCGATATTATTCGATCATTTTAAAATGCGTTTATCGGCCGATATTATCGAATAGCCGATAGTAACAGCTCTTATCCCATAATGATCTTATATTCTATTATCCCGAGTTCCCGATAATAGCAGAGAACTCGAATATATCATGTCAAAAAGATTTTTTAAACTATCAAGTTTACATAATTTTTAATGCCTCAAACATTTAGTTTGATGCTTTTTAAGGCCAGAATTTTGACCAAATCGTCTATTATTGTTATTGTCTTATAATGTGTTTTAAAGACAGGCATAAACCCTGAACAAAGACTTTAAAAATAATACAAATGAGCAAAATTACAGTTTCCAGATGTATGAGTAGTTGAACATTTTATTTCTACTCTTTCAAGTTTTAAAATGTACCAATTAAGGAGCAGTTTTTTTTATTTATTTAAAATGTAATGGTTTTTTTTTTTTTTTTTTTACTTACTTAGTTTTGTGTTTTAATTGTTCAAAGTCAGTAAAAATGTTCTGTTCAACTACTATTCCAATTATTTTAAAAGGAGATTAGTAGCAAGAATTGCTTGCTACTGTACGTCTCAGTGTTTCTAAAAGTGACAACAATCTGAAATTTTGCTTTAACTGTTTTTCAGGGAATATGAAGTCAGTTCAAAATCGTGTGGTTGGCCGGATCAGGTCTCCGGGCCTTGAGTTTGACACCTGTGCTTTTATAAAATAATGCTTACGTCCACTTTTCCTTCCGTCTGCCTCCTGCTGCCTTCCCCGCTGCCAAAGTCGCCCGAGGCCTGAGAGGTGGAATGTGAGTATTCAGACGTCAAGTCTCACAGCGGGAAAATGCTGGAATACTCACAACGTCAGAATCATCGTCAATGTCATCACACAAGCGCTCGGCAGCCCGAGAGTTTCCCACCAGCCTGAGATCAGCGATTTCACCCTAGAGACACACAAACAGAAGTGCCAGTTAAAGGTCATGTGTCATGAAAAAGAGATGAAATGAAATATGTGAACCAATATGCACTGAAAATGGTTTATAACAACAACAGTGATCCCTCGCTACTTCACGCTTCAAACTTCGCGCCCTGAGTCCATCGCTGATTTTTTTTTTTCAATTTAAAATATACATAAAACAATGCAGTATTTTATAGCACTGTCCTGATTCGATCACGTAGTCTCTGACTCTCGCTCCTGCCGCTTTTCTTGGTCAGGCAGTGCACTGGACTACTTATTAAAGTTAAGGATGATTGACAGACGTTAAGGTTTGAGCTTGCCAGAGACGCCTGGAAGCCGAAACGTCTAAGCACCGCATGACTCAATCATCATTTAACTTGTTAAACAGTTGCTGTGGCAACTCATTTTGTGTAAGTGAGCAGCTTGAGTGGATTTGAGTGGATTTACTCAATGAAGCATTTAATAAAGAATAGCATTTTTCTACCTAATTCTTGTTTAAAAATAATTCAGTGGGACGGTAACATGTTTAAAACTAATTATTACATTTGAAGTGCTCAAAACCATTTATTAAAAAATTGTATATGGCAGAAAACACAGACAAGACTGACAAAGCAGTTTCTGCTCTTGCGCTCCTCTTTTAAAGAAACTGCTGTATTTTAAGCCAAAACAACTGTTGTGTTTGACAGAACAATATGTCTATATGCTGCCATAGCAGATTCATGGCGCATTAAGCCCCCCAACTATTTTTAATTTGTCCATTTTACCCTGGAAACTCCCGTTTACAGACATCGCGCAACCACTTTTGTTTCAACCCAACCATAAAACAAAGGTAATGAATTATATTTGTTATTCAAAATGTCTGTCATTCTTAACTTAGAATCATTGATTGGTGTCTAATATTTCGGTAAAAAAAAAAAAAAAACTTTAAAAAATTTATTCACTTTCAGATTTTAAACTTTTAAACATATTACGTCACAATGAAAAAATGGCGTCTGTAAAAAAGTCACGGATATCTACCTCATAACTATCGCTTGATTGTATTTTTTGTTACTGTCACATTTTCTCTGATATGTTAGATGATAAATAATCAATCCAAACAAAAAAAATTGGGAAAAAATTGTTTAATAGGGTAAATATATGAAAAAGAAAATCTCAACCACTCCTTGATGTCTGCGATTTCTGCATCGCGACCCTTGTTATATGACCATGTTTCACCTATAAAATCCCCAAAAAATCCAGCTGTGGCTATTCACTGCTGTGTCTTGACACTCAGTGATACATGCTACATGGAGTTTTTGGATCGAAACAAGGTAAGTACGCGATAATTTCTCGTTAAAGTCATGGTGTCTTTAATTCTGCTCTCGCGTGCTGTCACCTCCACATAAGGTTTCGCTGTTTAAAAATTGTTGTTTTTTTATTTAAGTGCGCTCCTGTTCAAAATTTTTCTTCCCCCAGAAAATTGAGATTTTAAGCTTTCCAATGATGCATCACACACGCATATCGGACAATTTTGAAAGTTGGCCAAATTGGGGGTCTCAGAGCGGAACTTCATGTCACCTGAGTGTTTTCTGCCATATATATATAAAAAAATTCATTATACTTTGGGGGGAAAAAAAAGAGTGAAAACATTTCTTGTATGTATCTCTTTCCATTGCTAAATCTTAATAAATATATTGAACACACAAAAATAAATGAATAAAAGAAAAAAAAAATGTGAGGGGTTGCGTGGGCACTACTACGAGGTTTTTAACGTATCGCAACAGGTTTTGGTCCCCATTATTTACGAAAAACGAGGGATCACTGTACTATACATGTACTCTAATTTGTATTTTTACATTAGTGGAAATGAAAATTGTGGTTTTCAGTTCAAACTTGTTCTTTTCACTTTGACTGAAAGCAAATTCCTCCCAGGTCAAAAGCAATTAGAATAGCATTTTTGCTTCAAACCAATTCAATTCAAAACTTCTTTCCTTAATATGACCACGTGACGTCTCATCAGGCCCATCGTCGGTGTTTTATTGAACATATTTAAGAGTGTAAATGTGTTGGGTTTTTTTTCCTTCGTCTTTGTTGTAGTCGCTGATGGGGTGGCCAATTACTTCACATTTTGGAAGCCAAGAAATTTGCAAGTTTAGTATAAAGAAATCAGAACAAAAGGAAGGACAAAGGTCAGAGATGGAAAAGAATTATTGGACAGGAATCAGCAAGTTTGGGATGTAATGGATTACATGTGCCAGAATAATGTAATCAGAATAAAAAAGATTTTAATATTAGTATAATAAAGTTATTCGGTAAAAGACTAAAAAGTTGTACCGGCAATCAGATCATAGGTATGAGGTACTTATTTGAACATCCTACATTTCACAGATTACAATTTTAATCATGATTACTTTTAAAAATTTAATCTATTTTATATGAACTCACACTTTTACACAATAGAGTAAATACTTGTTGGGCTGAAAGTACCCTTTTTCAAAATTAAATATTAAAAAAAATCTAATTGAGTTGTTAAAAAAATCTATCAGCCAGCCAAAAGGTTAAACACCACTCTGACTGCCCATTACACACTCCATGAACATGTTAAATACAGACTTCCAACCTGAAATTTTGCCGGGTCGGCCCCCCCGGCTTGTGCAACAAAGATCCCAGCCCCTGTGTCAAGTTCCATGGGATCCGGTGAGCGCTCGAAGTTCACCATCCGGGGCGCTGAGTCGCAATCCTGGTAAAAGGTCACCAGGTCCTCATAGACGGACAGCGAGAAACGGCTCCATTTGCCCACTAGACTTGGCACATCGAAGCTGGCGGCCTCGTACGACACCTCCGAATCTGGCTCTGTGTAAAAAAGCTGCACCTCCTGACGGCCCGACTGCACGGCGCTGAGCTTGACTGCCACGTACATAAGCCTCTGTGGCCCGTCAGTGATGGAGAAGAGGACGGAGGCAGCAGAGGTGGACGGCTTGACATTAAAGAAGAGGGAGAAGTGGCGGTAGAAAGGGTTGGGGACGTGGGCCAATGCCGGTTGGCCCGAAACTGCCGTAGAGGTGAAGACGTATGCAGGGGTGTCGCCGGGCCCGATGACACGACCAATCTCTTTGGGTGGTGGATCTCCGATAAGCTGGAGCAGAGACAAACTGCTCTGCTCTGCAGGGCAGGAGGAGACAGACAAAGTTAGAACCTTGTATGGTTGTTAAGCGCAAAACCTTGTGCCACTTTGTCAATGTGTTTTGCATAAAGTCATGCGCAGGAGGGAGAAATACAACAACAACAAAACATTGTTTTGTTTATTAGTACCGCTTGGATTCACTGTTTACTAGACTTTTTTTCATCTGGTTTTAGCTGAAGTGTTTGGAGAAAATGGACAAGATGAAAAAATACACAAAACAGATCCTTGGTTTAATCCAGGATGTGAGGTGGGTGTGCAAGAGCAGAGGTTCTCAACTATTCTCAGTCTTTAACCGCATTACTGAACCAAAATGAATACATACATACTATGTCAGTGTTTTTCCACCGGTGTGCCGCGAGAGACTGTCAGGTTTGCCGCGAGAAATTATCAAATATCTTTAACAAATATCTTTATCAAATATATATATATTTTATTTTTACATCGTCTGGTGTAGTTGCAGAAGGAAGAAAAGGACTAGGTAGAAGGTTTCGGTTGAGTGCAAATGAGTGAGGTATTGCTCGTGTCGCATTTAAGAACTGCTCGGATTTCTAGCCACCTTGCTGTCCGCGACAATGTGGACCCTAGCACGTCTACTGTACATCATGGATTAGACTCGTCAAGTGTCGATATAAACGAAAGTGTCCTTTCCATATGTGACGACCGTCAATCCTCCCGTTTTATTCCAACATATTCTCGAGGACAGCAAGGTGGCCGAAGGCTAGAAATCCGAGCAGTTCTTAAATGCGACACAAGCAACTCTCCAACAGCGCCATGGTGCTAAGCAAGCTTAAACGTCATCTCCAAACGAAACACCCGTTGCTTCAAAACGAGTCGATGGACTTTTGTTTGCCTTTGTGAAAACACAGAGAAACAAGCAACAAAAACTACAAAGGTAAATGAGAACGCCATCAAAGCCAGTTACCTTGATTGTTGCTAAATTCAAAAAGTCCCACACTGTGGCAGAGAAATTAACACTACCTGCCTGCAAAGTAATTGTCAGCGAGATGCTCGGCCCTGACGCGATTAACCCTTTAACACCTAAGCCTATTTTGGCCGAATTTGCATGCCTTTGATTTTGCCTTTATATTTCAAAGAAAAAACTGTTCACAATGGCCAAGTTGGGTCCCTTTTTTCAGGACACCTTGAACTTCATGTCCAAACTGTTGTTTTCTTCACTGACCAATTTTAATCCACATTTTGGACCCAAAAAGACAAAAAAATCATAAAATCTTTTTTCAAAATTTGTAATGTTGATGTCCCACTGACAACCAAACAGGCTCGACCAACCGTTTTGAAGCTTGATAATATTTATTTAACTTGTTGGGATAAACATTCAATAGAAAAAAAATAAGACTGAATAGTTTTATGTTTGACAATTAAACACAAACAGCAGGTATGGTCATAGGCGTTTTTAGCCTTTACACATACTATGGTCAAAACAGGTTATATTGTGCTAAATTTAGTTTTCGATTCATTCTGCACGTTTCAAAGTCGCTCGCTCAATCCAACTGGCCGTTGCTTTCCATGCGTGTCTCCTTTTCCTTAGTTGGCGCCTCGCTCGTTAATTTATTAAAAATGTTCACATTCGGTTCGTCCTTCTTGACATCACAGCAGCTCTTGGGATATGTTGTCTTATAACACTACCACCACCACCATTTTGTGCTGGTTTCGGTTTTGAAAAAAGGACAAGAAATGATGGGAATATGGAGATAGACACATGGTCCATGCAGCGTTTTAATGCATATTTATGAGTGCAATAAAACTATAAAACTCAAATGACATTATCCCCCGTTTTAATTGGTCGATTGACTTCAAATAAAAACTGGTGTGGACATCAACTTCCATACTTTCAAATGAGAGCAACCAGGGGCACGTGGGTGACGTAATTACAGCGTTACGAGGCTTCAAAGATGATATGCGAAAACATGTCGCATCCGACCCGTTCGGTGTTAAAGGGTTAAAGACATTGCTAAAGTCCCCCTGTCTGATAAGCTTTAGCTTTTCAAACCTAACTGTGATTAAAAACAAAAAACAAAATCATAAAAACAAAGACAAAGAGCTGTTGAAGAAGAGCTTCGTGTGCATCTTTCTTCAATTCCAGCCAGGATATCGGCTTTGTGTTCATCTAAACAGGCTCAAGTCACACTGAGTTAGAATAAATATTGAGAAATTATTGGATAATGAAACATACTGTACAGGAAGGAATTTGGAACATTTTTAGTTTGTGGTGTGCCGCAACATTTTTTTCCGATGTAAAAACGTGTCGTGACTCAGAAAAGGTTGAAAAACACTGTACTATGTGTTACTAGCTGTTCTCACCTGCCAGTTGAGAATTAAAAAAAGGGAACACACTTTAAAATGTCTAATAGGTGATGACATTGGCATTTTGGCAGACATTCAATCCCTGAAGTTAACGCCAAACGCAAACTGCTAACAATCATAAAAATACTTATACTTAACTAAAGCTTCTTCTTCCTCCAGTTTCAATCCCGGCTATATTTTTGGCTTTTCGTGACTTTACTATACAAACATACTCTGGTCCAAATCTACTGTCCCAATAATGGAAAGTGCTGATAGTGAAGTTCTCAAAGCCGTCTTGAGACCAAAAAGTCAATTTCTCACAAGTCGGCATCACGAGGGAGGAAGGTTTTGGCCCAGCAAAGGCTTCCATTGGGAATGGGGGGGATATCCTGTGTGGCAGATTCATGAGAGAAAAATGGCTGAAAAATCAATTCTGTGCATTAAGGGGTCACAGAGGTCAGCTGTTTCCAAGTGATGTAAGAGCATTATGTGCTCAGTCCTAGGGGGAAAACCATAATTCACAGAAGAAAACAAATGGGGGGCAAACAGAACATGACATTTACATTAGTGAGGGGTGAAGTCAAAATTGAGCACCAACTGCTGCGTGGCGGAACCAAGTCAAGCAAGTGTTGCTCCTGGAACATGTTTTCACACACTCATCACATTTCTGTGAATAGGGATCGAGCGGGATATTGTTCAACTGGAACTGGGTGGTCAGCTCCCAATTGGCAGCACCTGCTCTCCCTCTTTCGGTCCCGGTGGGGACGACACGGCTCCCGCAGCTGCAGTCTAAAATGATCTGAACGAATGAATGTTTGAATAACGCTTCAACAGATTGCACTCGAGGGTGCTGAAAGTTTAATGTCCATGCACATCTGGAAATGGTCCAGGCCACTGCTTCCTTAAAGATCTTGAGGGTCAGATCCCAGCATGTCTGCACAGTATTGTGCAACACGAGACCACATTAAGTGCTTCACAGTAATTACAAACTTATAGTTTTGTCTAGCTTTGCAGTCACTGTTCCCCATATAAAGAGCAACTCATGTTACTCAATGCGAAGACTGCACTTGAAAGGGGAGTTTTTTATTTTATTTTAAGCAAGTGACATAATCAGTGAAAAACTTTAAGGCCTGATAAAAAATATTACAGACAAAAGGCACATGCGGTCACGATATGCTAGAAGTGGGAACCTCTTGGTACCTCACGATACGATACGGTTTGCGATAGAAAGCTCACGATAACGATGATCTGACGATATGGCGATACAACGATTATCGATACGTTGGTCAGGAAATCATTCTAGGATATTCTACAAACAACTAATCAACAGAAAAACAAGCTTCTGCTGTGAATTGGAATGAGCTTATCACTAGTAGACGTCCAATCCGTTTGAAGTGGGAGGGGTGGCAGCGAATGAACATTCATTCGCTGCCACCCCTCCCACTTCAAACGAATTGAACGTCTATGGCCGTCAGTGGCAGCCAATGACTGACAATGAGGTAATTTTAGGCCATATAAGGTCATTTACAGTGGGGCAAATAAGTATTTAGTCAACCACCAATTGTGCAAGTTCTCCTACTTGAAAAGATTAGAGAGGCCTGTAATTGTCAACATGGGTAAACCTCAACCATGAGAGACAGAATGTGAAAAAAAAACTGAAAATCACATTGTTTGATTTTTATAGAATGTATTTCCAAATTAAAGTGGAAAATAAGTATTTGGTCACCAACAAACAAGCAAGATTTCTGGCTGTCAAAGAGGTCTAACTTCTTCTAACGAGGTCTAACGAGGTTCCTCTCATAACCTGTATTAATGGCACCTGTTTTAACTTATTATCGGTATAAAAGACACCTGTCCACAACTCAGTCAGTCACACTCCAAACTCCACTATGGCCAAGACCAAAGAGCTGTCGATGGACACCAGAGACAAAATTGTAGACCTGCACCAGGCCGGGAAGACTGACTCTGCAATAGGTAAAACGCTTGGTGTAAAGAAATCAACTGTGGGAGCAATTATTAGAAAATGGAAGACATACAAGACCACTGATAATCTCCCTCGATCTGGGGCTCCATGCAAGATCTCACCCCGTGGCGTCAAAATGATAACAAGAACGGTGAGCAAAAATCCCAGAACCACACGGGGGGACCTAGTGAATGACCTACAGAGAGCTGGGACCACAGTAACAAAGGCTACTCAGTAACACATTGCGCCGCCAGGGACTCAAATCCTGCACTGCCAGACGTGTCCCCCTGCTGAAGCCAGTACACGTCCAGGCCCGTCTGCGGTTCGCTGAAGAGCATTTGGATGATCCAGAAGAGGACTGGGAGAATGTGTTATGGTCAGATGAAACCAAGATAGAACTTTTTGGTAGAAACACAGGTTCTCGTGTTTGGAGGAGAAACAATACTGAATTGCATCCGAAGAACACCATACCCACTGTGAAGCATAGGGGTGGAAACATCATGCTTTGGGGCTGTTTTTCTGCTAAGGGACCAGGACGACTGATCTGTGTAAAGGAAAGAATGAATGGGGCCATGTATCAAGAGATTTTGAGTGAAAATCTCCTTCCATCAGCAAGGGCATTGAAGATGAGACGTGGCTGGGTCTTTCAGCATGACAATGATACCAAATACACAGCCAGGGCAACAAAAGAGTGGCTTCGTAAGAAGCATTTCAGAGTGGCTTCGTAAGAAGCATTTCAAGGTCCTGGAGTGGCCTAGCCAGTCTCCAGATCTCAACCCCATAGAAAATCTGTGGAGGGAGTTGAAAGTCCGTGTTGCCCAACGACAGCCCCAAAACATCACTGCTCTAGGGGAGATCTGCATGGAGGAATGGGCCAAAATACCAGCAACAGTGTGTGAAAAGCTTGTGAAGAGTTACAGAAAATGTTTGGCCTCCGTTATTGCCAACAAAGGGTACATAACAAAGTATTGAAATGAACTTTTGGTATTGACCAAATACTTATTTTCCACCATGATTTGCAAATAAATTCTTTAAAAATCAAACAATGTGATTTTCTGTTTTTGTTTCCCACATTCTGTCTCTCATGGCTGAGGTTTACCCATATTGACAATTAAAGGCCTCGCTATTATTTTCAAGTGGGAGAACTTGCACAATTAGTGGTTGACTAAATCCTTATTTGCCCCACTGTAATTGCTGCATGAATTCCGATTTGGGAGTCTTGACAATTCAGACCGCCAGTCACGTTCTGAAAAAATGAGGCCCAAATCAGATTTGAACCACATACGAAAGTGACTCAGATTGGATTTGAAATGGTCCACTTCTATGCGACTTGTCCCGTTCAGACCATCAAGTTAATGCCTGACTCGAGTCGGAAAAATACGAAAAAATTGGATTCGTGCATTAAGACCTGTAGTATGAACCTAGCCGAAGTGACCTGGGAATCACACAAATGAATAGGCAGTGACTTAAACTCAACAGAAAATGACCTGGAAATGCCTTAAATGAACAGCGAGTGACCTGTAAATGGATTGGGCGTCGAGCACAGTCAATGCAGCCTTAGAGTTTACTGAGACACTATTATGGTGGAAGATTTTGTTAGCAACTTGTTGGTTCCCTTTTTTTTTTTTTTTTAAAGACATTGACACCTTTTAAATACGATATCTCGATTCTTGCAGGAGCATATAGATAACCTTTTGGGATACAAAGTATCACGATATATCACCATTTCAATATTTTGTCACACCCCTGTGGCACACACACCCAGGTGCTGACCTGCTGTATGGGTGATCGGAACTTTGCCGAAACTATGGTGGAATATTAATCTAGATCATAGATGTTAAACTCAGGGCCTGGGGCCAGAGTTGGCTCGGGTAAGTAAATTGTGGTCCCCGAAAGTAAATCAAATGCATATATTTCATGTTTTTTTTTTTTTTTTTTCGCTGAAATGAAATTTAACCCATTCTTGAGCAAATTATCACTTTTGTTTTTTTACCCTTACATTTATCTATTTGGCTGCCATTCACGGCTGAAAGATAGGCATTCACAGCTAGTCCTCCTGGTTTAAATGAATTGGACGCTCATCGCAGTCAATAGCGTGCAATAAATTAAATATTATAAAAAATAAATATACTTGAGAGTTTTACTTGGGGGCGTAACCAGAGTATTTTGGTTTTTATTCATTTTAATTTAATGAATTTAGCTTTTATTAATATTGTAATTTAGAAATTTATGTTTAATTATATAAAAATGATATTAATAAAAACACAGTAAATATTCCATCCATCTATTATCTACCGTCGGGTCGCGGGGGCAGCAGCTTTAGCAGGGAAGCCCAGCCTTCCCTCTCCCCAGCCACTTCAACCAGCTTCTCCGGCGGGATCCCAAGGTGTTCCTAAGCCAGCCGAAAGACATAGTCTCTCCAGCGTGTCCTGGGTCATCCCTGGGGCTTCCCACCTTTGGGACATGCCCAGATCACCTTTGCAGGGAGGCGTCCAGGAGGCATCCGAACCAGATGCCCGAGCCACCTCAGCTGGCTCCTCTCAACTCCTGGATGACCAAGCTTCTCACCCTATCTCGAAGTGAGAGCCCGGAAGGAAACTCATTTCGGCCGCTTGTATCAGGGATCTTGTCCTATCAGTGACGACCCACGGCTCATGACCATAGGTGAGGGTAGGAACGTAGATCAACTTGTAAATCAAGAGCTTCACATTTAGACTCAGCTCGTCCTTCACCACACCGGATCGGTACGGAGTCCACATCACTGCAGACGCTGCACCGATCCGCCTGTTGATCTCTCGCTACCTCCTACCCTCACTCATGAACAAGACCCCAAGATACTTGAACTGCGCCACATGGGGCAGGGTCTCAGCCCTGACCCAGAGAGGGCACGCCAATGATGAAATTGAATTTTAAGTTTCTTTTGTTTTTTAAACTACAAACGTTTAAAGATCTTAAGTGTCAACTGTTGAATAGCTGTCCACTATAGTGACATCTGTCCCTGAAAGGGTTAAACAAAATTTCTGTAGTCCCCAATGAAACATTAATGATGACAGAAATCAGAGAATATTTTTCATAAGCTATTTTTCCTTTAGTGGCACAGTGGTTGAGTGGTTAGCACGTTCGCCTCGCAGTTCTGAGATCAAGGGTTCAGTCGCGGGCTCCGGCCTTCCTGGGTGGAGTTTGCATGGTCTCCCCGTGCCTGCGTGGGTTTTCTACGGGGACTCATGCAACATGCATGGTAGGCTGACTGAACACTCTAAATTGTTCACAGGTATGAGTATGTGAGTGAATGGTTGTGTCATTGTGCCCTGTGATTGGCTGGCAACCAATTCAGGCTGTACCCTGCTTACTGCCTGTAGTTAGCTGGGATAGGCTCCAGCACCGCCACCCTCATGAGGATGAGTGTCATGGAAAATTATGACTTAATTTTTTCCTCTGTTTTTTTTTTAGATAAATAATTTTTCAAATTTCAAATTTTTCAAAGTTAGAAAACTTCAGCTGTTTTTTTTTTTTTTTGTTTGTTTAAGTGAGAAAATAATATTTTAAATAATAAATACTATGTTTTTGCCCTTTTATGGTAAATTTTAAAGGAAAAGTTAATTAAAAACAGTAATAAATAAATTTAAAAAAAAGAAGAAAAAAAAAAGTAAATATTAACTGTATTTTCTAGAGGCGTGCGAAATTTCCGATTCTTCGATTATTCGCGATTTGGCCGTGAAAGATTCGAGAACAATTCACAAACGAGGTAACCAAGGTAAAACGGAAGTAAAACACAGTCAGCGCAGTCTTTGGGACACAATGAGGAACGGACCGAGAGTAAATATCATGTTCAACTCATGCCGCTAGATAAAAAAACAATCATACCTGACTGCGGCCGACAGCCGCTACAGACAACGCCCAGTTGCTAATTGCTACAAACATACGGCTACAGTAGATATCATATATATGTAGAACTAGATACAAAATGACAGTCGACGGCGGTGTTAGAACATGTATTATTGAACCGAGATGCGAAATGACAGACTTTCCGGCGTTAGTAAACAGCCGCGATCTTAAAGCAGTACTAAAGCAGTGACTTCTCTAGAAGGCTCTTGTTCTGCCCCCATTATTTGTCTGAATATTCTCATGTGTTACACGGGTGCACTGCCCCTTTAAGAGAGTCAGGAAGTTTGTGCGCGGGAATGTGCGCCACTCTCGGTAGAACAGAAAAGCAAATGGTACTGTGCGGATGTGTGTCATCACTTTAAGTTCTTACATTGGCATTCCCTGTAAGTATACGGACATTTATGTTAATATTTTAGAATGGATGTGCTGATTGTGAAGCACACTAATTTTTGTTGTGTATTTCAATGTTTCAGTTTTACACCTGCCATATAAATCGAGGTCCAAACCCATCCTGGCATCTGTGACTTTTTGTGTGGAGGTGTTTAACTCGCTGGATGGCAGAAAGGCTCTGTGAGTCCAGTATAGCTCTATTGTGGCGAACCTAATTAACTTTTTATCTAAAATACTCCTAAACCGGCAGAATCTTGTCTTGAATCTATCTTTAAATGATGAAATAGTTTTAAAACGTTGACAAAAGTAGACAGAAGGGAAATTATGGAATACCGGGAGCAATTTTAACAACTGTAACAGTTGATTCACAACGTTAAATTAATTGAATGTAGTTTAACCCCTTAATGCCTAAATTTTTTTCCAATAATAAAAAAAATAATTGGGGTGTGTTTTTACTTTCAAATAGATGCTAAATTAAATTGAAAGTGTTAATTTGAATATAGCCCATAAAATAGTCATACATTTAGGTATGATGCCGATTAGCGACAACAGGCAATAAAGGAAAACAAATGGCAAAAAAGGCACATACCCATCTCAGGTCTGAACACACTTTTATCGCAACATCTTTTTTCACTGCTTGTGAAATTCTGAAAAACAATTATTGTTTTTGTTTAAACACAGATGTACATCACATTTTTAATCAGACTAGAAGACATATGATGTAAATAAATAAATAAAAGATGATTTTTATCATAACAGGCAGGGCACTGGCAAATGTGCTGGCAACAATCACCCCTCTATTGTCAAACCATTTGACTGCTCTTATGCAGACATTGTCCACAAGAGCCTCTTGCTCTTCAAATGTCCCTCTTCGCTTCTTCTTCATCTATGAGTCTGCACTGAAACAGCACCCACGCAGGCGATTGTGCTGCACGGTCCCAAGTGCAGGTATGCCCTTTTTTGCAAGAGCAACAAACAGATCTACAGATGAGAACCAGTTATCAAAGAAGAGCAGGATGAATGACTTGTGCAAGCTTGAGCACAATGTTACCACTGGCTCCTATGTCTGGTTGGCCTGGTACCGGATCTATTTTCCCTGTGAATATGTCAAATGAGTGCACCAGACCTCTTGTGTCGCACAGTACAAAAATCTTGTATCCCAATTTGTATGGCTTTTTTTTGGATATATTGCTTTAGGCTCGATCTGCCCTTGATGTAGCTCTTGCAGATCTTGCAGGTGCAGCACTGGTGGTTGGAGGTGGATGAGGCGGATCATCATCATCTTCCTCACTGCTGCTAATGTCCACTGTAGAGTCATTGCTGCTGCTTTCATCACCTGGTGCAGAAAATAATAAATCACTTTAGGAAACACCAAACATTTTTATCTTTTCGGTGTGTTCACGTAGTTACATCCATAGATGTCAAACAAGCTCAAACTTGACACAAACTCACCTTCACTTGCTTTATTAGGATTGTACTCCTCATCGCTGCCCTCACTCTCACTGAGAGCACTCTCAACAGGAGGTGGTTTGGCCCGGTGTGCTAGCTTTGCGTAAAAAGCTGCTGCATTCATTTGTATTTCTGCAGAAAAATAAGGTAAAGAAATTACTGTTATAATTTCAAAACAAAATGTGTTGAAAACCATCAACATACATACATTTGCTTCTGTTTGGTAGTTATCAGCTCATGCTGTGTTCATTTTTCATTATATAGAAATAAGAAAAATAAATCAATAGCAATGACATTGTTTATGCAACACGTTATGTTTATTATGTCTACAGATGACAACAAGTGTGGCAATGTCTGAATAAAACGTGTCTAAAAGTGGAACGACATGGAGGCACCCGTGTGCACCGTTGCATATAAAGGATGCGTTCATTTATTTGTTCTACAGAAAAATAGTAACCACAAATGCCCTTTTTTATGCAACACATTACTTTTGTAATGTTTACAGATGATAACGAGAGTGATAGTTTATAGATAAAACGCGTGCGAGTGTTGCAAACCTTCGACAAACAACGCATTTACGTTTGCGGGGTGGCGGGGGAGGGGGGAGGTGCTTTTCCGATGATGCCGGCTGTAGCGATAGCGCTACAAACCAAAATCGTCATAGAGCTTCAAAAATACTCATCATAGAAACTCTATCTCATCGTGTTAGCAACACAAGTACACAATAAGACGGTACATATTTTTTTATTTTAGCTGACTTACCTTGAATTGAATGAATTAGTCAAGTTGGTGCGCAGGACTTCGACGTGGCTTTCATCTTGAATATCACGGTCCGGAAAAGGAAGCGGTGTTGTCTCTGGTCGGACACGACTGAAACTAATGCTTGAAAAAGGTTCCTAGGCATGTGTTTGACATTAATGTACCGGCAGTGAACAAAGGCAGACGATATTTTGGCCGCTTTCAAAGCGGGAACGGTATGATGCCGAATCGCGACATTCGGCGTTAAGGGGTTAAATAATCGTTTTGTAATCGAATCGGAGCCACTGAATCATAATCGAATCGTTAGGTGCCCAAAGATTTCCAGCTCTAGTATTTTCCTTTTATTAAAAAAAAACAAAAAAAAAACTGTTTTCCCTTTTTATTCGTTAAACTTTTTCTTTTATCCCAGGCAATAGTAGGTGGTTTTATTTACCTGACATGTTTCGGCGAGCACTTCCGCCTTCGTCAGAGGGTCACTGATAGAAACATGTCAGGTAAATAAAACTACCTACTATTGCCTGGGATTAAAGAAAAAGTTTGACGAAATTACAAGTGTGGCCAAAATGAACTCTATAAAACTTTCCCTTTTTATGTTTTATTAACAAAACAATGAAAAATATCTGCTACTACGACAATCTAAAACCAGGATTAAGATATTTTTACGTCACCAATATCTCTAAACGATTCATTTACTATGTATATCGAAAAAGTTGTTGATTATCATTGTTGATGTTTAGTCGATAAATCTTGGCAGCCCTAGCTGACTGACGTAATGGTCCTCCTAAGGAAACCATAACTACGATGTAGCCCGCGACAAAGTTGAGTTTGAAATCCTTGACATTGATCCTCTGACAGCTGAGGAAAAGACAAAGCAGAAATAGGAAACCATGGCACCATACACCCAGATGTTCCCTTCTGGCTTCTCGCACCCTCTTGA
The DNA here is from genome assembly GCF_030265065.1 of Corythoichthys intestinalis. Taxonomy (NCBI): domain Eukaryota; kingdom Metazoa; phylum Chordata; class Actinopteri; order Syngnathiformes; family Syngnathidae; genus Corythoichthys; species Corythoichthys intestinalis. The sequence continues at coordinate 28,164,782 of NC_080396.1, read as the reverse complement.
AAAAGAGCACATTGTATGTTTCCAAGCAAACAAAGTGACCTCATGTGCGTGCAGATTACATGAGGACCACGTTTCGGTAATTTGGCGCCTGTGGAACAACTGGCAACAGTGCAAGGAGATGGATGGATGGGCAGATGGAGTAGGAGGAAGGAAATGCTTGTCAGATGTGCATGGGAAAAGTAGCCGTGGAAGACCTGAAGCGCACGAGATCCAACATGGCTGACTGCGGAACTAATTTGTTTCAGCAGTGGCAAAGGAAATGAACTCCATGAAATGCTTTATTGCTCTCCCACGAACACAACTATCTTCTTATCTTGGTCCCAATTTTTTAGAAGCGGCAGATGAAACAAGCAAAAGAAATTGATAAACATCTGACGTTTTGTAACACAGGCTGACCCACATTACCGCACCTCCGGGGAACAACCCAAGTGGATTTTGTCGCCTACCAAAAGGGAGGCAGCTGTGACACCCATCAGATGTTAATCCATGTCTGAACAACTTGAAAGCTATTCAAAGTTGACAGATGGTAGATCAATGAGACATGTTGATTTTAAAACTTAGTCTCCCATGGGCGTAGGTTTGCATAGGGATGGTAGGGACAAAACACTAACATCTTCTCAGGATGCTCAAATTGTCCCCATCAACTTTTAAGCAACCGTATTTGCATTATATAATGAGTTCAGTTATATAGGTAATTTAGATTGTCTTCCCATATGTTGTAAGGATAGAATTGACCCTACCATAACGATGTGTATTATTTTCATTATATTCAGATTTACACTTACCTCTTTTCACATACTATGTCCCAGTCCATTTCTTTCCCTCAAACGCATGTTTGATTGGCTGATGACTTGCATTTATTTAAAATGTATCAATTTATTTTAGGGCTGTCAAATTTATTGCATTAACGGGCGGTAATTTTTAAAAAAATTACTCGCGTTAAAATATTTGACACAATTAACGCATGCACGGAATGACCCGTTAATGTGTTGCCTCAAACAGTTTACAATGACACTGTTTTAGCACATTGAGAGCGAAAAGCCAGAGAAATGCGAGTGGACACAGGTGTTCATTGGATCGCGCCTTTTATTGGCTCAAGCTTTGGCAGCTACTACTAACAGTCATGGTTGCCCAACTTCCCATCGTGCATTTGGGCGGAGCAAGAGACGATCTTTGTCTTAACACACTTAATGGCGTACCGCAAGCAACACGTCACTTCCGCTCAATATTCAGGACATTAGCTACTGTTGCTAAGTAAGGACAAGCCACCGTTTGTCCCTAATAGGAAATGAATGGAAATCGTGTACGAAGGAGATGTTTACAGAGCTAAACCTACCAATTCTCTCCGAAAATGATGTGCCTGGTGCCAAATTCACTGGCAAAGATGTGGAAGAACATAAAAATGTTCAGTTAAAGAGATGGCTTTAGTGTCGAAGGCTGAAAAAGACGAAAAAAACGAGCCGACCTAAGCATAGCTTTAGCTTTTTTATCGACGCGACTGACAATGACATTCTCCTGTTTCAACAAGCTATCCTTTACCATCAGCCCTGTCTTTCTTATATATCCTCTGGTTGTCCTACGTCTCTTACCGTTCTTGGGGGTAATTTAGTTAGCTTTGTGTAGCGATCACAAATGCAACTCAGTGACAGCCAACGAACACTTTTAATTTTTTCATTGATAACACATCTTAATCCTATAATTTATTTACACTTCCCCCTTACTAAAGTTGTTTTTTTATATATATATAACAGAAACGGTAACAGTGGCAGTCAGATACCTATCTTCCTAGATATCTACCCATCTTTTCAGGTCATTCATTGTCAGACAGAAGCAGTACGGCACAGTGTTACGCTAACAAAAATAAGTTAAAAATATAAAAATGGCTTACCTCTTTGTCCTCTGAAAGACCATACCAACCCAACATAATGTTTACTGCATATAAAACGTGAATGGATTCGCCGAGCTGGTGTTAAAGTCTGCGCAAGTTGATTCAGTCTTCACATTTTTTCCTCTCGAGTTTTTGGTTTCCGGAAACGTATGAAGAAAACATCCTTCATGTGTCGTAATGTCTAGAGTCGTTTCTACAAGTTCCAAAAAAGCAATGCGTGATCGGCATGTTCGTTTTTGAAAGATTTCTGGAGAAAAGTAGCACTTTTTATGTTGGGTCTAAGCGATGGCGGGTCTATAATGTCCCACTTCGGCTTTACTTCCGCTTTACGATGCGACGTCACGGTCTAAAAATAGTCTGCGTGCGGTACGCCATTGAACACAACGCAGAACATGTTGTATACCATTTGCAGCCACTACTGACAGTCATGGTAGCCCAACTTCCCACCATGCATTTGGGCGGAGCAGGTGACGATCGTTTTCTTGACACGCCTAATTGCACACAATGCAGAACATACTGTATACCATTTGCAGCGACCACTGACAGTCATGGTTGCCCAACTTCCCTTCATGCGTTTGGGCGGAAAAGTTAAGTCGCTACAGTATCATTTAGTGAAAGCACAACAAAAATAATATTCATATCACTTGTTTATTTTTTGATAGAAAATTTTACAAATTTTATCAAAACGAAAACATTAATAGAGGTTTTAATATAAAATTACTATAACTTGTACTCAAATTGATCTTTTAAGAACTACAAGTCTTTCTATCCCTTTAACAGAAAGAATATTAATAATGTTAATGCCATCTTGTGGATATATTGTGATAATAAACAAATACAAAACTTATGTACAGTATGTTGAATGTTTATGTCCGTCTTGTGTCTTTTCTTTCCATTCCAACAATAATTCACAGAAAAATATGGCATATTTTAGAGATGGTTTGAATTGCAATTAATTACGATTAATTACATTTTAAGCTGTGATTAACTCGATTAAAAATTTTAATCGTTTAACAGCCCTAATTTATTTTCTACATTTTGTTTTTTTTAAAAATGTTATTTACAGCCTATGCAGATTTTTCAGATAATCATACATTATTCATAATCGAGTTTGTTGAGTTTGGCTGTGTTTGTGGACAAAAGTGTTTTACCTGAAGAAGGCTCCATTTTAATTTGTTTTTGTTATACTCGGACTAATAAATTTTTTTTCCATTTATATTTAACTTATTTATTTAGACCGGCAGTGTTGAGTGATCTTATGACAAATATATATATTTTTTTTGCATTCCTGGATAGTTAAGAGATTATTAACAAGTTTGTATTTATTGTGAGTGTGTTAATATAATTTATGTCCAAATCTTGCAATTTCAAATTGCTAATAAAATCCAGTCATTTATTCTGGAAATTTTCAAATGTATCTTTTAGTAGTTTTTGAAAACAAAGGTTTGAATCGAACGGTGTATCACCTGAACCAATACATGTGAAAGTTAGTATAAGTCAATACAGATTTATTTTGCATTGATCATTTAGCCTATCAATTATTTGGGTTCATATTCGTGAGAAATGTAGCTCTGACCCCCGTTAACCCAAAGTGTTTGATCTTATTAATGTCCCGTCCCCAGCAAAAAGTCTACATGCAGGTTATGCTGTTATATCGTCCCTACCAATGTTGAGACAAAACCTACGCCCTTGCAGTCTACATTAGTCGGAAATAATGTCACCTGAAAAGGTAACATTTCCTTTGATGTCTACAAGTTTATTAAAAAAGATTTTAAATAGTAATTTTGATGTGACTTCATGCATTTTGGAATGGGCGCACCAAGCATCAAGGGTGATTTCCCAGCAGCATAAAAGTCTCTTTGACACTCTCACTGACTTTTTTAATCACGACATGATGAGTTACTGATTGGGCAAAAGGCCGCGATCTTTGCACCTCTAGCAGGCCTTTTAGAAGGCTCGTCTCATCCTAATCACAAAGATCCCTTGTTACAAGGCATGACACTGTTCTGCTCCCTCCCACACAAAAGACACATTTTCCCGCCCACAAATGTCATTATAAATGCCACCCGCCACTGCTTCTTCTGTCACAGACAGTCCAATTGTTTCCTTTTTTTTGGCAGAAAATGGCTTAACCCTGCTCCACTAGAAAGATCCACACATAATGATGGAACACACTGATGCATATAGAAATGTGCCTATACTAGTACGGTATGTACGAATGTACGACTTGGCATGCAACAATGACAACTGCCTGCAACAGCGAGGCTTTTATACAAAAACACAAAGCAGTTTATGAGCCAGCCTGCAAAGCAAAAATAAAGTACACTACTCACAAAAGTTTGTGATATCAAGGTGAACTTTCAGGATGAACCTAATATGCACAACTCTGACAGATGAACCTTATTTGGGTTCAGTTTTGAATTGTTAAACATTTCCAACCTTTTTTTTCTTGCTGTTCTCTAACAAGGGAATAAAAATTGAAATTCACAGCATGTCTTCAATCCTTAAATAGAAGAAAATATTTTCTGGATCAAATCGAATTGGTATTTAAATTTACTTTGGAAATGAAAGCCGGTATTTCCAGGAAATGACCACCTGACATGGAAGCAGACATTTTATCATTACTAGTACTATTTTAGGCAATCAATGCGAGTATTCTGGATTGCCAAACCTCCCTTGTGATGTCATTAACACCAATTATCCCATGCACTTGTGTACAAGTCTATCAGTGTGTATGTGTGAAGGCAATAATATTGTACTTTTGGATTTTTCATAACAGTATAGTTTTATTGTTATTTAGATTTTTTTTTCATCTAAATTGGTTGGTTTTGTTTTTTTCAGAGTGGATTTGCTATTTTTTATTAATTTAAAATTTTCTTGAAATTATTTGTTTTAGTTTTTAAGTTTTTTCATACATTGGGTTATTTGGCAAATGCAGGCTTTCGAAAGTAAAATAATAAAACAAACAAAAAAAAAAATTTTTTTTTTAAATGTATTCAGTCATTTTTGATTTTGTAATTTTGGCGTGAATGCCTCTTGCAATAAAATACAAAAACAAAGCGATGCGTATATTTTCAATACAGATCACTGACTTGTGCGTACACACAATAGAATTTCAGTTATGGTAGTTCTCATTTTGTTTTTGTTTTTTAAATCGTAGATTTTAATTAATTCAGTTAATGAAAATGGTTGTTCAATTTTAGTCTTAGTCATTTCTTTCATGTTCATTAATGATAATAAACTTGGTATCTGGGTACATGGGTATAACTGTCGTCGCTAAAGCTGTATCATTTTTTGTTGAAACATTATTTTCTGCATTAAAAGAGCGCTGAGAAATTCACCATTTGCATACTTAAAAAGCCAGCGACACAAAAAAATTTCATATTACACGCGGTATTTTATGCTCCTGAATGAAATGGCCCGCTTGGATGTGTGTAGAGGCGGTCGATATATTTATTCCATTTTCTGAATCCCGCGCTACAAAATGAGAGGCTTACGGCCAAGGTCTCGGATTGAGGAAGAAGGCGAATGTGACGTCAGTGGACTAATCAGCTTCACAACACATCCATTACTAACGTATGCAGAAGGACTGCGGATTCTGTTGATTTTGCAGATTAATCCGTTTATTTCTTGTGTCACGCCAGCCCAATGTGCTGCAGGCTTTTGTTGTTACACCCGGGAGAGAGGTGTGAGTCCGACAATCAAGACACCATTGGACGGATGACTTAGTGAGTAAGCTACATGTTTCATGTTATGTCAAATACTGGGATCAAGGCAAACGTTTTAATAAGGAGGTGGCTTGCATTTTGTGGGTGACAATACTCCTTGTCCACTGAAAAGGCCGCTCGGCCGACAATCGCAGGCTTATCGCACACCATGGTCGCCTGCTGATAAAGGCGTGTCCGTCTATAGAGCGCTATCCTTGGCTTGGGCCCGGGGAGCCCCCCGCTCTCGTCTTCGGTTCTCCATTGTGTGGAGACTTCGACCCCCCTTGGCCCTCTTCACGTGCCCACTTTGAGAGCGCTATACTCCGCTTGGGCTCGGCCAGCCACACACTCCGACGTCAGCTGGTGCGTCAACCGAGAATGCTATATTTTCGGTGTTCATTCCACCCTGTGTCCCTGGCAATGAGCACTGCCTGCCTGCCGGGGCCGCAGCAGAACGAAAAGTCGAAACTTGCTCGCCGCCGGGCTGGCCGATCGGTGAACACAATCAACCCCGCCACCACGTGTGACATGAGTCGCGGTAGTTTTGTGTGATTTTTCGTTTTCGAAAAGCGAAGAAAAGACTTGGAAAAGCCGCTTGGTTCGGGTTAGCATTTCACCTAGTTCTCACAGCTCCTTTTTTGTTTAGCTCTTTCCTCCGTCTCCGAAGCCAGGGCAGTGAAATGACAAAAGCCTGACTAACACCGGTGGCATAAAATACCGTTCGGGAGGAGTAAGAAGTCGGCAGTTTTGACCATTATGCAGTAATTTAGCCCTGTCGTAATAAATAAATGCATTTTTAATATTTTATATTCCATTTAGCACAAAACTGTTTAATTGTCATGACCATAGAATTTATTTAACAATTATTTTAAAATACTTTATAAGAATATCCCGTAAAAATATTGGAGTAGAGAGATAAAAATGATAATGAATTCTAAATCAGCTGAAATTGTTACTCTGCCGACATCATCACCCAGATGGAGGCGCTGGAGCACTATCATGACAGGCGGGGCTAAACGGCAGATTGAAATACTAATTTCTCATCATCTGCGCTTTGCCAAATTGTTGCATATAGTCGAATCCAGTTAAAATACAATTTTAATTCACATAATAATGCTATTTAAGATGTTTTAATCGTGTCACAGGCACTTTAAGGAGCGAAACTTTGAGCAAACAACCTTTCACATGAATGTCATTTACACTAGATGTTGTCTTTCCCTTTAATAGGTTGGGATAACAGGGATACCGTGACTGGAGGAGTCACAGAAAGGCATAGAAGCGGATGTGCCCTTAGCAAAAACAGGAAAAATCAGTTCCTTGTGACAAAATGACATAAGATCAAAAAGTACTAAAACAGTGAACAGTTCACATTTAAAGATGAAATCATTGGCTGCCATTGATGTTAACAGAAGAACCAGAGTTAACTTTAAAAATTGAGTGTTTTTACATTGACCGCACAGTAACTTTGGTATATTAACACTTACAAGACTCAAACTCAGGAAACAGATCAACAAGCTTCCCACTGTTCTAACGGCTTAGACATCCAATCGGACTGGGAGGGACTGGCGGCGATCGAACGATTGTGCCATCACTGGCACTCAAACGTGATCGTTCAATGCCAACCATCCCAGTTAAAATGGACTTTAGGCATACCGCTGTCCATGGTAGTTAATGAGTTAAATTAATTTTATGTTCATCCTAAAATTTCACCCAAAGTCGAATATTCAAACATTTTGTGAGCCATGTAGTACTTCTTTTTATTCTCTGCATCTACAAGCTAAATCTAAATTTGCAGCAATGAAAGCAGAAATGATCACCAAGAAAACCAACTAGCATGGCTTGGTGACCTGTGGAACCAGCAAGGTGTGAAGAGGTTCAGCTGTTGTGTGACCAGAGCAGCTAAAAACATGCAACAGCATATTTTTAAGCTCACTGCGCTTAAGCAGAGTGACCAAGCAGCGCACAGGATGCATTTAAAGGTTACCTTTCGAGTAACTAACAGACACACATGAAGGACGCCCGGGTTCTTGCGGCTCAACGGGGAGGAGGCCACAATCCACCGGAAGCCGTGCACTGTCCAACGACACCCAGCAGCTGTCCCGCACTTGGTGGCAAAAGCTACGACAGGGAAGACGTAAAGGCGCAGAGGTGGGCAAGGGGCACTCGGGCACCAGCAGGAGGCACAGGAACCATTCTGCAAGTTGGTGACAGCCCTTTGGGGTCAGCCGCGCCCACTCTCGCACGGCCACCCCCACCTGCTTCACAGATGTGTGGTTGAAGAAATTAGGCAAGGTGAAGAACTGTGGGCGTTTTCTGGAGCATAGGCGCCAATTAGACGGCACACGGAGACAAAGTGGATCGGAACCGCCAACCTGAGTCTCGTTGTTTGCATCGGTTATGTTACTTGGAAGCATGTTGCCCGATTCTACCTCTGACCCCGATCCTGATCCAGATGCATCATTTTCCCCAACTCCAGACCCTTCCACCCCTTTCCCCCCTCCGAGCACGCTAATATTACCCGTCATGTTAGGGTCAGCGCTCTCCACCATCGGGGAACCTTGGGTAGTTCCCGGGCTCGTGGTGGCGTCCCATGTCTTTACCAAGTTCCGAATTCCACTGGCCACGTTGATGATTTCTTCTCCAACCCCTGACAAACCTTCCTCCTCCTCTTTCACCTTCTTTGTGCCACCGGGTGTTGTGGCGACACTTGTTGGGGGCTGGGTGGTTGTCTCCTCATCATAGCTCCAGAACCAGGCCTCTAAGCTGCCAATGCACAGAACTAGAAGCAGGATCCTCAACATTGTGCTCGCCGCTTCACCATTCAAACGTCCGATTGTGCTGTGCTGGTACTCGCACAATTCAAGTCAAGTTGGTCCGGAAAATATGAGAAAAAGGGCTTCTGCTTGCAGATCTTCCCTCTGGAAGGGCACACCCCCTCATGAAAAAGCTCTAAACATGGACATAGGGGGATGCACATGAGGAGGTTGGCTTGGACCATGGTCACTCATATTTGTCCCAAAGCCCTAAAACTCCTCCTTTTAATTTTTCTGTCCTTTTCCTTTTCATGGAGTAATACAGTAAGCGGCTGCGCTGACAATTTTAGTTTGCACACATTCATAACACGGTACACCTCAACGGGTGAAGGAAAGGCATTCATTTAATCAAGAAAGGTTATTTCTATAGAAATTACTAAAGACCCGGCATCCCGATCGATCGGGTCCGATCACGTCATTTTCATAGTATCGGAATCGGCAAAAAAATATCGGACATGCCTTTTTTTTATATACACACACACACACACACACACACACACACATACATATATATATAAATTGTATTTAAATCATTTTCTAATTGCATTTAACGTTACAGACAAAATGTCTTACACTCATCCAGAGTAGTTTTGGCTTAGTAGGGCTATAAATTTATTGTGTTAACGGCGGCAATTAATTTTTAAAAATTAATCCCTTTCAGTAATTAACGCATGCGCTGCACGACCCACGCGCGCAATGTCGCATTTAATCTATAAAGACGCCGTTTTACCTGAAGATAGCGCTAAAAGACAGCGTATAATGAGTAGAGAGAATTTTGACAGCCTTTGGAGCCATTTTTTATGTGGCTAAAGCCTTACAATGCCTCTCTCAGCAATTAAAAATAACGTGTGAGGCAATGTGGGGAAGAAAGGTAGTAGTTGATCATTTTCTCAACACCCTATATTCTTTCCCAACGCAGAGAAGATATATCAATTGGTGCCACTACGCACATTCATGGTTGCACTTCCCATCATGCATTTGGGCAGAAGTTAAATGGCTACAGTATCATTTACTGAAAGCTCAACAAATACACTAGATGGCAATATTTAGTCACAATATACAAAGTCACATTTATCCTTTAAGAATTACAAGTCTTTCTATCCGTGGATCCCTCTCACAGAAAGAATGTTAATAATGTAAATGCCATCTTGAGGATTTATTGTCATAATAAACAAATACAGTACTTATGTACTGTATATTCAATGTATATATTCGTCCGAGTTTTATTCATTTTTTTCTTAATGCATTGCCAAAATGTATATGATCTGGAAAAATTATCGGGAATGATTGGAATTGAATCGACAGCAAAAAAACATGATCGGAACAACCCTAGAAATTACACATTAGCTCTGAAGAGCTGAGGATGAACAAAAATGCAGATTTCAATGAAATGTTAACTTGTACAATGGGAGACTTGGCAGGTGAATCAGACATGAAATCCAAAATTATGTATTTGGAAATGTTATTGTGTAATGAGAAATTAGTTCTCATGAGATCCTGAATAAAATGAAAATTTTAAAGTTGGAATGGTTGCAATCTGTCAAATAAATGTGAAAGCGATGCAACGCATGATTATTTTAATGATCTATTTACATTTTTCAGGTCACTGATGAATCAGTCCCCCCCCCCCCCCCCCCCCAAAGGTTAACGATTTGAACCAGTTGAAAAACGTGCAAGTGTCAGAACGTCATAAAAGTGTGTAAAATAATTGATAAAAGTAAAGTTTGTGTCACGTTCTGCTCCTGGTCAGATTTTGTGTTGTTGCACAGCAGAGCTGTGGGGGCGTTCCCGACGTCGCACCTGCAGCTCATCAACAACAGTATAAAGACGCAGGCGATCCACTGGAAGGACGCCGAGATATTTATTCTTGCTGGTCGCCATTTGACATCCTTGCATTTCGAGTAACTTGCTATTTTGGTAATTTCGCACCCTCCGTGGGTTTTAGTCGCCAGTCACTTTAGTTTTGTATGCCTCTACCTTGTGCAGGTATGTGAGTGTATTTTAGTTGTTTTATTGGCTCTGCCTAGCACCTTGGTTTACCCTCGCGTTTGTATATTGATCCCCGTCGACCTCCTGTCACGGACCCGTTTTGTTATTTCCCCTTTTTGCCGCGATTGCGTGTTTTTTGTTTTGTATTTAATAAACCCTTGTACGCTTCCTTCAGTCGTTTGTTGTCTGTTGTGAGGTCCAACCTTGTTTCCGCGTTCGCGGACCCTAACAGTTTGAGGGTTTTGAATAACAAAGGGAAGTGCAGTGAGGGATATGATTTGTGTGAGTGTGTCCGGATGGGGGTTGAGGGTGGGAACGGGGTGGAAGTCCATTGGGAGATTCTCATAATCCCCTCGCTAGCAACCCTGTTACCTCATTGCAGAAACCCCCCAGAATGGTTTCCATTTCCAGGTTCTCACAGAGGAGCGATAAGGGAAGGATGCAAGGAGGGAACCCCCTCGCCCCACCCATACAGAGGGCCCCCCCCCCCCCCCCCCCCTCGAGCCACCTCCTCTGCCAAGTTAAGACATCCAGCTGTTGCACATTCCAGCCTTCACATCTCCCACGCCCGCTACATCACATTTGGAGACATGTTGCTAATCTTTACATTCAAACCGCGTTCGATTAGTCACAACACAACTGTCTGCAGCGATGTGACCTGCGCAGAGTGAGGAAGCCGCCCAGTTGGCTCGTTTCAGTGAGCTCACATATGGATTAAGTGCTATACGAGATACAGTGCCATTTGAAACCATCTCATGATCACACAAATTCTCAACACACTGTAAAACATATAAATTGGTCCGAAGCAAATGCTTTGGGGGAAAGCAGTTGCCGTAACTAAACAACTGAACCATTCATAGCACATGGATTTGACTACAAATAACTCATATTTTAAAGTAATTCAAGTGAATTAAGTTTAATTCAATCATGACACAGAATAAGTAAATGGTTTCATGGGCTTTCATTTATATGACGACAAGGAATGGGAGTTGATAGGATTTTTACGATTACGATTCCATTATCGATATTGCTTAACGATTCGATTCTTTATCGATTCTCTTATCGATTTTAATTTGGGGAAAAAGAAGAACAAACATTTTGATTGGCATCGAGTTTGTTTAATCAGAAGTCACAACCTTACAAACTCAAAACGAGGTCAAAAGAGGCCCAAAGCCTCAATGTTAACTGTGGCAATAAGTGGCAAATACACAAGAATGTGTAACATTTTACTGAAACTTTTTTCCAATAGAAATAAAAAATATTGGTATATATTGTCATATAGGTTGTTGTTCTGCCTTTGGCAATATGTGTTAAACGCAGGGGTACCCAAACCTTTTACTGTGAGGGTCACATAACTTTTCCCTTCTCTGATGAGGGGCCAGGGTCAGTTTGTAACAGAAAAAGTGTGACGATTGCAGGAGTGCCTAAATGAAAAAATTTATTGTTTTTCAGAAAGCCACAATAGAAGAACCCTTTATGGATTCTTCACGGAACAAAAGTAAATAAAATAAAAATAATAATATAATATAATGTGGAGGCGGGCCATATTTGGCCCGCGGGCCGTAGTTTGGGGGACCCCTGGGTTAAAGTGTAATATTTACCATTACATTGAAATGCATGCCTTTAGTTTTTATGGCGCTTTCATGCTCAAGTGGGGGCGCCCTTGCGCTTCCTCACGTGAAGAACGCGCTCACGCGAAGCACGCGAAGAAGAAATGACGCATCCAAGCGAGTGAGCGAGTTAGTGAGAGAGGGAAACACTGCTACGAGCCTACGTTCTTTGTTTTTTTTCATGTTTGTAAAATATCTACAGAGGCAACGCTTGTATATATCATCGTTTGTGTTGTTGTTGTGTGTTTCCACTCGCGATCGGACACTTAAATCCAGTTGTGTAGTGGTTTGAACGATGTGCTTATGCTAGCGAACGTATGCTAACCGTTTACTATTACTGTATTAGCAGCTAATCATCGCTGATTTACGTTGATGCAAACCTGTTTGTTATTGGGGACGAATAGATTTGTTTAATTTCTATTTTTAGTTTCACTCTTCAAATGATGGTTGAATAAAGTCAGCAAATTATACCAACGTCTTCTGCATCGTCATTTGGGAGTTTAGCTAGCTGTATAGCCAGGACTGAGCCTTAGCCTCTCTGTAAGGACAGTGCAGTCGTATTCCCTCCCGATACAGTTATCTCGACCTTCCAATGACTGCAAGTCGCTTTGTTGTAATTTTTCCTCGTGAAATGAAGACACACTTTCGAGTGTTTGAACCTACAGTACGTGCTGTCATTGTTATGTTTACGGCTGCAATGGTGAAGTGTAGCCAAACTTTGGAGCGAATGGTTCTTGGCGCCATGCTAGTTTGATGCGTCTGGACAACAAGACACGTTACGTCACGACGCAATACGCGTCTTTAGGAATCGTTAAAGGGATTGTTAAGGCTTTTTCATTGTGATGTCGAGGCCTCGAAACACTAGGAACCGGTTCGGAATTGGAATCGAATTTCAATTCCCATCCCTCACGACGACTTTACATCTCTCAACTCAATAGTGCTGCAACCAAGGGCGTAGGTTTGATCTCAATATTAGTAGGGACAATATAACAGCATAACCTGCTCGTACACTTTTTGCTAGGGACGGGACATTAATAAGACCAAACAGATTGGGTGAATGGGTGTCAGGGCTACATTTCTCACCAATATGAATCTAAGTAATTGATAGGCTAAATGATCAATACAAAATAAATCTATATTGACTTATACCAACTTTCACACTACAAATTTAAATAGTCTTAATCTGATTTTTCTTAAATTTAGTCGAATAATTTACTCCATCTTGTTTTGAGTGTTCAAGACTAGTTAACAGATCAATATGTCAGATTATTCTACTTAAATGAATTAAATATTAATATTTGTTCTTAGTAAGCCCATATCTAAAAGCCGGTCATTTTTCACCTCAATCCAGAAAAAAAATTCTCACATAATGTTTTCAACAATATCTATCCTCCATTTAAGACCATTTCTAACAAACAAGCTTTTTTATAGGATTAAATATACTAACTTTTTGCTTTAAAAAGTCTGTTAGGATCATTTTCAGCTAGCTATTTTCTGTTATTTCAAGAAATCTGTGTGAGTAAAAGTATTTGAAGCACTGGCAGATCATTTCACTTATTTCTAGTAGATTTACACTGAAAACAAAGGAATTTAACTAGTTTTAAGGAGGTTTTGCAGTGCACTCTAACTGAAAAAACATCTTTGCGTATAACAGAAATAAATAAAAATGGAGCCTCCGTTCAGGTAAAACACTACTGATTTTGTCCACAAGCACAGCCAAACTTAACAAAAAATGAAAGCTTATTTGGGCTGCTTCAAGACCACATAGATAAAATAAAAATGAAAATATGGGAGAAGGGGGTAAACCTCGGTTCACTACATTTCCCTCAGTTTAATTAACGCCAAAAGTAGAAAACACATACAGGAGGATGTTTCTCTCAAAGCAGCTTCCTACTCGAGTTCGTGAAATTCACATAAATTAATGATATGCTAACTCTGATGCAAAATTCAGTAGCAGAATTAGTGGTGTGTTCCCCACCTCCACAACATTGCCATCTTTTTATATTCTTACAGTGGCTGCAGCTGGCGGAAAAAAACTTATAATATTCCTCGTCTTTGAAGGCGGCATGTTGATTTGTGTCGGGGCTGAATTTCATGCGTGTGTGTGTGTGGGTCATGGCATCAGATAATCAAACGTGCGTTTGAGGGGGGAAAAAATGGATCGGACATTCAACAACTGAAAAGGGGTCAATATAACATAATGAAAGTAATTCACTTAATAATGGTTGGGTCAATTCTATCCTTAAAACCTATGAGAAGACAATGTAAATGACCTATATGACTGAAGTCATTATATAATGCAAATAGGGTTGCTTAAAAGTTGGTGGGGACAATTTGAGCATCCTGAAAAGTTGCTAGTGTTGTGACCCTACTGTCCCTATGCAAATCTACGCCCTTGGCTGCAACACTTCTTCCTATAACCTACGGATGACAAGTAACTGGAGCATTTGGGGGATTTCTATCCTGCTTCAGGACACTTGAGATGGTCATTACGTCTGATGGTTGAACCCCCAACATTAGGTTGAAAAATGACCACTCTCCAATCTAGGGGTGGGACAAAATATCGATAAGGTGATATTTCGTAATACTTTGCATCCCAAAAGGTTATCGATACACTCATGGCTAAAATCTAGATATCATTTTAAAAAGGTGTCAATATTTAAAAAAAGGAACCAACAAGTTGCTACCAAAATCTTCCACCATTATAGTGTCTCAGTTACTGAATGGCTGCCATTGACGGCGCTCGACGCCCAATCCATGAGGACTGGGAAGGATGAATGAACGTTTGTTCATTCGAAACTAGAGCATTCACAGCAATTTTCCAATTTTTGGCCATTACAACTTTCCGTCATTTTAGGGCATTACAGGTCACTTCCTGTTCTGTAACCGAAAATCAAGACAAAGTGACCCATAAAATGCTCCTAAATCAACAGGAAGCGCTCCTGAAATACTCCAAAATCAACAGGAAGTGACTAAAATTAAACAGTTAATGGCCAGAAATGGCCCAAAATTACTTTGTTGCCTGCACTATCTGCAGTTGGCTGTCATAGAAGCTGGAGGAGCTAATTTGAAGTGAGAGGGGTTCATTTGCTGCCACCCGTCCAGTTTTTCTGTGTATTAGTTGTTTTGTAGAATATCCTAGAATGATTTTCTGAATAATCGTTCTCTCGCCATATCATGAGATCATCGTTATCGTGAGCGTTGTATCGCAAATTGTATCGTATCGTACCAAGAGGTTCCCACCCCTACCCCAATCTAATAAATTCAGATGATTGTTAAACAGAATACATAATGATCACCGGAATTAGGCTGCTTCTTCTGGTGTGCAGTTCGGCTAATTATATGCATGTAAAATCCATCTATCCTTTCTCTGTACCATTAATCCTCATAAATTGATTTAAACGGAGATGGCCACAACTCCTCTGCAGAAATATTTCCTGCAATTTGCAAAGGATAAACATAAATGCCTTTAAGTATTTTGCTATTGTCTGTATACGTATGTTGCACTACTATTTGGGTTCAAATAATCATTATGAAAATGCTGCAACACTGACACAATCATGCCATTTGTTATCCTGTCTATTGTTTAGCAATAGGCAGATTTTGCAAAAGCAAAAGCAGTGCATTTTTCTAAAATCCATTCAGTGTAATTCTCATAATTGTGTTTGGTTGTTTGACAAACTTGAGGCACATTTAACAGCTTGAAACGCGATTTTTTTAGAATTATTCACTATGAGGGGGAGTTCACTGCTACATAAGTCAGGCCCGATTATCTCAAGGCATCACTGCAATGCATTAATTCTTGTCCATAACTGTCCACAGTGCTCACCGTCAACAACTCTAAGCATATCTGTGTTATTATTATTATTATTTATTTATTGATTTTTAAACAGGAGACACCTTTCTGAAAAACGTTTTGGCCAACTCGCAAAGAAAGACCTGTAATTTTTGTTAATTCTTGAGGGGAAAAAACAGATTTGATACAGTGCATCTCCTGAAACTGCCCAACCTCACATTTAGTTAGAGGTGGGTAGAGTAGCCAAATATTTTACTCAACTAAGAGTAGTAGTTACTTCAAAATAATATTACTGTATTTTTCGGACTATAAGTCGCAGTTTTTTTTCATAGTTTGGCTGGGGGTGCGACTTATACTCTGGAGCGACTTATGTGTGAAATTATTAACACATTATTATATCATTTCACATGTTATTTTGGTGTTTTTGAGTGACACTGACAGTTTGGTAAACTTGTTAGCATGTTCTGTATGCTATAGTTATCTGAATAACTCTTAATAGCTATGTTACGTTAACATACCGGCCACGTTTGCATTTCGTTGTTCATGCGTCATATAACATTATCATACTGTAACCTTATTCAGCATGTTGTTCTCTGTTGTATTTTTCATTTTATATTGCCTTTTAAGATGACATATCTGTTATATGTGTTGGATTTTATCAAGTAAATTTCCCCTAAAATGCGACTTATACTTCGCTGCGACTTAAATGTTTTTTTTTTTCCCTCTTCATTGCGCATTTTTGGGCTGGAGCGACTTATAATCAGGTGCGATTTATAGTCCGAAAAATACGGTACTCAAGTAAAAGAAGTCATCCAAAAAATGTATTCAAGTACATGAAAAAAGTATTCAATGAAAAGAATACTCAAGTAAGGAATGACATTGTGAGTAACTGCTTTTTTCTCTCAGCAAAAACTATCTATCTATATTTATCTATATGAACTTGTTATAATGATACTGTACAATAACCCATTACATTACCTCATTAGGCCAAAGAAATGCAAAAAAATAAATAAATAAATCATCGAATTTCGGCAAGAGAGAAAAAAAAAAAAAAGACAGAAATGAAGCATTATTTGTCCAAAAAGGATGAATGCCCTCTAGTGGAAAAAAATAGTTCCCTAGTTTGAATAGTGCATAGTTCCTTCATAGTTACTATTAAGAAATGAAAAGGTCTCTGGTTTTCCATGGTCAATCAGTGCCAAATAAAGACTGGGAGAAAGGTTTCAAGCCACGCTTTCGAGTCATGTTGAGGGTGGCGCTCTATGTCAAATACTTCATTTTTTACGGTGCTTTGAAGATGCCACGTGATTGAGCAGGCAGGCGTGATCATAGAACAGCAAGCTTGCGCCTGATTGGTTTAACAGACTCATGTGATTATTGTTGCGATGTCTCATTTGTGAAATTAGTAGAGGTACTTTTGGCATCGCTGGCAAAAAAAAAAAAAATCTAATATGTAGAATAAAGAGGAAAAATGTAACGACTGTTGTGTAGCCCCAAGTAGGGGAGTTAGAGTAGCGTTTTTTTTCTTCACAAATCTACTCAAGTAAAAAGTATGGCTTAGTAAAACTACTCTTAGAAGTACATTTTTCTCAAAGAATTACTCAAGTAAATGTAATGGAGTACATGTAACGCATTACTACCCACCTCTGCATTTAGCCGAGCAGTTTTCTCCTAATGTTGATGCAGTGTCAGTGAAGCTAAGTTAAAAAGCCTGTTGCTGCTCAGTTAGGCTCTATAATATGGAATGATTGATGGTTGATGAATGATTACTGAATCACAACCAAAGTGCAGACGGATAAACTAAACATATTCCAGGATGGATTTTGGCCTAGTGACAGTCATGTTTTGAATGTGTTTGTGTTTACGTGTGTCTTACTAACATACTCGTGTCTCTGAACAATCCACATCTTTGGAGATAATGCTGTTGCTGTGGTGATTTGTGGAGCATAGAGAGGTTTTTCTTTTTCTTTTCCTTTTTTTTTTTTTTTTTTTTTTTTAATTTTGGGATTCCCCATCTGGTAATCTGGCACAGATTACTGCTTCTCCCACATCATACAAACCTTCATCTTTCATCTTTCTTCTCAATGGTTTGTGGGGAAAATACGATAATAGTGGGGGAAAGCAGTGGTGGAATGTAACGAAGTAAAAGTACTACTTGCACTTTTCACTCCACTACTTTTCAAATTGTTGCATGCGTATCGATATACTCCTGCCAAGAATCGAGATATCGTTTTAAAAAGGTGTCAATGTCTAAAAAATATATATATATAAAGGAACCAACAAGTAGCTATCAAAATCTTCCACCATAATAGTGTCTCAGTTAACTCTAAGGCTGCATTGATGGTGCACGACGTCCATTTAGACTGGGGGTTTTCAGGGCATTTACAGGTCACTTGTGGTTCATTTTAGGGCATTTAGAGGTCATTTCCTGTTGAGTTTGAGTCACTGCCTATTCATTTGGATGATTCCCAGGTCACTTCCTGTTCTGCAACTCAAAATCAACAGGAAGTGACCCATAAAATACCCCAATATCAACAGGAAGTAACTGAAAATCAACAGGCAAATGACCTTAAATGGCCCAAAATTACCTCATTGCCTGGCATTGGCTGCCACTGACGGCCATAGACGTTCAATCCGTTCGTTCATTCCCTGCCACTTTCCCATTTCAAATGGATTGGATGTCTACTAGTGATAAACTCATTCCAATTCACAGCAGAAGCTTGTTTTTCTGTTTATTAGTTGTTGGTCAAAAAAATCATTCTAGGATATTCTACAAATGTATTGATAATCGTTGTATTGCCATACCGTCAGATCGTTATCGTGAGCTTTGTATTGCAAATCGTATCGTATCGTGAGGTACCAAGAGGTTCCCTGTGGTGGCTACCACTACCACCACAATTTAGTGTTTCAAGATTTAGTTAATTATTTATGTGATATTTTTTTGGACATGTATTTTCTAATGGGTGCACACTTTATTTAATATTTGTCTGAATGCCTATTAGATTTTATTTGCCAATTTGAGTTAATGACCACAGCTGTGTAAGATCTGGCACTTACCATACTGAAGGGGGTTATTTAAGTTGATTTAATTTTGATTGTTTGGAGTAAAGTTTTCACTGTTTGTTTAAATGCACATCAGTTAATTATTGTTTGAATATATGTATATTTTCCATCTGTTGTTGTTGTATTAAGTTGAAAATGTTTGGTTAATTTGTCATACCTCCTTCAGGTGGTTGTTAGTAGAGTCCGCCCTGATTTAAACAGCCACAGAGATGTGTCTGGAGGTCAGGTCAGTTTGGTTGAAGCCTTTTGTTATGTTGGCCTCTTTTATGTTGGGCCCAAGATATTTTGTTAAACTGTTTGTTTTGTGACTTTATTAAATTGAATTTTTACTTAAGTTGAAACACCAGTGTCCGTGTGTCTGTTGATCCGCTACATTCCCACTCCTGCACACTCTTGTACAGTAGGTGGAGGTATGCACCTGATGGTTGCTTGCAGCTCCCAGCTAATATTGAAGAGGCTGACACAGTCTGTATATTTAAGATTAGACTAAAAATGTTCCTATTTGACAAAGCTTATGGTCAGGCTAGTTGAAAACGGACTAGACTCAGGGTTCAGTCTCAAGCTGCCCAAGGAGCTATAATGCTGGGGGAAGTACAGCCACTGAGTCCTATCCCCTGTTTTTCACTCTACTTGCCACTTGTTCTTACTTTATTTCTCTTTTCTAATTCTAATATTTAGTTGACTAGTCTTTTCATCACTAGTCACCCGGTGTCCCCTTTCCCCCCCTCCCCTCTGGGGAGGTGCTACTTTTTCAGCTGCAGCCACCTGACTATCCTGACCCCTGGCTGGATGGACGTCCTCGTTGCCCCCTCCGTCTCATCTGGCTAGATGGACCTCCTCATGTTCCATTACTTCACTGCATCTCTACAAACTGAAACTCCTTGTGCTACTACCCATCATCAGTCCTGGTGTATCTATAGCCTGTCTGTCCTGGGAGTGGATCTCTCTTAATTGTGGTTCTCCCCAAGGTTTCTCTTTTTTCCCATGTTTTTTTTTTTTTTTTTTTTTTTGAGTTTTTCCTTGCCGCCACTGAGGGTCTAAGGATTGGGGATGCCCAGGTCATGGACTCATCTCATTCATCTACTGTATCTGACTGTGTATCAAAATGACTCTGTAAAGCCCTCTGAGACAAACCTGTTGTGATATAGGCCTATACAAATAAAATTGAATTGAATTGCTTGCAAGTTTTTGAGTTTTTTAAGCTGGTTAAGCTTCTATTTATTGTGCAGTCAATTTTATTGCTTGTTTTTATTTCCCGTTCTGCACAGTTTTAAAAAGTGAAAAAGAAAACTAATATTGTGGGTGCAAAAGTACTGTATACATATTCTCTTATGACAAACATTTATTATTGCTTTGGGAGAAAATACTTTTACTTTTTACTTGTAAATTTTAACGCAAGTACTTTTGTACTTTTACTTGAGTACATTTTTTCTTAGATACTTGCACTTTAGGTATTTTTTTGCCCCTGTATTTTTACTCGTTAAAAAACTAAATAAAAAACTAAAAAAAAAAATTATTATTATTATTTTTTTAAATGTGATTACTTCACCACTGGGGAAAGGAATTCATCTCTGATTCATTTGGCGTCCAAACTGCTGCTGCTACTACTACTACTACTTAACATTATCACACGGAAAGGGCTCACAGGGGGACAACAGTTCTATTGTTTCACCAACAGAGGGCAGCAATACAATGTCGAAATAGCCAACTCACACGGTAAAATTTTTATTCATCTAATAATATTGAGTTACGCCATGTCTGTGTACAGTTGCTATCTATAAAAATACTCTTTTAATTTGATTGTGCTGGTGAGCGCACATTGTAGAGTTTGTCATTTGAAGTACAGTAATGTTCATCCAAGCGAAAACTCGAATTGTTGAGTGAAGGCTGCCTGAGATTCGCTCTCGTCACATGCCAGGAATTCCTCACAACAAAGACGTGAAGTTGATGCCCTTGGGTGCCTCAATAGAAATCTCCACCATCACTCCTCTCCATGTAAGACAATCCATGCACCCACAATAAGCAACATATAGTAAGTCAGTCCATGCCTGAGGCGCTACTGTATATAAAACTGAATCGTTTTTAGTGAAACAATGGAAACTTTGCCACTACAGTAGGTGTTATTGTGCTACTCGAATCCCATAGTAATACCACGGTAACACTTTATTTAAACACTATGCACCTCAACAGACAAATATACAGACACTTTAGAGTGGTAGAGCGAGGCAGTGTATAGTATAGACTACCTACCACCAGTGATGGACTTTTTAAAAAATTTTTATTTATTTCATCAGATAACAATTCTCCGCTTAATGCTTCAGAGCAGCTGCTAAACAACACAAAAAATATAAATATGGCAGAAAACACAGACAAGGCCTAAAAGTTTCTGCTCTTGCACCCCTCTTTAAAATAAACTGCTGTATTTTAAGCCAAAAGAATTGTTGTTTGATAGAACAATATGTCAATATGCTGCCATAGCAGAGTCATGGCGCATTAAGCCCCCGAACTATTTTTATTGGTCTGTTTTACCCTGGAAACCCCCGTTTACAGACGTCGCGCAACCGCTTTTGTTTCAACCTAGCCATAAAAAGAAGGTAAGTAATTATATTTTTCGAAATGTCAGTCATTTTTAGCTTAGAATCATTAATTGATGTTTAATATTTAGTTAAAAAAAAAAAAACGACTTTAAAGAATTATTCACTCACAGCTGTGTCTTGACAATCGGTGATACATGCTACATGGAGTTTTTGGATGGAAAAGAGGTAAGTACGTGATAATATCTCGTTAAAATCATGGCGTCTTTAATTATAATCTCTCGTCTCTCGTTTTGCTGTTTTTTGTTTTTGTTTTTGTTTTTTTAAATGCCCTCCTCTTCAAAAATTTTCTTCCCCCAGAAAATTGAGATTTTAAGCTTTCCAATGATGTATCACACATGCATATCGGACACTTTTGAAATTTGGCCAAATTGGGGATCTCAGAGCGGAACTTCAAGTCACCTGAGTGTTTTCCGCCATATACAGTATTACTGATGTTAAAAACAAGTTTGAAATTGATTTTCATGCGTGTGCATACTTTGAAGGGACCCAAGGATGCTTTAACTATAGTTGAAGATGTGTAATACTGTGGTGACCCTTTATTATAGGACATAATTCACCCACGAAGCTTGCGTCACAGTCACGTGACAGACACGAGACACTTAAGAGCCGTGCAAGTTCCGGCTGAGTGCAGAGTTCGCGAGAGTTCACAGAGAGCAGCAGTGTTATGAGTGGCTGGACACAGCAACACGAGCTAACAAGACTCTCAACATTTCAACCACTACAATACCATATTTTTGGACTATAAGTCACATTAAAAAAAAAAAAAAAAAAAAGTTTGACCACGGGTGCGACTTTTACTCCGGGGCGACGTTTATGTGAGATTATCGAACAAAAAACTTATCACTAGAATACATGTTTATAAAATTCTAACACCGTATATTGATAATTGAGGCCAGCAGTTGTATTAGTTGATCTTTTCTCAGTTCGTTACTCATGCATCATGTAACACTAGCTGAATGTGTCACATTTGTATAGCCTGTTGTCCTCTATTTTTATTTTAAATTGTCTTTCATGATGTAATGTCTGTTCTTGGTGTTGGATTTTATCAAAAACTGCCCCTGACGCCCCCTCCCAACAAAAGAAAAAACCGGCAACTTATACTCCAGCCCGACTTATGTTTTTTGCTTCCTTGTGATGCATATTTTGGCTGGTGCGACTTATACTCATGAGCGACATATAGACCAGAAAATACGGTAATTGGATTTTAAGTATTCGCAGCACTATGAAACTCAAACATGCGCATCAAACATCATTAGAATTTTCTCATGCCTTTCCTGCAGTAAGTGGACAAAAAAATGCCATGCCTTCTCAAGATTGACCACAGGCAAACACAGAGAAAAGCAGCGACCAAAACATGCAATGCAGATGGTTCTGTCTGCCAGATGAGGTCAAAACCAATCAAAGCACGGCCATTTATGACTACGAGATGCTATAACTGGCCCAAGTGTCTAACACGATAGTATGATCGAACAGGATAAGAGACTCAGTCATTTGCCAGGAGGATATCTTATACATACATACCTATGATAAAGCCAAAATTTTGAGCCAGGCTGGATGATCTCCAGAACATAATGTTAGTTCACGAATTCGTTCAAATGACTATCCAAAACTTTTCCAGGATTTTGAACAGCAAAATGCTACAATCACGGCCAGGTTTCTAAAGCGGTTGTCGTAACACAGCATGTTTAAAACAACCCCAGATGATAGACTCGTAATAATAGCCATAACAGACTGGGCTATACACGGAAAAGCCTCCTTTTAAAAAGTGAGTTATAAGAGGAACCAGATGACTTTGTATGGCTAACTACATCTTCTAAAAATCTCAAAGAAACCGACTCAAATAAAAAAGAGGGCCAAACAAAGAACAGGATCAGAGGGGTCAGTAAGTGACTAAGTCAGCAAGCAAGTAAATAAGACTTTTAAAGAGACTAGCAGCAGTATTATCCATACCAGCTCTGCAGCTGGAAAACAAAACATGGCAAACATAGCTAAACAAAACTAGGTCTCATAGAACACCTTGCAAACAGCCGGGTAAGATTGCAGATGTGATAGGATAGAATAGGAGGCGGAGATAAAACCATCCCTTCATCATCTTTTTGACTGTCATGGTCAAATGGCAGAAAACACTGCAGCTGTATTTTGACTGGTGAACATCTTATAACTAGGGGTGTCAAATTTATCGCGTTAGCGGGCGGTAATTAATCTTTTTAATCAATCACGTTAAAATATTTGACGCAATTAACGCATGCACGGAATGACCCGCTCATGCGTTGCCTCAAACAGATTACAATGACGCCGTTTATGCACACTGAGAGTGAAAAGAATGCCACCGGCGGCTCGGGGGCATTGCCGCTCCATACTAATGTTATTCCTCCTAATAGTGAGAGAATTAGTAGTTGTGAGACGTGGATGCTGTTGCATTGTGCTATTTGTGCTCCACACATAATTTCTGTAAGTTTACTTTCTTTTAGTGGCAATTATGTGTCTCTTGTTGTATTTTGGGTAAGATATGTACAGAGATATATATTTTATAAAGGCGAGTGGACACAGGTGTTCATTGGACCGCGCCGTTTATTGGCATAAGCTTCGGCAACTCCTTCACAACAAACATAAGTATCATTTAGTGAAAGCACAAAAAATAATCTTCCTATCTCTCAAAAAAAAAAAAATGTTCACAAAAAGAAAAGCACTTCAATCTGTATTAATGAGGCCCTATTTTCACACAGTTAAACTATGCAAAGAGAGCTGGCATTCCCAATCAAAATAGCTATGAAAAATACACATAAAACTTACTCAAACTTTGGTCACTCTATTCTTATTAGTTATTTTTATTCTTCTTATTATTATTATTATATTAACTCTACTTTTGATTGAAAATTTTACAAATTTTATTAAAACGAAAACATTAAGAAAGGTTTTAATATAAAATTACTAGTAGTTCATAATAGATAAACGTTATAGTTACAAGTCTTTCTGTCCGTGGATCCCTTTAACAGAAGGAATGTTAATAATGTTAATGCCATCTTGTTGATTATGTACAGTATGTTGTATGTATATATCCGTCTTGTGTCTTATCTTTCCATTCCCACAATAATTTACAGAAAAATATGGCAATTTTAAGAGATGCTTTGAATTGCGATTAATTACAATTAATTCATTTTTAAGCTGTGATTTACTCAATTAAAAATTTTAATTGCTTGATAGCCCTATTTATAACACTTCGATCATTTTTTAATTCCGCATCAGATATCAAAAAGGTGCAGGAGTTTGAAAGGTTTTGTCCTTTCTACTTAATTTGAGTGTAGTCATATGCATAAATTAAAAATGTCTACATACAGTACAGTACGATGCAACCGCAAGCTCAAACTGATTGAAGCTGCTGGCACAAAGTATCAATTAAATCCAATTGTGCAACAGGAAAAGTGCAGTTTCCTATTTTCTTGGCTCCAAGATCCCCAAACTTAACGCAGCCTTTCAAGCTCCCACATGTCCCAGAATGCCTTTCAAAGATCAACTAAACACGCACACTGACTGTGCATGTGTGCGTGTCTTTCTTGTGCGTGGAACAAACAAGCCCCTGAGAGGGGAAAATCTAAGCAAACGACAGATCCCAACCTGCACATCCCCTTTTGCACCTTCCAGCTGTGTCGGATCTTTACCGAAATCCTAAGTGATGATGCACAGAACATCTGGAACAAGAACACACGAACACGTGTGTGTGTGTGTTTGTGTGTGTGTGCATACGCGCATTCACGCAGGTACCAAAGCATTGCAGGCGAGCGCTGAATTACATGAGGATCTTGTTTAAATTGCATTTGAGTAGAACAATATGCGATGGAAATAAACAAAAGGGGTTTTTGTGAAGACAGTTTATGAAAACAAATGATCTTGATTGGCCAAATATAACACAATTTCTATATATGAACTATTTCAAGGCGTAGTTGGACGTTTAAGTGTGAACTACATTCATTTAAACTAGGATAAATGAGATTATGAAAGTTTGAATTGGAATACTGAAACAAATTCCAAAATGAATACAAGAGTACGCTATACATACTGGATTGATACAGTACTTTTATATACGGCTTCCCTGGATGAAATGTAATGTATGGGGCAGAACTTTACCTGTGTACTGTGTGTGTATCCTCTGAAGCCCCAACAGCAGGATGATCATGATGATGCTGAAGCAGGTCTGCAGGGTTAACCACCTGCTGGGTGCACACATCCTGGCAATCACTTCAATTACAGGTTTTTTGTCCCTCAGAGAGAATGAAGATAATTTCCTGTCAGAAACCAGCAGGCGGACGCCCGGTCATCCCTGGCTGACTGTTTCAGTTTCTTGAGAGAAATAAATCACAGGCAGGACAGTTTCTCCCAATCCGGCGACTACAGATGAAGGATGAGCTCGAGTGTCAACTGAAATCTTGAGTCTGCTTCCTTTGTGGTTTTTCAAAGTAAACGCCAAATCGCTGGCGGCAGTCGCTGCCACATGTGGATCTCATTGGAATGTAGACGTTTCTTTTGTAAAGTGGGTGGCTCTAAAGAATCATGTTTCCCATTCAATATTTCACTACTAAAAAAAAAAAAAAAAATTGTGACGATGGCCTTTCATGCTGAAACTAAAATTCACAATTGCCTTTGGAGGTAAACTTTATTTGAACTTTGACTGTTGAAGGTAGCATCCAAGTGTTGAAAGATGTGTTAATCTTCGTCTACTCGCGTTCTTATAATTGGAGCGAGATAGAGTTCCTCGTTCTTATCCAATTGGCTATGGAACAGTCTTATTCATCATGCTGTTCAAACAAGGATTCAAGCAGACAATGGACACTGTTGGTCAAAAAGTACCGAATTACATGTGCAATAAAAAAATAAATAAATAAATATATATATATATATATATATATATATATATATAAACACACACAGTGGTTTGAAAAAGTATCTGAACCTTTTGGAATTCCTCACATTTCTGCATAAAATCACCATCAAATGTGATCTGATCTTTGTCAAAATCACACAGATGCTTTAACTAAAACCACCCAAACATTTACAGGTTTTCACATTTTAATGAGGATAGTATGCAAATAATGACAAAAGAGGGAAAATAAGTAGGTGAACCATCACAGTTAATATTTTGTGCACCCCCCCTTTGGCAGCAATAACTTCAACCAGACAATTCCTGGAGCTGCAGATCAGCCTGGCACATCGATCACGACTAATCTTTGCATGTTCTTCTTTACAATTACAAAACTGCTGTAGCTCAGTCAGATTCATGAGATGTCGGGCATGAATCGCCGTCTTTAGGTCAAGCCACAGCATTCGATGGGGTTCTAGTCTGGACTTTCACTTGCCCACTCCAGAGCTTGTATTTTGTTCGTCTGAAACCATTCTGAAGTTGATTTACCTCTGTGTTTTGGATCATTGTCTTGTTGTAGCATCCATCCTCTTTTTAGCTTCAACTGTCTGACAGACGGCATCAGTTTTTCCTGCAAAAAATCCTGATAAATGTTTGAATTCATTCTTCCATTAATGATTGCAAGTTGTCCAGGCCCTGAAGTAGCTAAACAACCCCAAATCATGATGCTCCCTCCACCATGCTTTACAGTGGGGAGGATGTTGATGGGTGTTGATGTTGGTGAGCTGTTCCATTTAGTTTCCACACAAGACGTTGTGTGTTACTCCCAAACAATTCAACTTTGGTTTCATCAGTCCACAAAATATTTTGCCAAAACTTTTGTGGGGTGTCCAAGTGCCTTTTGGCGAACATCAAAAGAGCAACAATGTTTTTTTTAGACAGCAGTGGCTTCCTCCATGGAGTCCTCCCATGAACACCATTCTTGGCCATTGTTTTACATATAGTTGATGTGTGCACAGAGATATTGAACTGTGCCAGTGATTTCTGTAAGTCTTTAGCTGACATTCTAGGGTTCTTTTTTACCTCTCCAAGTATTGGGGATGGCGTGGCTCAGTGGTGGAGTAGTTGTCCCCCAACCCAGAGGTTGTGGGTTCGATTCTCCACCCTGTTGAACTCGCCTAAGTATCCTTGAGCAAGATACTGAACCCCACATTGCTCCTGGTGCTGTGCCACCAGTAGGTAGATGACAATGTAGTGTTTTTGTGTTTTCTACCTTGAGAGGTAGAAAAGCGCTATACAAGTATAACACCATTTACCATTTATTCTGCGCTGAACTCTTGGCGTCATCTTTGACGGACGGCCATTCCTTGGGAGAGAAGCAATAGTGCCAAACTCTCTCTCGATTGATGAACATCCAGACTTTCAAAGACGGTTTTGTATCCTCTCCCAGCTTTATACAAATCAACAATCCTTGATCGCAGTTCTTCAGTCCGCTCTTTTGACCGAGCCATGATGCACATCAGACAATGCTTCTCATCAATTCTTACCCGGTGTGTGTTTTTATAGTGGGTAGGGCAGTTTTAAACCACTCATCAGTGATTGGGCACACACCTGACTTAAAATTGTTTAAATTGCTCTTTAAGTTTCCTTAGGCAGAGGGCTCACTTTCTTATTTTTTCCCTCTTGTCATTGTTTGCATACTATTGTCATTAAAATGTGAAAACCTATAAATAACTGGGTGGTTTTAGTTAAAGCAGCAGGTGATTTTATGCAGAAATGTGAGCAATTCCAAAAGGTTCAGATACTTTTTCATACCACTATATATACAGTGGGGAGAACAAGTATTTGATACACTCACAACGGGAAAACCCATTGGCAGTGTATCAAATACTTGTTCTCCCCACTGTATATATATTACACTCACCGGCCACTTTATTAGGTACACCTGTCCAACTGCTCGTTAACACTTAATTTCTAATCAACCAATCACATGGCGGCAACTCAGTGCATTTAGGCATGTACAGTGTTGTCACGGATTACTTAAAAAAGTAATTTAATTACTGATTACTGATTACACCTCAAAAAAGTAATCTAGTTACTTTACTGATTACTTTATTATCAAAGTAACTAAGTTACTTTAAAAGTAACTTATCAATTACTTTTTACCAATTTTTCTCCTTTTGCTGCCTCAACATAAAAATAACAGAAAAATTTCATCACGTGTAATTGAGTTTTTCACATAAGGCTTAATCTTTGAGTTAGCGGGGGTTTAATTAGTCGATGGAGTTGATTTCAACCACCATTGACTCGCCCTAGCTTAGCCATCCCGGAGCCGTAAAACTAACAAATAACTGACAAACTGCACGAAATTTGTTTAAATAAAATCCAACGACTAATTAAATCCCCGCTAACTCCAAGATGAAGCCCAATGTAAAAAAATTCTGAACTTCCCCTTTGAAATAAAGACCTAGCCATTAAAATGTTGTCTACAAAAGTTGTAAAGCAATAAAACAACAAAAAATTATGAAATTAACAAAAATCCTACGACGTACAGTTTTCATAATGGGTCAAAATCATTTTTCGAACAGATCATGTGACTAGCACCTTGAGACTATCCTTTGCTTTGCTTAGCCAAAACTACACCAGAGGAGGCAAGATGGATATTAAGAATTTCTTTAAACCTAAGCTTTCAAACGCTACCAACAACAACTTCAACAGCTGATTGAACTCGAACAGTATCAAGATGTGTGTGTGTGTGTGTGTATATATATATATATATACATACATATATCAGGGGTCGCGTTAAATGAATAATTTCCGTCGTTGGTCGCTTTTTTAAAACTGTGACGGAAAAAACTGAAGTACATCTGTCATTTTGACAGGTTGCAATTCACACCCCAGACCACAGGGTGGCGAGGGAGCATATTAATTAGCTATTGTCTCTCTTGATGCATGACGTCGTTGGCCTTACTCTGAAAAATGTCGAGGCAACTGAGTGTCCGAAGTTTCTTCAAAAAGCCCCAAAACGACGATGGTGTTGATAAAAGAGGTGAAAAAAGAGGGACTGCACAAGTGGGCACGCAATTCAAGTCCATGCGCACCAGGAGGAAAGTGTGAGACCGCGTTCAGGCCACAGCAGGTGAACTGTTAATTTCATTGTTCCATATGTAACCTCATGTGCTTGATGTGTGATGATGGCACGGTGTGGATTCTCTGTTAAGCTTGTTCGGACAGAATATTAATTTAAAATAAATGAAAACTAAATACTATTGAATATGTTGAAGCGGTACGCAATGTTAAGAGTCTTGTTAGCTCGAATTGCTGTGTCCAGCCGCTGTAGCTCTGCTGCTCTCTGTGAACTTTTGTACATGTCTTTACATGATCAAACTTAAGTAAATGTTCCTTTCTTTAAAGAAAGTTTGTAGTGTTTACTTTGGAATCGCTGCATTCGCGGCCATTTTTAACGTCACGCGCATGCGCAAAACCGCAAGATAGCAATTTTTGATGGGTTGCAAAATTTGTCAGAACACCGGAACGCGCGCGGCTCTTAAGTGTCTCTGTCACGTGACTGTGTCGTAGCCGGTAACGCGCTTGGCCAAATGGACACACAAGTACGGAAGGTAAATTATGCCAAACAAAGGGTCACCACAATGTCATTATCATCATTTTAAAAAGTTAAGTGACAGGTAAAAATAGATTATGACCGGATTTTTATGACCCTGTCAGTCAAAATGACAGACAACGAAAAAGTCTAGCGCAACCTCTGACATATATATATATATACTGTACAGTATTGGCCAAAAGTTTGGAGACAACTCAAAGGCGGATACTTTGAAGAATGTAGAATAAAAAAATGTTTTCAGTTATTTCACTTTTTTTGCCATTCCACATGTTCGTTCATAGTTTTGATGTCTTCAGTGAGAATTTACAATAGCAGTGAAAATATGTAAAACGCAAAAATTATGAAGTGTGTCCAAACTTTTGACTTTCGTTTCAGTCTTCAACATGCTTCTCCCCCCGTCCCACAAATGTAAAACTCCGCCTACGATTACAAACTCTAAACTATAAAATGTACATAATTACACATATTATAAAGGCTAGTTGCTGGCTGTCTCGTTACCTGTCGTCCTGTTTTGAGTTTTTTCGCGACACGTTGTGCTGTAATTCCAAGTGCTTCCTTGTTGAATTGGATGTTGAGTATAGACCCTACCCAACGACGTCACAAAACCACGTGCTCGCTGTATGGTTCCGCCCCCTTGTCCGTCATTTTGTCTCTGTATTAGCATTGGTTTCAATTGATCAAGGAATTTAAAATGCATTTCATGGAAGACCCGGTGCTTTCGGATGCCGTAAACTCACTGGATGTGTTGCATAAAAGGCGTTATGTGGAAAAGCTTCGTTCTATACAGTCGCCAGATCCATATTTGATGCACAAATCGATGTTTTTCGACCCACTGTCTTCGCCCTGTCTGCCTGACATCTGCTAGCTACCCTGAACTGTACAACTATCTTGTCCACACAAAATCAGCCTATTCTCACGAAAGTTTGAAAAACTAAGAGCTTGGAGGCTTATAAATACTTCGTTGCTGGTTGGTGAAACAGGTCCTCGTCCACGAAAATTCGGCAGGAATCTATCTTGTGCTTGGAAAGGTGAGTTACGAAATTTTCAATTCAAAATCTTTTGTTATTGCTAACATCCACTGTCAAGTCTAATGTATTTCATGTCGTTTGTCAATGGAGTTAGGGCTTTTAATGTTTATATGGTTTAGCGATAGCACTCTCACTACATACATACGTGTATGTTGTCGGCGATTAGCCTAGCAATGATCTTAATTGTGGTTGTCAGCCCAAAACCCTCTAAATATATGTTAAATGCATCTTACCAGATATAAAATGACTACTACATAATCTGTGGTAATCGTTTGGAGCCCAGTTTTCTCGTCGAATTGCAGCAGCCCATCTCGCTCTCTTCTCTCCGGGTCTCTCGGAATCCGGTAGAACTTCAAGTCTCTCAGTCTTCTCCGTCTATATTCTCTGTCTATCTATATAGACCCTACCCACGTGACGTCACAACTCCTTCCTCCTGACTGGTGCCGCCCAATTGTCCGTCAACACATCATGTTTCCCTGTTACGGCTACGTACATTCCTCCTATTTACGACGTGTTTTTCTGCTCGTTAACATTAATAATCAAAATGGTGAAGGCGTGTGTGGCGGTCGGTTGCAATAACAAAGAAGATAGACGGAGAAGACGGAGAGACTTTAAGTTCTACTGGATTCCGAGAGACCCGGAGAGAAGAGAGCGAGATGGGCTGCTGCAATTCGACGAGAAAACTGGGCTCCAAACGATTACCACAGATTATGTAGTAGTCATTTTATATCTGGTAAGATGCATTTAATATATATTTAGAGGGTTTTGGGCTGACAACCACAATTAAGATTATTGCTAGGCTAATCGCCGACAACATACACGTATGTATGTAGTGAGAGTGCTATCGCGAAACCATATAAACATTAAAAGCCCTAACTCCATTGACAAACGACATGAAATACATGAGACTTGACAGTGGATGTTAGCAATAACAAAAGATTTTGAATTGAAAATTTCGTAACTCACCTTTCCAAGCACAAGATAGATTCCTGCCGAATTTTCGTGGACGAGGACCTGTTTCACCCAACCAGCAACGAAGTATTTATAAGCCTCCAAGCTCTTAAAGTTTTTCAAACTTTCGTGAGAATAGGCTGATTTTGTGTGGACAAGATAGTTGTACAGTTCAGGGTAGCTAGCAGATGTCAGGCAGACAGGGCGAAGACAGTGGGTCGAAAAACATCGATTTGGGCATCAAATACGGATCTGGCGACTGTATAGAACGAAGCTTTTCCACATAACGCCTTTTATGCAACACATCCAGTGAGTTTACGGCATCCGAAAGCACCGGGTCTTCCATGAAATGCATTTTAAATTCCTCGATCAATTGAAACCAATGCTAATACAGAGACAAAATGACGGACAAGGGGGCGGAACCATACAGCGAGCACGTGGTTTTGTGACGTCGGTGGGTAGGGTCTATAGCGGTCGACAGTCCATCTGAGCCAGCGCAGAGTTTCCAACGCACGGAGATATTTTTGTCATCTTTACTGGACGGATATGTGAAGTAATGGCTGTATCTCCAGTGAGCAAATGCAGCCGTTTGTTGTATCTCTCCGGCTCCTTTACTGTTAGCATCCTAATAGGTAGCCAGGCTATGTGGCAGACGGCGCGCATACAGCATGGTACTGCACGTGACCCGTTTTTTTGTCCGATGAGAAAACGTGAGATGTGATGTCACTCCCGAACTCAAATGCGTTATTTTCTATTCAAATGCTCTTCGGACATGACTACAGTATTCTTCATTCTACATACAGTATGAGGCTAAAACAAAATAGTAACGCACAGTTACTGAGGAAACTAACTTTAATTAGATTACTGGCTTGGAAAAACTAACGCGTTAGATTGCTCGTTACTGAAAGAAAGTAATCAGATTACAAGTAACGCGTTACTAAGTAACGTAGTAAACTTAGTAACTTAGTAAAGTAGTTACTTAGTAACGCGTTACTGACAAGACTGGGCATGTAAACATGGTTTAAGACAATCTCCTGCAGTTCAAACAGAGCATCAGTATGAGGAAGAAAGGGGATTTGAGTGACTTTGAACGTGGCATGGTTGTTGGTGCCAGAAGGGCTTGTATGAGTATTTCAGAAACTGCTGATCTACTGGGATTTTCACGCACAACCATCTCTAGGGTTTACAGAGAATGGTCCGATAAAGAAAAAATATCAATTGAGCGGCAGTTCTGTGGGCAGAAATTCCTTGTTGATGCCAGAGGTCAGAGGAGAATGGCCAGACTGGTTCGAGCTGATAGAAAGGCAACAGTGACTCAAATAACCACCCATTACAACCAAGGTAGGCAGAAGAGCATCTCTGAACGCACAGTGCGTCGAACTTTGAGGCAGATGGGCTAAAGCAGCAGCAGACCAAGCTGGGTGCCACTGCTTTCAGCTAAGAACAAGAAACTGAGGCTACAATTTGCACAAGCTCATCGAAATTGGACAATAGAAGATTGGAAAAACGTTGCCTGGTCTGATGAGTCTCGATTTCTGCTGCGACATTCGGATGGTAGGGTCAGAATTTGGCGTCAACAACATGAAACCATGGATCCATCCTGCCTTGTATCAACGGTTCAGGCTGGAGGTGGTGGTGTAATGGTGTGGGGAATATTTTCTTGGCACTCTTTGGGTCCCTTGGTACCAATTGAGCATTATTGGAACGCCACAGCCTACCTGAGTATTGTTGACCATGTCCATCCCTTTATGACAACAATGTACCAAACTTCTGATGGCTACTTTCAGCAGGATAATGCGCCATGTCATAAAGCTGGAATCATCTAAGACTGGTTTCTTGAACATGACAATGAGTTCACTGTACTCAAATGGGCCTCCACAGTCACCAGATCCCAATCCAATAAGAGCATCGTTGGGATGTGGTGGAACGGGAGATTCGCATCGTGGATGTGCAGCCAACAAATCTGCACCAACTGTGTGATGCCATCATGTCAATATGGACCAAACTCTCTGAAGCAGGGGTCCCGATCTGCCGGGCCGCGGACCGGTACCGGTCCGTGGCGCATTTGCTACCGGGCCGCACAGAAATAATAATTTAATAACGACCGCATTCTGGCCGAATTAACCCTGTGCCCCTGCTTAACCCACTAATATCTGTCTACTCTAGATATAATACTACGGGGTAGATTAAAATGTTGTCATAGAAGTCCATTGATTGGACTGCTACCAGTACATCTTGTTTGTACATATAATATATCTATGTGCGCTTATCCTCGATAATAGCGTATTACTAGGCCGCGGGCGCAGCACATTTGTTCCCGGAAATAATTAGCCCCCACACGAGCGAAGATAACTGGAAAACAGACGTCTTTGGAGATATTTTTACGGCGAAAAGGGCACCTGACGAGCCTACAACCTCGAAGACCCACGAACTGCGAAGGAGTGGATTCGTGACCCGTTTGTGAATAAACAGAGACATCGCAAATGACGGCGACCTTATTAAACGTACATTTGAGACAACAACTCTACCGAGGTTCTGGATTAAAGTCATTCTGGAATATCCTGACATCGCGACAAGAGCCTTGAAAACCTTGCTACAATTTCAAACATCGTATCTTTGTGAAGCGGGCTTCTTAATTAATGTTTAACGACAAGGCGAAGTCGTTAATGGTGAGCGCGGTTTGCAGCTGGTGTGTGCAGCTTACATGGCAGGATGAATCTGAGGAGAACTTTTCTACAAGTCCTTCCATGATCAAACCTAATATTCCTTTCTTTCAAGAAAGTTTGTTGTGTTTACTTTGGAATCGCTGCATTTGCGCATTTTGCGGCTATGTTTAACGTTACGCGCATGCGCAGAACCGCATCGTTGCAATTTTTGATGGGTTGCAAAATTTGTCAGAACACCGGTCCGTGAAAAAAAAAGACCCAAATAACACCGGTCCATGGTGCAAAAAAGGTTGGGGACCCCTGCTCTGAAGAATGCTTCCAGCACCTTGTTGAATCTATGCCACGAAGAATTGAGGCAGTTCTGAAGGCAAAAGGGGGTCCAACCCGTTACTAGAATGGTGTACCTAATAAAGTGGCTGGTGAGTGTATATATACAAATATATTAAGTTAAATCAAATTAGGGTATAAAGCGATTTTGGTTCAACCTCAAAGTTAAAACACCTTTCGATGAGTAGTGAGGGGGGAAAAAAACAAGAACAAAACAGGAATCCAAACTATATAGCCTTGAGGAAATACTGCATTTTACTTTGAAATCAGGCAACATCAGCTACTTGTGACAATACAGTGAGTGCAGCCTTGACAATCGACCCCCCACCCCCACCCCAATCAATCATTCTCAGCAGGCATATGCCGTAAAATCAATTGAAATAGAATAAACACCTACATTCAAAACTGTCAAAGCAGCATAATCACCATGCATCTTACATAATCCAATTCACAATAGAAGTCTAAACATCCAACTCAGGAAACAAGTATGAGTTTTCCATATGCTTGACTGTTCAGACATGTCTTCCTCTTTAGCACCTGTCTAAGGTGTCAGAGAAAGGCTGCATTCTTCCCAGAAGGAAAAGCTCATATGAAAGACGACTTGGGAAAACACAAATGCTGACTTCTGCCAGACGGGTTCCGACAAACCGAATGAACTTGAATGAGGGGGAAGGGGAAAAAAAAGCTTTGGCTAATTTATGATATCGCATCATTGCTAACACCTTTTTATTTGCCTGCCAGGTAAAAGGCAGATGACGGTCACAGCTGCAGATTGTCAGAACATGTCCTCTGCAAGAGCTAAAGAACACAACTGTAGACAAATATCCCTTTTAGTCTCGTCTCCTGTCTACACAGGTAAAGACCACTTTTCACGGCTGTCGTTTTCTACCTGGGGGTATCGAAGCAGAAATTACATTTAAATCTCATCCCGCTCGTGGCTGCCAGTGTGGTTTGCCGGCGCCATCCCCAAATACGTTCTGCTTAGTTCTGTCTGAACACGACAGAGGTATTTGAAAGCTTGGTAAATTAGAGACAATGAGGAGTTTGACGACAAGGGCAATTGAATCCGTATATCTTTATTGTCTTTGTTCTCTGGATTTTACAAATATGAGACTCTTGCAAATCAACTTCAAATGTGCAACACAATGGCATCATGGACTGATACTGAACTGCCTATCAGGTTCTCAAGCTCCCCTCCGGACCCCAAGCCCGATTCCTCCCTTCGTTCCTTCCAAGGGAAGTTGAACAGTTTCTTTGGATGAGGTGGGTCACAACTGCTTTTTCAAATGACTGCTCTTGCCATGTGGTTTTTGGGGAAAGCACAGATAATAATGGCATGCAAGACTCACATACAGACCCACTGGAATATTTTTCATTTTTAATATAGAAAATAAAGTTTCTGGCTTAAGTACTGAGGGCACGCTAATACCGAACACTGCCAAGCGCGTTTAACTCATTGGCTGCAATTGACGGTGATAAACATTTAATTCATTTGAATTGGGTGTTAAATTCAAACAGATTGGACATATATTGCCGTCAATGACACGGAATGACTTAAGATGGTACACCCTTTAAATTGCTCACAACAGATGCATCAGATGCGACGGTTAAAACCATTTCAACAACAGCGGTCATATCATATTTAATAAATCTTGTCGCTTTTATATTAGTTCTTCTACATCGTTTCACTACAAATGCATGTTCTTTTGGTTAAAACAACTTGTAAAAAGTGGAGAGAGAAAAAAAAAATCATCCCACTCTGACTGCAACACGCGTCTCAATATGGCACAATTATCTTTGAAATGACCTACGTAAATGTATCACCGTCGGTAGGGAGAAAAAGATTCACGTCTGACCATACCTAAAAAATATTTAGACATAAATCATCACAATAGAGCCACCTTATCCTTCAAGAAGAGACATGCCACTCTGCAAATCCTTTTCAAGCAGTAAAACCAAAGAAAAATCATCCCCACCACTTAAGAACACTGCAACTGAGCCGGAGGCCGACCTTGCCACACGAGCTAATAAACTTCTATTATTCACAAGAGAAGCTGCACACTCCGCAAGTGATCGCTGTGCAACAGAGTACTTCACGCCTCGCATCTTTGGAGGGTCACTGACCATCCGTTAGCGTAAACGTAATAGGATAATATAAACATTTTCAGCCTTCTTTGCCGTGTGTCACATTAAGACACTGGATGTGCTTATAACGATTGTTGGTGCTTCACCCCAACAAGATCCCTATCCACATAAAAACACTTGCTGCATGTTTTTGGGTTTGTCCAAGGAGAAAAGTTTTCTGCAATGCCTTGCGAAGGCATTCTCTACCCGGCCTTAAACCGAAGCTGCAAGATGAAAATCTACCTCCTTTTTGCCCGCACATAAGAAAACCACAACAGAACGCAAATAAATATTGTACTCTAAAATATGGGCAATTTGGCAGAACAAATTCAAAGACAATGCCTCGTAATGTATTGCAAACTCTCCAAATCAAACAGCGGCTAGAAAGAAACAGAATGTTAAAAGTAGTGGTAGTTTTGTTTAGGTAGAGAGGAGACCGGAGGTCGTCTCTCCTTTCCAGAGGTGATCATGCTCTGTATGTTCAAAGTCTGTGACCTTTAACCCTTGGCTCCCCTCCTCTTCCCCATGGGCTGCCTCATTGCCCAGAGGAGGGTAGTAGGGGGTGTTTCTCAATCTGCGTAGTGCATGATGGATTCCACGTAGTTGCCTGGGAAGAGGCCTGTGGTTCCGTTCATCACACCCTCGTACCAGCCGTCATCGTTCTTCTTTATCACGTAGATGATGGCCCCCTCCTGGAAGGACAGCTCGTCTTCTTTGTCCCGACTGTAGTCGTAGATGGCCACCACTGGGGGGCAGTCCAAATAGGAGAGTCAGCATCTTGTCACCGACTCAAGTTAGATGCTATTTAACCATTTTTAACAGTCACACATTTAACTCAGTAGCTGCCATTGTCAGCACTGGATGTCAAATCCATTTTGACTGGGAGGGTTGGAAGTGAACAGCCCTCGTAGTCAAAATGGATTGGATATCTAGCGCCGTCAATGGCATTGAATCAAAAGTGTTCACAGCCAGCCCTCGCAGTTTAAATGAATTGGACGTCTATCATTGCCAGTGACAGACTAGGAGTTTAATACTACTGAATTTTTAATTTTTTTTTTAAATAATAAAGCTGTTAATGAGGGCCATAACTAGAGAGATTTTTTGTTTGTAATCATTATGAATTGATTACTTGTGGTTGTAATAAAAAACTACTAAAGTCATTTTCCAATAATTTGAACTGTTTCATGCATAAACGGATAAAATGTGCGTATTATCTGTTTAGTTTTTTGATACAATCATGTTTGCGAGTGAATTTGTTCAGCAAATTGTAGGATTTGAAATTGATCACGCTATGATGTTACACCGTGCCTTATTATGCAGATACCTGCCCTCTTCGTTCTTTCTCCACGGTCACTAATAGCCGTTTGGAGATTGCCACTTCCCAGATCTAAAATATGTCAACAGTACTTTTGTCAGACAACAGATTCTTGTCTTTGTCAACACCCTATTTAAAATGAGATTTTCATTTTGGGCAAAACAAGCTGGCAGATAAAATAAAACAAGCCACCAGCGATAATTAGTCACAAACTTGTCATTTACTTATGACAAACTATTTACTTTCTTGTCCAACAAGTGTGCCAGAGAAGTACAGCGCCCGGCAAAACAATTATTTTTCCACTAGATGGCAGAAGGAACCTGCTGCCTTGGCTTCTTACATAGCGTATATCAGATTTGTATGAACTTAAATGTGAGAGTAAACAGAGACAAGCTCATGAAATTTCTGATGTTTTTAGGGTTGTGTGTGTTAATATTTTCTAACATAGCTTAAGTGCATGAACTCACTAAACGTTGGGAAGCGCTGATTGATCAAACAAAACTAAATGCTGACCTTTCTCCAGGTAGTTGCGTGGCGCCCAAGGTGGGTCCTCCTCCGCATACGGGTCACTGTATTCCACCACTGCTGACTCTTCTTCTTCCTCATCATCCTCGTAGTCCTCTGGTGGGGGAGGAGGTGGTGTTGGGTCCTCGAACACAGGCTCATCGGCAAGGGGCGGCGGTGGCGGCACATCTGAGACTAGTTTGAAAACGGGATCAAATGAAATCCAATTCAAATCAGCAGACTGAGGTAACAAAGTATGAGACGTATTCCCATGCATTTGGGGAGAGGACGATGACATGCGTTTTTTTCACCCACCAGGTAAAAGACATGCATGAAACAAAAAAAATACTCCTGGGATTAAAAAAAAAAAGGAACGTCAAACATGCATTTGAGTCCATTTTTTTTATAAAACATGAAACACTGCTCAATTGTCAGTGTCTTTACGCCCATTTTCAAAACTCTATACAGTAGCTACTCTGTTTCAAAACCTGTGCTTGGCTCAAGACTACAGTGCCCGTTTTTAAATAAGAAAACAAGACTAATTGGAAATGGTGTCAGTCAGGGAGAGACTAAAAACGATGGAAGTGAATAAGGGCTTTTTACTACCGAACTTAAAAGTTGGATACAACACTCCATCACTGTTGTGCTCTAATACTGTAATAAAAAGCAACATCCACCTCGCATGAATTCTAAATATATTTCACAGCAGCAACTACTACTTTAAATAGGAACAATATTAAAAGTATAAAGAAAAACGCAACATATAAAAAACACCTACACACTGTAGTTAATATTAACTACTCAGGATGCAACGATACTCGGTTTTATATTGAACCGTTCGATACGCCCTCTTTGATTCAATACGCAAAAACATTCGATCCAAATGAAAAGCTCCCAAAATGTATTTTTGTCGTCTCTCTCGCTAAAATATCCGGCGCAGCTTTGCCATGAAAAAAAACTCTGCCGCTAGCAGCCCCCTCCTCCACTCCTCCCCCAAAAAGGCATGAAAGGTGAGAGCTGTGGCGCACAAGGTTCATTGCACGTGAGGAAAGACAGAATCTTAAGGAGGCGGCTTACCGGCTTCAATATCATGCAGATCTGTTGTTTGGCAGCATTTTAGGTGAGCTGATGTGCCTTCCCCACTCGTACATATTAAATACAGACTGTCTTTACGGGTATGTTCAACAAAGTCCGCCAATAAAGTGTTGCCGATTTTGCTGCTACGATTAACCTCGCTTTCACAACAAACAGGTTAAGACCGCGGGTCACAGAGACCTAACACACGGCTACATGTTAAACAATGAGTGGCAAATTAAAAGCGCTGTACTTCAAACTCGTCCTGTTTATGAAAGTCGATTGTCAAATGCTGGTGTTGTGAAGTAATGAGCAGAGGTGACTTCTGTGGCGTTTGTTAACTCTTTTTTTTGCCCAACAACACTCTTGCGCACACACTAGATATCATCAAATAGCAAACTAGATGTGTTACGTTAGATCCCATCCCAAACTGCCATGACTGAATGGAAGTTAAGCAGGCCAAATCAATCCATACCAAAGACTATAGATAATGCTGCAAATATTCTTAATTCAGTACGTAACATACAGTAGATGGACTCGGACCAAACAGGATGTTTTTCTCAATTGGTAAACATACCTGCTAAGAGAGTAATAGCAATCAACAGTGTGCCCCGCCTCACTTTACAAACAGTAAAGATTGTTCTCAGCATTTTATTACAAAATTTATCTTCAGATCAGTAAGAAGCAAGCACATAAATATTAGGCACTATAATGCATGTTTATATGATGGCATTGTTATTTTTGCTTGTTAGGAAAACATTAAAAGAAAAAAAAAAAAAAAAACACTTGTATTTTTTGTTTCAGAGCATTAAATGTATTGAATCGAATCGAAAATCGTGTCCCTCGTATCGAAAATCGTTCCGAACCGTGACTTAACTGTATCGTTGCATCCCTATTAACTACTGTGCTATTTTGTCATTTACGTCTGTAGCCTCAAAGTTTAATGCAAAACTTGGTAAGGCCACTTAAACGAAGAATCTATCAGAAGATTTTTTTAAAATAAACTTTGGCATTTATTTATGATAGTACCACCCGCTGAGAGAGGGGGTTCGGTGGCTGACTACGACCATATTTGCTGTGAAAGGATGATACCTAGAGGCCGTTTTTTAAAATAAATTCCCATACAATAACAGAATGGTTGATGGAGGAAAATGTGGCCTTTTAGTCACAACCCTTTGCCAAAATAGTACAGATAAGTTATTTTTAGACTAAAATGCCCCAAACCATTGGCTGCTGACACACTAATGACAAATGAGAGTCAAGATGGAGCTCATGCAAACAGCACTAGAACCACTTACTGGTTTCCTGAACTCGGGCCACAAAGCCCATCAGGGGCAGCTGAGGGGTGATCTGCATGGATGGGGGAGGGGGTGCAATTGGGCCTGCAATTGACAGTGTTGAAAGATAGAAAAGGACAGGGGCGGGGCCAAAATACTTTGTCATTTCAAAGTACGTACTGTATTTTTTTCCCTTTTTAAATAATGAATGATAGATGTCTACAATATTCCCTACATTCACAATTTGCATATTCCTAAGGGGGCATATTTTTTGGGAGGGGAACTTTTCTCTAAAACTCACCACGCCATTTTGTGCTCAGGCCTGAACCATGTATTATAGAAGTATTTCTTTGGCACCATCTTGCTGCTAAGGGACTATGTTGAAGTGCATTGAGCTTCATAAGGCATACACTGGCAATTCTAAACCTTTTTAAGTGGTGTGGAATCATTCTCAAATTTTGTGGGGAGCACAGTATTGGAGGCGGAGGAGGAGCCATTGATTATGTGTGTCTGTAATTAAAGGAAGCAAGTGAAATACTGCGCTATTCATGGGGACAGCTAA
Source organism: Corythoichthys intestinalis (assembly GCF_030265065.1). Lineage (NCBI taxonomy): Eukaryota > Metazoa > Chordata > Actinopteri > Syngnathiformes > Syngnathidae > Corythoichthys > Corythoichthys intestinalis. The sequence continues at coordinate 28,123,014 of NC_080396.1, read as the reverse complement.
GAGATGATCAACTATGCATACTTATAGACATTAGGGGTGTGCCATTTGGGCACCCCACGATTCGATTCGATTACGATTCAGGGTGCTACGATCCGATTATTAAACGATCACGGGGTTGACGATGATCACTGTTATCGCGATTATCAATGCATCGTACATTACTACTTAATACAGTAGCCAAACAAATTTATGTCCATTATTTATTTAAAATATCCTAATGAGTCAACAGGAACGATGGAAACATGCCCATACAACAAAAAGCTGCCCTTAAGCTGCTTTTTTATTTATTTTTTACAAGAAAGTGCAAAAACATTAACCATTTTAGAGGGAATACTTATTTCTCTCAACAACACAATAACATTTACACAGGTGGAATTAATTCCACATTTTCTGGAAACAAAGTGTTTTTAGAAATAAGACTTCTTTTAACCAATATACTTTGTTTTCACAGAATTCTGTACTATTTCGCATGTTTGTAGTGTTACCGCTGTACTTAATCATGGTTTTACACGTTCTGCATATGAAATACACGTTAGTGAATTAGCTAATTAGCTTAGCACTCGACACTAACTATTAACATCTCAAAAACAACAACAATAAAGGCTAAACAGTACAAGAGGGTTCGAGTACTCACCTCTTTTAGATGCACACGGGTCTTAGCAACACACTCAGGACATTTTTCAGTTGAAATGCCTTAAAACTACTGCTGGACATCTAAATGACAAGGAGCAACGAACTATCTCTCTTCCCCTCTTGCTCTAAAAAAATAACTTGCGCACAAAAGCGCGACCGCCGGGTTGCGTTTCTGTACCTGCCTCTTTCATACACAAATTTATTTTCCAGTCTTTTGAAAAGGAGTAAGTCTCTCTCTCAGCAACCAGCAGCATCCATCATAACGTGCGCGCGCCTGTTCACGGTGCCCGGCGGCAGATGTGTGTGAAATTTCGTTCTGCTACGAGCGGCTGCCATAAAGTTATGAGGGGAAAAACATAGTTTTTGAACGTTTATGAATCGTAATCGAATCGTCATGTGCCGAATCGCGATGCAGGTAATAATACATTTTTTGGAACTCCTCTAAGGCTAGGTTCATACTACAGGTCTTAATGCGCGAATCCGATTTGTTCGCGTTTTTCCGACTCGAGTCAGGCATTAACATGACGGTCTGAACGGGACAAGTCGCATCGAAGTGGACCATTTCAAATCTGATCTGGGTCACTTTCGTATGTGGTTCAAATCCGATCTGGGCCACATTTTTCCAGCGGTCTGTACTGTTAAGTCTCCCAAATCGGAATTCAAGCAGCAATTACGTCATCAAAGAGCGAGTGAGACGCTACGGTAGCAGCGCAGCTGTGCGTTATTAGCGCCTAGCTTGCATTGAACATGGCTTTTGGGGAAGGGCCAGATTGACAACATTCAGAAAAAAATTTAAATGGGTTGAGGATGAGCCTGAGAATGATCGGTTTTCTCTCTGCTCTATATGAGCATTATTATAAGCAACGCCGAGAGTCGGAGCAAACTGCCCGTTCGTATATGTGTGTAACATGCACGGACAGTGCGTGCATGCTACCGATCCATATAAACGTTGAATATAAGCCTAAACGGGGATTATTTATGTCTGTTATTTATGTCCTCTTTTTGGAAATCAAAATATGATCTCCCTGGAAAGACAGATGACAGCCAGCAAGTGTAGTAATTTGTTTTGATGCTTCTGCGCATGCGGGTCTTCTTGCTCAGCGCGTGTCGGACTGCGAATTAGTGTGCGTGCGTAATACTTGAATGGTCTCAATGGACAAAGGCAGTTTGAATGGGTACGCCAAAAAAACAGATATGACAAATCGGATTTGTGCATTAAGACCTGTAGTATGAAGCCAAATAGACATTCAGTAAAACATTATTTAAAAAGTCTGAGAGCCTAACTTTAAACATAGTCTGGTAGTATTTGTTCCTAAATAGAAACACACAAATACTCAAATATTGTTCATACCTTGATTCTGGGCAAAGTGGGGTCCACCGTTGAGCTGGTTCTGATTTGGTGCCATGTTAGGCTGGCCGGTGACAGACGAGGGTCGGCGGTACGGCAGCGAGCCTCCCACATGGGTGTTCTGGGGCTGCTGTGCTGGGCGGTTCATGCTGTAGAACTGAGGAGCACCTGTTGGAAAGCACCCATTTAGACGGTGTTTTGGTTTTTGGGGAAAGAAAAAGCTCAACTTTGGAATAATTACACTACACAAATTTGTGGCACAACCAAGAAAGGATGAATTCTCATGCGCAATACATCGCCATGACAACACAGTTGTTGTGAAGGTTGAAAACACAAAGGGGAAAAATGAAGTGTCATCATTAACCAGACATGCAGTTCCAACACAAAAGTGCTCTACAGAGCCTCTACAAATAATACTCCTTAATGACGTGAATTTCCAGTCACATTTATAGCTCGACAGACCTGCATATGGATCAGCTGAGATGATAGGTGGCAGGGTGAGGGCTCTTTCCACATTGGGTTTCACTCACCTTGTGCAGGGTTTCCATAAGCAGTGGGTCCTGTGCCAGCAGGGGCTGTGGAGGTGGGGAGCTGGGGAGGGGGTGGGGGGACATGCGGGATCTCGGCAGGTGGGCTAGAGGCTTGAGGGGGGCCATCAAGAACAGGGGGTATGTGACCAGGAGTAGTGGCTGTGTTGGGTGGAGGTTTAGTAGCATTGGATTGGGCAGGGGCTGAGGGGGTGTACAGGTTGCAAAAAAGTCAGAGGAAGGAAGAAGACAAGAAAAGAAGGGTGAAGTAGAGGAGGAACATTCTACAATACTCAGGGATCGTTCACATTCTCATTTGACATTTAGTGTAAAGGCTGTGCAGCATCTTGTCACTGAGCAGTTTTGTCATTGCAGTCATGAGCAGAAATTAATAGGTAGTACCTGGGAAGGCTGTAGGCGGGGCCGGTGTAGGCACAGCGATGGGCACGCCCACACTGCCACTGCCGCTGTTTTCCCGGCTGCTGCTGCGACTACTGCTGGGGTGACTGCCTCCACTGCTCCCGCTGCTGGTGGTGGGTTAGCAAAGACGTCAGGACACGGACAACACTCAGCTTCACACCAGCCACCTTCTCAAATTCAGCTCGTGTCACTACATTTAGGGCTTTTACTATAGCACGACCCATCACGGAGAAACACACTCCAGTGATGTAAAATAGATCAAAGCAGCCTAACAATGAGAGAGACATGGCAAAATGAGCACAGACAAAAGACAAGAAATGACACACCGGTATAGCAGGAAGCAGAGTTGCAGTGAGATGAGGATGGGTGAGGCTCAAAATATTCAAAATCTTCAGTCTTTAATAGGCACCACTTTTTTACTTAATACACATTTTCGGTCTTCAATCACCCTAAATAATGGTTTTATCTTCAAGAGGATACGTTACATGAATCTTGTTGTACTGCAGCTCAGTGTCTTAATATTGCCATCATTTCTGTACAGGTTATGCCAGTCTGGGTATTCGCCATGTGAGAAATACTTATGAGACGAGGGTTAAAGTCGGGACTCCAAACAAGGACATTTCAGTGGTGGGTCGGGTTTAAAGGTAAGAAAGGAGAGGAATAAAGGCCTGGGGGTAGCGCAACAGGGGCAGTGTTTTAGACGTAGTACTGAGGCATGCTGGGAAGGGGTAGGGGGTACCTGTACGTGCGTATCCTCTGATTAACAGATGCATTGCGTGCTGGGCTCTGCAGGGGGTGCGCCATGTTGCGCGTCGGGCTCGAGACGTAGTCGTTAGGGACAACGGGAGGACGCACTGGCTCGAGCGTCCTATATGGGGAGTGTCGCCTGTGAGAGGGTCAGCAGTTGGTAGGGGTGGAGGGGCATCCACAGAGAATTGTGGGACAGGGGAAGGGGGAAAGTGGGAAACAAACAAGTGCAAACTTAAAGAAAATGGGGAATGACAGATGGAACATTAGGGCCGGTTGGGGAGAATCCGCAGATAGCAACAGCTGTGCAGAACCAAAGCAGCACTCGGCTGCCTGAAACAGATCGAGCCTAAAGCTATTAAATCTATACCATATAATGCTGATATGCTTAAAAGACAGGATATGAATATAAAAGACACTGTATTTTAAGTAACACGTTAAATTCCCAGAAAGGGAGAGGTAGCCGCTTAAGTGTGAAGATGCTTTCATGGCAATATGCTGCTATGAGGAATATGGACAGCCAGGAGTGGGCAAGCCGATCATAAACACAACTAAGTGATATAAAAAAAAAAAATATATATATATATATATATATATTCCAAATGTCAGTCTTTATAACCTTTTACAGGGCAAGTGACTATTTTTTGTGGTTAAAAAAAAATTAACCCCGTATGGACTTGGCACACTTGTATAACAAATGTTACTACATCAGGGGTCTCCAACCTATTCCACAAAGGCCCGCTGCGGGTGCAGGATTTCATTCCAACCAAACAAGAAGACACCTTTTCACCAATCTGGTGTTAAAAGCGCAATCAGTCGAGTGCAGTCTGGTGCTGCTTGTTTTAGTAGAAACCTCATTAGTTTAACTTCTCTGTGTTGGAAACAAAAACCAGGACCCACAACGGGCCTTGAGGACCGGCTTAGTGACCCCTGACCTACATGACCCAAAATGCGATGTCTCCGTATACGGACGCCAGGGCTCAATTTAAATTAAATCATTGCTTTATAAAATTGTTACTCATCATTATTGTATTTCTTTATATATTACGAATGATAACATTTATAAAATCAAATGTTTAAGTCTAAATGTTAAAAACTAAAAATGAAAATAAGAGAAATATACTCTGATTATGACCCCCAATAACAATCTAGATTTTTATTTGATTTCAGATTACTAAACTTATTCCCAGCAAATGACAACAATTGAAATCCAATTCATTTAAAGTGGAATGACTGGAGGGGAATGTTCATCTTTCAGCACCACTGACAGCGCAAGACGTCCGATCCATTTCGACTGAGCGGGCTAGCAGCGATTCGCCGCCAACCCTTCCAGGATTGGATCTCTAGTTCCTTCATTGGAAGCCAATGAGTTATACGACTGCCCTATAAAGGGTTAACCAAAGACTGCAGAGTAGGAGCCATCATGGAAGTGCAGCTGTGGTGGCATGCTTTTTGCAGACATAAACACAAAGACTACACTTGAGAAAGTCACTGAGCAGATGGGACAAAGCCACTCACAAATCCAGCAGACAATTCCTAAGAACAGCCACACGCACATTGACATAAATACTGCCTGAGACTCAGGACGGTTTCCAAAATGACAAGAACAAAGAGTTTTTCAGATGCATGATCAGACGCCCCGCTGGGATTAGACACATTCAACAGTCCGACAAAAACATAGAGGAAAGCTGCTGATTTTAGAGCTTTGACTTAGGATGCAAAATATGCGTGGAAACATGCGCGCACATCTACGCTTTAAATTTCCTTGTTACGTTTCTTCTTCACTCAGAGACACAGAGCAAGCGGACAGGTGGATTGTCAACCTTCTGTCATCTGCTTGGGACTCGAGTTTGACGGCCAAGACAAGTGGGCTGGAACATTATCACAAATACAAACCAAATGTTTATCTGCACACCGAAAAAGGTTACCCACCCAAGGGTCCCCTTCCCGCTCATAGGAGGGCTGGGTGGCTTCTGTGTTGGGGGATTTGTGCGAGGGAGTCCACCTCCACCACCAGCTTTCATGCTCTGAGCACTTGCCTACACAAACAAACAGGCGTTAGGAAAAGTAACAGGTTCATATTTGCTGTATGGGTGCTTTTATTAAATACACACAAAAAAAACTTAAAAGGAGTAGTTAGACATTTTAAACCAGTTCAAAACCTTAAATGATCATTTCTGATTTGTACGTTACTGCTGAAATCCAGCCTAAAGATTTGTAATATCAAACTACTCCTTTAAAACAAAACCCAATTAATACCACAGCAACAACCACAAAAACACCAACAAAAATCAGCATTCCAAAACCCAAACTCTTTCTTCTTTGTGGGGCTGGCTTTGAAAATCTTACCTTAAACCTTTGCAACCACTACAGTTGATTACAAAGATTAAATAAAGGCGAGCAGAGAGAGAAAGAAAGAGAAAAATCAGCAGATTAGTGTGCAATAGAAAAGAGGAAATCCACAGCCCAAAAGTGATTTGTTTTCTTTTATGAAAAAATGGTGGAGAACAAATGCAAAGCTCAAAATTGATTTGTTTCCATTTATACAAATTTGGTGAACAGAGAGTATGTAAAATAAGTTTTTGAAATTCCTTTATAAAAGTATACTAACATGAATATAAAGTGCTAAGATAAAACAAGAGCTCAACAAATACTATCTTGAAACCATTTAGCCGTGGAAAAAAGCACAACTGATGATGAAATGGCCACTAACGTCACACAATTTGACCTACAGTACATAGGCTACGTTCATACTACAGGTCTTAATGCACGAATCCGATTTTTTCGTGTTTTTCCGACTCGAGTGAGGCATTAACTTGACGGTCTGAACGTGACAAGTCGCATAGAACTGGACCATTTCAAATCCGATCTGGGTCACTTTCGTATGTGGTTCAAATCCGATCTGGGCCACATTTTTCCAGACTGTCACGGCAGTCTGTACCGTCCAGTCTCTCAAATCGGAATTCATGCAGCAATTACGTCATCAAATAGCGAGAGAGACGCTAAGGTAGCGGTGCAGCTGCGCATTATTAGCGCCTAGCTTGCAGTGAACATGGCTTTTTGGGGAATGGCCGGGCTTGACAACAGTCATAAAAAATAAAAATAGGTTGAGGATAAGCCTGAGAATAATCGGTTTTCTCTCTGCTCTATGTGAGCAATATTTTAACATTGCCTACACGGCCGAGAGTCGGGGCAAACAGCCCGTATGTGTGTGTGACATGCACGGACAGTGCGTGCATCCTATCGATCCATATAAACTTTGACTATAATCCTTAACGGGGATTATTTATGTCTGTTATTTGTGCCTTCTTTTTGAAAAGCAAAATATAACATCCCTTGAATGGCGGATGACGTGCGTCATTTATTTTGATGCTTCTGCGCATGTGGGTCTTCTTGCTTAGTGAGTGTCGGACTCCAAATTAGTGCGCATGCGTAATACCTGAATGGTCTCAATCGACAAAGGCAGTCTGAACGGGCACGCAAAAAAACGGATAAGACAAAAAATCGGATTTGTGCATTAAGACCTGTAGTATGAACGTAGACATAGACTTGGCTTAATAAATCAACATTGATCGGTAATCATCAAATCTAAACATTATGTTGATTGACAAAAAAACAAAAACACTGCACTTTATCGGAACTGCGTAACAAGTCACTCAAGTCAAGACCAAAACAAGGCACTGCAGAAAGTTGTGGGAGGAAAAAAATCAGAAGCATGCATTTCAAAGGCGTTTCTGAAAAAACAAAGCATGTTTACTTCTCTATATTTTTTTTACCTTGACTCCATGGCCCATGTCATCCAGTATGCTGTAGTCAACAGGCTTGCGGACATAGCGCACGGGCCTCTCAGGATTGGCTGGGGCAATGATCTTGTGTGTGCGGGATGTGTTTTTGTTGGTTGTGAGGATGCCAATCTCTCGCCTGGCCACCTTCTCTTTGTGAATGTCCACCGTCTGAGTAAATGAATGTTTCCTCACATTGTTATAATCGTAAATGACCACATACTGCAAGTACACTCAAGTAAACATATACATAAAATTAAGCAATCACCGTATTTTTCGGACTATAAGTCGCACCGGAGTATAAGTCGCACCAGCCATAAAATGCCCAACGAAGAGGAAAAAAAAACAAATATAAGTCGCACCAGAGTATAAGATGCATTTTTGGGGGAAATTTACTTGATAAAATCCATCAGATAGAACAGATATGTCATTTTGAAAGGCAATTTAAAATAAAAATACAATAGAGAACAACATGGTGAATAAGTGTACAGTATGATAATGTTACATGATGCATGAACAACGAAATGCGAACATGTCCAGTATGTTAACGAAACATAGTTATTACGAGTTGTTGAGATAACTTTAGCGTAAAGAACATGCTAGTAGTTTACCAAGTTTACCAAACCATCAGTTTCACTCCAAAACACCAAAAATAACATGTGAAATGATATAATAATTAGGGGTGTAACGGTATACAAAAATCTCGGTTCGGTATGTACCTCGGTTTTGAGGTCACGTTTCAGTTCATTTTCGGTACAGTAAGAAAACAAAATGCAAAATATAAATGTGCTAGTTGTTTATTACACACCTTTGTGCTTTCAACAATAGGAACATTAGCCTATACAAAGCTAGAATTCTGCTCAAAAAGTAGCTGGTATTTAAAGATAATCCAACAACAATTTGCCTTTCAGACCCCGCGTATTGGTCAGCTTTCTTTCCGAAAGAAAGAAGAAAAAAGAAGTCCTGCGCTAAAGAGAAAAGCAATCCCAATGACTTTTAAAAGATTTTAACACGTATTTTACAAATGAAATGCCTCAAAGAATCATTTTTTTTCTTATGAACGGTTTTCAAAAGCTTTATTGGTGGATTTTCTCAAGTTAAAGCGCCACACATAAATGAATAAATTTAATTGTGTAAGCAGGATCTTTATTCTTCTTCTTATTTAATTACAGGTGTTTTAGCTCATTTCAATTATCTTATTTAAATGGGCTAGTACGGCTGCCACGTTGTCGCGCCGTTGACGTTTCTGGGTTATATACTGTCCTGCTGTGTTGGTCCTTGTTATAGTAGAGAAGACGGAGTAAATATAATCTACACAAAGAAACTGTAACCCGATCGACTCACAGCCTAGAAAAGCAAGGGTTACATTACATCAGAAACTCGTTCGGTACGCCTCCGTTCCGAACCGAGCACCACGTACCGAAGCGGTTCAATACAACTACATGTACCGTTACACCCTTAATAATAATATGTTAATAATTTCAAACATAAATCGCTCCAGAGTATATGTCACACCCCAAGCCAAACTATGAAAAAAACTGCGACCTATAGTCCGAAAAATACGGGTACTTTGTTATTTGTTGCAACTGAATCCAAAAGCTTTCCTTCAGGAAACATTGAGACTATGCACACCAAACATTTGTAGGTAAGCCCTTGCATATTCACATCACATAAATTTCTGTTTGTTTTATAAATATTCTCTGTCATTTGATGAAAACTCATCTACCATAATTTCCGGACAAAAAGGCGCACCTGACTATAAGCGGCCACCCACCATATTTGACACAAAAATGGCATTTATTTATGGATAAGCTGTACCGGACTATAAGCTGCAGCTGTACTCACTGTATTATGTGGTATTCACACTGAAAGATATTAACCTTTAACTACTGGTGCACGATAATTATCAGTCCGATAATAGAAATTAGGACGTCATCCCAATAAATCCAATAAAATTATTAATAGGACCGATAATACTATGTACTAAGCCTGAACGATATATTGTTTAAACATCGCCATTGCGATGTGCGCATGCGCGATAGTCCCATCGCAAGGACGTGCGATAGTTTTTTTTTTTCCAATCCACAAACCTTTGATCTGCTTCATTCGCTCGCACAGCCTCTCTCACCCCCTTTCCCAGCTCTCAGTCACTGCGGCACTTGCTTATTAAAGTTAACGATGGCTTTGATCTGGTCAAAGAAGCCGGGCAGCAATCTGTCAATCATCGTTTAAACAGTTTTTGCAAATAAGCGCCGGCTGGAATGAATGTGTGTGTCTGTGGGGGGAGAATGTGGAGACGTTCGAGACATATAAAATAAACGCCAGAATTGATTATGAGGAGTTTGTAAAGTCACAGCCATGTTAGGTAAACACAGTGCTTCTCAATTATTTTCTGTTACGCCCCCCCCAAGGAAGACGTAAATGTTTCGCGCCCCCCCCCCAACTCTCTGCCGCCACTGTAAATAGTATCATTTGTCTATAATATTACGATTATAAGTACGCCTCAGCCTAACATTGTGTCCTTTTTTTCTATCAAAGAAAAAAAGTAACATAGATCAACTTATAATAAAGTATAACTTTATTAACATTGTTTTGCTTGTAACAGAAAAGACTTATAGCGCATCAATTTGCCTAAGGTAAAAAAAAAAAAAAAGGCACATCCAAACTGTAAAAATACACTCAAGGTACATTTTTGACCATTTGATACTGAAAAATAAAATGTAATAAAATCAGTAAATAATAACAAATTTAAATTGATTAGAAACATTTACTATTCAGGACAACATGCCAAAAAAATTGATCGAAAAAACAAAACTGAATTGGGGGGGGGGGGGGGGTGTCTTTGGACAGAAGGAAAGTTTTTATTTTCGCTGATTCACCACAGTGCTCACTGGTTTGCCGATATAACACTGACAAAGCGGGACGATTGTGACAATTGGCAATATTCGGCACGTTTTCGCTGAAAAACAATCAAGCGGCTTATCAATGAGATTGAGGTCTAATGTCTTTAAGTGGCGTCTTAACTGATTTGGCTTCAGACTCTCTGCTATAATCATTTTTAGACTCAGTAAACAGTGGTCTTTCCTCATTTCCCACTGTATTAAAAGTCAAAGCCAAAAGGCAAACGGCCCGAAAAAAAGCACATTCTCGGCGGCCGAGGGCGAACTGTAGGTGAGGGCGGTGGTCGTGACGATCCCAAGCCGAAAACGGCACTTCTCAGCCGGACACGTGAGAACCGGAGAAGACCGTGGGTCGCTGCGTGAGGCCAGCTCTGCATGAGTCTCTTCCGTGTGCTCTTGCTTACTTCAAAAATACTGCACGCACTATGAAAATGAGAGCGCCACTGCCACCCACGGAGTGGATGTGCAAGTACACTTTATTCTAGTACGGCAAAAAAAAAAAAAAAAAAAAAAAGCATGTTCCCCAAGGTCACTCGCGCCACCCCTGGCATCGCTCTGCGCCCCCCTGGGGGGGCGCGCCCCACCATTTGAGAAGTACTGGGTAAACAGAAGCATTTAATAAAGCCAAGAATTTTTCTACTACAGTACTTTATTCTGGTTTAAAAATTATTCAGTGGGACAGTTATGTTTAAAACTGATCATAATTATTACAACTGAAGTGCTTAAAAAGCATATATATATATATATATATATATATATATATATATACACACACACACACATAATTTTTTAAAAATCATACATGGGGGGAAAAAAGTGAGAAAAAACATACGTCTTATATGGATCTCTTTCCAGTGCTAGATCTGAATAAATACATTTAGCACACACACACACAAAAATGGGGGGGCTACTTTGCGGTTTTTCACTTATCGCGGCGGGTTCTGGTCCCTATTAACCGCGAAAAACGATGGAATACTGTACACTGTGGTCATGATGAGTCATCCAAAGTCTTTCCAAACAGCTATTCAAGTCATCTAGTAAAAATTTATTTAAAAAAAAAATATATATATATATATATATATTTGTTTAATATTGCAATATAATATTTAGGGCTGTCCCAAACGACTAATTTTCTCCCGATTAGTCAGCCGACTATTTTTATGATTAGTCGACTAATCTAATAATTAAAAAAAAAAAAAAAAAAAAATTTTTGTTTTTGTTTACTAATTTAGCAATGAAATTTTTGTTGACGCTTATCAATTCACAAAAAACATATTGGAACACTTAAATTATTTAAAGTACAAATAAACACGTAAATAACAATAATAAATCACAAATAAACAATGAGTTCAAATGCTGATAGAATTACTGTAACTGGTGTAGCATCCCGATTGAAAAGATGGTCTCTTAAACTGATGGTTTACAACTTTTATTCCATCCTTGATGTAATCACACCGTAAAAGCTACGGTGCACACAAATAAAACAACACAATTAGAAATTAACAAAAACTTTTCACCTTTTTCCTTTCAAACCTTATTTATATATCAATTAATTGCCTATATGAATTGCCTTTACCTTAATTTATTACCTTATCATTGACAATCTCTCCCTTGAGTGCAATCACTGTATATACTGTATATATTTATGACCTTTTAACCATATATAATTTTCTATACCATAAAATAAACCATAACATGAAATAAACCTGTCAGTTAGCATGAAGAACAATGCACTTATAGGCCCATTGTCAATGAAACATTATTATTTAGTAAGGCGACAGCACCCTCTGGTGTACAAAAAATGAAAAAAAAAAAAAAAATAAATAAATTACAAACTGGGTGTCGGCGCTTGAGGTGTTTATTCACGGCCGACGTGCAGCGGAGCTTGGCATTGAAGAGACAGGACAGAAGAGTGTACCCTCCTTTGTTTCTTTGAAATAAGTCAATGTTTTGGACACTCTGGTGCGCTTTTTTTGGCTTTGTGCCGCTTTCCCCGCTTGCATACAGAGCATCCGACATTCTGAACATTCCACGCATATATTTTTTCAACCCTTCATTAACCATCGACGGGATGTTGTGCTCGTCGACGGATTTACGTCATCGATGACGTCGACTATGTCGACTAGTCGGGACAGCTCTAATAATATTGCAATACATCGCAAACCCCCCAAAAATCGCAGCAATAGTTTTTTCCAATATCGTTCAGGCCTACTATGTACTGTAATATTTTTGAGACGGTGTCTGTGGATTGGGATGTGTGCGTTTTTAAATCAAGCGCTCCCTTTCTGTGACGTCACACTCAAGTGTGCCGCACGGCTGGGGAGAAACACATCTTAACAAGCCACTTAAAAGATGAAAATCACTGCGATGGTGTTTTAAAAGAGCACGAGTACGCGTGAGCTGCAAATGAAGCTGCCCATCAAATTCCAAAGCAAGCCAGCTAATAAGCCGGGGTTGTACCATTTAACGTGCCCTTTGAAAAGTTTCACAAACGATCACAGAAATGATGGCGCTAGACAACCAACCCTTTTCCCTCGTTGAAGACATAGGATTCAGGCGGCTCCTTCGTCATTTGGAGCCAGGTTCATCATTCTAAGCCGCTGCCACTTTTCAGATGAATGTTTACTGGCAAAGTATGATGAGATTGCCACACGCTTCCATACTTCGATCAGCAACCATGCACGGCATGTAGGTTTTCACCCCGGACATACAGTATAGACGTGTAATGTCAGTCCTGTCAGCATGCTTGGTAGGATTTCGTACTATGCAGAGAAGAAACCTCATACTTTATTGAAAGTGGGTTCAATCACTGCCGTTTATATTGATTATTATAAGGCAAGCCATTAATCCTTTTTGTTCTACCATAATCTGTTACTAGGAATGAGTGATTAACCTTACTATGTAACGTTTGCATTTTACAGTGTTAGTATGTTATTGAGAGGCCTTTTGGTTATTGATAGGCTTGCTGTCCTAACCTGTCTCCCAGGTTAAGAAAGTTGTTTTGACCCAAGACCACAACAGTCTCCTCTCCTGTAGCCACCAAATATTTTTATCTGATGACAAAGCACAATACCTGTTGGGTTTATGTTTTAGTTCACTGCTCATTGTTTAGGAAACACATCTTCAATCATATTGACTAATTGAATGTGATTGACTCAAATTATATTTATTTGAAAAAATTAATATGGGCACTTTATTTGAAGTCAAGACTGTTCTTGTCTTTGTTTTGTTCATTATAATAATGTTCATGTCATTAGGAAAAATCTGGTTAGGTCAAAGGCAAATCTATGTCGAATTCACCAGTCGTTTTTTTTTTTAAACCTCCAGGTGTTCAAGGTAAATATTCATTTAAAAAATTATATATTTATTATCGGTTATCAATATCGGTATCGGCTGTAAGGAGCACTAAGTTATCGTTATCAGTATCGGTTTCAAAAAATGGATATCGTGCACCCATACCAGTAACACTATTTGACAGCGGCGTCATAACACGGCCAAAAGACCATCATAATTATGACATGACACTGTCGCGAGCATTAAAGAATGCTTATGACAAATGTCATTTCGTGTGATCCGGCTAATTATCTCACTTTTGAATGCATATAAAAAATGCGAGCTGGACATAAATGGAGTTCGTGACAAAATTTGGAGGATGACCCTTAATGCCACCTGTCATAAGCATTCATTAATGCCCATGACAGTGTCGTGTCATAATTATGACGGTCTTATCATCTTATGACACTACTGTCAAATAAAGTGTTACGTATTAACCCAAATAAATCAACAAATAAGCCGCACTAACCTATAAGCCGCAGGATTCAAAATGAGGTGAAAAAGTAACGGCTTTTAGTGTAAAATTTACAGGTAAACAACCAATGACCAATGCTTGATCTAATTACAGAAGAATATTTTAAGGCTAGTACTGGGTGTTTTCACAGTTTTGATTGAGTTGTTTTCTTCACGGCACAGTCCAGTACCTACCTGAGAAATGTGGTTGATGGATGACTCCATGCGGCGTAGCTGGGAGGCCTGGATATCCAGCATCTGCAGGACATTGTTGGCTAGCGTGTTGATCAGGTAGGCCACACTGGCCAACGACTGAGTGGTGTAATTCTTGGTCTCCTCCAGTGCTCGCTGCTTATCTGGAGACTGTAGAAGACAGTGTGAAATTTTATGCTTGAATTGCCATATATACAACGTTATTCATAAGAACCCTTATTAACTCATAAATTGTTAATTTGAGCTAAAATTTGTGTCAGTTTGTCATCATTAGGATCAAAGGTGAGTAGAGGAATTTAGGTTAGGAGTACGGGGCTACACTCTGGCCTGGTTTTCAGCAAATAAAAAGGCACTTAATAAGAACTTGGGTTTTTGGAATATGGGAGGAAGCCATAATCAGTGTAGATATAATTTAAGCCTGAGTTATACTCCCGCGTTGCGGTGACGGCGCAGCGACTACGGCGTCATTCGACATTCGATAGTTCTGCGGTGAGGGAACGCGTTGCTCTGTAATTCACCGCCAAGCCACTAGAGGGATGTGGCGTTATGTTTGTACGGTTTTGGGGCATGCTTGTTGATTTCTGCTAGTCGGAGAAAAAATAAACAATGCAAGATGGAACTCTTGAAAGTAAATATTCTGCTCATCAACACTGAATCAGTATTGAACATACAAATGTTGAGGGGCAGGCGACGCAGAAGACTGTTTCGAGGCGGTCTGGCCGACTTTTGATGCCACACAGAGAGTTTTAGACTCGGGTGGAGAGAGCTAGCTGTGGCGGCTAGCTTCAAACTGGCGTCAAACACTGCGTTCAAGGTCCGCAAAGCCCTCTAGCCCGATTTGTTTGCCGTGTCCTACAACCAGCCAGTGGGAAGCCATAGCAGATTTCTGGCGTCTATGGAACTTCCCAAACTGCGTTGGGAGCCTTGATTTTAACGTTATCATAAATAGCACCGAGGCACTCTCAATCAGTGATGATGTATCGTGTGTCAACTGTGTTATTGAAAATTAAAGATCAAAACAACTCTTTTGACACCAAATCTGTGCTTTATTCTTCATATACTTGAAGTGTGACATGTAAATAAGTCACAGACTCACAGCAAACATATGTACACAATAAATGATGAAGTGCACCAACCCAAAATACGACAACGTGATAAAAAGTCGGCAGTTTTTGGCTGCTTTGTGTGGCCACTCGATTCCGAACACACGTCTCGGTGGTTCTTCCATTTTTTTTTTTTTTTCCCAATCGCCGACCTTGCCATTTGGCAATCACAATAATGTCTTGACGAGACTTGCTCTTCGATGATACTCCCGTCGGCGTGGTCCATTTTTGCGTGTAGAAAATAATGTTTAATTCTATTCTACAATGGCGGTGATTTGGCGCTAAACCGGAAACAACAGTCTGAGCGGACCAATCACAGTCCGTTTTCGCAACGTCATACACGTCTACGGGACGCGAAGGTTAGAAAATTCGAGAGGCGCGCGTCAGACTACGGCGTACGGTCGTAACTCGGTTCTTCCTTGACGGCGTAGGTCTGACGCGGAAGTATAACTCGGCCTTTAAGAACATGCACACTACACAGTGAGGGGAAGGCCACAGCAGAGTTTGAATGCAAATACTGTGAGACTGACATTAAATCCACTGTTGCGAGATGATACTCTTGAGTCCCGTGCCAAATCTGACCCTATCCCAGAGGACTTCAGGAAAGTAGTGGGGTACACCCTCACCAGCCCAAGTGGAGGAGTTCCCAAAAATTTATTACATGCATCGCGATTCGACACGTGACGATTCGATTACGATTCATAAATGATTCCCACATAACTTTATGACAGCCGCTCGTAGCAGAACGAAATTCAAGACACGTCTGCCGCCCAGACAACTTTAAAGGACGCACGCACAACGTTATAATGGATGCTGCCTGTAACTGAGTGAGAGATTTACTCCTTTTCAAAAGTCTGGAAAATAAATTTGTGTATGAGACAGGCAGGCAAAAAAGCGCAACCGCAGTTATTTTTCAGAGCGAGAGGGCAAGCGAGATAGTTCGTTGCTCATTGTCTTTCAGATGTCCAGCTGTAGTTTCAAGTCATGTCAATTGCAAAATGTCTTAAGTGTGTTGCTAAGACCCGTGTGCGTCTATAAGAGGTGAGTACACAAACCCTCTTGTACTGTTTAGCCTTTATTGTTGTTGTTTTTGAGGTGTTAATAGCGCCCAGCGCTAAGCTAATTAGCTAACGTGTATTTCATATGCAGAACGTGTAAAACCATGATTAAGTACAGCGGTAACACTACAAACATGCGAAATAGTATAGAAATCTGTGAAAACAAAGTAGATTGGTTAAATGAAGTCTTATTTCTAAAGACACTTTGTTTCCAGAAAATGTGGAATTCATTTCACCTCTGTAAATGTTATTGTATTGTTGAGAGAATTAAGTACACCCTTTAGAATGGTTAATGTTTTTGCACTTTCCTGTAAAAATAAATAAATAAATAAAAACAGCTTAAGGGCAGCTTTTTGTTGAATAGGTGTGTTTCCACCGTTCCTGTTGAATCATTAGGATATTTTAAATAATGGACAAAAATTTGTTTGTCTACTTTATTAATTAGTAATGTGCGATGTATCGATAATTGTGGTAATTGTGATCATCGTCAATACCGTGATCATCATTCAAGAATTGAATCATAGCCCCCTGAATCGTAATCGAATCGAATCATGGGGTGCCTAAGATGGCACACCCCTAATTGCAAGCCTGTGCTTGATTAGGCTTTTTAAGTTTATCTCTCACCTAGTTCTAGCAACTTTGCCATTTAAACTATATCCTCTGATAACAGCTTTAAATAAACGTATCTGCATAACATCAAGTACTTCAAAGATGAAGATATACACAGGTTGGAATAGATCAGATGACAGTGATAAAATAATGTTCAAAGGCAACTAGTTTGCCCATGAATATAGTGTAGGGCAGGCATCCGACAAACAGTGTTTCCCTGGAAGTCAAGAGTACAAAGACAAAAGGGAACACTGTCAAACAACCATAACTCAACTGCGATTCTTAACCTGTTGACGCAGTCACATCAGAATGAAACAAGTCCATTTTGTCATGAAGGGAAGTAATCAAGAAGGAAATGATTCTCGAGAAGGATTAAAAGGAGGAAGTTAAAAATAATGACATTATTTATTTAAGGGAAAAACAAAGATGTGAAAAAGTGAGAGAAAAAAAAATCAGAGCAGCCAAGTTAGCAAGGCAACCTGTCAAACCTGCTCTTTCAGAAGTAAAATAAGACAAATCAAACCATTTAACAGCACACTAGAAAACACTCACGACAGTAAAGGCACGCCTCTTTTACTATACGATTAATTTCCAAATAGTGCGGGTTAGATTACACCTGCTGGACAGCCCCAACAACAGGCAGTGAGAGGGTAAAAAATCTATTTCGAGATGTTGCAACGGTTTTTGTGAACATACTGTAATAATTGCAATGGATTATACGGTAAACATATAAATGAATGGTTAAAATCCAATGAGTCGCAGTGTTTGTCCACGAGATCATAAATCAGCCGACTGGCACTGCTATAAAGAGATGTGCCGAGCAACGATGAGCAGAGATTAATCTCGCTTTTCGTCCTACAGCTACACTCAATTCGCGGTTGTATCACAGATCCCAGCGGCCAAACAAATCGATTATCAACGCGAAGCAAAACGTTGCTCTCTGATGGAAAGCTGCGAGCTATCTGACTAGGGCGACAGCCCACGGCCATTGTAAAAGTCACACATACGTGTTTGTACCGCGGGAATGACAAATATTTCGAGGCAGTGTTCATTAATCACACGCCGGGACATGAGAAAGAGCTCGTGAGTTGAAAATAACCGCGCATTGTTTATTGCCTTTTATCCGAGCTTGGCTAACACTGCACCTCGTCGAAAATACTAGCAACAGCTACCCCGAGCTGCGTTTGGGGTGCCTGCGAAAATCAAGTAAGAGAGCGTGTTTCCATACACGGAAACGCTTACCTGGACATAGTTGCTCTCACAATACTCGGCGACTCTTTCCAAATTAGTAAAACTATCCAGCAGAGCGCTTCGACCTGCTGGAATTTCTTCTTCCAAAAGCATTTGTAGCTCCGCCATTTTCACATCTTTAGCGGGGCAGCATGGGCTCATTGGCGCCGCCACGGTTGCGTGCGGTACTGTAGGGATCACGGGCTGATGGGTGGGGGAAAAGTCACAGAGCAGTGATTCTCAGTGGGGAACTAAAAGAAACGCAGAGGATGCTGGTTCCCTCTAGCGTCAATGAATAGTATAACAGCCTTACGGTTCACCTGTACAGTATTTATTTATTTATTGTTTTAGTTTTGACACTTTTGGTGTCCAAAATGTCTAGTTTTTATTGACCCGCAGCAGAGTATGAGGATATCATTGAATGTTGCCCACATAATGATAAAAAATTCTGCCTACATTAGGGGTGTGCCAAAATATCGAAATTGTGTTATATCGTGATAGTTTGTATCCGAAAAGGTTATCGATATGCTCTATGGAGTCACAGGAGTGCCAAAATTAAAAATAAATAAATAAATGAATAAATAAATAAATGAATGAATAAATGAATATAAAAAGAAATAAATATATAAATAAGTAAATGAATAGGTAAATAAATGAACGAATAAATAAATATAAAGAGAAATAAATATATAAATAAATACAAATATAACGGTATACTTTGTCATTGACATTTACTTTTGGTAATTGACAACCACAAACGGAAAAACTAAGGCCAATATTTTTCATTGACTTTTACTTTCTGTCATTGAACACCACGAACGGAAAAAACAATGACAATTGTATATTTTGCATTTGCCTTTTCTGTTTGGCTTTCACATTGGCATTGGCATTTGTCGATCGCCTTTCCTCTTTGGCAATGTAAATGGCAACTGCGCAGAGAAATGGTCAGTCAATCAAATGATGTTGGGAGGGGCTTTCCAACCAGGAATAGTAGTCGATAACTGATTATTCCTGGTTTAACTTTCCGCACATGCGCCGTACACCTACCCAAGCGCAACCGCGGCTGTTTTGTGTGACTGCACTACGCCACTTCCTCCAATGTCGTCATGATTATAAACGCGAAGATTCGGACATAGAAAATAATTATTCTTTGAATGGTCTGGCATGTGTGTTGAATATATTTTATAATTTTTTTTTATCGGTCTAGAAAAATGTATTTCTATCGTTGAATCTATCCATATCCATATCTATCCAGTCTATCCTATCCATAAAAACCACACGTGCAACTCGATAACCGACGTCACTTTCCTTCAGGTAAACTAGGAATAATCAGTTATCGACTACTATTCCTGATTGGAAAGCCCCGCCCAACGTCATTTGATTGACAAGCCGTTTCTCTGCGCATTTGCCATTTACATTCCTGAAGAGGAAAGGCGATCGACAAATGACAATGACAATGTAAAAGCCAAACAGAAAAGGCAAAGGCAAAAAATACAATTGTCATTGTTTTTTCCGTTTGTGATGTTCAATGACAGAAAGTAAAAGTCAATGAAAAATATTGTCATTGTTTTTTCCGTTTGTGGTTGTTAATGACCAAAAGTAAATGTCAATGACAAAGTATACCGTTATATTTTTATTTATTTATATATTTATTTCTCTTTATATTTATTTGTTCATTTATTTACCTATTCATTTATTTATTTATATATTTATTTCTCTTTATATTTATTTATTCATTCATTTATTTGTTTATTTATTCATTTATTTATTTTTAATTTTGGCACTCCTGTGACTCCATAATGCTCCTGCATAAAGGTGTCGATGTCTAAAAAAATAAAATAAAAAGGAATCAACAAGTTGCTACCAAAATCTTCCACCATAATAGTGTCTCAGTTAACTCTTAAGGCTGCATTGACGGTGCACGACGCCCAATCTATTTAGACTGGGGGTTTTCAGGGCATTTACAGGTCACTTGCGGTTCATTTTAGGGCATTTATAGGTCATTTCCTGTTGAGTTTGAGTCACTGCCTATTCATTTGGGTGATTCCCAGGTTACTTCCTGTTCTGTAACTCAAAATCAAAAGGAAGTAACCCATAAAATACCCCAATATCAACAGGATGTAACTGACATCAACAGGTAAATGACTTAAAATGGCCCAAAATTACCTCACTGCCTGGCATTGGCTGCCACTGACGGCCATAGACGTTCAATCCGTTTGAAGTGGGAGGCATGGCAGCGAATTCATTCATTCGCTGCCATCCCTCCCATTTCAAATGGATTGGACGTCTGCTAGTGACTCATTCCAATTCACAGCAGAAACTTGTTTTTCTGTGTATTAGTTGTTGGTCAGAAAATCATTCCAGGATATTCTACAAATATATCGATAATCGTTGTATCACCATATCGTCAGATTATCGTTATCGTGAGCTTTTTATCGCAAATCGTATCATATCGTGAGTTACCAAGAGGTTCCCACTCCTAGCCTACATTATGTTGCACTTCTCAGTTTGAACATTACCTTAGCAGTCAAACCCTGACATTACACTGAAATCAATGTAAGAAACTGTAAAATTTCACTAGTTTTACATAAACACATTAAAAAAATATATATATATATATATATCCAACGTGATAAACTAAGCTATCTTTTTTGGGTTTTTTTTCCTTCACTTGACTTTTTTTTAATTGTTTTGCAAAGTTTAGTCGTGTAAATCCAGCTGGGAAACGCAGACAAGGCTAAAAAAGCAGTTTCTGCTCTTGCACCCCTCTTTTAAATAAACTGCTGAATTTTAAGCCAAAAGAACTGTTGTGTGTGATAGAACAATATGTCTATATGCTGCCATAGCCATTTCATGGAGCATTAAGCCCCCAAGCTATTTTTAATTTGTGCGTTTTACCCTGGAAACCCCAGTATACACACACAGCGCAACCGCTTTTTTTTCAACACATTCATATAAGAAGGTAAGTAATCATATCTATTATTTGAAATGGCTACCATTTTTAGCGTTGAATCATTAATTGATGTCTAATATTAAGTTAAAAAAAAACACTAAAAGATTATTCACTTGCATATTTTAAACGTTTAAACAAATTACGTCACATGTACAAACATAGTGTCTGTAGATAGGTCAGATATCTACCTCATAACCATCGCTTAATTGTATTTAATTTTTGTTACTGTCGCATTTTCCCCGATATTTTAGATGATAATCAATCCAAGTAAAGAAAATTAAAAAAAAAAAGTTTAAAAGGGTAAATATTTCAAAAAGAAAATCTCGACCACTCCTTGATGTCTGCGGTTTCTGCATTGCGACCCTTGTTATGTTACTGTGTTTCACCCCTAAAATCCCCCAAAAGTCCGGTTGTGGCCATTCACAGCTGTGTCTTGACACTCGATGATACATGCTACACTGACTTTTTGGACCGAAATAAGGTAAGTACGCAATAATATCTCGTTAAAAACATGGTCTTTAATTTTGCTCTCATGCTCTCACCTGGAGTTACGGTTTAGGGGTTTAATTTTTTTTAAATGCCCTCCTGCTCATAAATTTTCTTCCCCCAGAAAATAGAGATTTTAAGCTGTCCAATGATGTATTACACATGCATATAGGACAATTTTGAAATTTGGGCAAATTGGGGTTCTCGGAGCGTAACTTCAAGCCACCTGAGTGTTTTCCGCCAAATATATACAGTATACCAGCTCACCTCTGGATTATTTTGTTGCTTGTAGCTCTGAACCTATTCACTGCTGTTGACAGTTACAGACATCAAATCCATTTCACCTGGGAAGGCTTGCATTGGGTGATCATTATATACGCAACTTACGTATATAATCAATATAAAAAATTAGCTTTACACAATTATCACTTACATAACGCAAGTGATAATTGTGTAAAGCTTTTTTTTCATTTCATAGTAATTAACTGATAATTGACAAGGATTAAATTCATTTAAACTGTGAGCATAATTTGTGAATCTATCAGTGCCATCGACAGCAGTATACATCTACTCCAATCCATTTTGACTGGGTGGGACAGCTGCCAGCCTCACCCAGTCAAAAGGGATTGGACTAGCAGCATCACGTGCAACCAATGAGTTCAAATAGTGCCCAATCTCAGGCCTACATCATAATAATTAACATTTATTGAAGTACATTTTTAAGCACATAGTTTTACATTTTCAGTACGCAGTTTTTGGATTTCGAAAATAATATGGAAATGAGGCAAAAAAAAAAAGAAATCAAGTTGACCAGAGCCCGCCCAAATGAAAATTTTACGTCAAATTAATCTGAGCTTCGATTGCTGATGGTGATCCAGGTTTCATCCTTTGGTGCTGAAACCAGTTCTGATCTGACCTCCAGGACTTGACCTTCCAACCGATGAAGCCTCAGTTCCCGCACTAATGTGCTGAGCAGGACAGTAGCTACTGTGTAAGCAAATCTGTCAGGCAAATGCATAAAAAAGTAAATAAATATTATATTCTGTTGGTAATATACAGGTATATAGTGTAGATATAATTATAATGTGTACTTTAATGACGAATGTCACCTTAGCTCTGGACATGTCTGATTCCCAGAGAAACCCAGCAGACAGAAACAATTTCGGGTTGACTCGTCCTCAAACCGATCAGGGTCAAACCTGAGAGTTCATCATAAAGTATGTTTTAAAACAGCCTAAAAATGTAACGTTGAGCAAACACTATCCCTGTAGCAGTATCATGATAAATATCAGTCAATTGAGTAACACAGAAGTCACACGGGAAACAATGACCTGCTTGCTTCTCGCCAGGTGTTGGAATCTTGCAGCACAACACCCAAAGCGTAGATCACAAGGGTCTGAAATAAGACAAAATATTACTGAGGTACAGCATGTTGTATTTTTCCCTCCTCTCTTGCACTTGGTGTGAGCAAGTGGTGACATAAGGAAACAACTATACTTCTTTGGGAATGACATGCTGATCAACTTTTCCATCCAATTCCTGAAGTCGGGCGGCAATGGGTGTCAACTTTGCAGTTCTTACTGTCTCATTCAAGACTTGCTGGCAGTATCTGCTCAATTATAAAACTGTCAATTCGTCTATCAAACGTCAGGAAATTAAATGTTCCTTTACTATTAACAAAAAGCTTACTTGAGTTCAGGGATCTTGTTTAATGAAATAGGATCGGAGCCCAAAACGTCTTCCAGCTCTTGATACAACTTCTCTTGGACTTCCTCTGAGTTTGAAAGGAAGTAAAGAGCCCAGATACACACTGCCAAAGTAGAGTTTTGCCATTAATATGAGAAAATGAAACCTGACTATATATTTGCATGAAACGCAGTCAGACGCAGTACACACAGTTGGCAGTGATGACACTTCCTGCCAAAGTGAACACCATACAGTCCTCCAATACCTGAAACAAACAAAAACCTGTAAATACTCTACACTAATCCAGTGAGCTTTCATAACAAAGACCTTGCTTCAGTTCTTACCTGTCGCTCAGTGAGAGCAGACATAAGCAGTGAGTCCACAAACACCATCTGCTTCTTATTGGCTTTTCTCTCCTTGGCTACAGACAACAACACAGACTCCATCTCTGACAGAGCTGAAAAGACATTTTAATTAGCACAGAATGGCACAAACTAAGCATAGCTCATTCAGTGAACATTCTGTTCTTTTTCTTTTATTATTATTGTCAACTTGATTGATATGAGCAGCCATAATAGGGAAGAGCGTGAGCAACTTTAGGGTGTTTCTTTGGACCAAGAACAGTAAAAGCAAAACTCACATGAGGAGTCAATCCTTAAATAATGAGATCAGATCTTATCAGAAAGCCTAAAGTCTAGATGTCTGATATGGGCAGTGGTGTCATGTGACATGTTTCTACAGTTTGAGAAGGTGACTTTTTAGGATATTTTGGTTTGATTAGCTATTGCATTAAGGGCATAAGCAAATTTTAAGGGAGGGCCAGGGGGCCAGCCCCCCCTGGTGGCCAAAAAGTGTCATTGCATGAAATTGACTTTCCTATACATATAAAAGTTGTAAAGCAATAAAACTGCAACAAAAATGAATTAAATGAACAAAAAATATATATATTTATAAGGGTCAAAATTATTTTTCAAACAGATTATGTGACTTTAGACGATCATTTGCTTTGCAAATAATTAAAAAAAATAATAATAATAGGTGAGGGCAATTTTATTTTTCAAATGATTTTTTTCTTTGATTGAATTTTTTTTTTTTTTTTTGATTGAAGCAACTTTTTTTGGGATTGAATGATTTAGACATAAATGTCCTACCCATAATATGGCCCAAACACAAAAAGGATTGCTTCAATCAAAGAAAACTTTTACAATTAAAAATTAAGTGTCCAAATGCAAATCTTTCAATCTCAAATATTTTTTCTTATTCAAAAACGTTTTCTATGATTGATTTTTTCTTTTTTTTTGATTGAAGTGATTTTTCTTTTGAAAATATATTTTTTGTTTGAGGCAACTTATTTTTTGATTGAATAATAAAGACAAAAACGTCCAAGCCAAAATGTGGGCCAAACACAAATCAACATTACTTCAAAAAATTTGCTTCAATTAAAAAAAAAAAAAAAAAAAAAAAAAAAAAACTTGACCCCAATCAAAAAATAAATCAAAGAAAAATGGCTTTCACGTGCATTTTTTTGAGTTTCAAATTTATTTTTGCATTTAAATACTTTTTTTTTTTTTTTTTAAATAGAAGCGATTTTTTTTTTTAATTGAAAATATATATTTTGATTGAAGCAACTTTTCTTTTTATTGAAGCAACTTTTTGGGGGATTGAATAATAAAGACACAAATCTACCTCCATATGGCTACGCCCTATGGGGTCAGATTAGTCTCATAAGTACTCGTACACACATTGTGGGATTCATAAACACATAGCATGCGAAACACACACACATTGTGTTTACGAATCCCACAATGTATGTACGAGTACTTATGAGACTAATCTGACCCCATAACGCCCAGGGGATACAATTTTTGACTGGAGTAATTACATTGGAACGACACCGGCGGGTGTACCATATTCAATGGATGACGATCTTGGCGAAAGGTATAGCTGTCCTAAGCAGCCTGATTTAGAATTCCCCTCAAGAATGATGGGAAACAAAAAAACGCTCACTGTCAACTTATTATTATAAATATTCTTCTATTTTTTTTTAATTTTTATTTTATTTTTTTTAAACCTGTCCTGTTCAGCTGTTTGACACAGAGAATGGAAGTCTAAGTGCCCGGATTCTGACCAGTTTTAATGTTTCACATTGAGAGTCTGACATACTCCCATTGTGATCATTCAAAATACCTTTTTATTATGACAAAGCAGCGAACAGGAAGGGATTATGGGGGGACAGAAGAAAAGAAATACAAGAGAAGAAAGAAAAGAAACATATACACAAACAACAACAAGAAATACATTGAACATCTAAACTAGTTACTAATATGCTGGTGCTATCGTCAGCGAGATGTATTTCCGGTTTACACCATGTGGGGGCCTATTGGCCAGTGAAAGAGGAGAATGGGGGTGGGGGTGTCTATAAGACTATAAGCTAAGTGATTGAAAGGGGTAGAGTGTACACAAATCAGTTCTGTGATCTAGAACCCAGTAATCGTGTGAATCTCTTATGAGTGTAAGCCCGTTGGCGACCAACCCTACGCCGCCGCATCGCCAATCCCGGCACCGGAACCCCCAACCCGAGCATGCCCTACCACATCCAGCGGCACGCAAGCCCCACCGGGCGCGCGACGGCCACGCAGACGGGCGGAGAAACCGCGCGGGCGACAACCCAGGGCCACGGGGTCCCACCCAACCAGCCTGGGGAGGGAGGGCTTGCAGGGGGGTGGGGGGGCCATGCTCAGCCCATCCCTCCTCCCGCCGCCCAGCAAAGGAGCCATCGTCCCCCCCCCAGGACCCAGGGTGGTCCCCCGGGCCACCCGCGTGCCCATCAGCCGGCCTTCAGGGATGGCAGGAGGGGACGCATCACCAACCCCACGCCTACACCCACCCCCGCCCGCCCACCCGGGCCACGAGCCACAGCCATAGCCCCCCAACCGGCACGGCACGCCACGGGACCCCCAGCGGCCCACCAAGCCCCAGGCAAGGCAGGGTCCCCCGCCGGTGCAGGCAACACCCCGCTGATACACCGGCGCCCAGCCAGTGACCCGCGACGGAGCGCAGGGCGGATGCCCAGCCAGAGAAGAGAGGGTAAGGCGGAGGCAGGAGAACGCCCAGGAACTGCCACGGGGCGATGCAAGATCGGAGACCCGACCCCCCAACCCACTCCCGCGGCCGGCAGCCGAGGCAGAGGGGAGGCCACACCCCGGGAGCCACGCCATATAGAAAAAGTGTGGGACCCACCTACCACCCTATTACTGTGGCTGCCAGGTTCCCGACTGGCAGCCATCACCCAGCACTGTGATGGGGGTGTGAGGGGAGGGTAGTGCAATGTATGCATTAAAATAGGAGAGCTTGGCTTGGGGCAGTGGGACCGCAGCATGGAGTTTCTGCCCAGCCACCCGTCCCACCGCCCTTTGCCGGAGCTCTCCTGTGGAGTATGATGTGTGTGGTGCATTTAAAAAAGGTGCAGGGATGGCGGGGCCTGTGGTGAGGAGGCAGCCGTGAGCCCCCCCCCCCCCCCCCCCCCAACAGGTCCCAACCATCCCACAACCTTGGCGTGTGGTGCATTAAAAACAGGGGGGAGTCGGGCTGGGACTGTAAAGCCCCGTCCCAACTCTCCCCGGAGAAATGTATGAGCATGTAAGTGCCAGGGTGAAAAATATTTACAGTGCCGAAGTGAGAAGTGCGTGAGTTAAGAGGCAGGCTCCCGCGGGCATGGCCCCGTCCACCAGAACCACCGGCCCCAGGGCGGAAGAAGCGTCAGGGCCCCGATCAATCCCCGCCCCAGACCACCCACGGCGCCTCCGCGACCGCCCGCCCCCCTCCCACCCACCGAGCACCCACCCCGCACCCCGAGCAGGCGCCGCACCAAGCGCCGGCGACCAGGGGGCGTCCACCCCACCGGCAAGGGACAGCAAGCCTCACCCTAGGCCCCGCGGGCCCCGCCAACGACCCCGCCGGCCGGGGGGCAGCGGCAGCCGCCGCGGCCCAGGGAGGCGGACAGGGCCGGAAACAGACCAAGGGGAGGGAAGCGCACCCCCCACAACCCACCCCCGGGCCAAGAGGGGCGCGCGGTATGGCACCAGAGGGCACCTCCCCGGCACCCGGTACAGGGAGACGCGGCTCCGGCCGGGCGGACCTGGGAGGGAACCATGGCTGCCGCATACACCCCCCGGCCCCCACCCCAACTCCACCCCAGCCGGCCGGGGAAGGGCCGCGGCCCCCCCACCTGCCCACGACACCAGCGCGCGCCCGATGGGACCCCCCGCACAGCCAGACGCAACCAGACAAGCCCCGGCCGAAAATCCCGGGGGCCAAGACCGGCGACGGGACGGCCCAGGGCAGGACGCCAACAAACTCCACCTGTAAAGCTGACAGAAGAAGAGGTTTATCTAACACCATTAGATGTATGCCAAGGACCAGTGAAGTGTATTATTTACGCATAGTTCCTTAATTGTTCCAAGTCTGATAAGTAATATATAGGGTGTTCCAAAAAAAGTTGCATATGTTCCCCAGTAGCTGGAAACCAAATTGTCTATGAGTATCCTTGTAAAATAAGCCCATTGACCGACTAAACTGTGAAGGAAGAAAAATTATTTATTACATGCTGTTGGGAGTGTATAAAACAGTTCGGATTTAAACATGTCCAGTTGCCAGCTGCAGAAGGATGCATACAACTTCCCTGGACACCCCGCATACATCAATTTATGTATACATTTTTATTATTTTTGTGGCATTTCTTCGCAGGTGAGAGAGAATCCTTATTCTATGTTCATTATTCTTGCGACCGTTTCCCACTGTTGTTCGTATTTGTCCATTTTATTTGTCTGTTTGGCAGATATTTTCTCTAATGTTATATATTCAATGATTAGATTTAGCCATTGGTTAATGCTAATGTTTTGTTTGTTTTTCCAATTCAACAACATTGTTTTTTTGGCTATCGTTAGACTTGCTAGTAGTGGACGGGTTTGATGGATAGAGATATTCACTGTATTCAGATCGCCAAGCAAAGAGTTGGAGACAATGGAATCCTGCAATTCAATAGGAAAGAGAGTTTCTTCGTTACCTGTGCCCAGAAATCTTGTATTGGTTTACATTGCCAAAGAGCATGAAAGTATGTATCTGAAGTATCTTCGTTGCAGCTTGTACATTTATCGGATTGGGAGAACCCCATTTTGCGCATTTTAGATTGAGTAATATGCCATCTGTGCAGTATTTTGAACTGTATAAGCTGAAGGTTCTTATTCTTTGTCATTATAAATGTATTTTTACAGATGTTGGACCAATAGTTATTATCTAATGTTACCGAAAGTTCGTTATTCCATTTTTCGATTGGTAGGCAAGTAGAGTTGTTACATGAGAGGGCTTTATATACTTTTGAAAGTATTTTTTTTTTGTTGAGAATGTATATTTATTATTTTATTTACGAAAGGTGGTGGGTCTAACGTACCCGTTAGTGATGGAAATTTGCTTCTGATGGCTTCCCTGATTTTATTGTATTGAAGGAAATTGACCCCTTTGATCTGGAAATCTTGTAATATTTTTTCATATGACATGAATGTATTATCTTTAAACAAATGCTGTAACTGGTTTATTCCTGTATCATGGCTGACACTGCGTTTCGAGGTCATCAACATATTGTGACCCCCCTGCCCCCAACAGTCAAACTCTGCCTATGATTAAGGGGTATAAAGATTTTAAGTTTTACTGATGACTCCATCTTGAAAGAACCAAAAAACAATTAACTCAATAGTATGCAGGTAAATAAACAGACGCGTTGTAAAGGAGTTTGGGGTACATTTAGTCAGGGTAATTCTTGCAATATTCCAATTTGGAAACCTTCCCAACAGTACTGAACTGGAATTGATGAAAACCTTGAAATTCACACGAATATTATTATTTTTTAAGGAAGCAACCGATGAAGTATCTTCTTACAGCAGTAGCTTACAGCTATGGAGAAAAAAAGCCACTAGGCAACGTGTATAAAGCTCAGGGTAACCTTTAAAGGTCTAACAAAGGCCACTGGTATGTTTAGCCCTTAATTAAAAAAAGCATCTTCAATTGCAGTCTGTTCAGGTGTTGTAGGTGTGAAGCGCCTCCGTTTCTGGATGGAGTCCCTATTTTAAAATGCGTTTTTCCTGGGGTGATTATTATTCAATTAAATAAACAGCCACTAATACAAATAGAGTGATTCTACACCTAAATAATTAGAACTGACGAAGCCTTTTGCATTCAATATTCTTACAAAACAAACAACAACAGTCCAGTTGTCATGATTCAAACATTGTGTACCAGGATTATACTAAATCATTATTTTTATTAGGATCTAACATTCATATTTTGTGAATTTTATCTATTCTCAATGTGTCCCAGGTACTAAAATTCTCAAACTCAAGAGCAATAATCAAGGTGATTAAGTTGAATTTTTATTTTTTTTAACAAACTGACAATTGATCTCAACATGGAAGAACATTAGGAGTGGAATGATGCTTACAGGTTGCATACTGCATCTTCCTGCTGGAGCTTTTCTCCTGGGAGCCATCTAAGTAGCCTTTCCCAATTTCTGACCAGATCTGAGTGGATGGAAAAGAAAAAACAAACATTTAGTTTTACTGAAAAACAACCATTCGTTCCTTTCAGAAGATGTTTAAGCTGTATTTCGCACCACGTCATGATTCTTGCGGAAGGATATGACTTGAGCGTCATCTTTGAAGTGTTCGCCAAGGGCAAGCTGAGTGATGGTCTTCATGGAGAGACCCAACAGGTGAGCGCATAGTGGTATGTGCTGAGCCTCAGGGAATGATACCCACTTTCCAACCAGCTCCTCGACTAACTGGCAAAAACAAGACAAGAGATTGCAGAAAATCTGTGGAAAAAAATGACTAAAGCAGAAATGTTTCAGCCTATAATGGAAGCCAAACCTTGACAACCAATGAAAAGTTGTTCTTTAGAGTGTCATTGATGGCGGTGTCATATAACTTTTTTCTAATGACAGCCTCGTTGACCCCACCAGCTGTTCCGGACTGATAACTCAGCAACGATTTCAGCATGGTCTCAAACGAGTCAGCTATGGAATGCAGATAACTCATATTAAAGGACAAAATGTAAATCTTCTCATGTTTATTGCAGTTGTACACCTACTTGTGTGGTTTGGGTTGATGTGTTGCCGCAGCTGGTTAACGGAGCCCAGACTTACCACCAGCCGCCGACCAAACCAGAACGATGCCACTGACCCAAACTCCTGATGTAACACCTCCAAGAATTCATGCATACTGCCTCGATTGACAATGTCTTGCAAGTTGCCATCTCTGATGATGCAACACAAATAGACATCCACTCAAACTTGCAACATCTGCATTCAGATATTTTACAATATTAAAGTAGTAGGGGCATGACAATTGCAAGTTGCTTACTTTTCATCTGTGGGGTTTAGACCTGGTATGTCTGATGATCTTCTGGATGACTGAAACCCCAATCATCAGAATCATTACATAGACACTTAAAATATCGACAAAAAACTTCATACAAATAATGAATGCCAGAATATGATCTTCAGTTTATGCCTCCGTTTCAGTCCTGCTTTTCAGGAGCCCACTTAGTTTTAGACTCATTACAGTCGCATTTAATTTGATAAGAACATTTACCTAGGTACTTTGGGTCTCAAGAAAGGCGCTTTGAAAGAAAATTTATCATTGCCATCGTTTATATGCTATATTCCATTCATATAATCATTCAATAAGATTACAGTATTCTCTTAGTTAAAGCAGCGTTAATGTTCAACATACATTTTAACAGTGCGGAAAGTCATTATAAAAATGTAAAATCTATTTTTGATGCATGTGTGACATGACTAAGCCTACTCTTGGCTACTGTGTTTAGTGTTGGCCATAATAGCGTTGTATGTTTTTAAATAAAAAACAAGAACCACTAGTAAAGAATATTTCTTTAGCGGGAACTAGACGTGTGACGATTACCGGTTTCAAGGTACAGTGTATCACAAAAGTGAATACACCCCTCGCGTTTCTGCAGATATTGAAGTACTGTATATCTTTTTCTTGGGACAACACTGACAAAATGACACTTTGACACAATGAAAAGTAGTCTGTGTGCAGCTTATATAATAGTTCATTTATTTCCCCCTCAGAATAACTCAAAATATGGCCATTAATATCTAAACCCCTGGCAACAAAAGTGAGTACACCCCTTAGAAACTACGTACATCCCTAAATGTCCAAATTGAGTACTGCTTGTCATTTTCTCTCCAAAATGACATGTGACTCGTTACAGGAGTGCTGTCAGCATTGCTGCAGAGATTGAAGATGTGGGGGGGTCAGCCTGTTAGTGCTCAGACCATACGCCGCACTCTATATCAAATTAGTGTGCATGGCTGTCACTCCAGGAGGCAGCCTCTTCTGAAGACGGTACACAAGAAAGCCTGCAAACAGTTTGCTGAAGACATGTCAACAAAGCAAATGGATTACTGGAACCATGTTCTATGATATGATGAGACGGGCAGGCTTTCTTGTGTACCGTCTTCAGAAGAGGCTTCTTCCTGGGGTGACAGCCATTCACACCAATATGATGTAGAGTGCGGCATATGGTCTGAGCACTAACAGGCTGACCCCCTACCTCTTCAATCTCTGCAGCAATGCTGACAGCACTCCTGTAACGAGTCACATGACATTTTGGAGGGAAAATGACAAGCAGTACTCAATATGGACATTTAGGGATGTACGTAGTTCCCATGCGGCGTACTCACTTTTGTTGCCAGGGGTTTGGATATTAATGGCTATATTTTGAGTTATTTTGAGGGGAAAATAAATTAACTCTATTATATAAGCTGCACACATTCTACTTTTCATTGTGTCAAAGAGTCATTTTGTCAGTGTTGTCCCATGATAAGATATACTTAAATATCTGCAGAAATGCGAGGGGTGTACTCACTTTTGTGATACACTGTATACCGTGGTATGAAAGTGTCACCGTTTAAAACCGAAAAATTTTCCCTCATACCGTCCCTACGGTATTATCTTTTTTTTTTTTTATGTCCCAAAAATGCAGGGAGAAATCCCTCGCTTGCAGCTGCAAGGGTCAACCCTCCCCCACCAGCTTTTGCTCAGAGTCAGTGAGTCAGCTGTACTACACGATGACTGGAGGAGGTGAAACTTCTGAACTTTTTCCCCATCAAAGAAAACCAAATTGCTGGTATGGGGATCATCGGGCTACAGAAAAGTTACAGACGGCCGCGGCTAAGAGGAGGAGGGCAAACAGACATGTAAAACATGTTCGCTGAGGGTGTCACACGTGCTTTTTTATGGAAAATAATTCAATTATTTTTGTTCTGATGGTAATGATGTTGAGCTGTGACTGTGGGTTTACCTTCACTGAAAGGACTGCATTTATTGTAATTTTATTTAGAATATTTCAGTTATTTTTATTATTATAACTTAACATTATACTTATGTTCCAATCTGCCAATATGTTTTGAAAAATAAAAATCCTGTTCAATGGAAAAAGTTTTTTCTTTAACCCAGATATCTCAAAATAACACATTTTAAAGCTATAATTGCAATACCGTGAAACCGTGATATTTTTGCATACGGTTTATCATACCACCAGAATTTAAAACTGGCACATGTCTAGAGGGAATTATTAAGAACAAGTTCAAACTGAACTACGACTGCCTGGCTCGCTCCTTAAACGGTTTGTCACCCTAGAGACCTGAAAATCACAACAGAGTGCACATGCCTTCCTTCTACTGGCTAACACAGAACCTACAGGCAACAAGAGGTCTGCAATTAATTAATGTAAATAATCAGCTCTGAGTCGAATAAACGTCTTTTCAGCCTAGAGACATGAAAATCACAACACAAAAGTAAGTACGCCCTCTACTGGCTGACTCGGAACTTACAAACACCAGTAAATCTGCAATAAATTATACAGCTCTGAGGCAAAAATATTAACTCTGGCTCCGAGGAACGATGCATATACCTCCTCCGAATATACCCACAATTTTAGTTTGTGTTCTTCCCAAGAAGATGAATGAAAAGAAAAACAACCACGTGTGCTATTAAAAGCTAAAGTCTGGCCACTACTGGCTAACTCAGGGGTAAGCAACCCGTGGCTCCGGAGCTGCATGCGGCTCTTTGATCCCGTTGATGCATCTCAGTTTTCAAATAAAACACGAGTATTTGTTTAAAACATTGTGGCACTTTTGAGATTTGACAAAGGAATTTAGGCTCATCTTCTTTGTAAACAGAACACACACGCAGGCCATTAATTCACCAATTGTCACCCACAGTGACACTATGACTAAGTAGTTGGTGAAATAATGACCTGTGCAAGTGCTCTTTGAATAAGGGTGTATAAAAAGTGAGCCTGACTGGTTCCCGACCCCAAATTCTTAATTTGAAATGACAAAAAGTGTGTGAGGCTCCCACTGTTATCTTTTCAGTGAAAATCAGGTCATAATGGCTCTTCTTTAGTTGTTAAAGGTTGCAGACCCCTGGGCTAACTCGTCACCTACAGACAATAATTCTGCACTGTCCTCTACTGACAATTTTTTATCCTACAGAAGACTACCCTCTACTGGCCAACTCCGAACTTTAAACTCGTAATTAAATAATAATCCCTGATTCAAAAAAAAAAAAAAAGACGAAAAACTGTGCTCCAAGGCTCGATAATGTCACGTGATACCATTTCTCAAGACAATCGGTTCACGAATGACAGAGTAGAACTTTAAAGTCAGTATCCACAAGAGCAACAACAACAGCCTGAGTGGCGTAAGAGGCCTTCTGTTTGTAATAATAAAGTGAACGAGAACTTGGGACCCCCGTCCCCTTACTTCTGGGCGGTTAAAAAATAAAAACAAACAAACAAAAAAAAACGAGTGTGATTGCGCGAAAATAGCATGTGAAATTTTTCAAGCAGAATTTCCCCCAGGTTAATGTGAACTTTGCATAAACTTTGCGATGAGCTCTCAGTCACCAGTGTACCGTGTATTCTTTACTGTCTATGAATGAGCATGCAGCGGATGGATCCGTCATAACTACACAACATTACTAGCACAACAAAGATTCTAACGAACTATGAGCCCTTTTGAAGCTAACTTACCGGATACAAATACACAATTGCGCCGACCAAAACGACTATAAAGGTCACAGCAAATATAGCAAAATCCAACATGATAATGCACTTTTACAAACTGTATTTTAGGTAGCAGAACAAACTTGAAATTAAACCAGACTCCACGTCAACACCGTCGGAGTTTCTCTGTGTTCGATTAGAATACAGCCTCATCGTTAGGGCTAACTAATCGAATTCAGAGGGACTCGATTAAGCGACCGCTTCCTTCAATGATACTTAACCTTGACACGATTACTTTTTTTAATGAATGAATGAATAAATGAATGAATGCTTTATTTGGACATGATAAAATAAAAATAATAGACAAACAAATGAAAAACAAAAACAAAAATCAGAACCAATGATATTCACGAGATGACAGCAATAACAGTTAAGACAATAATAATATTGATAATAATAAACAAGATCAGAATTTATTCATTGTGTCTAAAAAGGAGTAGGATGAAGCATTTGCTTATTAAAACCTACCCCCCCCCCCCCATTTCTATTCCTTAATTATATCTGTCCGCCCTATGTAACTAATCCTCATATTAACAAAGAAATAAACTAAATAACCATATACATAAGATGCAAGATAAACAAAAATAAACGGGACTTAGCCAATAACAGATATGTGAAAACCCCCTATAATTGAACCCCTTCCTCTTCCCTACACCCTGTGAAAACCATGTGCTTGTACCACCGCCTAAACTAAGTCATGCTTGGACATTGCTTGAGCCCATCATCTAGTTTATTCCACAGCTTCACTCCACAAACTGAAACACAAAGAATTTTAAATGTAGTTCGTACCCGCTGATGCTGTAAGTCAGGTGTCCCCAAACTTTTTCCTGAGAGGGCCACCTAACTTTTCCCTTCTCTGTTGTAACATAAAAAGTGTGATGATTGCAGGAGTGCCAAAATGTAAAAAAATTATTGTTTTTCAGAAAGCCACCATCAAATAACCCTTTCTGGATTCTTGACGGAACAAAAGTAAATAAAATAAAAATGATAATATAATATAATTAGAGCTGTCAAAATTATCGCGTTAACGCGCGGAAATTAATTTTTTAATTAATCACTTTAAAATATTTGATGCAATTAACGCACATGTCCCCCTCAGACAGTATTCTGCCTTTTGGTAAGTTTTAGAGCAAGTTTTTTTGTGCTGTCTAACAGCAAACTCTTGTGGTCGCTTTGCGACATGGTTTATTGCTTTCTTGCCAGTTCAATATGGCTGCACGACGTCTCGGGCTGACGCCTACGTTGTAATGTTGTGCTTATATGATCCTTGGACAAGATTTGTCCGTAAGTATGGTTGTTGTAAAGAATGTACATATTATGTTAGTAAGCGAAATGTTATATTTTTTGTATGAGACGCTTTTTGTTTTTGTTTAGTGAACCTGTATAGCGTGCTAAGCTAACATTGTTGCTAATGCAATGCTTGTGTACTTTTTTTTGTAGTTTCACTACGGTCTAAAGAGGACAGTGGTTTGAGGCTATTTTATTAATAAATCAGATGAAAAAGGAAGAAGTCTGATTATTAAGGCGTCGTTCACTAGCTGTCTAGCTTTGGAAAAAGTAGACGCTTCGGAGTGAGGACAGCATAGACAGATTTAAACGACAGTAGAGTGAAATGCCCACTACAGTCCTTATGTACTGTATGTTGAATGTATATATCCATCTTGTGTCTTAGCTTTCCATTCCAACAAATTATTTTACAGAATATATATATAATTTACAGAAAAATATGGCATATTTTATAGATGGTTTGAATTGCGATTAATTACGATTAATTAATTTTTAAGCTGTAATTAACTCGATTAAAATTTTAATCATTTGACAGCCCTAAATATAATATAATATAATACAATAATAATAACACTATTAATTAAATAGATAATAACCAAATAACCTTCTCTGAGTTCTTCACAGAAAACGGCCAGGAAATAAATAACACTATTGAGAAAAAAAAAAAAAAAAAAAAAAAATGCTCTCTGGTATTGTTCAGGGGGCCGGACCAAATGTGGAGGCGGGCCGTAGTTTGGGGACCCCTGCTGTAAGTGAAGCTCCCCCCACGAACTGTATTGTCCTCGTTAAAAAATAATTTCTGTATATTGCCAGGAAGTGACCTGTGTAAAGCCTTATACATTAGGTGAGCTGTTTGAAAATGAACCAAGTCCATGCATTTTAATGTTCTGGAATTTAAAAATGTATTTGTATGATCCCTATAACCAGAATTATTTACTTTTCTTATGGCTCTTTTTTTTGGTAAAATGGATAGTGAATTTATTGTACATTTTATAAGTATTACCCCAGACTTCTGCACAGTAGGTGTAAATATGGCAGGATTAAAGAACAGTAAAGTATGTGGAGTGATTTATGGTCAAGTCTGTGTTTTGCTTTAATCAGGACTGAAATGCTTCTTGATGATTTACTTTGTACGTTGTATATGAGCTTTCCAGTTAATCTTCTCATCGATAACTATCCCAAGAAACTTGTTTTCATAGACCCTTTCAATATTTAACCCAT
Source organism: Corythoichthys intestinalis (assembly GCF_030265065.1). Lineage (NCBI taxonomy): Eukaryota > Metazoa > Chordata > Actinopteri > Syngnathiformes > Syngnathidae > Corythoichthys > Corythoichthys intestinalis. The sequence goes on along the minus strand of NC_080396.1, from coordinate 28,085,880 downwards.
CTATCTGTATTTGTAATTCACCATATTCATTGTATCTGCTAAATAACATGAATTTTGTTTTACTTAAGTTTAATGATAATTTGTTTCTGTCAAGCCAGCTTTTTAGTTTACAAATTTCATTAGAAACCCTACCCAGGAGCTCATGCAAATCTCCCCAGAGCAAAAGATACTTGTGTCATCTGCAAATAAAACTAATTTTAGTATTCATGAAACTTTGCATATATCATTTATATAAAGAATAAACAGTTTTGGACCTACCACTGAACCCTGGGGACACCACAAGCAATGTCCAAGCATGATGATGGTCACCCAACTTCACAAATTGTTTTCTGTTACTTAAATAACTCTTCACCCAGTGTAGTGCCACTCCCCTGATCCCATGCTTTTCAAGTTTATTGATTAAAATGTCGTGATTAATGGTGTCAAATGCTTTCTTAAGATCTATGAATATTCCAACTGAGTGTAATTTGTTATCAATAGCGTTAGTGATCTCACAACTGATTCTATTAAGGCTAGTAATGTTGAACTGTTCGCCCTAAATTCATACTGAAGTAAGCTATATTTACTCATGAATTTGTCTAATCTGTTGAATAATTTTTCTAAAATTTTGGAAAACTGTGGAAGTAGAGAAACAGGCCTTTAATTTGTGAAGTGGTGTCTATTCCTGGTCTTATATAATCGCACTACTTTACCTATTTTCATTTTGTTTTGAAATTTACCAGTTGAAAATGTTACAGATATGTGTTAGTGGTTTTGAAATCCCCTCAATGACCTTTTTCACAACCGTCATTTGAATCAGTGGATGTTTAGCATTTACATGTATTTACTATATCAATTATTTCTTCTTCCACCACTGCTGTAAGGAACATTGAGCTGGGATTCCTTTTTACAGTATTAAGGTTTTCATTCCACTCCTCAGATAAACTTGTATCTGAAATTTGTTTTGCCAGATTTGGTCCAATGTTTCAAATGTATTCAAAACTGCATCTTGAAGTAAACTGTTAAAAAAAATAAATCATGTAATATATAATAAATGTAGACATTTAAACCAGTGTGCCTACGCATCAGCTTCAATATTTTAGTATTTAACCATTTTTCTTCAACTTGTTTTACTCATCTTTTCAAGATCGTCTTTCTACATTTTACGAAGTCAGAGCCACTAAAGTTTGTACTCATTTACAACTTGTGTAAGTGTCCAAACTCGCATTGCCTCTTAATACGTTGTGTTATTGCACATTCATTACTATTAGGTTCACCCAAATTTGCTGAGAAAATGTTACTTGCTTTATTTTGCCATATAAACCCCAAACTACTGTATAGAGATTGGATGTAAAAAAGAAAAGAAATAATTTCAAATATTTTCCCACTACTAATGTGAACTTAACTTTAGAGTGATTTTTATTCAACGTAAAATAGCCATGTATGAAACCAGACTTAGGTCAGAACTCTACCTCAATCATTTCAAAACAATCAGCTTCATCTGGTGGAGCCATTTCGTTTATTTGGAGGTGTGTTTTCTGTCAATGCCATGCTGAAAATTGAGTTCAATTTAAACTACAGTTAGTTGAAGCTTTGTCTTTTTGGTGCTAGCACCGTCGGATAATTGGAATCATTCCAAATTCCACCCTAAGCTTTTGAATAAGTTTAGCTGGAAGAAAAAAATTCCAAAGCATGATGCTGCCACTACCATGCTTCACTGTAGGTATTTTTTTTTTTTTTTTTTTTGATGAGATTTGGAGTTTTTGTGACAAACGTCTTTTGGAATTGTGGCCAGATAGACGGAGTTTTATTGGACTTTAATACACGTGTAACTCATATGTGTTTGAAAGATCAAAGTATTTGTGTTTTATTTCATAAAATGAGGCTTCTGTCTTGCCCTGCCTACTTCATGGTCCAAAAGTTTTAAAAAGATGATCACATGTACAGTCAGTACAAAACTTAAAAAAAAAAAAAAACATCTATACATTTATTTTTATAAATACAGAGCAAAAAGCTGTGCAAAATTGTGTGATAGTCAGGCGCTTATTTGCAAGTTGTCATCTGTCTTGGGTGGCTCGACCCGCATGGCAGTCAGGTAACCTGGGAAAGACAAAAAGTCTTTCTAAGAAATCCATACTATAATGTCACTAA